>NC_071414.1:9740-634740 GCF_017976375.1 Cuculus canorus
CCTTAAAAGGAACCGTCCCTTTGGTCATACCCCAGATCTGGGCCTCAAAAAGAAGCAGAAACTCATAAAAGGCTCAAGTGATGGAAGAGTTTTCTCTTCAAAGAGAGAAGCAGATGTTGGAAATGAGGGGGGAGAGTTTGGGGTCATCTCATGGTTTGTTATTCTTGAGATTACGAAGGTTTTGACGGCGGTTATGGAACAGGCAGAAAAAAAACCCCTGCATCTGGTGTGAAGGCACCAGCTGGAGCCACTCAATCCCTCCTCCTCCCGTGGGGAGAGCCGAGAACCGCAGACACCGTGCGGCACCGCGAGCCGAGTGATGGGCGACCAAGGACGGCGTTGAAGGAGACGTTGATGGCTCTGAGCGTGGGGCGTCCGGGCTCCGAAAGCACCCGAGGTACCCGCAGAGGTGGTGAAGGTGAAGGCAAACCAACCTTCTGTGATGCCGAGCAGGAGCGAAGGCCCGAGGGTGAAGGTCTTGGCGCTGGTTTAGGAAGAAACGGTCATGAAGAGTGGAGAAATCAACCAGTTCCTGCTGCTTGGTGGGTACGTGATTAGAGTCATGGAACCATTGAATGGTTTGAGCTGGAAGGGACCTCAAAGCCCATCCAGTCCCACCCCGTGCCATGGGCAGGGACACCTCCCACTGGATCAGGAGCTCCAAGCCCCATCCAAACTGGCCTGGAGAACCCCTCCAGGGATGGGGCAGCCACCACTCTCTGGGAAACCATGCCAGGGCCTCCCCACCCTCCAGGAGAACATTTCTTCCTAAAGATCTCATCTCAATCTCCCCTCTTTCAGCTCAAAACTGTTCCTCTTGTCCTCTCCCTGCACTCTGTTGATCCAGAGCCCCCTCTCCAGCTTTCCTGGAGCCCCTTCAGGCACTGGAAGCTGCTCTAAGATGTCCTCAGAGCCTTCTCTTCTCTTCTCTTCTCTCTTCTCTTCTCTTCTCCTTCTCTTCTCTTCTCTTCTCTTCTCTTCTCTTCTCTTTCTCTCTCTTCTCTTCTCTTCTCTTCCTCTTCTCTTCTCTTCTCTTCTCTTCTCTTCTCTTCTCTTCTCTTCTCTTCTCTTCTCTTCTCTTCTCTTCTCTTCTCTTCTCTTCTCTTCTCTTCTCTTCTCCAGCTGAACAACCCCAAAGCTCCCAGCCTGTCCTCATAGGGAAGATGTTCCATCCCACCGATCATCTTGTAGTCTCCTCTGGACCCGTTCCAACAGCTTCATCACCTTCTTACGTTGAGGAATCCAGAACTGGACACAGGATTCCAGATGAGGTCTCCCCAGAGCGGAGCAGAGGGGCAGAATCCCGTCCCTCCCTGCTGGCCACGCTGCTCTGGATGCAGCGCAGGACATGGGTGGTTTCTGGGCTGGGAGTGCACAATGGGGCTCCTCTTGAGCTTCTCCTCCCCAGCGCCCCGAGTCCTTCTCCTCAGCGCTGATCTCCATCCCATCATCCCCCATCGTGTACTGAAAATGGGGATTGCCCCGATCCAGGCGTGGGAACTTACACTTGGCCTTGTTGAACCTCATGAGGTTCTCCAGCCCCACTTCTCCAGCCTGTCCAGGTCCCTCTGGATCCATCCCGTCCTTCTGGAGTGACACCTGCACTGCTCAGCTTGGTGTGAACACATACATTTGGACTCAATGGTCTCCAAGGTCTTTCCCAACCAAATGCTTCCATGATCTCTTGGTTACCCCCTCCGGAGCTGTTGGCAGAGCGAGAACGTACTGGGAGGAACTGGGGCATTGCGTCAGGAGCAGAAGATGCTCCAGACCCACAGGAGTGTTTCCAGGAGGACGATTTCTGCTGAGGATGACACAGACGCCTCCCCTCGTGTCGCTTTCCATGCCGTCTCCGAGCGTGATGTGCGCCGCAGCCCTGAAGTGGCTTTTTTTTTGGGATGTCCTACTTGTGCCACCACCCCTCAACGTGCCCGGCGTACACGTAGGGGGAGCAAAGGACCACAAAGTGGGGGTTGGGTCAGAGGGGGACACTTGTTCATGGCTTATGGATCCAACAGGAGATGTAGCTGTTGGAGAGGGTCCAGAGGAACCCATGGAGATGGTATGAGGGTTGGAGCGTCTCCTGTACGAGGACAGGCTGAGAGAGTTGGGGTGGGTCAGCCTGGAGAAGAGAAGGCTCCGAGGAGACCTTGGAGCAGCTTCTAGTAGGGAAAGGGGCTCCAGGAAAGCTGGAGAGGGGCTGTTCCCAAAGGCTCGTGGGGATGGGACGAGAGGGAACGGGTACAAACTGGAGAGGGGCAGATTTAGGCTAAACGTAAGGAGGAATTTCTTCACTCTGAGGGTGGTGAGACCCTGGAACAGGTTGTCCAGGGAAGCTGTGGCTGCCCCATCCCTGGAGGGGTTCCAGGCCAGGTTGGATGGGCCTTGGAGCCCCTGATCCAGTGGGAGGTGTCCCTGCCCATGGCAGGGGGTGAACTGGATGGGTTTGATGTCTCTTCCAACCCAACTCGCTGGGTTCCGAACTTCAACTGGATGGGCTTTGAGGTCCCTTCCACCCCAAACCATCTCACAGTTCCATGATTCTCACTTGCTGTCAACCAGAACCCCACCCGGTCCCATCCCTGGAGGTGTCCAAGGACAGGTTGGAGCCCCCGATCCAGTGAGAGGTGTCCCAGGGGATTGGAACGGGATGGGCTTTGATGTCCCTTCCAACTCAACCCATCCCATGATTCCAAACCATCTCTGAGCCTCTCATCTGCCCGGATTTCCAGAGGGAGCAGTGCAGGGGTCCTCATCGCAGGGATCTGGGATGCAGCAGGGCAGGGGTCCCCATCACTCAACTCCCCCCCACTACTCATGTCCCCCCACTGATCCCCCCATTTTTCACTGATCCCCCCCTTGCCACTCCCCCATTTTACTCCTTCTCACGCCCCCCCACTGATCCCTCCCTTTCCCACATCCCCCCATTTCCCATGCCTCCCACTCCCCCCCATTTTCCCACGCCCCCCCACTCACCCCCTTTTCCCACGCCCCCCCACTCCCCCCTTTTCCCACGCCCCACACTCCCCCCCCTTTTCCCACACCCCCCCCCCCCTTTTCCCACACCCCCCCACTCCCCCCTTTTCCCACGCTGTTGGAGAATGGATGCAGGAATGGTAAAACGAGGAAGGCCATGGATCTATGGAGAAGCCGTGTGACACTCCTATAACATAGAGGCCGCTTGACAGAAGTGGAGATTTTCCAGCTGCAATGGGAATGTACCAGAGGAGTGTTAAAACATGCTGATAAGGAAGGAAGTAATGGTCAGGCTGACCTAGAAAGTACGCAGGATGAGCGTAACTTAAGGAAGCAGGAATGTACCGTGGGCCCCCAGCTGTAACTGCAAGCAGGAGGGAATAAGATTAAATGAATGCAATAGTAACCAATGATTGTTTTACAAATGTATAACCAAACCAATCAAGTTTAGGGAATGACTAAGTAGAATGGAGTGAAAGATATATAAACCGCAATTGGAATCAATAAATTCGAAGCTTGCTTTATCACTCATATTGAGTCTCCCGCTTGCTTCCCTCGCCCGTCGCAAGTGGTGCCCGAACAGGGACCCCCAATCCCTCTTTCCACCGGACGGCGAGCTCGGCGAAGTACTGGTAAGCAGCGACCAGGGGGCGGAAATATCGGTGACACTCAATCAGTATTTACGATCCGCGCCTGAACTCCCAGAAGACGCACAGAGTGAAAGGCTGCATCTTATAGGACCGGATAACGAAAGAAGGTCACGGAAAAGTGCGCAATGGAAAAAGAGGCACCATTTGAACTTTTCCTACTCTTTTTAGAAAAGCGGGGAGTAGGTCCGGTTAAGGACTTAATAGACGAGTGGAGAAATGATGGAGATTGTTTGTGAGAGTCGGGAAAGGCGTCGGGATGCAGCGACTGGAGGGTGAAGATTAAGAGCTTATGATTTCGTTAGGGATCATTGCGCTCTAGTCCGAAAGCCTGGATCGTTCAAAAGGGATCCACCGCCCGATGTCATAAGGCTTTGGAGAGATAAGACGGAACAGGGCTGCACTTAAGACTTTATAAATTTATAAGGGTTTTGTGTTTGGTGGTTTTTTTTTTTCCTCTGACCAGAAATGGATAAAGAAGTGGTTTATGAAATATTACAAAGCTTCTTAGAGAAGCGAGGACTTGACTCACAATATCTCAAACAACTTCCGGGCCTCATTGCCTTAGGAAAAACTAAGGGATGTTTTAAGGATCCAGATGAGCTATTTGAGGAAAGTGAATGGCGCAAATTTGGGAACATCCCGTGGGAGGCACTTAGAGATGATGATAAAACTGCAAAGAGACTAACGAAAGCTTGGAGAGAGATTACAAATTGTATAAAACGTTACAAGGTAGAAAAACAGTTCAATGTTGAAATCCAACACCAGAAAATAATAGCGAGGAATCAGAGGAGGAAGAAGATGCCACGAAAATGCTGTAACAACCAAGGACTGTTACCTGTTAAACAATTGATACAAACCTCATTTTAGAATAGATGTGCATATTGTAAGCGTTGGATGTGTTCGGTACGGTGTAGAGTTTCAATATTCATACCATCGTGCTCTTCTTATTGACCGGTCGTAAACTCTATTGTATGGGTATATTAAGCCAGCTCTCAAAAGAGTGGTTCTGTGTGTGTTTGTGTGTGCGTGTTTAAAGCGCTTTAAACGTTTGTAAGATTTGCAGATTGGGTTTTGGTTCCATTGAGCCTCTCTTTTGATTAATCTTAAAAATGCAACTCTGAAACCTTTCAATCCCAAACGTCCACTAAGCCGGCAAACAGGGAGATTTACCTGGGACCTTTGAAGTGAAAGGCTGCAGAGGACACCATTTTAAAATACATAGAAAAAAATAGAAAAAAAAGAAAGAAAATATGAAATAAAGAAAGAAAAACAGAAAAGAAAACAGAAAAAGAAAAAATAGGAAAAAAAAAAGAACGTAGAAAACAAAACAAAATAAAAAAATGGAAAAAAACCCCAGCCCTGTGGCTGTGTGTGAGTGCCCGCCCCATCTCCCCCCTCTTACTCCTGTAAGGTTTTTTGTTTTGTTTCAGCTTGGAAGTCTTTATCTCTCTCTAAGGAAGTAGCAGTTTATGAAGAACACTCTTTATTCCAGTGTCCCTTATCAGATCAGAAGTTGCTGGGTCCTAGTGCAGACAACCGTAAAGGGGATTTTAGCAGATACTAATGAAGACATGATTTAAGAGTCCAAAAGGAGTATCCTCTGAGAGTAAAAAACTGCAAAGGAATAGAAAAGTTAATGCATTTGCAGCCTTGAGAATTCCCATACAGGTAAAAACAGACAAAAGAAGCCAGAGGGTAAACCGATAACATGAAAGAAGCAAGGAAAACAGCAACCCAGCATGCAGCGGAGACGTGTGACGACAGTAAACGCTCCTGCTTGGATCTTCTCCACAGCCTCCTCAATAATAAGGGATTGAAAAGCATACAAGGTTTCACTCTAAGCTTTTGGTCCTATTGGTAACGGTTTAAGTGCTTTGGTCAGTGGGTCATTCGAGTGTCACTTTGCAAAGTCTTTTTGTGTAACCTGGTGTTCTTAATTCTGCTTTTACTGGACAAATACAAGCTATGGTTTATATTCCTTTCCCACCTGTGTATATCACCCAAAGCAGTTGTGTTACTCAATTAATACCATTTCAAAGATTGTATTAGAGAAAGTAGGCCTTCAAGTCGCACCTGGAAAAAATTCAAACCTGGAGATATTTTGAGTGGAAAATGTTGAATGCCACAATTGAACCCCAGCAAGCCAAATTGCAAACAGTAGTTAAAACAATTTACAAAAGCTCCTAAAAACAATCAGTCGAGTTAAACCTTATTTGGGTATAACTAATGCAGAACTAAGTCCATTATTTGATCTTCTTAAGGGAGGACATGGCTTTAACAGCACCTCGAGTGATGCACAACAAACTTTGGGCGGAATTGAAAAGGCCATTGCTCAGAAAAAAGCCCATAGACGACGTGATGGTCATCCAATGTGTGTGGTTTTGTTATTCTGTGTCAGGCATTTGCTGATCATAGACTTAAAGGACCGTTTCTTCACTCTTCAGTTACATCCTAATGACACTCAACGCTTTGCATTCACTTTACCCACAATCAATAGGGAAGGACCTGATTTGGAACTGACACTAACCCCAACTGACACAACCCACAACTGACACCGGCCCCAAATGAAACCAGCTTCCAACTGATAGCGGCACCAACCGAAACATCCCCCAACTGACACCAGCACCAACCGACACAACCCCCAACTGACACCAGCCACAACCAACAACAGCCACAACTGACACCGGCCCCAGCCGACACATCCCGCAACTGACACTGGCCCCAACCGACACCAGCGCCAACCCACACAACACCCAACTGACAATGGCTCCAACCGATATATCCCCCAACCGACACATTCCCCACCTGACACCAGCCCCAACCGACATCAGCCCCAAACAACACCAACCCCAACCTACACCAGCCCAAACTGAAGCAAACCACGACTGACACCAGCCCCAACCGTCACACCCCCCAACTGACACCGGCCCCAACTGAAATAACCTCCAACCGACACCAGCCCCAACCGACACAGCCCCAACCAAAACCAGCCCCCAACCGGTACAACCCCCAACTGACACCGGCCCAAACCAACACCAGCCCTAACCGACAGAACCCCCAACTGACACCAGCCCTAACTGACACCAGCCCTAACTGACACCAGGGCCAACCCACACCCCCCGCACCTGACACAAGCCCCATCCGACACAAACCCCAACTGACACCAGCCCCAACCGACACCAGCCGCCAACTGACACAGGCCCCAACCAAAACATCTCCCAAGCGACACCAGCCCCAAGTGACACAACCCCCAACTGACACCAGCCCCAACTGACACATCCCCACATCGACACCAGCCCCAACTGACACCGGCTCACACCAACACATCCCCCAACCGACACCAGCCCCAATAAAAACCAGCCCCCAACCGATACAACCCCCAACTGACACCGGCCCCAACTGAAATAACCTCCAACCGACACCAGCCCCAACCGACACAGCCCCAACCAAAACCAGCCCCCAACCGATACAACCCCCAACTGACACCGGCCCAAACCAACACCAGCCCTAACCGACAGAACCCCCAACTGACACCAGCCCTAACTGACACCAGCCCTAACTGACACCAGAGCCAACCCACACCCCCTGCACCTGACACAAGCCCCATCCGACACAAACCCCAACTGACACCAGCCCCAACCGACACCAGCTGCCAACTGACACAGGCCCCAACCAAAACATCTCCCAAGCGACACCAGCCCCAAGTGACACAACCCCCAACTGACACCAGCCCCAACTGACACATCCCCACATCGACACCAGCCCCAACTGACACCGGCTCACACCAACACATCCCCCAACCGACACCAGCCCCAATAAAAACCAACCCCCAACCGATACAACCCTCAACTGACACCGGCCCCAACTGAAATAACCTCCAACCGACACCAGCCCCAACCGACACAGCCCCAACCAAAACCAGCCCCCAACCGATACAACCCCCAACTGACACCGGCCCAAACCAACACCAGCCCTAACCGACAGAACCCCCAACTGACACCAGCCCTAACTGACACCAGCCCTAACTGACACCAGAGCCAACCCACACCCCCCGCACCTGACACAAGCCCCATCCGACACAAACCCCAACTGACACCAGCCCCAACCGACACCAGCCGCCAACTGACACAGGCCCCAACCAAAACATCTCCCAAGCGACACCAGCCCCAAGTGACACAACCCCCAACTGACACCAGCCCCAACTGACACATCCCCACATCGACACCAGCCCCAACTGACACCGGCCCACACCAACACATCCCCCAACCGACACCAGCCCCAACTGACACAAGCCCCAAATGAAACAACCCCCAACTGACAGCAGACCCAAGCGACAGCAGCCCCAACCAAAAGCAGACCCCAACCGACACAACTCCTAACTGACACCAACCCCAACCGACACAACACCCAACCGACACCAGCCCCCAATGGACACAATCCAAAACTGACTCCAACCCCAACCGACACCAGCCCAAACCGACACCAGCCCCAACTGACATCGTCCTCAACTGACACCAGCCCCAACTGACACCAGCCCCAACCGACACCAGACCCATCCGACACAAGTCCCCAACCGACACCAGCCCCCAACTGAAACTTGCCCCAACCAACACCGGCCCCAACCAACACATCCCCCAACTGACACCAGCCTCAAACAACACCAGCCCTAACACCAGCCACTACTGACAAAAGCCCCAACCAACACCAGCCCCAACCGACACAACCCCCAACTGACACCAGGCCCAACTGACACAATCCCCAACTGACAGCAATCCTAACCGACACCAGCCCCAAATGACACCAGCCCTAACTAACACCAGCCACAACTGACAAAAGCCCCAACAGACACCAGCTTCATCCGACACCAGCCCCCAACCGACACCACCCCTCAAATCTCACCGGCCCCAACCGACACATCCCCCAATTGACACAAGTGCAAAATGACACATCCCCCAACTGACAACAGTCCCAACTGACAAAACCCAAAACTGATACCGGCCCCCAACTGACACCAGCCCCAACCAACACCAGAACCAAACGACACCAGCCCTAACTGACACCAGCCCCCAACTGACCCAGCCCCCAACTCAAAAAACCTCCAACTCACAAAACCCCCAACTGACACAACACCCAAGTGACACCAGCCCCAACCAACACATGCCCCAACCAACCCCAGCCACAAATGACTTAATTCCCTACTGACACCAGCCCCAACTGACACAACCCCCAGCTGACATCAGCCCAAGCTGACACTAGCCCCAACCGACACAACCCACAACAGACACCGGCCCCAACTGAAACCAGCTTCCAACTGACACAACCCCCAACCGACACCAGCCCCAACCAACGCATACCCCAGCAGACACCAGCCCCAACCGACACAACCCCCAACTGACACAAGCCCCAACAGGCACATCCCAAACTGTCACCAGCCCCAACTGACACCAGCCCCAACCGACAAAACCCCCATCCAACACCGGACCCAACTGACACCAGCCCCCAACTGACACCTGCCCCAAATGACACATCCCCCAAATTATACCAGCCCCAACCAACACAACCCCCAACAGACACTGGCCCCAACCGACACAACCCCCAACTGACAAAACCCCCAACTGACACAACCCACAAATGACACAAACCCCAAATGACACCAGCCCCAACCAACACATCCCCAACCAACACCAGCCCCAAACTGACACCAGCCCCAACTGACACCAACCCCAACCGACACAACCCCCAACTGACTCCAGCCCCAACTGACACAACCCCTAACTGACACCAGCCCCAACCGACACCAGCCACAACTGACAGAACCCCCAACTGACAACAGCCCCAACCGACACATCTCCCAACTGACACCAGTCCCAACCAACACAACCCTAAACTGACACCAGCCTGAACTGACACAAATGCCAACTGACACATCCCTCAACCGACACCAGCCCCAACTGGCACAGCCCCAACTGACACCAGCCCAACACCACCCTAAACTGACACCAGCCCCAACCGAAATAAAACCCAACTGACATCAGCCCCAACTGACAGAAACCCAAACTGACACCGGCCCCAGCTGACACATCCCCCAACTTATACAAGCCCCAATTTACATCAGCCTCCAACTGATACCAGCCCCAACTAACACCAGCCCCCAACTGACACCAGCCCCCAACTGACACCAGCTGCAACTGACACATCCCCCAACTGACACCAGCCCCAACTGACTCCAGCCCCCATCCAACACCGGACCCAACCGTGACAACCCCCAACCAACACCAGCCCCAACTGACACCAGCCCCAAACGACACAACCCCCAACTGACACCAGCCCCAACCGACACTACCCCCAACTGACACCAGCCCAAACTGACACAACTCCCCACTGGCACATCCCCAAACTGACATCAGCCCCAACTGACACTAGCCCCAACAGACAAAACCCCCAACTGACACCAGCTCCAACTGACACAACCCCCAACTGACATCAGCCCCTACTGACAGCAGCCCCCAACTGACACCAGCACAACTGACACAACCCCCAACCAACACCAGCCCCCAACTGACACTAGCCCCAACCGATGCCAGCCCCCAACTGACACCAGCTGCAACCGACACATCCCCCAACTAACACCAGCCCCCACAGGATCAGGAAATTGTTATGGTTGCAGCAAGCCCGGCCACTTAAAAAGAAATTGTCTAAGTACTAACAGTGGGACTAGACCCCAAGCACCTGTGATTTGTCCCAGATGCCGAAAAGGGCGTCATTATGCTAACCAATGTCACTCCAAGTATGATTTTCAGGGGCAACCAATACAGGGAAACCGACTACGGAGCGCGGGGCAGCGACGCATGCAGATAAAAATACCGTTGCCAGTCTCTCAACCCCTCCGAAGGGAAACAACGCCACCTCACGTCTTCGCCCAGCAACAGCAGGTAGTGCCGGACTGGACCTGGCAACCTCACACACAGTAACATTGCTAGATTCTACGGTTCATTTATTATCGACTGATATCTTGGGAGCTTTGCCCCCTGGGACACAGGCGCTATTGTTAGGAAGATCATCTACAACCTTAACGGGTCTTTTCGTATTACCAGGGGTTGTTGACTCTGATAATGTTGATGAAATCAAAATCATGGCATGGACCCCATTTCCCCCTTGTACGGTGCCGAAAGGTAGCCACAGAGCGCAATTGGTGTTATTTCACAAGGGAGCAGATACCCCTGATTCTCACCAACATTCTCAAAGGAAGGGAGGGTTCAGATCCACAGGGGACCCACAAATCCTGTGGGTGCAGCTTATTTCCCAAAAACGACCTCTATGTCAATGTACCCTTATTCGTGGGAAACAACAAAGAGTGCTCAATGGGATTATTGACACTGGAGCTGATGTTACTGTAATATCTCGAGCTAAATGGTCACCACAATGGCCTCTAGCTAATGTCTCCCAAACATTAGCTGGAATTGGTGGAACTGGTAGCAGTCACCAGAGTTTGGAATTAATCCGAATTCGAGGTGCGGAAGGACACGTGGCTTCCATTAAGCCTTTTGTACTGCCCGTCCCCATGATTTTGTGGGGGCGAGATGTACTGTCACAGTGGGGAATGTCTCTTCGAACCCATTTTTAGATGGGGCCATTGAGGTGCACGACACCCTGAAAATAACCTGGAGGACTGAGACCCCCAATTGGGTTGATCAATGGCCCCTCCCACTGGAAAAGCTTTGCGCTCTCCAAAAATTAGTCGACGAACAATTACAGAAAGGACATATTGTGCCTTCTACCAGTTCTTGGAATTCACCTATCTTTGTTATTAAAAAACAGTCTGGCAAATGGCGCTTACTCCATGACCTTAGAAAAATTTATGGCGCTATGTAAGATATGGGGGCCCTACAACCGGGTCTCCCATCTCCGACTATGATCCCTCGAGAGTGGCATTTGACTGTTATCAACCTCAAAGATTGCTTTTTCAATATTCCCCTGCATCCAGATGATGCTTCTAAATTCGCCTTTTCTGTTCCAAGCGTTAACATGCAAGGTCCATTGCAGAGATATCAGTGGGCTGTGCTACCTCAGGGAATGAAGAACAGCCCTACGATCTGTCAGTGGTATGTGGCTAAAGTGCTTAGCCCGGTCAGAGCCGCTGTGCCCGATGCTTTGCTATATCACTACATGGATGATATTCTAGTGGCTGCACAACACCACGAGGTCATGGAGGAAGCCGTAGCCCTTGTCTTGGCCGCCGTCGATTCAGCAGGCCTTTGTATCACGCCCGAAAAAAATCAAAAAACGCCAAGATGGAAATATTTGGGCTGGCGCATAAGAGCTCAGTCCGTGACCCTGCAACCTTTACAGATACGAGCAAATGTGAAAAATTTACATGATGTCCAAAAGCTATTAGGCACAATCAATTGGGTTCGGCCGCTGTTGGGGATTTCCAGCACGGATTTAGGTCCGTTATTTAAACTACTCAAGGGAGACACTGACTTGCGTTCCCGCCGCAGTCTTGGCCCTGAGGCCATTGACTCTTTGCAAAAGGTTGCTCCAGCAATCAGTTCTAAACAGGCACATTGATGGGCTCCTGAATTACCTTTTTGCCTGATCAGTTTAAACCCTGCTCGCCAGCCTCATGCCTTGATATTTCAATGGGACTCTAGAAAGTCAGACCCACTGTTAATTATCGAATGGATTTTCTTACCAAATCAATCCTCAAAAACTATTTTGACTCAGCATGAAATGTTTGCCTGTTTGATCATTAAGGCTAGGCAACGTTTATTAATGTTATCCAGAGTAGATTTTACTCACATTTGCTTTACCTGTAATGAACATGTATTTACAATGGCTTTATCAACAATCAGATGCCTTTACCATGGCACTAGCTGACTATACGGGTCAGATTACATCCCATCCACCTTCACACAAATTATTCAACGTTGATTTTCGCCTATTGCCTAGGCCAAAGAGGAGTGATCAGCCATTACATGCCCTTACTGTATTCACTGATGGATCTGGAAAACCACATAAGTCAGTCATTTTATGGTGGGATGACCAACATTAATGATGGAATTCAGACGTAGACACTGGTTTTGGATCTCCTCAAATAGTGGAACTAATTGCAGTAGTCCGAGTTTTTCGAAGGTGGACCACACCACTTAATCTTGTTACTGATTGCGTTTATGTTGCGGGGATTGTAGAGAGAGCCGAAGCATCTTTATTGCGTGACCTTTCACATCCTAAATTATTTGTTTTGTTACAGGAGTTTATTTTTCTTTTGGGCTCTTGACCTCACCCTTATTTTGTTATGCATGTTAGATCACATACTTGTTCACCTGTTTTTATTGCAGAAGGGAACCGACAGGCTGATTTGTTGACATGACCTGTGCAGGTATTGCCCAATCGTATAGCACAGGCAAAACTTAGCCACTCCTTCTTTCACCAGAATGCAGGAGGCCTCAAACGACAGTTTGGCCTCACCTCTCAGCAAGCATCTAATATCATTGCTGTCTGCCCGGACTGCCAAAGGCATTAGTTTCCATCAATAGCAGGAAGTGTTAATCCCAGAGGTTTGCAAAGTTTACAATTATGGCAAACAAACGTAACTCACTTTTCGGAGTTTGGCAAACTGAAGTATATTCACTCTTCTATAGATACCTTTTCCAGTGCCTTGTTCACTTCTTGTCACACAGGAGAAAAGGCACGTGACGTCCGCAAACATCTGATGCTACTCTGGGCATACCCTCTCAAATTAAAACAGATAATGGACCTGCATATATTTCAACCGCAACAAAGGCATTTTTCAATTCTTGGGGCATAACCCATATTACTGGCACCCCTCATTCTCCCACAGGTCAATCTTTAGTTGAACGTTCTCACCAATCACTGAAACACCTGTTACTACAACAAAAAGGGGGAATAGGAACCGTTATTCCTGAGGAGCATTTACAGAAAGCTTTGTATGTTTTTAATTTTTTGAACTGTTCTTTGGTAGATAACAACCCTCCAATTGTTCGACATTTTAATACAGCCGCATCACTCGAGGTGCGAGTCAAAGCCCCAGTATTGGTTCGCGACCCTGAAACAGGTAAGATTACGGGACCATACCCTCTTGTTACATGGGGCAGAGGATATGCTTGTGTCTCCACAGAAAAAGGACCCCGATGGATCCCGGCAAAAAATGTGCGACCCTTCCGTGAGTCCTTCCAGCAAACACCTGGTGAAAACCTCAATCATCCTCGGGACCAGTCCCCCGAACAACCATTTGAAGAATCCACGGAGGGAAACCAGGACAACGAGGACTGAACGTCGGAAAATCACATGAACCGGGATCAAAGAATACCCATAGAAGAAATGGCTTGTGTCTTATGGCACGAGTTATCAGAACAGGACTGGAATCAAACAAAGGAAAGATGCAAAAGACAGTTTGCTTGGAAGCTGGAAAAAAGGAAATGATTGTTTTTCAATTAATATGTCTGGCTTTGATCGTGTTTGGGAATGCACAGGGTTATTAGTTTTTTGCCTGTGCTACCTAAGGCCAATATATGGGTGACACTAGCAAATCTTACGGGGCAAGACACTTTGTGCCTTGCCACTGCCTCTCCTAATAATCCATTTACTACATGTCTTGTAGGTGTCCCACTGGATGTAGAAAGTATGCCAAACACAGTGGGCTCATGATATGCTTGTGTTGACAAAATGCACGCAGGTATGGGCAGATCGTTTACCCAAGATGCAGCTAGAACCTCAAGAACTGGATATTTTAGGATCAGTCAAAGCTGATGCATGTGTAATTTTTGATTGTACAGGGAGAGATCCTTCCAATGCAGTTATCATGGATGCTACTCACCCGGCCTTTAAAAATCAAACAATATGGTGCAACTATACCACAAAAAACTCTTAGCCAAACCCCATAAAAGGCCGCTGCAATTACCACCAGGGGTATTTTTCATTTGTGGAGATGGAGCGTGGCCAGGTATACCTTCTAACACTTGTGGAGGACCTTGCACCCTAGGCAGACTGACATTATCAACACCCAATACATCTACGATTTTACAACATTGCCTTTCTCACCAAATAAGACGCGGGGTGCATGCATATACCCCTGAGTGCGATGATAAGGCAGAATTTTGGTCTTTTGGTCAACGCTTTGCCACCTCCTTCTTTGTACCTGGAGGTGCAGCTGCAAAAGCACTAGCAACCCTGAATAAGCTTGGTTGCTGGCTAGCAAAACAAACAAATGCCACTAGTACTGCGCTTTCTAGGCTTTTATTAGATGTAGTTAGTGTGCGACACGCTACTCTTCAGAATAGAGCTGCAATAGATTTTTTGCTTTTGGCACAGGGACATGGTTGTGAAGATTTTGAGGGTATGTGCTGCATGAATCTTTCCGACCACTCGGAATCTATTCATGCGAGCATTCAACAGCTTAAGACTGGAGTCTCCAAATTACAAGAGAGTGATAGTTGGGACTGGTTAGATAAAATCTTTGAAGGATGGGGACTTTTAGGGTGGTTGAGAAGCCTTGTAAAAAAGGTTGTATATGCTTTAGGTGTCTTTATTTTGTTATTACTTTTATTGCTATGTTTATTACAATGCATGCAAAAGTTGGTGGCACGCTCCATGAAAAAGATTCTTGTTGTGCAATGGGAAGGGGGAGATGTAGGACAGGGCCTGATAGGCAGTGGAGAAACCCAAAGTACAGAAGGATTGCTAAAGGGGAATGTGCTGGAACTTGTCAGCCACAGGCCCTGGTAAGGAGTGAGATAAGAACTTTGACGCTTAAGCAGCCTCTAGTTTCTCACCAGTTTCTTTGTAGAATCCTTATAAGCAAGGCCACAGTGCCCTTGAGCATAGCTGTTATAGAACAACAGGATATAGATAAAGAAGTACAAGAAATCACAAAAATGTATTTTAAGGAGGAGCTGGCCTTTAACGATGTAGCCAATGATGAACTTGCTTTTTGCAATATGTATGAGCCTTAATTATCTGTAACTAGTAGTATAAATATATGTTAGCTGGGCAATAAAGACAACATCTTGCTTGCATCAAGCTGCGTCCCGTCTCTTAATCGCGGCAAGTTGGGGCCGGTGTCAGTTGGGGCTGGTGTCGGTTGGGGCTGTAGTGAGGTGGGGGATGTGTCAGTTGGGGCCGGTGTCAGTTGTGGCTGGTGTCAGTTGGGGGATATGTCGGTTGGAGCCGGTGTCATATGCGGGCTGGTGTCAGTTTGGGCCAGTGTCAGTTGGGGGATATGTAGGCTGAGGGATGTGTCGATTGGGGCTAGTGTTGGTTGGGAAGGGTGTTAGTTGGGGGCTGGTGTCGGTTGGGGCTAATGTCCGTTGGGGCCAGTGTCAGTTGGGGGTTGTGTCATTTGGGGGATGTGTCGGTTGGGGCTGGTGTTGGTTGGGGCTGGTGTCGGTTGGGGCTGCTGTACGTTGGGGCTGTTGTTGGTTGGGGCTGCTGTACGTTGGGGCTGTTGTTGGTTGGGGGTTGTTTCAGTTGGGGATTGTGTTTGTTGGGGCTGGTGTCATTTGAGGGTTGTGTTGATTGGGACTGGTGTTGCATGGGGGATGTGTCGGTTGGGGCTGGTGTCGGTTGGGGCTGGTGTCAATTGGGGCTTGTGTTGGTTTGGGATGGTGTTAGTTGGAGGTGGTGTCAGTTATGGGATGTGTTGGTTGGGGCTGATGTTAGTTGGGAGTTGTGTGAGTTGGTGTCTGGTGTCAGTTGGGGGATGTTTCGGTTGGGGCTGGTGTCGGTTGGGGCTGGTGTCAATTGGGGCTGATGTCAGTTGGGGGCTGGTGTCGGTTGGGGCTGGTGTCGGTTGGGGGTTGTGTCAATTGGGGCTGGTGTGAGTTACGGCGCGTGTCGGTTGGGGCTGGTGTTGGTTGGGGCTGGTGTCAGTTGGGGGATTTGTCGGTAGGGGCCGGTGTCGGTTTGGGCTGGTGTGAGTTGGGGATTGTGTCTGTTTGGGGCTGGTGTCAGGTGGGGGATGTGTCAGTTGGGTGTTATGTCGGCTGGGGCTGGTGTCAGTTTAGGGTTGTGTCGGTTGGGGGTTGGTGTCAATTGGGGCTGGTGTCAGTTGCGGGTCATGTCGGTTGGGGCAAGTGTCAGTTGGTTGTTGTGTCAGTTGAAACTGGTGTCGGTTGGGGCTGGTGTCGTTTGTGGCCGGTGTCGGTTGTAGGTTGTGTCCATTGGGGTCGGTGTCAGTTAGGGCTGGTGTCAGTTGGGGGATGTGTCGTTTGGGGCTGGTGCCAGTTGGGGCCGGTGTCGGTTGGGGCTGGTGTCAGGTGGGGGTTTTGTCGGTTGAGTGTTATGTTGGTTGGGGCCGGTGTCAGTTGGGGGTTGTGTCGATTGGGCTGGTGTGCTTTGGGGCTGGTGTCGTTTGGGGCTGGTGTCAGTTGGGGGTTGTGTCAATTGGGGGATGTGACAGTTGGGAGTTGTGTCAGTTGTGGCATGTGTCGGATGGAGCTGGTGTCGGTTGGGGCTGGTGTCAGTTGGGGGTTGTGTCGGTTAGGGGCTGGTGTCAGATGGTTGTTGTGTCGGTTGAAACTGGTGTCAGTTGGGGCTGGTGTCAGTTGGGGGTTGTGTCAATTGGGGGTTGTGTCAGTTGGGGGTTATGTCGGTTGGGGCCGTTGTCAGTTGGGGGTTGTGTCGATTGGGGCTGGTGTCAGATGTGGCTGGTGTCAGTTGGGAGTTGTGTCAGTTGGGGGATGTGTCATTTGGGAGTTGTGTTGTTTGGGGGATGTGTTGGAAGGTGCTGGTGTCAGTTGGTTGTTGTGTCGGTTGAAACTGGTGTCGGTTGGGGCTGGTGTCAGTTGGGTTTGTGTCGGTTGGGGCTGGTGTCGTTTGTGGCCGGTGTCAGTTGTGGGTTGTGTCCATTGGTGGCTGGTGTCGGTTGGGGCTGGTGTATGTTTGGGCTGGTGTCAATTGGGGGTTGTGTTGTTTGGGGCTGGTGTCGGATGTGGCTGGTGTCAGTTGGGGGTCATGTCGGTTGAGGCTTGTGTCGGTTGGGGCCGGTGTCAGTTGGGGGTTGTGTAAGTTGGGGGATGTGTCTGTAGGGGCTGGTGTCAGTTGGGGGTGGTGTCAGTTGGGGGTTGTGTCGGTTGCGGCTGGTGTCTGTTGGGGGTTGTGTCATTTGTGGCCAGTGTCAGTTGGGGGCCGGTGTCAGTTAGGGCTGGTGTCAGTTGGGGGATGTGTCGTTTGGGGCTGGTGTCAGTTGTGCGTTGTCTCAGTTAAGGCTTGTGTCAGTTCTGGGTGGTTTCACTTGGGGCTGTTGTCGGTTGGGGCCTTGTGATGGTTGGGGCTGGTGTTGGCTGGGGGTTGCGTCAGTTGGGGGTTGTGTCAGTTGGGGCTGGTGTCTGTTGGGGCTGGTGTCAGTTGGGGGATGTGTTGGTTGGAGGATGTGTCGGTTGGGGCCGGTGTCAGTTGGGGCTGGTGTCAGTAGGGGGATGTGTCAGTTGGGAGTTGTGTTGGTTGGGGCTGGTGTCAGTTGGCAGTCCCAAGCCTCTGTGAATCGGCTGGGTCTGACACTTGGAGGGCACCAGTTTCATTCCATTATAAATATAAAAAGGATGAAGCTGGGAAGTGACTGCCAGTCTGACTCCACAAGGTCCATGGACAGGCCAGGCTGTGTCTGTGTCTGCAGACCTGCACACCTACAGCTCAGGTCAAGCTGGGGCTGAAAGTAATTTCTGGTTTCAGTGTCTCCTGGGCCATGGATAGAGGGGTGGGTGGGGGCCTGGGAGTTGCCAGTTGACGCCATGAAGACCCATGGATGCTCTCAGGTCCCTGACACGAGGTAGAGAAGGGAATGAACCATGCAGAGCCTTGACCACAAATACCGTGCGATCCCATGGAGGGGATCCACGCTGGAGAAGGGGAGAGTATGAGGAGGAAGGAACAGGAGAGATGTTCTTCACCCACTATTCTCCATCTTCCATGCTCCTCCTGGAGTTGGGGTGGGCAGAGGAACTGGGAGCAATGGAGTCATTTGAATGTGGGAGAAAGTGTGAGGGAAATGGGCTTTAATATTTTGTCCTTGTTTTAAATAACCCAAACCTATCTTAACTGGCAATAAATTAAACAGACCTTCAGCAAGTCCACACATCTGAGCCAGTGACAGTCATTGGTCACTGAACCTCCTTTGCTTTCTCTTGGCCCATGAGCTTTCCTGGTTTGTTTTCTCCCTCTGTATCATTGGTTCAGGGCAGGATAGGAGCAGCTTGGGGGGGTCCGTCTGCTGGACAAGGTTAACCCACCACAGGACACATCAGGGCTGCTGTGTCCAGGATGGGGCTCCCAGCACAAGGAAGACCCTGCCCAGCCTGGAGCGAGTCCTGCCGAGCCCAGAAGGATGGTTGGGCCTGGAGCACATTATGGACAAGGAGAGGCTGAGAGAGCTGGGCTTTGAGAAACCTTTCAGGGGGAAACACTGAGCAAGGCCCCAGGGCAACTGGGGGATCCCAATCCATGGACGTTCTCCGTGTCTGATGAGACAAGGCCATGAATCCCTGATGTGTTTGGAACTGTGTGAGAAAGGGTTTGGCTGAGAGCCCAGCAGTGGCGAGAGCTGTGGGACTGGGGTGCAAGAAATGTCAGTAGGAAATGGGTTCCCTTTTTATTAATAATGGTGGTGGAGTTGGGTATCAGTGAGCAAAGGAGGAGGACAGAAATTTCCTTGTAGCAAAAGTCCCTCCTCATGGTTGGGTGTTGCAGCCAGACATGGAAATGGTCCGTGTGTGGGACTCACATGGGATAATTTCCCTGTTTCAGTTTCCCCAGGGTGTCCAGGGGACAATTGCTGGTCATGTGTGATCTATAATTGGGCTGAATATCTTGATATCATTGTATATAAATTAGTATTAGATTTACTACTGAGAAGTTCAAGGCCAGGTTGGATGAAGCTGTAAGAAACCTGATCCAGCAGAAGGTGTCTCTGCCAATAGCAAGGGGGTTAAAACTGGCTGATCTTTAAGGTCGTTTCCAGCCCAACCCATTTCATGATTCTACAATGTGATTCTATGATTCTAACACTACTACTGGCACTAAAACAAGCCCTGGCACCTGCATGAGCATTAGTGTAAGTGTTACTGATAGTAAGAGCGTGAGGTTTTATTGTTTTTATTAAATCCATTCTTTTATTTTAATGTTTAGGACTTTTTTTCCTTTCCCAATTCCCCTTTGTGATTAAGAGGGAGGGAAAGGTAACCAACTGCTTCCCATTATTTGCTGCCAGATCTCAGGGGCAGAACTGGGACACGTTGTGCCCTCATCTCATACACAGGTTGTTCAGAGACAGAGCCCTCCCCGTGCTCAAGCAGCGGCTCTGCACAGCAGCAGTCACAGGGTCTTTGTTCTCCTGCTGCCACTCCCAGAGCTGTGGTTGGTCACCCTGCTCTGCACTCAGCTGAGATGTCCCACACTATGAAGAATGGACACAGAGGTCTCAGTCCAAGGCAGCACAGCCCAGTGCTGCACTCAGGCAGTCTCCAGGGGACATTGTTCTCCAAGTGAAGTGAACTTCAGGCACTCTCAGTCCCACAGGCCATCAGAACAACTCCATGGACATCAGCCCAGTCACAGAGATGCCCATTGCCTGTCCCCGCCTGTGATCCCGGCACGGCCCAATCGCAGGAGAGTGACCAAGCTCAGAGCACTCAGAGCTTCCACCAGCACAAGGGCTCAGAAGATCATGGAGATGCCAAGACAGCAGCTCTAGAAAGACCAAGTGCTGTTGCTCTGCAGTGCTGGGACTCTTTTCCCCTCCACATCTGGAGGTGACCTAGCAGCTCCTGAGAAAGTCCTGGAGGAAGGATCAAGGATAAACAAGTGGCTGCTGGGGTCTTTATTTTCCTTAAAGAAGAACAGAGCACAGCTGCTCATTTACACATTCTCTGGGTCACACAAGACAGGGAAACACTGACACAGCGGTGGGAGGAACAACGACATTTCTCTGTCGACAGCTTCATCAAAACCAAGAAAAAATATCTCCCAAAATGAATCTAAATAAGCTCCCAAAGAAAGGCTGGTTCTGCAGTGCAGTACATTGCAAGTGACACACAGATGAAGATGGGCAGTTTGTGGCTGCTTAAAAAGAGCCAGACCCAAGTTTCCACACTGTATCCTTAAGCTGCTGATTCCTCAAGCTGTAGATGAGAGGATTTAGGGCTGGAGGAACCACTGAGTACAGAACTGCCATCACCAGGTCAAAGGATGGGGAGGAGATAGTGGGCGGCTTCAGGTAAGCAAAAAAACTTGTACTGATAAACAGGGAGACCACGGCCAGGTGAGGGAGGCACGTGGAAAGGGCTTTGTGCCATCCCTGCTCAGAGGGGATCCTCAGAACTGAGCTGAAGATCTGCACATAAGACACCACAATGAAAACAAAACAGCCAAATGATAAAAAGACAACACAAGAAGCCCAAACTCCCTCAGGGTAGCATCTGAGCAGGAGAGCTTCAGGATGTGAGGGACTTCACAGAAGAACTGGTCCACAGCATTGCCCTGGCAGAGGGGCAGGGAAAATGTATTGGCTGTGTGCAGCAGAGCATTGAGAAACCCAGCGCCCCAGGCAGCTGCTGCCATGTGGACACGAGCTCTGCTGCCCAGGAGGGTCCCGCAGTGCAGGGGTTTGCAGATGGCAACATAGTGGTCGTAGGACATGACGGTGAGAAGAAAATACTCTGCTGGAATGAAAAACAGAAAGAGAAAGACTTGAGAAGCACATCCTGCATAGGAGATGGCTCTGGTGTCCCACAAAGAATTGGCCATGGATTTGGGGACAATGGTGGAGATGGATCCCAGGTCAAGAAGAGAGAGGTTGAGAAGGAAGAAGTACATGGGGTTGTGAAGATGGTGGTCACAGGCGATGGTGGTGGTGATGAGGCCGTTGCCCAGGAGGGCAGTCAGGTAGATGCCCAGGAAGAGCCAGAAGTGCAAGAGCTGCAGCTCCCGTGTTTCTGCAAATGCCAGGAGGAGGAACTGGATGATGGGGCTGCTGTTGGACATCTGCTGCCTCTGGATGTGAAGCAAAGAACACAAACATGAATTGAACACGGTGCCAGCTGAATGTGCTGGGAGAAGCAGGACCTCTGCCCGCTGGCTGTGAGAAGTCAGCCCTGCTCTGCAGCAGGGGATTATGGGGATGGTGTGAGCAGCCCCAGTGTTCTAATTTTCCAGTTAAAACTGCTCCGCAGTCTCCAACATGAATGAGAGGGAGAGCATTTCTTACAGCTCTCTCCCATCTCAGCTGGAGATTTTCATGGATGTCTGATACACCCAGAATTTCTGTACCTTTCAAGGAAAACAAAGCAATTCCTGCGAGGCGAGAGCATTGCCTGTGGCTCAGTGCAGAGGGAGGGGAGCTGTTCTGTCCCTCACTCTTGTTCCTGCTGCCCTGGGCCTGCACCTTTCTGAGGTGAAGGGGGATCACACTTACATGTACCCTGAGAAGCCACTGCTGAGCACAGAGGGATCCACCTCACAACACCCAATGTCTCACCCTTTCCTAAGGTCTCA
This sequence comes from Cuculus canorus, assembly GCF_017976375.1. Taxonomy (NCBI): domain Eukaryota; kingdom Metazoa; phylum Chordata; class Aves; order Cuculiformes; family Cuculidae; genus Cuculus; species Cuculus canorus. Next base: position 31,871 of record NC_071414.1, read on the forward strand.
GCACCCACTTCCAGCCCAGGACACACACAGCTCATTTCACAAACCCAGCAGCATTTCCTTGGCTGTAGCTTCTCCACGCTTTTCCACAGGGATTTCAGGTAACCCCAAGATGTGACAGGACAGATATGCATTCTAGAGGGAAGTTCACAGATTGGAAGGACACCTAAGGAGAAAGACACGTGTCATGTGATGGCTTTTGATTACAGGAGATTCAGCTCCTTCCCCAGCCCCACTGACTGCATTGCCCACAGCCTCACAGCTCAGAGCAAAGCTGGGACACGGGTTCCCATGGACACAACAGCAGTAAAGGAGCCACCAGGGCAGTGGGTGACTCTGCAGCGGCAACTCCCATCCCCAGAGAGCCTGGAAGCAAGAATGAGAGAACAGCAAGAACAGAGACAAGGGGAGAAAGAGAGTGAGGGTCTGGCTGCAAGACTCCAGGGCAGAGGCAGTCGGGCACACAGACAGTGTTCCCCTTCCCCAGCTGTGCTCCCCCCCTCACAGACACCAACCTTGCTGGGCAGTTGCTCTCAGCCCCTGAGCCCTGCAAAGGCCGCTGGATCTGTGGCTGCAGAGGAGGGGGTTCAGCCCTGGAGCCCAGAGCCCTGAGGGCAGAGGCTTTGCTGGGTGGGAGAGGAGGCCAGGGGGCTTGCTCAGAGGAAGGGGCTACCCTGGAGAGGATCACACAGAGCTGTCTCAATTCTCCCTCCCTTCCACATCTTTCTTTTAAGTTTCCTCTCATCCTCTGATCCTGCCCCTTCAGCATGGAGACTTCCCTCACTGGAGATGTGCCCTTGCCCCATACCTTCTCCCTGTCAGTGCTCACAGACCCCATCTGACCCTCTCTGCTCTCCCCCTGGCCCTACACAAACCTGCCTGTTTGCCGGATAAAGCTACGCACAGGATCTTGTTTGTAAGCAGAAAAGGACAAGACAGACGGAGCCTGATGGGTCCAGCAGAGGTGATGCTGGTGCTGTCCATGGGCAGAGGAGCAGCTGGAGACACTTTACAAGGCTCCTATCAGACCTACTGACCCCTCAAGGACACAGCTCAGGAGTCTCGGGAATTTGTTCAAGCATGAGAACCTCTTCTTCCATTTCTCCCCTGAAATTCCCTAGGTGCAGGGAAAGGAAAACACAGACTCAGGAGAGTTATTTAGCTTTAACATAATTCCTGCCCTGGTCTTCCCCTTGAAATGTCCTCTTATAAATATGCTGGGGGGGATTTGAAGCTGTGAGCAGCCCTGACTCTCACTCTTGAAAGCAGAAAGACCCTCTTCTGACAGAAGTTATTTCTTCCCCCAACAGCTTCTCTCTCTCCCACCATGAGGAGCTCCCTGGGCAGGCTGAGCGGGCACCCTGTTTTTTCTCTCCACTGGAGACACTGCAAGAGCCCTCCTGACAGATCCCAAAGGCTGTGGTTGTGCTGGATTTAGGAGACCCCTCCAGGAACCGCAAACACATTGTCCTGCACCCAGAGACTCACCTTGAGAAGGGCTGTGAAGATCTTTCTCCAGATGAGTTCTCCTCTTTCCTCCCACCCCACCCTGCCTTTCCCCTCTCTGTGCCTCCCTCCTCTGCCCTCGCTGCCTGCAAGCAGTGCCCTCAGCCCTGCTGGGCTTTGCAGAGGAGCTGCTCCTGCCCAGAGATGGCTCTTTGTAGCGCTGCCCCCTTGCCACCAGCTCCCGCCCTGCCAGGAGCCCAGCCCAGCTCAGCAGCAGAGGAGCAGCCCAAGGCATCCCTTTCTCTGCCCCTCGGGGCTCCCTCGAGGTGTCCCTGGGGCTCCAGAGAACCTGCTGAGAAACAGCCTGAAGCCATCACTGATGTTCCCTCCCTCAGCTGGGGAGAGACAATTCTGTCCTGCAGTGTCCTTGTTCCTGTTAGAAAAACAGCTGGCCATGAAAATCAATAGTTTTGTCCCACCATTAGACAGGACAATAGGAAGTTGACAGAGAGTAATCTCATTTCTCCAAATTGGGGGGACCTGTTCCATTGAGTGAATTGAGGAATTTGATGCTGGGTCTTTAGACCTGGGGCTGCAAAGACACTCAGCTCTCTTCTTTCCCTGACACGTCTTTGTGCTAAGCAAAGCCTTCACATACACGGGTTCCGAGTGCTTGGTCCCAGGTTTCTTCATGGTAGGGATGAGCTTGACTGACACCACAGCTGCAGGGCTTCAACCCCAATGGGCAGCAATGCCCTCAGCCAGGGGCACAGCCAGGAGAAACTGGAGCTGTTCTATGGGAGACAGAGCTGGGACATGGTAACAGAACTCAGCCCAGACAGTCTTCAAGGACAGCATCCTCCAAGTTCAGCATGGGTCCAGGCCGAGATTCAGTCTCAACTTGAAAGGCCATTCAATGTCCTCATGATGAGTGTTTGCTGCTTCGGACCTGTGTGGGCACTGCTGATCTGTGATCCCCTGTGTCCTCTTTGTCCCTCTCTTCCCCAGCAAGTTCTCCCAGGCCACTGTGACTCAGGACGGGATTCTGGAGGAGATGGAACAGGGGTGGGTGGGGAACAAGTCAGGGATCACTTGAGCAAACACAATCCTTCCCATTCTGTGGGACAGGAGGGACAGTATCCCAGGGAGCTGAGTGAGCAGGATGATGTCCCAGGGAGGCCACTCTCCATCATTTTCACAAGGCCATGGAGATGCCCTGACCACTGGCACTTCTTCCACTTTGCATGTCCTTTTCAGAAATGGCCAATGGATGAGCAGGGGAGCTAAAGGCTGTGCCTCAGATATTTTCCCCTCGGATTCTATTTTTGGATATCTGAAAGAGAAGGGGACTGGATTCCCTTTGGGCAGATTGTGTCTCACCTTTCTGCTATTACCAATCTCCTCTATGACCTGAATGATTTGTGATCCAACTTTTCTATGACTCAATAATTCTATGACATAACTCTTCTAGGAGTTTTCCATGACCCAATCCTTCTTCTTCCTGACTAAACTCTCATGGTTCTCTGACTTGACTCTTCCATGACACAAATATTTTATGACCCTTCTAGCACCTAAATTTTTATGGCCTGAGACTTCTGTGACATAGCACCTCTATGAACCTTTTGTGACTGAATTCTTCTATTACTCCTCTATGATCCATCACATCTATAACCTGACTCTTCTTTCATCTGTCCCTTATATGACCTGACACTTCCGTGACTCGAGCCTTATATGACCTTCTATGACTTGACTATTCTCTGACTCTTCTATGACATGACTTTCTATGACCCAAGGCTTCTATCACTCTTCTGTGATGCAAATTATCTAAAAAGATCATATAGTCACATCTCCTATGATGTGACTCTTCTAATCCAACCCTTCTATGACCCAACTGTTCTATGAATGAACACTACTGTTAAGTGACCTTTCTATGATCTGTCTCCTGGATGATATTATTCTTATATGAGCCACCAGCTGTGGTTTTAGGACTTCTATCACCCAAAATTCTATGAGCCTTCTATAACCTAGTGCTTCTATGACCCGACACTTCAAGGACCCCTTCTACAACCCTACTCTTCAATGAGCCTTCTATGACCCATCTGTTCTATGAACCAACTCTTCTACCACCACACTCTTCTAGGACTCCTCTATGACTTGACTCTTTTAAAACCCGAGTCTTCTATGACTTGAGCCTTCTATGGCTCAAGCCTTCTATGACCCAGTTCTTCTATGATCCTTCTACAGCTTGCTATGACCTCGCTCCTCTAGGACTGGAATAATCTATGACCTAACCATTTTATGACCTGACACTTCTATGATCTGACTCTTTGATGACCCTTCTAGGACCAGACTCTTCTATTATCCAAATCAATTCTCATGTTTCTGTGACTCAGCTCTTCTATTATGGGAAAATTCTGTGACCTGAGCCTTGTAGGAACCTTCTACGACTGAACTCTTCTATTGCTCTTCTAACACCTGACACATCTATAACTTAACTCTTCTGTGACTTGCCTCTTTTATAATCAGGCCCTTCCATGACTCAAGCCTTCTAGGACACAACACGTCATTCTGTGACCTGGCTGTGGTCTGATTGTTCTATGATGAGACATTCTATGCTCTGTGACTTCTATGAACTTTCTGTGACCCGATTCTTCTATTATCTGGCGGTTCTACGACTTCTCTGACCCAACCCTTCTCTGAACCAAAACTTTTCTAACCTTTCTATGACCAAACCCTCCTAAAATCCAAATAAACTCACATTTCAGTGACTCAACTCTTCCACGGCCTGAATATTCTATGACCCTTTTATGACCTTAATCATCAATGACCCAGTTCTCCTATGAGAATTCTGTGACCCAACTCTTCGATAAAACTTCTGTGACTGAATTCCTCTATCACTCCTCTATGATCCAAGCCTTCTATCACCTGACTGTTCTCACCCACAATTTTTCTGCCACTCTTCTATGAATCAACACATTTATGACCCTACTCTTCTATGACTCGACTCCTCTACAACTGTACGGATCTTTGTGTGAGAGCCTTGGCATCTCATGTAACCCTACAGGTCTGTGTTTGGAATAACATGGAATAACTGCTCCCAATTTAGTTCATCAGTGTGAGAATGTTCATGACACCAGCGTCATTGCAGTCAAAGCCAGATCTGCCTGCCCAGGGCCTGGGGGTCAGGCCTTGGCCTTTCTGCTTCACCAAGCAAACCCAGCATTTTCTCAGCATCACAGCTGCCTGCAGAGCACCTTTGCCTTCTTGCAATCATGGCCTCCAATTCTCAGCTCTAACGAGTCCCTGGGGAAGCTTTGTCACTAACCATACTCACTTAAGACTTCAAGGAACTCTGAGTTCTGCTTTTCACTTCTTGAGAGCTTTCTTTAATCTCCTCTCAGCATGTGAGATTCAAGGACTCATCAGCAAATCCTTCCTGGGTCTCATTAAAATATAGAAAGCCTTAACGAGCTCTTTGTCTTCCTGGAGTTTTCTCCAGGTCTTCAAGCCATGTACATCTTGGAGTCATTTCCCAGTGTGGTTAAAGAGGAAGATTTCAAAGTGCACCTAAGAAAGGTATGTTTTATTTTAAGTTTGTATTACCATACTTCTCAGGATCATAGAATTGTTTCAGTCAGAAGGGACCTTAAAGCCCATTCAGTACCAGACCCTGCCATGGGCAGGGACACCTCCAACTGGTCCAGGCTGTTCAACACCCCATCCAACCTGCCCTCAAACACCTCCAGGCAGACGGCAACCACAGCTTCCCTGGAAAACATGGGCCACTGCCTCACCACCCTCTTTCTAAAGAATTTCTTCCTAATGTCTAATCTAAATCTTCCCCTCTCCAATTAAAAGCCATTCCGTCTTGTCTTATCACTCCATGTCTTTGGAAAATGTCTCTTTCCAGCTTTCTTAGTGACACCCTTCAGGTACTGGAAGACCACTCTAAGGTCTCCCCAAAGCCTTTACTTCTCGAAGCTGAGGAAGTTCCAGGACAATTCAATATTTCTTTGGAAAACCTCTTTTGAAAGGGCATGGGATTGGTGGAGGTCTCTTTTGAGTGAGCACAAGCAAGCGCCTTGGTGCCCAGGTCCATCTCCTCAGGGTACTCTTCACCTGGCCAGATCTCTGCCCATGCTCCTCCATGGAAGTGTTTTTGAATTGTGAGCTGAGCTACAAATAGTTTAATAGCTGAAAGAAACAAAAGATAAAAACCAACATAATCCAAACCCCAAACCGATACAAATTCCATCACTTGTCACCTTCTTGAAACAGACTGACACCCGACCGAAAGAAAAAAATATAAAAAACAATGAAGATCCAAACTCAATACTAATGCAAATACAATCCCTTCCCACCTCCCTCAAGCAGACTGACACCCCACCGGTCTATCACCACTTGATATATTGAATGATAAAAATGTCTGCTTCTTCCTCCTCCTGATACTCTATCATTGAGTATGGCATCTATCATACAGGATCTCTCTCTGGTCAGTTGGGGTCAGCTCTCCTGGCTGTGTCCCCCTGACAACTTCCTGCCTGCCCCCAGCCACTCACTCCCTGGGATGGAGCAGAGTGAGCAACTCCTGACGCTGTGCAAAGGAGAAAATCACCGCCCTCACTCTTCTGGCACTAGGATAATGCCATGGGACACAACGACTCTCCCATTTCTAAAGTAAAGTGGAGGAACTGGAGAGGATGTGGCGGAGGTCTGCCAGGATGGAGTTAGGGGCCCACAGCATGAGGTGTGAGGGCAAACTTTGGCTTCCTGGGGAGGCTCAAGGCAGCCTCCTAAGTAGGTCTCTACATCTTCTGCTCCTGGAAGAACTTAGGATGTAAGAGAGCTCAGGTGACCTCTAGTCCAAAGCCCAGCTGCAAGCAGGGCCAGCTCTGAGGTAAGACCAGGATGCTCAGTCCATGTCAGCATCCACAGAGAGATTTTAAGCATCAACAAGGGACCAAGGCCACGATCAAAAGAAAGAATTTTGGCATTTGACTGGCTCCATGAACATGTCTGTTGGTCAGCCACACCTTCTCTGATACCTGGGAATGTCCACCTTCTTGTCCAGACCAGTGGGATCTTTCTGCCAGACTCCTGTCCCATCTGTAGCTCATGGGGTGCCTTAGAGAAAGGTTGTCGAAGAGTCAGATAATAGAGGAATTGGGTCATAGGTGAGTAAGGTCACATGAGACTTGGTTTACAGAAGGGTCAGAGAGCAGTCAGGTCAAAGAACGTTCAGGCCGCTTATGGGGTTGGTCACTGAATGGTTCCAGAATTGTGAGGTCATAGTGATGAGCGAAAGCAGACAGGGGGGTTGGGAATGTTCACTAGAACTTGTTTGCCTTGAAGACCTTGGAAGTTGGTAAGGAAGGAGACAGCTAGCAGAAGTTTACTGATAAGTGGGCATTGGAATGCAGAATGCTGGAAAACAACCAGAAGAGGCTGTGTCTGTACACAGTTCAAGGAGGAAAGAAAACACTTTTTTTCATCCTAAGGAGGACTTCTCACTTCATGCCTAAGTCCTTGGCCCACGACCACCAGGAGGCACTTTGCAGGCAGAAGACTGGAGCAAACCTTCCAGAACTAATTATAATACAAAATTGGGAAAGGTTATGAATACATAGTAGGCGCTTATAACTCTGCATGTCCTTACAATCTAAGTAGCTGCTTGTTAAGTTATATGGTGTGCAAGCTAGGAGAACCCCCTTGCACTTCAGAGCTGGAAATACACATACCTGCATTATAACTCATTTTGGGTTATAGAGTTTGATTCTGCAAAACAATAGATGAGTCATTGAAGAGTTAGGTCATAGTGGAGCAAGGTCAGAGAAGAGTCATATGAGAGTGGAGTCATAGAAGGGTCGGGTCATAGAGGAGCTGGGTCATTGAAGGGTACTGGAAGAGTTGGGTCATGGAAGGATCAGGTCACAGATATGTAGGTGTCACAGAAGATTCATAGAAGAGTTGGGTCATTGAAGAGTCGCGTCACAGAGGGACTGAAGAAGACTGTATAGAATTTTTACAGGAGAGTTGGCTGATAGAAAGGCAGGGTCAAAAGTGTTTTGTCATAGAAGAGTAGTAGAAAAATGAGGTCAATGAAGAGTAGTGTCACAGAAAACTGGTCATAGCAATGTCAGAGACATGTTGCATTATACAAGGGTCATGGAAAGATGTTCAAATGGTCAGGTCATAGAAGTGTTGGATCAGAGAAGAGGTGGATCATAGTACTGTTAAGTGATAGAAGCGTCAAGTCACAGTACGATCACAGAAGAGTCGTATCATAAACAAAGTGAATCATAGAAGAACAGGATCATAGAAGACTTGAGTCATAGAAAAATAGCAGTGTCATAGAAGACCCGTGAAAAAAAAAGGGTGATACAAAAGTTGGATTATAGAAAAGTAGGCTGACAGAGAGCTGGCAGGGTCAGGACTGAGTTGGAATGTGCCTGGGAGAGGACACAACCAGTGCTGGCTGAGCTATGTGAACATACAGGGGGAGGACACGCTGCAGTGGGTGTGAGGGGCAGAGCCCAGCCCTGCAGGTGCAGGAGAGAGGAGGCCGGTTGGTGCCCTCAGTGGCAGGGACAGACTGGGAAGGTGTCCCAGGGCACTGGTCTCTCCCATCCCCAGTTTCAGCACTGGCCACTCCCCCCAGCTGATGGATGAGCCTTGCCCTCTGCCCATCTTCTCCCTCCTGCTGGACTCAGTGCCAGGTGAACAACAGCCCTGCCCGGCCTGTCTTCCTGCCCAGAGCTTGCAGAGCCCAGAGCAGGGCTGTGTGCAGCGCCCAGCATGGGACACGGCTGGGGACTGGCTGGGACCTCATCGCAGTCTGCAACTGCCTCAAGGAGGGCCGTGGAGGGGAAGGCGCTCATCTGCTCTCTGGTGACCAGAAATGGGACATGAGGAAATGGAATTAGGCTGCACTAGGGGAAGTTCCAACTGGACTTGAGGAAAAGGTTCTTCATAGAGAGGGTGCTCGGTCACTGGAACTGGTTCCCCAGGGAAGTGGTCATGGCACCACTCCTGTCAGAGTTCGAGGATCATCTTAATGATCTTTGTCATACAGTTTCATTTGACACAATTGTGTGAGGGTCAGTGATCACTCCGGTGATCCTTAGGAGCATCTTCCAACCCAAGATATTCTAGAAGCCTGTGATCTTCAAGCTCACAAAATAGTCTGTCCATCCACTACCCAATCCCATGACATTTCTTCTTCCTCACAGTCAGTTTCCACCTTCCAAGTTCCACTTTGTGACTCTTATTTCTCTCCTGTATCATCATGCTAGCTCTCTGGATCTTTCCATATTTGGTTTCTACTGGTATATTCCCTATCTGCATTACCTTCTCTCTGCACTTGGGGCTCGATTGTCAACAGCTTTCTTGTCCTTAAAGGACTTGGAATTGGCTGCAGGATGTGTGCCACCCACTTCTCAGGGTCAGGGGTAGCCTGAATTACATTTCACCCCATCCTCGTTCCTGCTTTTCCTGAAGATGGGTGTGACATCTGCCTTTTACAAGGACCCTTGAAAAACTGCTCTGATTGCTCTGGCACATTTGAGAGCACATTAAATAGTCACATGCAAGGGTGATGCTGCTGACAGGAACATTCGCACTGAGCCTGTCCAAGGCACTTGAGCTGAATCTCCCTGGGCCAGTGGGGTTTGTTCCTGGAGGCACACACAGAAATGCCGGGGTTCTGTCAGGAGTCCAAGTCTGGACTGGCCTTGTGAACTCTCATTCACCCAAAGAGGTTCACAGAGTTTTTCTTTTTTATACACTAAGGCAAGAGTCACAGGGTTTCTCTGGACTCCCAGAGAATCAGATGCACTCAGACCTGTGGTGTATCCCACCCCTCTGTACTTGTCTGAGATGCCTCATTTCATGAGGAATGGACACAGGGACCTCATTTCAAGAAAGCACAACCCAGTGTTGCATTCAGGCGCTTACTCTTGGTATGTTGACCTCAAGATGGTGTGACCTTGAGAAACTTTCTGTCCCACAGATGTTCATGGAACCCACGGAAGGACTATTTGTGTTCTCTTGGGTTCATCTCACCTCACGCATGTGATGTACATCCTCACATCTCGTGTGAACAGTGTGAACTTTGACTCTGACCTTCCCATTCTGTGTTCTTTCAGGGAGGGACAAAGAATGTCTCCATGCTGGGGTGAGAGGGAAGTGATGGGAATGTTGGTTTTGAGGGGCTACTTCAGGATGATGGTCCTGAGGCAGGTTCTGTGGGTGCTCCAGTGCACATGGGCACATGCCAGACCCTTCTCTGCTGATGCTGAAGATCTCCCAGAGGAGATCTGGCTATGAAAAAAAACTGTAGCCTTCCCACACCCATCACACCCACAGTGTTTATCTTTGCACTGGTGTTTTCTTCTGTGAATCAGGTTCTTGGATATAGCCCGAAAGAAGCCCTAAGCCTTCAGGCTCTCCACTGAGGAGATCCCCTCTCTTTATGGAAAGGCTGTGTGGAGGCAGCTCTATCTCACAAGTGCCCACTGCCTGTCCCTGCCTGCGTGCACAGCACTGCCACACAGCACAGCTGTGACCAAGCTCAGAGCCCTCAGGCCTTCCAGCAAGGCAAGGGATGAGGAGGAGAGTGTGGAAGGGGAGAGAGAACAGCTCGGGGAGATCAAGTGCTGGTACCTGGTAGGGCTACTGTCCCAGGACTCTTTTCCCCTCCACCCACGCACACAGGAACTGCACTTGCAGCTCCAAAAAGGTCTTGGAGGAAAGAGATCAGGAAAGAAGAGTCACTGAATATCCCTTTATTTCGTTGAAACACACAGAGAGCACAACTTCTTATTGACACAGGCAATCAGCGAGAAAAGAAAGGAAGACCATGAATTAAAAAGAGAACGACAAGATCATCACAATTGAAAAACGAGCAGCACCAACAACAAATACAGAGGCCTGTCTGGGCCTGCCAGGAGAACTGCTATGCAGAAGGTGATGAGCAGTTCATTGCCTGAGAAAACCATCCAGTTATCAGTTTCCACACTGCATCCTTGAGCTGCTGGTTCCTCAAGCTGTAGATGAGGGGATTCAGTGCTGGAGGCACCACGGAGTACAGAACTCACACCACAAGGTCCAGCGCTGGAGAGGAGGTGGAGGGGGACTACAGGTAGGCAAATGCTCCAGTGCTGACAAAGAGGGAGACCACAGCCAGGTGAAGGAGGCACGTGGAAAGGGCTTTGTGCCATCCCTGCTCCGAGGGGATCCTCAACATGAACCTGAAGATCTGCACATAGGACACCACAATGAAAACAAAACAGCCAAAAGCTAAACAGACACTAACATCAAGAAGCCAAACCTCTCTGAGATAGGAGTGTGAGCAGGAGAGCTTGAGGATCTGGGGGACTTCACAGAAGAACTGGTCCACAGCATTGCCCTGGCAGAGGGGCAGGGAAAATGTATTGGCTGTGTGCAGCAGAGCATTGAGAAACCCAGTGCCCCAGGCAGCTGCTGCCATGTGGACACAAACTCTGCTGTAGTGCAGGGGTTTGCAGATGGCAACGTAGCGGTCATAGGACATGAAGCTGAGGAGAGAATACTATACACTAAACAAGAAAATAAATAGAAAGAATTGTGCAACACATCCTGAGTAGGAAATGGTCCTGGTGCGCCAGAGGGAATTGGCCATGGATTTGGGGATAGTGGTGGAGATGGATCCAAGGTCGAGCAGGGAGAGGTTGAGGAGGAAGAAGTACATGGGGGTGTGGAGGTGGTGGTCGCAGGCGATGGTGGTGATGATGAGGCCGTTGCCCAGGAGGGCAGCCAGGTAGATGTCCAGGAAGAGCCAGAAGTGCAAGAGCTGCAGCTCCCGTGTGTCTGCGAATGCCAGGAGGAGGATCTGGGTGATGGAGCTGCTGTTGGACATCTGTTGCCTCTGGACATGGGGCACTTTCCAAGACAGAAAAGACATAGACAGGTTAGGGGACACTTCTCTGATGAAAATCATATTTATTTCTCATAGAACCACCCCCAACCTGCGTCTTCTTATAAGGAGGACCTTTGGCAGGTCCCTTTCACAAGCTCTCATTGCTCTTCACTGAGGTTGCCGCAGGCAGCAGAAGGCTGTGATGTGGTCTCTGCAGGAGTCAGTCCTGCCCTACAGCAACAGGGGGACGGAACATAGGGTAATCTCAGGATGAGTCTACTCCTGATATCAAAGAGCTCTCCAGCATTGTCCTGCTCCATCCACCCGACTGCAGAGCAGACCTGAGGGGATTTTGCTCTGTGTCTTCTGTTCTGGTTGCCCCAACACAGCTCAGGATGGTTTTGATGCAGAAACTCCTGGCTCTTCTGCTTCACTCCAAGTGAAGTCTCCTGGGTCCTGACAGGAAAATGGGCTCTCCCTTAATTCAGAGTGAGCACAGACAGTCTGTCCATCAGCCCTGGTCTCAGCTGCCCTGTGCTGGAGGGCTTTTGCACTTGGGTGTTCCCCCCAAAAGAAACTGCACTGCTGGGAGCAGAGGAATCCGGTTTCCCAGTGCCCTCATGGTGCCAAATACCCTCATGATTCCTACCTGAGGGGGATCTCAGGTCTCCCCTCCCAGCCAGGGACACAGAGGACTCATTGCTGCTGCTTCCATGCAGACGATGAGCAGCACTTCCACGGCCTTAGGGCTGAGGTATCTTCTCCATGGGACTGCTGCATAACAGAGAGATACCATGGGAAAGCTGTGCCCTTCTGGAGGGCAGCCTGCAACCCAGCAGGATTCACCAGGGAAGGGGTCAAACGTCCTAAATCTGGGGTGTCCTGAAAGGAGAATCTGGTCGTTTGCATTGCCCTGAACCTGCCGATTAGGAGAGGGATTGGACTCTTTACTCCCTGCATGGCAGAACCCACAGGACGGCTCTCTGAACTGCACATTAACCCAAATACCATCCCAGAAGGTCCAGTGATAAGAACTTGAAGCAAAGCAGGACAGGAAAGAGGAAGAAATGCACAGCTCTGCTGCTGATGGAGCCAGCACAGAGACAAACAGTTAGGGTGGAGTGGTAATTTCTCCTTTGAAGGTGTGAGACTGCTGGGAAGGTGACTGAAGAGCTGAGCCAGGGCAGAGCTCACCCACTGCAGGAGCTCGCCCTGTGCCATCAGGCACTGCCTCTGCCTTCTGGCATGGCTGGAACCTGCTTTAAGGGTCCCACCTGAGATCAAGGTATGGTTGGGGATCTGCAGCTGGGACAGGAGGCTTTCCCAGCTTGCTGAAGTGCCCCCGCAATAGATCAGGATGGGATTAAGACACCAAGGGGAGAGCAGGGGTTGGTCAGCTCTCCCAGTCTGTATCCTGACGGCATTTACCAAAGACTCCTGGCAAAGGCAGGGAGATGAGGACAAGAAGGAATGCACACACTTGCCTACTTTCAAAAGAAACAAACAAACCAACCACCAAGGAAAGTCAGCTTAATCTCCTGGTTCACCTCTGTGTTGGAAAAAAGTTAATTTAGCTGAAGAATTAGGGCTCAATTAAATAAGATTAGAATTATAGGTTATGTATATTGTATTTAGCATTTGATATATATTGTGTTTAGCATTTAATTTTGTTGATCTTTATAGTTAAGTTTGTGCAGACTTCGTGTCTGTCTCTGTAGACAGTGACGGTTTTCTCACAGACCACATTTAACCTTCACAGGTATGATATTAGAGAGTGCTTAGAAAGAATGTACTAACAACCTTATCCGAGCAGAGCCTACGCTTTTACTAACAACTTTATCTGAACACAGTCTACATTTGTGAAGACCAGAAGCATACCAAGGGCAGTCAACTGAAGATAAAGAAATGCAGGTGTCCACACAAATGATGAGACAATCTTCAAATACATATGCATGAAGAAATGATGTAATCTGTTGAATATATATTAGATTACAAAACACTTAAGGGTTAAATTGCGGACGCCCCGGGATGGTCTGGGAACCTGATTTGGGTTTCAATACCCCAGGTTCCTGGGGGCTCGAAATAAAGCACCACATATAACCTACTTGGAATGGTTATGTGTTTGTCTCTACGCTAACATTTTTGGCGACCCAGATGGGACCTCGCGGGCATTGCTGAGACGGCCCGCATCGATCTCGCTCCAGCCGGCACCGAGTGATTCTCGGGGAGCCATAGACCACAGCCGACCTCCGCTGCACCTGAAGGACCAAGGATATTGGTAAGAAACGGTGCTTTATCGGGAATGGTACCAACTTTGTCAGGTCTTGTGCCTAATTGGATTGGGAATAGTACTAAATTTTTCTACAGGTCTTGAGCCTAATTAGGAATTGTACCAAATTTTTCGGGTCTTGCGCCCAATCGGAAAGGTACCATATTTTCTGGTCTGGTAAAACGCGGCGAAAGCTACGCTTGGTTGGGCTAGGGAGCTCCAGAGGAAAGCATAGGCGCCGTCCGTAAGACAGTAGCGAAAGCTCTGCAGGTTCGGCATCAGTGATCTGTTCTGCATTTTCAGTAATCTGTATTATTCGTTATCTGTATTATTCATAATATGTATTATTCATTTTGCAGGTTCGGCAACTGTATTTTGATCTTGTATTTTCCAGTAATCTGTGTTATTCGTTACGTGGAATTTTGTTTAGTTTGTTGTTTGGTGCTGGTCTGGACTGTTATAAAATGCCACTGATACCCAAGTCATCACCGTTAGGGTGTATTCTGATGCATTGGAAAGAGGGGCAGTTTGGGCAAGAAATGCAAAAAAGAAAATTGGTTGAGTATTGTAACGTATGGTGGACACAGTATAATTTCGAGGATGAGGTTCGTTGGCCAAAAAATGGAACTTTAGACTATAATACCATCTTACAATTGATGCTATTTTGTAAGCACGAGGGCAAATGGGATGAGATACCATATGTAGAACTGTTCTTTATTTTAAGAGGGAAAGAGGAATGGAAGAAGGCGTGTGGGATAATGGTCGTTAGTACAAAATCGGATGAGCATTGTGAGGGATGTGTGACTGAGAAGAAATGTATGAAATGTCTGGCAGTGGAAAATGCTTTGCAGCATAAGGAGGATGATGATTTTGATTTATTAGTGGCTCCGTCGGCTCCACCAGCCCCCAGAGATACTGGAGTAAAAGGTGATGGGGAGGATGAGGTAGAAACAGAGAAACAGGAGTATTCCACTACCCTAGTATCCCACCGAACATGGCAACGGGATATTCAAGTTAGACAGCAGGCACCCAGTGCTATATTAGCACCGCTTCGGCAGGGGGTTGGGGCAGAAGGACCCGTATATGTTAAAGTACCTTTCACTCCAGGAGATCTGATGCTCTGGAAACAATCTGCTGGAACTTATCAGGAGAACCCGAGTAAAGTGGCATGAGTTGTAAAGATGATTCTGAAAGCCCAAAATCCTGATTGGGATGATATACAGGTATTACTGGACACCCTAATGGACTCTACAGAGAAGGAAATGGTGTTGAAGAACTGCCCGTGAACGAGTTAGAGAAGACATTAGGCAGGGGATTGTCACAGGGACAGTTGATCAGTATTTTCCTACTGCAGATCCCATGTGGGATAATACTGCAAGAGGAATGGGAAATCTGAGGAGATATCAGGAGTGGATAGTTGTTGGAGTACAAAATGCTATGCCAAAAACAATCAATTGGTCAAGACTGTGTAATGTCAGGCAAGAGAAAACAGAATCTCTGTCTGCATTTTTGGAGTGGCTTAAAGAGGTGGCGAGGAAATACACAGATTTAGACGTAGAAACAGAGCAAGCTAAGGTGCAGCTGGCCCTGATTTTCTTAGGGCAGTCGCAGGATGATATCAGAAAGAAACTGCAGAAAGTGGAGGGCGCGGAGCTGCGTGATCTGGATGGGCTCTTAGAGACTGCTTGGAAAGGGTACAATAACCGCGAGAGGGAGAGTTCTCAAAGACAACAGCGACATCTGCTGGCGGTGATGCAGCTCAGAGGCCACAACAGTCCTGCAGGTCGAGGCAGAAGAAGAGGCTCGGTGCGCGGACGGGGAAGGGGGGTTGGATCTAATTGCTTGTCTAATGACTTAGGATCAAGATTGAATAGATTAGGCATTAACCAATGTGCATACTGCAAGCAGGAAGGACATTGGAAGAATGCGTGCCCGTACAGAATGAGGCAGAATTTGCAGCCGGGAATCCCATTTGGAAACACCGAAGTGGCCAAGGCAATGGTTTTGGGAGACTTTGAGAATCAGAGCTGACTAGAATCAGGAAAGGATGAACCCCTAGTGAAAGTAATGTACAATGGTTGAGTATTGTAATGTATGTGGACAAAGTATAATTTAGAGGATGAGGTTCGTTGGCCAGAAAATGGAACTTTAGACTATAATACCATCCTACAATTGATGCTATTTTGTAAGCACGATGGCAAATGGGATGAGATACCATATGTAGAACTGTTGTTTATTTTAAGAGGGAAAGAGGAATGGAAGAAGGCCATTAGGGGGAAAAGAAGTGTCATTTTTAATAGATACTGGTGCAACATACTCAGTTTTAAATGATTTATGTGGACAGATAGGGAAAAAGACAACTACAATAGTGGGAGCCACAGGGAAAGAGGAAACCAGGCATTCATGCAACCCCTAGAATTATGATTTGGAGGAAAGGAAATATGGCATGAATTCTTGTATATGCCTGATTGTCCAATCTCCCTGCTGGGACGGGATTTGTTATATAAATTAAATGCAAGAATTGTCTTTGAGAATGGAGAATTAATTATGCAAGTTCCAGAATCAAAGTCAGGACAGATACTAGTGTTGAAGGAAAATCCAAAAGTTCAAGTACCCAGAGAGGTAGAAGAGGCAGTGATCCCTACAGTATGGGAAACTGATATACCAGGGAAATCGAAAATGGCCCAACCGGTAGTAGTAGAATTGAAGGAAGGAACGAAACCAGTACAAATAAAACAATATCCCATCAAATTAGAGGCCTGATATGGAATAGTGAAAATTATTGAAAAATTCTTAAAGTTTGGAGTATTAGAAGAATGTGAATCAGAATATAACACCCCAATTTTTCCAGTAAAGAAACCAAATGGAGAATATAGATTGGTACAGGACTTAAGGGCTATTAATGAAATCACGAAAGATATACATCCGGTAGTAGCTAACCCATACACATTGTTAACATCTGTGAATGAGAAATACTAATGGTTTACAGCAATTGATTTAAAAGATGCCTTCTTCTGTATTCCTCTTGACAAAGATAGTAGGAAATTCTTCGCTCTTGAATGGGAGAACCCGCACAATGGACGAAAAATGCAGTTGACATGGACAAGGCTTCCACAGGGATTCAAGAACAGTCCAACGCTTTTTGGGAACGAGCTGGCAAAAGAATTGGAATCATGGACAATGCAGGAGAAAGTTCAGGTGCCGCGATCACAATATATCTTCTGCTACAATATGTGGATGATATTTTAATTGCAACAGAACACAAATCAGTATGTATCCAAGTGACAATTGAAATTTTAAACCAATTAGGCCTCAATGGGTACAAAGTCTCGAAAGAGAAATCTCAAATTGCCCGCACAACTGTATTATAGTTGGGTTGCGAAATAACACAGAGACAACGACGACTAGGAATGGATTGTATTAGAGCAATCTGTGTGATTCCAGAGCCTCAAAACTTACATGAATTAAAGACATTTTTGGGTATGGCAGGCTGGTGTAGGTTGTGGATATTGGATTATGGACTCATAGCAAAACCTCTATATGAGGTACAAAAGTCACCAACTTTCATCTGGGAAGGACCTCAGAGGGAGGCTTTTAAGAAATTAAAAGAAGCCCTGACTAAGGCACCAGCATTAGGCCTGCCAGATTTCACTAAGGACTTCCAGTTGTTTGTCCATGAAAGGCAACGGCTGGCACTAGGGGTCTTAACGCAGAAGTTGGGAAGCTGGAAATGACCAGTAGGGTACTTTTCTAAACAGTTAGACCCTGTGAGTGCTGGCTGGCCATCATGTTTGAGAACGGTAGCAGCAACAGTGATCTTGATACAAGAATCCAGAAAATTGACTTTGGGAAAGTATATTGAGGTATATGTACCTCATATGGTGTTAACTGTCCTAGAACAAAAAGGGGGGCATTGGCTTTCCCCTAGCAGGATGATGAAATACCAGGTGGTACTGACCAGACAAGATGATGTAAGTTTAAAAACAACTAATCTGTTAAACCCAGCAGCCTTCTTAGGAGCACCTGTGGAAGATGGCCCTTTAGAACATGATTGTGTGGAAGTTATTGAACACACTCATGCAACAAGGGCTGACTTGAAGGATACCCCACTTGAACAGCCTGATCAAGAACTTTTTACAGATGGAAGTAGTTATGTAGAAAATGGGACACAATATGCCGGATATGAGGTAACCACACAAAATAGGGTAATAAAAGCAGAAGCTCTTCCTGTAGGAACTTCAGCACAGCGAGCAGAAATAATAGCTCTCACGAGAGCCTTGGAATTGAGCAGGGATCAACGAGTAAATATATGGACGGACTCAAAATATGCATTTGGAGTGGTTCATATACATGGAGCACTATGGAAAGAACGAGGACTCCTATCTTCGCAAGGTACGAACATAAAATACCAAAAAGAAATTCTGGATTTGATAACTGCTGTACAGTTACCCAAACAGGTGGCAATCATGCACTGTAAAGCACATCAAGGAGGAGATTCCAAAATAGCTGAAGGAAACGCGTTAGCGGACCGGAAGCTCGATGGATTGCACGACAGGTATCAAATATGATGGCCTTAATACCCACGAAGGTAAGCCCTTTACAAAATTATTTAACTCAGAAGCCGAAGTACTCGGAGGAGGAGGAGAAATCAGCTAGATCACTGAAGGCCCAGTTGGGTTCAGATGGATGGTACCTAACTGCAACTGGACAAGTAATTGTACCACCTACCATTATGCGGACAGTTTTGCAAACGGAACATCAGAAATGTCACTGGGGAGCAGAAGCTTTAGTGGCATATTTAAAGCGCAGCATAATCTCGACACAGATGTTAACAATGGCAAGGTCAATAAATTTGAAATGTGAAATCTGTTTGAAGAACAATCCGGTGGTTAGGAAAGGAATAGAAATGGGACATACCAGAGTAGGTATGGAACCGGGTGATTATTGGCAAATTGATTTTGCAGAATTACCTAAAAGTCAAGGATACAGGTATTTGTTAGTTGGGGTTGACACTTTTTCTGGATGGCTGGAAGCCTTTCCTTGTCGCACTAACCAAGCTAAGGAGACAGTGAAATGGCTGCTGCAAGAGATTATTCCAAGATTTGGGGTACCCTTAGGCCTATCTTCAGATAGGGGACCACACTTCGTAGCAGCTATAGTTCAAGAGGTAAGCAAGATTTTAGGAATCTCTTGGAATCTCCACACACCGTGGAGACCACAGTCAAGTGGACAAGTAGAAAAGATGAATCAGACAATTAAGTGGCAAATCAGTAAAATATGTCAGGAGGCTAAAATTCAATGGCCACAAGTGTTACCAATAGCACTCCTAAGGATAAGAATTAAGCCAAGGAGTGGGATGACAGTAAGCCCTTATGAAATCCTTTTTGGGAAACCATATGAGGCACTGCAACCAAATCCAAATGTGCATATAAAAGGCAATCAAGATGTATATAACTATGTACTGTCTCTCAGTAGAACTCTGACGCGGCTACGAAGTGCCCTGATCTGGAACCGTCCGTTATCATTAGAAAATCCAGTACACGAAATTGAGCCAGAAGACCAGGTCTACGTTCGAGATTGGAATGAAGAAACACTGAAAGAACGGTGGAATGGACCATACTTGGTACTACTAACAACATTTACTGTGGTAAAAGTAAAAGGAATAGACTCTTGGATTCATTATACCCGAGTGAAAAAGGTTCCTAGAAATGGGGAAGTAGAAGCTCTTGGACCAACAAAACTGAGACTGAAAAGCAGATAAATGTCGAATTTTGTGTATAGTACCTTAATTGTAATCTGGTCCTTGACACCCCTAATGGTTATCACTTTTGTAGAGGTTCCGCAGAAAAGGGAAGTGATGAAATCTGTCACTGGACAAAATGCCACCCCGTTTTGCAAGTTCAGAGACACTGTCCCGAGGAATTTACAGGTATGGATGGGAATTGCAGGGAAAACGGAAATCTAGAGGCAAAGTGTCAAATAAATTCTGTTTACGTAACCCCCTTCAGGATCATGGGATAAAGGCAGGACATTCATACTATCAGATTCCTCTGGACAGTGATATACTTATCTATTGCCTATTAGATGATTCACGACCTAGGGAATTTGGATGGACAAGGAATGGGAAGAAAATCCCAAATGATGGCAGGCATCTAACAGAATTAAGATTAGGAGGAATGTTAGTTCAGACTATTAGATGAATAAATGAATCAGATATGGGAACATACAGATGCCAATACCAGAATGAAACTGCTTCCGGATACAGTGAAATAAACATTACTAGAATTAGAGTAAAATGAGCAATAGAATCAACCCAACTGCCCCAGGTAATAAATATACCTCGGAGTGATCCTGAAGAAAACCTGATAATTGGCCTAATCTGGGATTTTGCCAAAATGCAAAATACTAGTAGAATTACAGCATGTTTACCCTTGCCGAAAACAGCAGGGGAACCAATAAAATGGGGAATAATGACTTTTCCATTCCCAAAGAATGTAGGGAATAATACAGTATGCAAACAAGAAACAAGAGTGTTACAAGTGAAACAAAAACAGTATATGGGTTTCAATACCCCAGGTTCCCGGGGCCTCAAAATAAAGCACCACATATAACCTACTTGGAATGGTTATGTGTTTGTCTCTACGCTAACATCAGTTTCCCAGCGCAGCTTGAAGCTGCCCCGTTTCTCTGACCAGGAGAAATTACCCTCAGTGGACATCTTTCTAAGTTCAGGCATGTTCACAGCACGAGGTTCCCAGGGAAGCCAGATAATTCGCTCTCAACATGTGAGATGAGAGTTTGGCAGACACTGGCTCCACATATTCAGGGGTCCCTACACCCAGGAATGTCCATTCTGTGGACTGGCTGCTTCAAGGCTCCACCAGAAGAGAGACCGAGACAACTCCCAAGTGTCTGAGCCCCGGTGCTCAGCAGGGACAGACCTGACTTTGCTGCCAGCCCCTGCCTCCTCCACCTCCCAACTGGCGAGGTTACGCTGCCAAATGCAAAATGCAGTGGAAGTCTGGGTTGGAATTAAGGACCACACTGAAAGATCCCAGAGCAAGCAAGCAGTCGTCTAAATTGGAATGGAGCTCCAGCAGCCAGGCCAGGATGGCTCCCTGCACAGCCTGGAGTCAACAATACCACTCTTGGGAAATAAATACAATCAGGGTGAAGGCTGACACTGTTAAACCAAAAGAGGACACCCTGGGCTTGGAAGATGTCCCATGGAGAAAATAAGCAGGAGCACAGGCTCCACCTCGTAGGAATCACCAGAACAGGAGCTGGCAGAATCCTAAGGAACTGCAGGCCCTGCCATGGAGATTAAACTCTGAGCAATGTCTGCACAGAAGCAGGCACGGGTTTCCTCTCTGGCGCAACAGGCACCAGACACTGCGATGGCTGAACTACAGCTGCTTTGTTTCTCTCACACAGAGTAAGGCACAGGCAGCTCCCAGCAGAGAGACCACCTGCCTCCTCCAGATCCCACTGGAGAGTGAGTCCAGAGTGGGCTTGCCCCGGACAGCAGAGAGGTCTCCTAGGACACAAGGCAGCATCACAGGGGATGACATCACAGAGGCCACGGCCAGAAACATGCTTTGGGTTGGAAGGGACCTCAAACACCCATCTAGTCCTGTCATCCATCCCTCCCCCCCCCCCCCCCCCCCCCCCCTCCTTCCCCCCCATCATATGCAGCAGTATCTTCTACTCGGTCAGTTTCTCAAGGCCCCATCCAACCTGACCTTGAATACTATCAGTGATGGGGCATCCACAACTTCTCTGGGAAACCTGATCCAGTGTCTCAGAGTCTTTATCATAAAAAGCCCCTTCAGATATTGAAAGGCTGCATTAGGGTCTCCCTGGAAACTTCTCAAACCTTAACAACCCCAGGATTGCCCTTCACCCTTGCAGGACCCTTCACCCAACCTAGTTGAACATCAGGAGGTTCCTGTGGGTCCACTCCTCCAGCCTTCTAAGGTCCTCTGGATGGCATGCCTTCTCTCACGTCTATCAAGTGTATTTGGACAAGTGTTTCACAGCACAAGGATCCAACATATTTGGACACCCCCTGCTAGAAGGATTTTGCAATAAGTCTTGGGCCACCTGAATCCCCTCTCCATCTAGGAATCTGCTGTTTGGCTTCCACGCTGGCTCTGCCTGAGACAGCCCCTGGAGACAGTGGGCAAACAGCGATCACTAAGCACTTTTTCCTCTCCTTGAGCCACCAATTGTAAACAGAACCCCAGTGCCCTGCAGAACACATTGCCTGCATTTGGGACAGCTGGAAGTGGGCACTCGTCTCATCAAGGCAAAGCCTCTGTCAGGCTCCAAATCCAGATTCATGGACGCAGGTTTGTAATGCGCCAGCTGGCTGTCGCGGGAGATATAGTTGGTGCTGCTGGGGGCTGGTTTGTAGCCAAAGAGCCTCCCTGAGACCACCTAATACTTGAAGGTGCTCCTGAGCAGTCCCTTTCTGCTTCATCAAGCAAAGCCAGGCATTTTTTTTTTCAGCATTACAGCTGCCTGCAAAGTGCCTTTGCCTGCCTGCAATCATGGCCTCCAAGTCCCTGCTGTAACAAGTCCCTGGAGAGGCTTTGTCAGGAGCGATCCTCACTGAGACCAATTAATATTTCAAGGTCCTCCGAGTTGTGCTTTTGACTTCTTGAGAAGTTTCTTCAATCTCCTCTGAGTAGCTGAGGTTGAGGACTCAGCAGCAAATACACCTTGGGGCTCATTAAAATACAGGAAGCCTTAACGAGCTCTTTCTCTTCCTGAAGTTTCCTTCAGGCCTTCAAGCCTTGTACAGCTCCTTGGAGTCATTTTCCAATGTGGTTAAAGAGGAAGATTTCAAAGCGCACCGGATGGAGATATCAATTTATTTATTTATATCAAGTTTATATTTTATTAGTTTTCGGTTTAGAGAACAGGTGACAGATGCATTCTCCAACAGTTCTTGGTGCAGAGTGTCTCCTCAAGAGGTCTGGAGGCTGGACTAGAGACTCCCAGCAGTCTCCTCCCCAGCAGCCCTTCCAGGAGCCTGTGCCTTGACCATGTGCCCAGTGAGAAAAGAGAAAGCTGGAGCTGAGGGTCTCTACATCTTATGTCCAAAGGACCATTCAGGGGAAAAGGAGCTCAGCTGACCTCTAGTCCATTGCCCAGCTCCAATCAGGGCCAGGACTGAGGTCAGACCAGGCTGCTCAGTCAATGTCAGCATCCACAGAGAGAGTTCACAACAGGAAGCCAGGCATCTACGCCCCCATTACAGAAACTGAGATGAGGCGCTTGGAGCAGCGGAGAAGTGGAGCAGCAGGGATGTTCTTTAATGACTTTTAACTCCTTCTTCACCATCCTCCATGCTTCTGCTGGGCTTGGGGTGGGCAGAGGAATTCAGAGCAAGGGAGTCAGTTGAGCCTTTAGAAAGTGTGAGGGAAATGGGCTTTAACATTTTGTCCTTGTTTCTCACAATCAATACCTTTTTTCATAGAAGTATCATAGTATCATAATACAGTAAGGGTTGGAAAGGAGCTTAAAGATCATCTAGTTCCAACCCCGCTGCCATGGGTAGGGACATCCCACTAAATCAGGCTGCCCAAGACCCCATCCAACCTGGCCTTGAACACCTCCAGGGATGGGGCATCCACAACCTCCCTGGGCAACCTGTTCCAAGTGTCTGATCCTCCACGCTTCTGCTGGGCTTGCGGTAGGCAGAGGAATTCAGAGCAGTGGAGTCAGTTGAGCCTGGAGAAACTGTGAGGGGAATGGGTTTTAACATTTTGTCCTTTTTTCCCACAATCCAAATCTTTCTTAACTGGCAATAAATTAAATTGACCTTTGGCAAGTCAGCGCTTCTGTGGGAGTGACAGTCATCAATCACTGACCTCCTTTGCTTTCTCTTGAGCCATGAGCTTCTCTGGTTCTTTTTTTTCCTCTATCTCGTTGAGTCCGAGCAGGGAGGGAGCAGCTGGGTGAGGTCGGGCTGCTGGCCAAGGTTAACCCACCACAGGACACATCAGGGCTGCTGTGTCCAGTACAGGGCTCCCAGCTTAAGTTAGACCCTGCTCAGCCTGGAGCGAGTCCTTCTGAAACCAGCAGGACGGTTGGGCCTGGGACACATTACGGACAAGGCTCAGAAAAGAGATTTCTGAGGTCAGAACACCTATTTCTGGTCCAGAGCACCAATATTTGGTGTCAGAACACTGACTTTTGTGGCCAGAACAATGATTTATCGGGACAGAACATGGATATTGAGGGGTCCAGAACATCCATTTTGGAGCAAGTGCACTAACTTTTAGGGCCAGAAGTGCCGTTGTTGAGGACAGAGAACACAGATTTTGGGGTCCCAAGATACCCCATCTTTGGTGCCACAAGACCCCTTTTTTGGGGACACAGCCCCATTCCCAGACTCCTGGCTTGGATCCCTGCTCTGCTCAGTGCCCACAGACTCCTGGTTTAGGGCTAGAAAACACTGATTTTGGGGGGCAAGAACAACCACTTTATTGCACAAGGACACTGACTTCTGGGCCAGAACACTGATTTTTCTGGGGCCAGAACCCTTCCTTTTGGGGCCAGAACCCCAATTTTACAGCCAGAAAACCTATTTTGGGACAAGAGCACCAAATTTTGGGGCGAGAACACTGATTTTTGTGGCCAGAACAGTGTTTTTTGACCCCAGAACACTGATTTGAGGCACCACAACGCTTCTTGGGAGGGGAGAGGGGCAGACGCCCTCTCCTTTTGACCTCTCCTTTCCTCAGTTCCTACAGCCCCCTGAGTGGGGCCAGAACTCAGATTTTTGGGGCCACAACACCCATTTTTAGGTCAGATCACCTATTCTTGGGGCCCAGAACGCAGATTTTTTAGGGCTTAGAACACTGATTTTTAGCATGGGAACTCCCATTTTGGGGGGCCAGAAGACCCATTTTGGGGGCCAGAGCCCCCATTCCCAGACCCCTGGCTTTAATCTCTAGTTTTTCTCAGTGTCAAGAGCCCTCTGGCTGCGCCAGAACTCCCATTCTCAGGGACAGAACTAAATTTTTGGGATCAGGCTCCCATATTTTTTTTTGGCCAGAACACTAATATTTGTGGCCAGAACACAGTTTTGAGACTAGAACACCACTATTTTGGGCCAGAACTGCCATATTTGAGGCTAGAAGACAGATTCTGGGGGCAGAGCTCCCATTTTTTAAGGCCAGAACACGGATTTTTAGGGCCAGAATACTGATTTTTTAGCATGAGAACTCCCATTTTGGGGGCCAGAAGACCCATTTTGGGGCCCATTCCCAGACCCCTGGCTTTGATCTCTGCTTTTCTCAGTGTTTCACAGCCCTCTTGCTGGGCCAGAAACTCCCATTCTTGCAGTCAGAACTAAAATTATTGTGAGCACAACTCCGGTTTGGTGGCCAGAGTACAGACTTTTGGGGCAGGACTCCCATTTTGTGCATAGAACACTGATTTTGGGGCCAGAACTCCCATTTTGGTGGACAGAACACTGATTTTGGGGGCCAGAACTCCCATTTTTGGGGGCAGGACGTTGATTTCTGAGATCAGAACACTTATTTCTGGTCCAAAGCACCAATATTTGGCATCAGAACAATGACTTTTGTGGCCAGAACAACGAATTATCAGGACAGAACATAGATATTGAGGGGTCCAGAACATCCATTTTGGAGCAAGTGCCACTAACTTTTAGGGCCAGAAGTGCCGTTGTTGAGGACAGAACACAGATTTTGGGGTCCAGATACCCCATCTTTGGTGCCACAAGACCCCTTTTTGGGACACAGCCCCATTCCCAGACCCCTGGCTTGGATCCCTGCTCTGCTCAGTGCCCACGGACCACTGATTTGAGGGGGCAAGAACACCCATTTTTGAGCAAAGACACCAACTTTTGGGCCAGAACACTGATTTTTCTGGGCCAGAACACCAATTTTACAGCCAGAAAACCCCAACTGTTCAGGCGTATAAATACTACTATTGGTTAGTTGCTACTGTCCATGCGCCAGGATCAAATGCTTAGTTGGTTAATTAGCTTTGCATATTTTACATGGTTTTCCCCTAAGTTATCATGATTTCTACTTTTCTAGCTTACACCTCCCTCTCACCTTCTGGGCATGCAGCCATAGCTTTCTGTTGCTATCCATCGTTTCCTCTTACTGCACTGATCATGGTCCTTCAAGGGCATTGTGGCCTTCATTAATAGAAAATGTTTGTACAATTCCCCCTTTCTTTTCTTCGACAACTAGAGCGTGTAGTTGTTGAAATTGTTTTTTTATCATTCCTTGGACACATTGTAGTATGCAAGGAATTACCCTTAAAATCACAATGATGAGTAAAATTATTCCAATTTTCATAACTAATTCTTGGAGCCAATCTCTGATGCCCCATCCACACAACAACTGCTTTAACCAATCTGGATCATTGTTATGTTGTAATTGTTTCGTCAAATCCTTCAACTGTTTCAATTGATGGTGTATTGATTCAGAATGATCCGGTAAATTCATACAACATATTCCTTCAAATCTTCACACCCATGTCCTCATGCTAATACTATCTATTGCAGCTCTATTTTGTAATGTGACATGCCTAACACTATCAACATCAGTTAACAAGCCACCTAAAGCAATTGAAGTAGCATTAGTCTGCTTAGTCAACCAACATCCCAAATTTGTCAGCTTTGTCAAAGCTGCTGCAGTTGCTACCCCAGAAGCCAGTGCTGAGGCAGTTAAAATTTCTCCAGGTTTCCAGAAAGGTGACTGTACTCTCACAGTCAGCCCCAAATTGATGGATAGGTTGTTTATTTCATTTACTTCATTTCTTGTTATAAACCATAGTGAGATTGGGAGTTAGTAGCGTAAGCCATCCAAGGCTACATGGCCCACCATTAAATTTTGACAGAATTCCTCCTCACACTCTATCTCCACAAATCAGAAAAATTTCTACAGGCGAAACAACTGGAAAAGAAAAAGAACGTGATACATTAGGAGAGGTATAACTGTACCAGGCTGTAGCATTTCTATACACAGGTAAAGTAGCATTTACATTCTGACTTTTTCGAGTGATGTTACAGGTATAATTATACATTACACAAGCATCCATCATTACTGACCCATTTTGCTGGAACCTATCTTGGACCGCTGTCTATAATGACACAAGCATATCCTCGTCCCCAGGTTACCAATGGAAATGGACCTTCCCAATTTCCTTTTCAAGTTCTTACCATGACTTTCACTTGATTTTTATGTTCAGTCATTCCTGTTGAAATGTATTGCGCATGTTTCAGTATTAGAGAGATTATCTCCCAGCAATCATAAAAAATTCATAACATATTGTATGTTATCTAACCTATTTGCTGGTGTTTCTCCCTGTTCCCGCTGTTTTTGTTTTTACAAAAGAGTTTTGATGGTGCAATGTGTTCATTCTACAATTGCCTGTCCAGTTTGGGAATGTGGAATGCCAATAAGGTTTTGCACTCTCATCTGTAAAAACTCTCAGCCCATTTACCAGTGTGGCAGTACTCTAGACATTCTTGTTGCAAAAAGGTTATCAACGGATGGCCTGAATGATGAAGGTAACAATATTTGATTATCTACCTCTATCAAGTTCCTGATCCAATTGATATTACCCAGCAAGATCTGCACATCGTTAAGCATTTAGATGTTAATTCTAAATCATACTCTTTGTGGTTTGATGGTTTTATCCAAAATTTTTCACCCTAAATACATCCATGGTGCAACACTCTGCACCTTTTGTAGTGCGATTTGCAATTGATGTTTTTGCAAAGTGTCACATAGTTCCTGTTTATACCTTTCCAAATTATCTTTCCCTGCCACTACTATATTATCCATATAATGATACACTAATAGCTGTGGATACTTTTTCTGAAAACCTTGTAGGCCTTGGTCAACATAAAGTGAACGCATTGTTGGTGCATTTTTCATCCCTTGTTGTAACATCAGCCACTGATATCTCTACACCGGTCCCTGCCTGTTTGTTGGAACTGAAAAGGCAGATTTTTCACTATTGCTGAGGTCAATAGGTGTGGTAAAAAGAAACAATCCTTTAAGTAAATAACTGAAATGTTCCAGTCTCTATAATTCCTTGAGGACTGACCAACGGCCATCCTTCAGACCAGTCTTTTTCTGGCATGACAGTGACATCTGCAACGGTATCCACCAACATAGTTATTTGAATTGTTTGATTTTCTAAAATCAATGTCACCTTTAATTGTGGGTTTGATTTTTGAATTTCTAATGCCCATGTTATGTGTTTATCTTGTCCAGTAGATCTGAAGCCTCCACTTACCCTTTCTTTGTTTTCAGTTTGGTGAGCTTTACTTTTAAAAGGTACTAACTGTGCTATTAGACCGAATGCCTGACACAGAGTAACAAAAACAAATAAACATATTCAATGCCCATCAAGTTGTCTGTGGGCTTTTCTCTGAGTAATGGCTTTTTCAACTTTGCCCAAAGTTTGTTGGGCATCACTCATAAGAGTACGAGAAGCTGTTAAAGCCATGTCTCCCTGAAGAAGATCAAATAATGGACTTAGGTCTGCGTTAGTAATACCCAAATAAAGTGTAACTCGATTGATTGTTCCTAGGAGCTTTTATAAATTGTTTTAAATACTGTTTACAATTCCACTTGCTGAGGTTCAATTGTGGCATTCAAAGTTTTCCACTCAAGATATTTCCAGCTTTGAATTTTTTCCGGTGCGACTTGAAGGCCTATTTTCTCTAATACAATCTTTGAAATGGTATTAATTGAGCAACATAACTGCTTTGAGTGATATACACAGGTGGGAAAGGAATATAAACCATAGCTTGTATTTGTCCAATAAAATCAGAATTAATAACACCAGGTTACACAAAAAGACTTTGCAAAGTGACACTCAAATGACCCACTGACCAAAGCACTTAAACAATTACTGATAGGACCAAAAGCTTGGAGCTATACCTTGTGAACGCATTAATCCCTTATTTTGATTGAGGAGGTTGTGGAGAAGATCCAAGCGGGAGCATTTACTGTTGTTCTGCGTCTCCACCGAGCGCTGGGTTGCTGGTTTCCTTGGTTCTTTAATGTTAACGGTTTACCCCCAATATTGTGTTTGAAATGGCGTTAATTTGTAAAGTGACAACTTTTTCACATTTATGGTAACAGTCCAGGCGTTGTTGAATTCTTGTCTTCTTTTGTCTGTTTTTACCTGTATGCGAATTTTCAAGGCTGCAAATGCATTAACGTTTCTATTTCTTTGCAGTTTTTTAATCTCAGAGGATATTCCGTTTGGACTCTTAAATCATGCTTTCACGAGTGTCTGGCTAAAATCCCCTTTATGGTCGTCTGCACTAGGACTTAGCAGTTGCTGATCTAAGAAGAGACACTGGAATGCAGAGTGTTCTTCATAAATTGTTACTCCCCTAGAGAGAGATAAGGACTCCCAAGATGAAAGAAAAAAACCTTCACATTCAAAAAAAAATCAGGAGAAAGTGCGGGGGGGGAACTCACACACAGTCATAGTGCTGGGGTTTTTTTTCCATTTTCTTTTTCTATTTTCTATGTTCTTTTTTCTATTTTCTACGTTCCTTTTTCTATTTTTCTGTTTTCTATGTTCCTTTTTCTATTTATTTTTTCTTTTTCCATTTTCTTTTCTGTTTTTCTTTCTTTTTTTTTTTTTTTCTCTCTCTCCTTTCTTTTTTTTCTAGGTATTTTAAAATTTTGTACTCTGCAGCCTTTCACTTCAAAGGTCCCAGGTATATCTACCTGTTTGCCAGCTTAGTGGACAATTGAGATTGACAGGTCTCAGAGTTGCATTTTTAAGATTAATCAAAACAAACAGAGGCTCAAACCCCTATAACCAATTTGCAAATCTTAAAAACATTTAAAGTGCTTTAAACACACATACACACAGAGGGAACCACTCTTTTGAGAGCTGGCTTAATATACCTAAACAATATTGTTTACGACCAGTCAATAAGAATAGCAAGATGGTATGAATATTTAAACTATACACGGTAGCGAACACATACAACACTTAAAATATGCACATATATTATAAAATAAGGTTTGTATCCACTGTTTAGCAGGTAAAAGTCTTTGGTTATTAGAGCATTTTTGTGGCAAAGGACTATACTGTGGTGGCTGTGAATTATTCATGCATGCGATGGAGCCGGCAGCTGCTTCAAGCACTAGGGCAGTGGGCAGCTTGGCAGCAAAAGTCAGTACTTTCTCTTTTTACATCTTTTCTGATTTCTTTTATCGCTTCATATCTGATTCCCAGCAAAGATCTGCATCTCGTGATAAATCATGGGAAAAATCTGCAATAGTTCAACCTCTCCCTGCAGCTGTTCTTCCCTCCTCGAGGAGGAGGACTTGTGCCCATCTGAATTACTTTCATCCTTAGAAGTTTCACTTGGTAGTGGAGGACAGAGGAGCGGATTAGTGGTAATCAGTGGATATCTTACATCAGAAAGAGGTGGGGCAGAGGATTGTACTACAGTTAATCATTCGCCTTTACCTTTTAGCTCAGATTCGCTAGCAAGTTTGGTGGGCGTCCTGTAAGTCCTATCTTTAGTTGGATATGATTGTTTCTCAACAGCTTCCCCATCCTCAGAATCACTCCACAATGATGATCACTTTTTTTTTTCCTTGAATTCCTTTTAGAAGTCACCTTTAGGTCCTTCACTACCAGACCAGGAGGGTCAGGATTATTTAAGGCACCAGCCTCTGCTAGACCTTGTTGTGCTTTAAAATCTTTCAGTGTTTCATATAGCAATTGCCATGTCGTTAAGACACAGGAAGGATTTAAATCTCCCTTTGTGGCATGTCCAAACAGTAATTCACCAGCCTCCTTCTTCCAAGTCCCAATGTCAAAAACACACGGTGATTCCGCAGGCACATTCTTACTCCTTAACCATGCTAATAACAATTCCAGTTTATATTCTTCATAATGAGCTCCTTTCCTTTTCAATATAGGCTTAAACATCTTTACTATTGCCTTTTCTTCTGTCAATTTCCTTTCCAAAATATGCTTAAATATCTTTACTGTTGCCTTTTCTTCTGTCGACATATTTGTCCCCATCTTACAATACTTAGTTTCTTAGCTGCTCACCTGAACCTCGTGGAACAGGTGATTGAGGGCCCTGGGACTTTCTTCTTCTTTGTCCGCTCGGTCCAGCCGGCAAGACGATCATTCAGCTGAGACATCTCCCCCGTTCGCCATCCTTTCCGGGGTCTCTCAGATCCCCAGATCAGTGGCTCTCTTGCTGCGTCGCGTGACTGTCGGGGTCACCATTTGAGGAGATTAATGACACGGACTCTGATATCTTGGATTAAAGACCTTTATTGCTCTTAGTGAGCTCCTTATGTACACAACGTTATGTTGCATCTAACACTTAGCATCATTTGATTGGTTACAAACAACTGTTCACGCGTATAAGTTTATACTAGTATTGGTTAGTTGTTACTGTCCATGGGCCTAGATCAAATGCTTAGTTGGTTAATTAGCTTTGCATATTTTACATGCTTTCCCCCTAAGTTATCATGATATCTACTTTTCTAGCTTACACCTCCCTCTCAGCTTCTGGGCATACAGCCACAGCTTACTGTTGCTATCCATTGTTTCCTCTTACTACACCGTTCGTGTCCTTCAAGGGCATCGTGGCCTTCGTTAATATAAAATGTTCCTACACATCTCCACTGCAAAATCACCAAGGCATTCTGCTCACCTGCTCTGTGCTCACTCAAACATCAGGCCCTGCAGCTGTCATTGCCTGGGCACCTACAGTTCCAAGATACAAAATTACTTTTGTGCTTGTGAGAAATCAACAGTCCCATGCTCCTTCTCACTATGATCCAGACTCACCTCAGACACTCGCTCTGTCCCAGTGGCTGCCCAGATGGCACCCTCAAAAAACAAATCATAAAAGCTCAGACGAGTTGCTATATAATACTTCACTCATAGACACCAATTCAGACAAGCACCTCAGCTTCTCAGATCATTTGTCAGCATGAAGCTTTGTTCCTCTGAGGCTGCATGCTGAACCTGCAAAAAGAGGCATGCTTAGACACAACAGAAATACACAGGAAGCTCCCAGCAATTCCCATCTCCTGCTACGTTACCTTGACTGCTCACCCACACAGCCGGCATCAGCCCCTGTTGAGGCTTGTGCTCCACCTGTAGTACACAAACAGCAAAGGATGTTTGTCCCTTCATGGACTTTCAGACAGCTGAACAATAACTGCTGCTTCACGTAACTCACCATTGCTCTCCTCATCCAAGTGAGCTCCACTGCCACTATGCTGCTTTGCTGATTGCTCAGTACCCTCGAAGTGAAAGCACAAAACCAAAATGCGTTAGTCATATAGCCACTGGTCACATCTTCCTACTGACACCACAGCTGACCCACCTCCCTATGGCACTCTACCCGCAACTCCATCAGCAGCCTTTGGTGCACGCGTTGTCCCTCTGCATCTGAAAAACACAATATCAAAAAAGTCATCCTGACACTCAGTGAGATCTTAACAGTTCCGGAACTGTCACTTCCTTTTAGTGATACCATCTCTACTGCACACTACAACCAAGCACAACAAATCCACAACCAAACCCAAACATTAATCCCACTCCCTTGGAACTTAAACTGGATTTAAACAACCCTACCATTGTCCAGCTCCTCTTCATCATCTGCATGAAAACCCAACAGAAAATCTGCAGAGTGCCAAGAGTTAGCATCACACTGCTCACTGCCAACATCTAGCACTACACTCACTGCTAAATTGCCAAGGTGTTCTGTTCACCAGCTCCCTGCCAATTCAAACATCCGATGCTGCAGCCATCATCACCTGGGTCACCTAAGATAGCCAGACACAAAAATTACTGTTGTGCTTCTGAGAAATCAGTCCCATGCTCCTTCTCCCTACTGCCCAGCTCACGTCAACTGCTCTTCCCATTACAAAGGTGGCCCGCACAGACACTGTAAAAACAAAGATAAATGTTCGATGTAGTTGCTGTGTTCTACTTTGCTCTTAGACACCAATTTGGACAACCTCTACACCTCACCGACCATTTGTGGGCATGAAGCTTCACTCCTCTGAGGCTGTATGTGGCACCTGAGAAAGAAGAGACATGCTTAGATAATATCCTAGAGCACAGGCTGCCCCCAGCCACTCCCATCTCTCGCTTCATTACCTTGACCGCTTGCCCACCCAGCCTACATTATCTGGGCTGCCATGTTGAGGCTTGCTCTTCACCTGTAATATGCAAACAGCAAGGCATGCTTTTAACATCATAAACTAAAAACAACATGCATGAGCTAGTCATATAGCCACTGGTCACATCTTCCCACTGACACCACAGCTGACTCACCTCCCTGTGGCACTCTACCCGCAACTCCATCAGCGGCCTTTGGTGCACACATCATCCTTCTGCATCTGAAAAACACAATATCAAAAAAGTCACCCCAATGCTCAGTGACACCTTAACAGTTCCGGAACTGTCACTTCCATTTAGCAACACCAGCTACACTACAGCACACTACAACCAAGCACAACAAATCCACAACCAAACCCAAATGTTAAGTCACACTCCCTTGGAATTTAAAATTGCTTCGCTACCGCTCCACTGGCTTCTCGCACAGTTTTGGTCATCCCCTCCGTGGCTGCAGAGCCAAGCAGAAACTACTCTCCTCACCCATTGCATCTAGGGCTACTTGTTCTGCAAAGTACGGTATGCCCCTAGACTGCAAGGTTTAGGCATGTCAGCATATTAAGCACAGAATCTTGCCATTATTCCTGTGCTGACTCTTATCACCTCTATGCATCAGGCAGAGCAGCTCCAACCAGACACAAAATACACACAGACCAACACCACACGCAAGACCGATGTCATGAACCAGGGACAAAAGGAAGCTTGCAGTAAGAATGACTGCCAGACTAGACATGCCATTGGGCAAGACAATGTACAGGGCTATGAGGAAGTATCTAGGGCAGCCCTGGAAAAGTGAAAGAACGTGGCTTGTTACAAAGAGATATGGCCACAACCAGGAGGATTAACGTGCAAGAAGCCTTGTTTAAAGACCTAAAGATGCAGACAATGCATGGAACAAGTCCCAGAACAGGGGTACAATAAAGCGATGACTATTGATTGCGGATGCCAACACAGGCTGCAAGGCCGCAGCAAAAGGCGACTGATCAAAAACTTCCAAAACACAAGACTGCTCCACGCTTTAGGATTCAATAGCAAGGAAGAGCAGTGCCCGATCGACACTGCATTGGTGAGTACAAGCCTTCGGTCCCTAGAGATGGTGCCCAAGGCATGTCCAGCATGCCTTGGGCGCAAATGGAACATCAAGACCTGCAGAAAATTTACAACACAGCAGACTGACTTCACAAACTATACAACAACACAAACAGGCTGAACTGCCCTGCCTGGCACGTGCTAGCGTTGGGTTGAGAAGTACCTCCCCTCAGCCTTTACCTGCCCAAAGGGGACTCTTCCCGCACAGCCTTCTGCCCTATGCAGAAACTCCTCCCTACTGTTCCCCAACCCTCTCCTCTCTTCCTATTCCAACACCCCAGCCCTCCTTCCTTAGCTTTCAGAGTGGCAAGCCCCTGAAGGCACCATTGGCAGGACAAGCTCAAACCACACGGCCTAACCGGAACGATCCTACCGTTGGCCAGTTCCTCTTCATCATCTGCATGAAAACCAAACAGAAAACCCACACAGTGCCAAGAGTCAGCATCACACTGCTCACTGCCAACATCTTGCACTACACCCGCTGCAAAACTGCCAAGGTGTTCTGCTGACTGACTTTCTCCTTGTCAATTCAAACATCCGATGCTGCAGCCATCATCACCTGGGTCACTTAGGATAGCCAGACACAAAAATTACTGTTGTGCTTCTGAGAAATCAGTTCTTCTCCCTACTACTCGGCTCACATCAACTGCTCTTCCCATTGCAAAGGCGGCCCACACAGCCTCTGCAAATCCAAAGATAAGTGCTCAACTGAGTTGCTGTGCAATACTTGGCTATTAGACATTGATTTGGCCACCAGCCTCCTCACCGTCACAGACAACTTGTCAGCATGTAGCTTCACCCCTCTGAGGCTGCATACAAATCCTGCCAAACCAAGAAAAGACATATGCTCAGTTACTACACAAAAGCAAAGGCTGTCCACAGTGATTGCTATCTACGGGGCCACTACCTTGCCCACACAGCCTCTGTCATTTTGTGCTGTCACATCGAGGCCTGTACCACCTGTAACACACACACAACAAGGGATGCTTGTAACTTCATGGACTATAAGACACACAGGCAGTAACTGCTATTTCACATAACTCACCATTGCTCCCCTCGCCCAAGTCCACTCCTGTGCCAATATACTGTTTGCTCATTGCACTGCACCTTCGAAGTAAAATAAAACCAAAACCTGTTATCTAGTCATATAGGCACCAGTCATACCTTCCCATCAACAAGTCAGCCAACCCACCTTGCCATGGCACTCTACGTGCCTCTCCATCCTTACCCTTTGGTGCACAGTTCATTGCTCAGCATCTCAAAAACACAACATCAAAGATGACAATCTGATGCCACATGGTAGCTTAATAATTCCAGACATCTTGTTTCCCTTTAGGAATACTCTATTTTACTCTAGCTTCACCCCTCTGAGGCTGCGTACAGGGTCACCAAGAAGTGAAAACCTGTGCTGTCTGTCACCGCTTTTTAGCTGTTTCCTCCAGACCAGGGCTCACAAACACCTACGACCCCGTTCATCCAGTGCTGCTGGATTTACCCAACTCTCTGCTGCTTCTGACAGCACCTGGTTTCTCAGGGAGCAGCTAGGGGATGGTGGCCCATGCCAGGCCCCTGTTCAGCTGAGGCTGGGCACAGCTCAGCACAGGGAAGAATACCATGTACCCCTAGCAGAGCATGGGACAGGGGAGGTGGATGCCGTGCGGTTCCTGAACTGCCACGGCTCCTCTTGCTCATCCACCACCACCCATCGCTCCCACCTGTTTTTTAGAGCGCTCCTCCTCAAACAGCACCAGTTGGTGCCTCTGGCACTGCTGGACAGTGCAGATGCAGCAGACGCACCGCCACTCATCCTTGCAGCAGAGCTCCAGCGGGCATCTGTGCTGTGAGCACAGCTTGCTGTGGGCCACCTCGCACCTCTTGGTGCTCAAGACCTGCACCTCCCCATCCGTACCAGTTCCATGATGCTGCACAGGGTGACATTCTTGTCCAGCTCCAGGCACTGCGTGAAGCCCCTGCAGCACTGAGGGCAGCTGTAGCCCCTCTCAGCCCCGGTAGGCACCAGCTCCTCCTTGTGCCAGTGGCCGCTGATGCAATGCTTGCAGAAGTTGTGCCCGCATGGCAAGGTCATGGGCACCCTGAACAGCTCCAGGCAGATGGCACACATCAGCTTCTCCTCCAGCTTCTGTAAGGCAGGCAAAACCATCTTGCCCGTGCCAGGGGTCAGGGTGATGAAGGAAAGAAGCCACAGAAAGAAGCTGGGGAAATAGAAACTCAGCTGTGCAGAAGAGGACGAGATGGTGACAACTAAGACGAGAGGTGGGTCAGGGCTTGGAGCCCGCATGCGCTCAAAGGGAAGGCCAGTGGGTGCCCTCTTGGCAGCACAGGGATACGCGCCTGAGGTAGGCAAAGTTCAGAGCAATGAGTGTTTCCATGCATGCATTTACACAGGCACAAGGTATACTCCAATTTCACTCCCTTTAGGCCCATTGAGGGAACTTCCTGGCACCCCCGCCAGGGCTGGGTCCCCTATCAAAGCCCGGCAGCGCCCCTGGCAGAAGCCTCAGCACAGCGCACGGGGGATTCAACAGCCCAGGAAATGGTGGAGAGGGGCATTGTTGCCACCTCCCTCTGCAGTGCAAGGGCTGTGCCACATACCAGCAGTTGGCCAGGGCCTCATTTTGCCCTTGCATCTTTCCATTTTAAACTGCAGTTCCTGCTGTTCACACGTTAGCTGTACATGCCCACCGCTCCTTTTCCCACCAAGTTCCTTGCAACACCCTCACGCTCCAAAGCACAGAAAAAATGTCTTCTGGGCCACCCGCCCCAGCAAAGGTGGAATCTTGTGCCCGGATGTGATGGTGCTGCTCGTGCACCACATCCCTTCACCTTATCTTTATACAGTTCACTTCCATGAGAACAGCTCGAGCCTTGCAGTACCAAGCCTTATATCCTTCCCCTTGCAGATGTCCCATCACCTGCGTGCATGCTCCCAAGCAGCTGAACCATGACTGGACAGCCTCACTTTGTGGGGTTCGGCAGCCTCCCCGCACACACTGCCTTGCCGTCACCCACAGAGGCGAGGGCAAGCAGGGAGGGGGTCTGCGTTGCGCTGGAGCACTCATCAGCAGGCTGCTGGGGACTGGAGCAGTTTCCCTGCCACAGGCGTGCTCACAGCCATCCTCACTAGACTTGGAAGGTGCCCTGGGATCTGTCACAATTCCTTGCATGTCCCAGCATAGCTCCAGACCCAAAACATTTCTCTGGATTCAATCTGCGAATTCTGATGAAATAGTCAAAGCTCAGAGGAGCATAACGTGAACCGTCTGTCTGCCTAGAACCACAGGGCGCCTCTGCTCCCACTGC
This sequence comes from Cuculus canorus, assembly GCF_017976375.1. Lineage (NCBI taxonomy): Eukaryota > Metazoa > Chordata > Aves > Cuculiformes > Cuculidae > Cuculus > Cuculus canorus. Next base: position 69,082 of record NC_071414.1, read on the forward strand.
TCAACTCACCAGCTCACCTACCTCAGCTGACACCCAGCCACAGAATCCTTTGGGGCAGAAGGAGACATCGGAGCTCAGGTAGAGCTGGTAACAGCCCTGAGCAACGGCTGCCCCATTGCTCCAGCAAGCACTCCAGCTGTTTGTTAGAGGCTCTTATTTCCTGAGTAAGGGGGGAACCAGAGCTGGGAACAGACAGCTCCATCAGGAGGAAAACACATTCGTATTTGGAGGTTAAACATGCGAACTGGGATGCAGAAGAGCCCTGCAGAGCAGAGCAGAAAGCAGTCTCTCCACATAGAGGGTGCAGGAGCGGCAGTGGCAGCAGTGCCAGACCACCACTGCACATCTGCCCCAGCCCCGGCAGCTCTGCGTTTACCCCACCTCTCCACACAAGACACACGCTGTCCATGGAGTGAGGGGAAGGAGACCGAGGCCCCCATGCTTGGATAGTTGGGAGAATCCAGCTCCACAAACATGGACCTTGTGTGTATTTACCTTCTGCGTAGCTGCACTCTTTCTGTCCTACAACATCCACGAGAGGAAAGAGACCTCAGCCAGAGGAACAGCCAACTTCCTCTCTGCAACCTGCCGAGCTCCCCAGCTCTGCACCAGCTGGCTGGGATACTAACCTCTTCCCACTAAAGACAAGGCAGCACCGCCAGCATCACTCATAGTGTGTTTAATCAGAGCCACCTCTTTATGAGGACTGCATGAATGAAAGCTGACAGTTCTGAATTGCAGCACTATAAACGGGAATCCAGGCTGCCTGGCTCCGTTTGTTGCACAAACAGGCGAAAGGAGAACCGTGATCCTTGCAGAGAAGCAAAGCTGGGCATCTCTGGGGACTCAGCCGTGCCTCCCTTAGTGATCAGTTCTGCCACAGCAGCAGCAGCAAGATTTCAGCCTGCTTTCACCTGTGAATGTCCTCTTCAAGGAGCCCTTTGCCCACAACACAGCTGCCAGCACAGTGAATGCCAGTCGCTCCCACTGTGCAACTGCCAACACAGTGGAATTGGAGCCGAGGGGCTGACTTTGCCATCTCCTTACAGAGGCACAGGTGGCTCCCAGCTCCAGAGTTGCCTGAACGCAGGGAAGCTGGCAGCCCCATCCGCCCGGCCACCATCCCCTTGGGACGGGACCATGCCCCTAGTAAATGCCGAAGGTGGGCTTCTCGCTGTCTCGGTATCTGTCCAGGTACCTCAGCGGCTGGTGGCGTGGGAACTTCAGCTGTGGAGGATGGTAAACAGGCAGCCACACGAATTCAAACATAGGCTCCCTCATATCTGCAAGGGGTGATACAGAGCGCTAGCAACATGTCTCGGGTCCAAACACCAGGCCCTTTCCTTCACCACTGAAGGCCCTCAAGCCACAGCTGGTCAAGCACGCCAGGCTGAAGGCTTCTCTGTAACATTTTAAAAGGCTCATTCCAAACGGCCTTTTAGAGGTTGTTTCCTCAGACTGCTGTGAGTCTGGTGGAGGATGGCACACGAATTGCCCGTGCTGTGCTGCAACAGATCCTAGACAAGTGCCAGGACTAGGCACAAGCCTCCAGCCGCAGTTCATTTCACTGCCCCTGCACATTATGGGCCTGTCCAGCAACCCGCACATTTCTTACTGAGCAGCTGATGGAAGACTCAGGTAATGGAGCTGCCCCACTGACACTGGAAAAACGCCAGCCCTGCCGGAGTCATTGCATCCTCGTGCTTTCTGTAGAAGTCAAACAAGTTAAAGGTTTGCATCGGCCCCAAAGTGAGAAGGTCCAGACTCCTTTTGAATGGAGGGCAGCTCCAGACCTCCCAGCATTCCTTTCCTAGCAGAAAAGCAACTCAGTCTTTTAGGACCAAGATTAAAATGAGGAGCAAAGAACTCCACAGACGTGACTCCAAGATTAAAAGGACTTCTTGATCAACTGCTTCCCTCTGCTGTGCCTTTGGTTTCTCAGGGCAGTGTCTGCTAACCCATCTCCTAGGCAGACTATTGAGTGGAGGAACGCTTTAGGGATCAACAAAAGATGGGAGCCAGGGAATCACTTCCCCTACATGGTGGTGCAGGTCCTGTTGTGTCACTGCCTCATCTCTCAACTGCTGGAGATCGGAGGAGGCTACAACCTTTCCTGCACACGCAACACACCTTATAAGGTTATGCTGTGCAGCCAGAAGATACAGGACCTAACCAAAGGCAGAGTGAAACAACTGTTTAAACAATTTCTTTTTAAAGAACCTGCTACTCACCTGGATTTGTGAGCAACAAAGTCCAGAGGGAGCCTTTATCTGCCTCATATGACACCGCAGGGGGACTGGAAGCCTAAACAAGAAACACAGAGAGCTCTATTAAAACCAGGTCACGATTTCCAAAGCACGGCCACCACCAAGTAATCCAGTTCCACTAGGTAAGCCCCCGTGGCATTAACAGCAGCCTGCCACAGACAACAATCCTGTGGCAAAGCTCGGGTCCTTAATGCGTTTTTTAAATGCACTTCCTGCATCACAGAGGAAACACTCTCCAAAAGAAACCCCCCAGAAAGCTCAACACCCATCAGAAGCATCTGACAAAACCATGTAGGCTCCCCTGAGGTGGGGGTTGTTCCCAGCCCCCCTCACACACCTCTGATGGAGTCACCACATTCCCGTAGTAGACCGGCACGAACTGCTCATCTTCTTGGTTGTACTCCACCCTCAGTGAGACCCAAGGGCCCCCTTGAACAAATCACGGTATATCCTGCAGTGCTCTGCTATGAGCTGTTTGTGGAAGGGGCCGCTGGTCTTCTCCCACTCCGTTCTGACTTCGTTGAGGGGGAGCAGCACTGCAGGGAGAAATGCTGCAGGAGGTGACCGGGGCCTCAGTGGCCGGGGCAGGTACGGGGTAGTGGGGCACCAACCAGTCTGGAGCCGTGCTGCTCTTTCAATCTTCACATCCTGATGATTCTCCTGCAGGATCTTTTTCCTTTCCTTGACTTCCTTTGCCTGCAGCCTCTTCTCACATGGCAGGCTGATGTTGGTCTTTGGTTCTTCAGAAAGCAGTGAAAAAATCATGTATGTGAAAAATTTGAGTACCCAAAACACCCAAACATAAAAATTCTGCAAAATGTTACAGAATGTGCAAGAGATGCAAAGTGTAAGATGTCAGAGATTTGATTCTCCCGCCACTGCCGGCCCTCTGCACTTCCAGGCCCGGCTCCCACCTCCTCCCCCAAATCACTGTGCATCGAGACTCCCACGTCTGGGAGCCGGCAAGTGATGTGGCCGAACAGCTGCAGGTCTAACACTCTGTTTCCCACTCTGCTTTCTCCAACACTACTGAGGATCCATGGAACTCCTTCTTTATGCTGTGCCACAGCTTTCAGTGGCTCCTGGCCAGCTTCCCTCCTTCCAGAAAACAATCATCCGCTTCCCTGAAGAGCACTCTGCGAGCTTCTACATCGGAAATGGCCGCGGCACCTCCTCAGCTCCTCAAAGCGTGCGATTTGGGGCAGCCCCCCTACACCAGCTTCCCTGCCGTCAGGAGCAGAGGCGCGTACCCGCCGGGGGGCTGCAGTGCGGCCGGTATGTCCGCCACCAGCGCGGCTTCCTGCTTTCTTTCTCCGCCAGCTGGTTTACACAGAGAGCAAAAAGCGGGGCCGAGGGAGCCTGGGCAGAGCAGGTGTAGGCGGAGATCGGGCAGAGCCGGGGTCTGGGGAGTCCGGGCGGCCGCGGCCCCCACCCCCCACCGGTCGTGCCGAGCGCCCGCCCCGCCTGGGCCGCGCTCCGCGCCACAGCAGCAAGATTACCGCCATCTTGTGCGCCGCGCGCAGGGAAAGCCTCCACGTCCCCATGGCAACGGGGCTGTCCCGCGCGGCGCCTGAATGAAAAAGCAGCACAGCCTCTGGGCATCGCGCCAGGAAAGGCCCCGCGTCCCCATGGCAACGGGGCTGCCCCGCGCGGCGCCAGAATGGAACGGCGCACGCAGCCCCAGCGGCCCCGCAGCTCCGGGGATCGCGCACGGAACGCGGTTTTAAAGAGGAGGTAGCCGCAGCCAAGAATTGGGGTTTCTTTATTCTCTGCTTTCCTCCCCGACGGGGGCGCAGCGAGGACGGGAGGGGATGATGGCTCCCAGCTCAGCCTGAGCGCGGGGCAGCGCGGTGAGATGCGTTCGTCAGGCTCTCCAGGAAGAACTGCTCGTCCTCGAGGAAGCGGTGGTCCTGAGAAGGGATTCACGGAAGAGAGGGTCACTGCGAGGGGCGGGAATGAGACACAGCCCTACTCAAGTCCAGCAGAGCTGCCTTCTCCCACGCAGGCTGGAGGAGGAGGGGGCAGCCCTGCTGAGCCAAAGGCATTATTATTCTTGAACCCCAGACAAGCTGCGAGGATCCTCTCATCCTCGCTGCTGGAATCACCCCTCCAGGCGCCCGTGGCTCCTGCCAGCCTAGGAACGGTCGTGGCAGACACCCACCCTGCGGCTCCAAGGCTCGGACCAGGCTTCCCTCAGCCCCGCTCCCACACAGCCGCTTTGAAGCCCTCTCCAGCCCCGTCTCCTCACCTGCTGGGCCCTGTACTTAAGCAGCAGCAGTTCGGTGTAGAGCTCGGTGGAGCCAGCCACAGCCAGGGTTTCCCTGCTACTCCCCAGGCTCTGCCAAGGGAGCGTCCCGAGAGGAGGAAGAAAGCCTGGAACAACCCCCCTGCTGTACGGTGCCGCTGCTGGGGGAAATGCAGATGGACACCAGAGCATCCCTTTTTCAGCTGCCTGTGTGCCCCTGCAGCAGGGTCCTCCCCAACCTCCCAGTGAAAACAGGCCTTAACCCAGCTGCCTGTCCCATACCGTCCACCCTCCTCGTGCTTCTGGTACCGCCCCAGTTCAGAGGGCTTGGCTGAGCTCTTTCTGAGGACAGGGAGGCCAACTCACAGGTGAGGTTTACGCACTGGGAACTAAAATAGCCCCCAGAAACAACAAGAGCCTCCCAGTGCAGCTGCTCCCCAAGCCTGTCCCATCCCACAGCAGCATGCAGGAAGCCTTACACAGTGTGGAGAGGCCTTTCATACGGGCACTGAGGTCCTGCTCTGCAGTAAGCAGCATCGCGGGGTTGCTGGGCAGCTCCTCACGTAGCTTTTGGAGCTGTTGCCTCTGGTAAGACATGCTCAGCCGGTCCTGCCCCATCCCCAGGAGAAAGGAGAGAGAAGCTTTTGGCAAAGGTTCAGGTCCTTGGCACGTTGGCCCCGGGACGAGATGGGCAGGTGAGGGGGTATTTGCCTCATGCAGATGCTGTTCCTTCTGCTTCAAGTGCTGCTGCATGACCTGCAGCCCGCTCTGCTGCTCCGACTCCATCCTGCATGCTTCCCGTGAGGCTCGCTCCCCTTCGTCATACTTCTGGGATGAGAGCTGCAAGGCAGAGCGGCTGGGGATGGGGACCCTCACTGCAGCAGGGCTCCTCTGTGCATCCCCTTATTCCCATCCTGGGACAGGATTAGGATTCACAAATTCGGGAGGGGTGTGAAACCCTAGTTTTGCTGCCAGCCTGTGTACAGCTGTGAACTACAAGCACAGATGCTGCACTTACGTTGGTCATGCTTTTAATCTTCTCTTCCTGCTGCTGGATGCGCAGTGCAGACCTGTTCACCTTCTCCTTCTCCAGCCTCAGCTCCCACCAGGCCTCATCCAGCAGCTCCCTGTCCCTTGCCAGCTGCTCCTCCTTGGCTTTCAGCTCACGGCTCCAGATCTTCAGGTCTGCCTGCTCCTAGGATAGGTATGGGGGAAACTGAGGCATTACCTGCACACCATCCAGCATTTTGCCAAGTGATAGCAGAGATCTGCCCTCCTTGAGCTTCTAGTGTGTGCCAGTTCAGAGTCAGAGCAAAACCACCAAGCAGTGCCCTCACTCACCCACAGGGAGGTTTCACTGAACCCACCATGGGGGTTTTCTCCCTCCAGACTTTCAACAGAAGCAGCTTCACCTGGTCTGGCTGCCCAAACTCCTCCCAGGCAAAGGGGAGGGACAAAGACGACTGATGCTTCAGTCAGCAGCTAAAACAGTCTGGCGGAGGCTGTTCCTGAAACAGCCCGATTCTCACCACCTCGAGTAAGTCTCCGTGTTAAACATCTAAAGGCAGCGCTAAACACCTGCCCTGTGTGCAGGACCCACTCAGGAGCCTTCCAGGCACTGCTGGAGGCCATGGGAAGGGGCTCCACGGCAGTACCTTGGCCAGGCTCAGGATGGTGCCCTCTCTCTGGGAGTGCATCTGCAAGGTGCGCTCCATTTCACACTCCATCCACTCCTTGCTCAGCTGGGTGTGAAACTCAGTCCACTCAGCGGCCAGCTTCCGTCGCTCCTCCAAGCACTTCTGCATCACTGACTTCTGCTCCTCCAGCAAAGCACTCTGGAGAGTTGCAAGAGAGGGAGAGAGAAAGCACTGAGTCCCACCCACTGCTGGATTTTTCTCCTTAAACCCATCGCTGCCACACCACATCCCGAGGCTGGTTCAAGCTGTGGCACCTGGCATGAACCCTGCATGCGGAGCTCTGGCCCTGCACTCCTCGGGATGCATCGTGCACACACATGAGTGGGTGTGGAACTGAGGAGGCGAAGGGTAGAAAGATGCCACAGCCCAGCACCCACACACTGCAGTGCAGCCCCAGTCAGATTCTGGTCACAGACAAAGCACCTGGAGATGTCCTCACCTTTGCCCTCTCCAGCTCTGCTCGTTCCATGGAGAGCTGCTGGGTCATGATTCGACGCTGCTCTTCCAGCGAGTGTTGCAGCGATTCCACTTTGGATTGCTCTGCTGTTGCCCTCCATCGCTCCTGGATCAGAAACAGAGAAAGAGAGATGTCACTCACAGGCTCTGGGCCAGGGATCTTCAGTGGGGAAGACACAAACCCCATTCCCAGACAGGAGGGCTAACCCAGGCAGAGGACACAGCGTGGGCTCACCTGTTCCAGCAGCCGAGTCTGCTCACTCAGCCTGGTCTCCATTCTGGCAATCACCTCCTGCAGCTGGCTCAGCTCCTCCTCCATGTCCCTCTGCTGCTGTGACAGGCGGTCCTGGAGCACTGGGGAGAGACAGCAGCAGCGCTGTAAGCACGAGGTAGGAAAGCCCCTCTGCCCACACCACTGTCATGGATAAGCTGCATCCGTTTGCGTCATCACACTCTGCACAACCCCAGGACATCAATGTGTAAGAGGGAGACCCCAAGACATGCAGTAACTAAGGCAGACAGGGCTTTGCCAGCCTGAGCTCCCAACCTCTGGCTGACTCAGAGCCCAACCTTCTCCCCATCTTCTAGATGCCTCCAGCCTATGCACAGGGGATGCCGCAGCCATTTCGGCACAGGGGAATGGCAGATGTACCCTTGAGCTGCTGGTCGCGATGCCATGCCCCCAGGGCCAGCTCCTGGGAGGTACTGTGGTGCATGGCCTCCACCTTGTGCGAAAGGTTGTGCAGGTGGCTGGAGAACTTCTCCATCTGCTCAATGACGCCATTCAGAGACCTGCGGAGAGGAGCGAGGGGAGGGTCACCCCTGTGGAACATGCATCGTCTCACTGCAATAGAGAGGGGGGCATGCAGAGGGTCGAAGGCTGGGCAGCCAGCACAGAGATGTAGCTGCTGCTTAGGAGAGTCACAACAAATATGAAACAGCTCAGCAGCCCTGGAGGCAGTGGGTGGGAGACGGGATGGCCCCTGCTCCTCTTGAGGTCCGAGGCTGGTTCCTTGTAGGACAGGGAACATCGTGGCCAGGGACCAACAAGGGGATATGACACCGGCTGCTGGTACCTGGCATGAGAAGCAGCACTAGTCACTGCATCAATCTCCTGGTCTTTCAGCTGCTTCAGCCACTGGAGCTGCTCTTCATGGTCTTTGCGCATCTCTTGGACAGACACCCTGCAGGACACAGGGAAGGAGCCCACCAGGGGCCATCACAAAGTGATGCTCCCTGTGACGGGCACCACGGGAGAGGCTTGGTCGTGGGGCTAAGAACCAGGTCCCAGGAGCTGAACTGGCACAGCAGTCTGCCACGGGGCATCCCACTGGCAGGCATCCACATTTGGGATGGCCACATTTGGGGGTTACAGGCTTCTCTGCCAAAACCAGATTTCTCACTGACCCAAACTCAGTGGATAGCAGTGACTCACTGACCTAAATAAAAAGGATTTAGGGGAGATAAAACACTGGGTTCAGCATCTTCCAAAATACAATGCATTCCCTCTGAAATGATGTCTCCAGCCAGATGTCCCTGGCAAATCCCACACTCCAAAAGCCACAGAGCTGCCCACAACCCAGTGCTTCTGGATTTTTCCTATCACCATGGCCCTGTTCCCTGGTTCCGTCACTAGAAAAGGGTATTTAGCTCCACGTGTGTGCTGCTCTCACCTCTGCAGTTCCCGCAGCCGCTCCAGCTCCAGTGCGCTCTGCTGCTCCAGCGTGGCGAGGCGTTGCTGGTGCTGTGTCACTAGTTCTGCTCGTGCCTGCTCCGCGTCCCGGCTCTGCGATAGCAGCTGACCCACCAGTTGCTCCTTCTCCTGCCGCAGCCGCTCTTCCCGCTGCCCGTAGGTCTCCTCCACCACCTTCACCCGGCTCCTGCCCGGAGAGAACCCGCAGGGTGTCACGGCACAGGAGAGGTGTTGCTTTCATGGCAATATGACATTCTCTATCTCAGGGGCACACAAGGATTTAGGAGCAGATCGGTGTTGCTGTGTGAGTGGGGAAGCTGAGGCACGGAGTGCATCTCTCTCTGCAGTCTGAACCCTCCTGCCCAGAGTGGTGGCCTGGAGACGTGCTGGCAATGGGACTGGCCCCTCCTCTTTGTCACCCACAGGACAGCATTGTCAGGAGTAGGCCCCTACACCGGCTCACCCGTGGGGCCACGCTCTGCCCTCGCTAGCTCCACACTGATGTGTCTCTGTGCCTGCCCACCCTAGGGACAGATTTGGGAAGCACCCCATCTCTCCCACCCCAGGAGAGGCGGACAGGGCTGTAGGCAAGGACCTCGCAGAGAAGGGGAGCACAGGTAAGAGCCTGGTACCTGTGGGCACTCTCGAGGAGTTCTAGGTCCTCCCGGTGCCGCTGCTGGAGACTCTCCAGCAACAGTCTGTGCTGCACCTGCTCCAGCTCCAGTGTCCGGACCTGCCAGGTATGCAGGGAGAAGGTCTTTGTGCTGCCCTGGGGACAGAGCTCCCACAGCAGCACTTGGTGGCCACCACGCAACTCCGGACAGGGAAGTTTCTCCTCTCCCATCACTCTGATGCAGTTCAGAGTTGGACACGACTCCTTCTCCTGTGGGGTCAACCATGGTCCCATCCAGCAGGCGATGGGGCTCACCCGGCTTTCCAGCTCTGCCATGCGGGCCTGGGTGCCTGAGCAGTGCTGCCTGACAGCTGGATGCATCCTCATAGAGCTTGGGGTGCGGGAAACCTCAGCCGCCTTTCCTGTAGCGAGCCCAGGGCTGAGGACACTGCCTAAGGGGATGGAAAGAGAAGATTGAGGCCCTTCTGGATCAGTGGCTACAAGCCCCCCCAGAGGGGCTACACGACTCACCTGCTGCTGTGGGACAGCCTGGAGATGCGTCCAGGGGGTGGCCACCTGTGGAGACACAGGGATGCTCTCAGGGAGGCAAAGCCCTAGGAGAAAACCTCCTCCTAGCCTGGGAATGGCGATCCACTCCCCCAGCCTACTGCAGTCCTCCTCTACCCTTCCACAGCCCAGCCTCACTGCTGGCCTGGGTCTCAGGTGACGCTCAGCAGCCCCTACTCCAGACACAAATGTCCCTCCTGTGGGGACAGGGATAAGACAATGAGTCCTCTGAGAGACAGTGTGTATCCTTCCATGAGGGCAGGGCAAGGAGGCCCAGCTGGGTGAGAAATGGAGGCTTCAAAGACCAAGCAAGAGCTGCCCTCTCTGTCAAAGGCTTCGATGCCCCTTCAGCTGTCTAGAAACAATCTCAGAGCATCTTTACTACCATACTAGAGAAAAACAGTTGAAAAAAAAAGTCCTTTATCAACTGGAGCCTTTGCTATCTAATTGACGTAATACAGAGAGGTGTGGGGAGCTGAGTAAATGCTGCTCAGGCCATGCAGAGCTGTAAAAACACAGCACTCACAAAGCATACACAGCACATGCGCTTTGGCCTGATAAACACAACTTGTGGTATCTCAGGGCTCTCCAAACACACTGCCTCCGTGAACAAGGGCTCCCAGAGATGCAAAGTAGGGCCCACCCTTCCTCCTTCCAAGGGAGCAGAGAGAGATGCCAGTAAGTCGGCAGGGAAGGGCTCGCAATCACCTTCCTGATCCAGCACCTATTGAGGGCACAGACCCACCTGAGCGAGTGGGGCCAGGCTCTGCGTCTCCTGCTCTCCTATGATCAAGGCTGTGGGGACTGAAAATTGAACAAGTCTGTAATTCAGATATTGGCAATGGGAAGCATCCCCTCCCAGAAGGATAAGGGCCTGGGTCTCCTGGGCAGTTGTGAGCAGGGTCCTGCTCTGCTCCACTGGCTGGTGATGGGGACAGAGGGTCAGACAGGATCCATACCTGCACCCCGACCCCACACACAGTGGTAGGACTACTCTGCAAAGTAAGTCTGGAGGCAAAGCACCGCTTCCTCCTCCATCTGCACCAGCTAGGGATGGAGGCTGGGTCCCCTAACCCACTTTCAGTCACCTCTGAACTGGTGCACACTCAGCCCTGGGCAAGAGGGGGTCTTCCAGCACACAGCACCGGTGGGAGAAGTTTGGGGGCAGCAGGAGAGAAGGGGAAGAGAGAAAGGACAGCACAAACTTAACGCCCACCCAGCAAGTTCCCTTCAGCCCTCTGAAACCCCAAAGGTGGCTCAGTGCACCCCAGTACGGCATCCCCACCACACCATGAGATGAGGATGGTGGGATCCGGCATCCTGCTCTGATAATGGCTGGTCAAAGCCTGGGCAGCATTCACACAGCCAGTGCTGCAGCTCCTGCTGCCCAAATTGCACAACCACACAAAACGCACCGAGGGCGCTGGCATCTCTGGAGGGAACCTTGTTTGCAGCCTCCGACGGGTGAGCTGGGGCTGCTTTTGGGGTGCTGAGCCAGGGGATTGGCTGCCTGCAAGGGCACAGAGACAGAAGTGATGCACGACAGTATCACAGCTCAGGGAAAGGTGTACAGCCATCATCCTGCTTGGCATTTTCTTAAGTTTAAAGCTTGCTGTCCCTCTGTGATCAAACAGGTAAGAGCCTGACAATCCTTCAGAGCTGCCTTCCCACCCGGTTAGAGGTCCCAGACCAAAGCCATCACAGCTGTTCCCCCATCTTGCCCACACCGCTGCCTTCTGTGGAGGATGCCCAAAAGGCGAAGGAGGTGGAGGCCGTACCCAGAGCCGTCTGCAGTCGCTACCTTCTCCTGCGAGGCAGCTGCCTGCTGCGGGGCTCCTGTGGAGGTGGCCATCTGCCTGCAAGCAAAAAACACCCTATGTGGGAGAGCCCATTCCCTTTCCCTGAGCAGCATCTGCTCTGGCTCACACCTCCCTGCCCTTTAAACGCAGCTGCATGTCTGCAATTCACTTCCAAGTCCCATTCATTGCACGAGTCTGAACCTGTGTCAGTGTAAACCCAAACCGGAGGAGGTGGTTTGCCTGGAACTAAGAGGAGTGAACGGGAATGAAGGCAAGAATGAGGAGCACAGTGGGAGCCTGTGGGGATGTGCTGACCCAGCACAGCTCTGCAGGAGCCAAGGCAACTGTAGCCATGACTAGAAGGAGAGCCCTGAGGTATAAGGGGTCTACAGACTGGATCAGTGGGAGAAAGCTTTGTGTTATTGCTCCAGCCTGAAACAAGATACTGCTTAAAATTAATTTGTGAAACCCAAGCCAATGGCTGTCAAGAGATCCTGCTGGCACAGCTACACGTGGAGCAGACAAGCATACTGCGACCATCAACCAAGCCTTTACCTGATGGGAGAGTGTGGATCCAGCTCTTTGCCTGGGGCCTCCGAGGGCTCGGCACTTCTCTCCTGGGCCTTTGCCTGTGCCTGGGCTTTCTTGCGAGACAAGGCAGCCATCAGCCAGCTCTCCTCCTCCACTGGGCTGGGTTTGTTTGCTGCTTGCTCTGCAGCTGGGAGCAGGCTGGTGGGGCTGGGGTAGCTCGCTGCAGGACTGGCCTTCACTGGAGACGGCGGCTCTGAATCCAGAAAATCCTTGTCTTTCAAACCCAGCCAGTCGCCTCCAGTCCTGCTGCACCGCACAGGGCTCCTGCTCGCAGGAGGAGGTTTGGAGCATGGCTCTGGTTTCGGTTCGCTGCTGTTCTCGGCTGAAAACCTGCTGCAAGGAGAGGCAGTCTCACACCTCCCAAGCGGACCCCATCTGTGAGGGAACCTCGCCCTCTCCACTGCAGGGGCATCGCAGCCAGAGCAGACACACGCAGCATCATACCTTACAGATGGCCTCCTTGCCGGCCGGTGCTTCACTGTGGAGGCCACTGAGGGCTGGTAAGCTCCAAAGACAAAATCCTCCTCCTTACAACCCTCTTCCTTCTCTGCTCAGACAAGCAGCCTGGAGTCAGCACCCAGAAGAGCAGCCAGCTGCAAAGACACCAGCTCTCCTCCTCCCCAGCAATTCCCACTGAGATCACTGTCTCTGAGAAAACATAGTGTAGCTGGGAAAAGTGCCTTTTTGTTGGGAATCAGCCCACAACCGGAGGCAATTGAGCTATGGCTAAGGTGACGCTCCCAGGCTGCCTTGAGGGCAGACGACACCACTTTTGCATCAGTCTCCTTGCCCCTGAGCTCACCAAGAGCCCCTCAGCAACTCTGCCCACACCACAGAAAGGGTCTTTTACCCCTGCAAGGGCATCAGAAACCAATCCCATTCTCCCAGGTGAGTGCTGCCACCTCTGTAGGCCCTCTCAGCGTCACTGGCTGTGCTCACCTGGCTGCTTTTGGTACTTCTTATCCAGTTCGAACTCTTTACGGTCTCCCATGACTGGCTGTTCCAGGACTTTGGCCATGGAGCCTCGTCCCAGCAACTCGTCCAGCTTGTGGCGGGCTGGCTGCAGCTCCTCTCTGCTGGGGACACAGTGGCAGATGGGTTCCTCCAAGAGGCAGAGCTGCCCCTTGTCACACAGCTTTGCCAGGGTGCTTTAGCAAACAAGCCTGCTTTGCACATTTCTGGGACGCAGAGGCTCCAGCAGCCCCAACTCAGCATGGTGGCACCATCAAAACACGCAAGCCCTCCCCTGCTTTACTCCCACTGTCTCTTCATTGCACTTACTCTTCCACCTTCTTTCCCTGCTGCCCGTCTCCTTTCAGGCCACTGTCAAGCCCCAGCGCATTCACCAGGTTGTTACCATCATCTTCAAACTTGAGCTCCTGCCTCGTCCTCCTCCTCCAGACAGGGGTCGCAGTGTGCAGGGGTGTCTGGGGTGTCTCTGTGGATGGGTCACACGTGGCAGGGTTTGAGCAGGAAGGGTTGGGTTTTTAGCAACAGATCAAAGCAGCCCTGCCTGCTCTTATCTCTCAGGTCCTTTAACAACATTATTTCTAAATAAGTCTTTTCAGTAACCAAATGTCACAGCAAGTGACAAAGTGACAGTGCACCACTGCCTGGTCTGCAGCCACACACCCACTGATGGGACACTGCTGTGTGTCACTCACACCAGGGTTTTACTCAAGGAGCTTTTTAGCTCAGAAGTTTCCAGTGAGATCATTCCTGCCCCCCTTCCCCTAAGAGGTCCCACTGCAGCGATGTGCCTTAGTCCTTGCTGTAACCCACCAGCTGCTACTTGTGTCCACCTCTGCAGCAGAGTGGGTTTCTTGGGGCGAATGATGATTTTAGGGGACTATCAGACCCACTGGCATTCCTGCTGCAGGAACAAGAGGGCTGAGGGCCTGTAACACAGCCACAATGTAGCTGGATCCAACCTGGAGGTACCCCAGCTGGGCTTTGGTGTGGACTGGTGATGCTCTCACTCACCCCAATCCTGATCCAGAAAACTTGTTCTCATTTAGCAGTGTGTAAAATGGGCTGGATGAGATCAAAGGTAAGATCTGAGCCCCTATTCTCAGAAAAGAAAGGTCAGTTCTGTAACCTGGGGTACACAGGAAATAGGAAGCACCCAGTGAGCTGCATTGGCAATGAACCCCATTATCACAAGCAACCATACTGGTTAGCAAAAGATGGGACTATGTGGCTTTCAGTTTAATGTTTGGACATCACACAAACTAATCCAGGCTGCAAATTCATTTAATACAAAGAGGACACGTTGACCAGCCCTGTTTACCCTTCTCTTTGCTCTGCTCTGGTTTTCTCTGAGATGCTTTTAGCACCTGTTGGGGCTGGCTTGTTGGGAGCATCCCGCGCCTCATCAGATAAATGCTCTACCAAAGGATCACGTGAATTTGAGAATCACCCCATAGGGGCAGGAGAAGAGAATAATATTAAAAACCACCAAAATAAAACAAAACCAATGTTATTTAGAACTGTTCTGAGCAAAGCCAAGCACTACTCCCCACTATGTGCACGAGGGAACAGGAGCCCAAAGCCATGAACGCAGGTTTTGTAAGGACCTGTGTGATACCTTGGAGTTTCCCTGAACTTCAGACACTCAATAACTGAAGTTCATTTTTGCTATATATCTTTCTCCTAGAAGAAAATAATTCAAAATTCGGATGTTTTTAACACTTGAACATTGTTTAGGCAAAGAAAAACGGGGAGAAAAAAGCCATCTAGATCCACTAAAGTCCATTAGTGATTTTAACAGATGTGGATCTTGATTACAGTGCAGGCTTTGACAACCAGACCCCAGCTGTCAGGACACCAGATTCCCTGCTTGGAAGTGTGACAGACTCCCCTTTGATACAAAGGTATCCAAGTGTACGGAAGTCATTGAAAACCAAAGCACAGGTGAAAAGCAAACGTGCTCAGGACTCATCCCCCAGCTCCGTCGTGGGGACAGCCTCAAAGAGCTGTCATTTTTTTCTCTTTCAGTCACCTTTATGGGATTAGATTTGCACTGGCATGGCAGGGGGGGGAGGACTCTTTCTCACTAACCAGCCAAGGTTTCAGTTAACAGAGGGGGCAAGCCACAGGCAGAAAGCAAGGGCAGAGCCTGCACCTGCCCCGACACATCTTTGTGCTGACGTGAAGTGAGATTTAAGTTAAATTTCTTGTACTGTCGGGAAGCAGCAGGGGATGACAGTGGCTTCTCCTCCCTTGCAGGCGCAGACTCTCCTGGAAGGAGAGGCCACAGCGCTCAGAGACAAATCTCAGCAGAGATGCTCCCCTCCACTCGGCTGCAGGTCACTTTTTGGGTGGCAGCCCTCTAAAAGCCCATACTGCAACACAGAGTGCCCCTACAGCCCTACCTGGTGGGAATCTCTCTGCAGGGGCCTCCTGGCAAGCAAAGGAGAAAAAGGCCTGGGAAGAGCAGGGCACTTTGGGGAGGAGCATATCTTAAATGCAATCCTTGCAGCTCTCTTTCCTCGCAGCCCACACCAGAAACGCTTTGCTGTACTGGGGAATGGGCAGTGGTGTTTGGTGGGAGACAGCCATGTGGCCGTTGCTGCTGCTGCTGTCAGTGATGTTATTGCAGCATGGCAAGAGTCTGGGCCAGGGATCACCCAAGGGACCACTCATGGCCAGAATAACATTCACCCAAAAGGGACCAGGAAAAGGATTTTAGGGAACAAATCCACTTTTTGTTTCCTATCCCAGATAAAAATAACCCTTGCTCATTTGCAAACAGGCTGTGAAAGAAGAGTAGGATCTCGTTTTTACCCTTCTCATGAGCTAGTGGTTTCCCAGCTCCTCCCAAGGAGTCGTGCTTCCCAGCAACTTTCACACTTGTCTTCCGTGGCCCAGAATTGGGTTTCGATATTCCCAAGAGATCGGCTTCCATCTCCTCCATATCCTGGAAAGCAAGAGGACAAGGAGAGGCACAGGGTGAGAGCTGCTCCTCCCTTTGGAGGCCAGAGGCCAAGGCTGCAGCGCTGCAGGGGGCAAGGTGGGGGTGCTGATGCGCTCGCCTTCAGGGTCTGCAGCAGAGCCTGTTTGTCCCCGTTGGAGGCACTGGATCCCTGCGTGCCAGGGAGGGGAGAATTCAGAGATGAGCACGCTTCAGAAACTCCTCATCCCTTGCTCCAGCCCCTGCTTTTCCTCATTTTATGAGATGGAAGAACACATGACCACCTCCTCGTGGTGTCCTCACTGAAACCCCCGTGTGCCTCACTGCCTCTGCTGAGATTCTGCTGCCTCTGGAATCAGTGTTAGGAGCACCCAAGGACCTTGCTTTAGCTGAGGATCCTTCCTATGACACTTTATCCAACGGGTGCCCTGGCTTTGATCCGTGTCATCCAGAGCACCTGGAAGCCCTCCTTCCACCAGCCACCCACTCACCCACCCTACAGTGATGCCAGAAAGGGGTTACCTCTTCAGCCACCTTCACGAATCATCCCTGATATCCCACTGACTCGGATGGGATGACACCAGGGCAAGCTTGGCTCAGCTCAGATCCAGCCCTCAGGACACCCAGGCTCTCTCCCGGAATTTGGGCTTACCTCTGCAGCTCCGGTGTCCTCTGCAGGGAGTTTGCTGATGAAATCATCCTTTAGAAAGGACCTGTGACACAAGCCTGGTGGTCAGCAGCACCGCACCAGAACTTGGCAAGAGCACAGGGAGACACAGGGGTGGGAGAAGGAAGGGACCACATGGGCACACTCAGCAGCCAAACCACATAACATGGAAAATGCATTTCAAATAGCACCAGGATGAGAGATGGCATCACTAGGACTGCTGTGTTTAAGTGTCACTTGTTATAAGGGAGATTTACAGAAGATGGACAGGGCTGGGGGAACCCAACCCATGCAGGAAAGCTTCAGGCTTGCGCTCCTGGCTCCCAAAGTCATCACAGATAACTTGCTTTCCCAGGCAAAGGAGAAGCTAAGGATAGGGCAGGGCAGAAGGACCTGGGGAGCACAGAGAAATCTCAAAGTGGGAGAGGCTGTGTCTGAAAGGCACTCACTCCTTGCTGGCCTGCACGCTAGTGCTCTGGGCCCTTCCACCCAGCTGGGAAGCTCTGGCAGGTTTAGCAGGGGCTTCATCTGGAAACAAAACAGGGAGAGATTAGGATATTAGACACAGGCATAATCCTGGCCCGGGCACTCCAAAGGGGGATTTGCTGTCTTCTCATGGACCACAGAGTCATGAGACAACCTTCACTTTGCCTCCAAAAAATGACATCCAACCTATTCAGTGGCCTCTGACTCTGGGAAATCCTGCTTTCCGCTCTGCTCTCTGCTTCAACCACCCTCACAATTGCAGCCCCTTGGAGATCAGCGGCTGCTGTACCAGCACCTCCTGCTCCCAGGAAGGGAGCAAGAACACACGGATTCTGCCCTTTCAACTGCAAAGAAGGTTTACTTTACCATCAGATCCCAGGAGGTCATCAAGGATAGCATCAAAAGAGCCTGAAACAAGACAGATTAGAGGTGTTGAGGCAGGTGAGCTCACCAAACAGGTGTAGTTTCAACAGGGCTTGCTCTTTTGAGATGCCCCAAGAATAAAAGTTTGGCCTCAAGCGTCATCAGTGTAACCCTTGCTTGTCAGACAAGGGAGAACTGCCAACATACAATCCAGTACGTTATGGATAAAGTTAGTCAGAAATGGGGTTTCTTTATCAAGCAAGCCAGCTGTGCTCCATTCCACGAGTTTCTGCCCACCAGCAGCACAGAATCTGTGTGCCCCACGGTGCCACAGAGACCCTGAGCAACCCTGAAAGCTCTGCTTCAGTGTCAGAGGCTGCAAGCAGTTGGGGAGCAGGTGAGGGGAAGAACTGAAATAAATGCATGCATTCTCCCCTGGATTTGGGAAAGTTCACAAGAAAGGAATACAAGAGCCCAGAAGCAAATCCACTGGATGTGAGAGGTAGGTGAATATACCTGGTTCAGGAATGACACTATGCACTCAGCTGCAGCTTTCAGACAAGGAACATGAATGTTTCTGTAGCCAGGACTGCTACCTGATCCCAGCGTCCTCCTCCACTGTCCCACACATTCCCAGCAGATCAAAGCACCCATGGACAGCAAAAGAGAAGCATACAAGTGTACATACCGCCAAAATCTCTCTTGGGTTTTGCAGCCTATGGAGAAAGACAAATTCCCTCGTTAGAAAACAAAGCAAGTCTGACCTGGACTTTTTCAAAACACTAATGCCAGAGGGAGGTTGCTCCAGAGAATCCCATAAGGAACCACAAAGCCACGCTGTTCAGAAAGTGGCCTGAGAGACACAGAGGAACCACTGAGATCCATACAACTTGAGAGACACTGGCGAGCACAGCCCATCCAGCTTCCCAACAGGTGCCAGAGCATCACATTGAGATTTCACAGGCAGCATCACACTTTATCACACTTACCATGGCAAGATCCCAGCCTCCCCTTGCTCCAGCAAGTCCGTTTACAGATTCTTCCCACGTCCAGTTTGCAGGGGACCAACACCGTGGGTCACACTCACATCAACCTCCTACCTGCAGGGAGAGGAGAAATTCTCAACCTGCCGTGAAACAAACTTCCCTCTCCTGCCTGGGGCCCCTCTGCCACTCTAACATAAGGCTCTGTCTCCCGGAAAAGCAGCCTCGAGCCCCTGCAGCGGTTCACGTGGGGACCGGCACCCCGACACCGAGGAACCGCTCTGCAAAACCCCGGGCGGGAGCAAACCGCCCGCCCCGCGCCGCGCCGGGAGCGGCTCCTGCCCTGCCCTGCCCCAACCTGGAAAACGCCCGGGGGGCGGGGAGGGAGCAGGGAAGGGTCCGGAGCCCGCAGGGGATTGCGAACAGGGGGAGCGAAACCAAAGCGGAGCCGGCGGCGAGCGTTGCCCGCAGCTCCCGGGAGGCGAGCGAGGAGAGAGGAGCCACGCATCCCGTTACCGCAGCAACCGGCGCCCTCCGCCCCGGGGCAGCGCCCGCCGCGTCCCGGACCCCGCGCACAGCGACCGGTACCGCGGGCTTGACCGGTACCGCGAGCTTCCCCGGCCCCGGCCTCCCATCCTCCCCACCGGTAGCTCCGCGCCGCGGAAGCTGCTCCCACCCATCCCTCCTCCTCCCGCGGGGCGATGGGAAATGCAGTCCCGGAGGTCCCGGCCCTGCAGCCCCGCCCTGTCCCCGGGTTTCGCCACGCCTCGTCACAAACGATCGCTGCGCTGCTCGCTGGTCCCGCCCCGGTGTTCGATGGAATCACGGAATGGTTTGGGTCGGAAGGGACGTCACAGCCATCCAGTCTTACTTCTGCCATGGGCAGGAACACTTCCGACTCGATCAGGGGCTCCAAGCCCCATCCAACCTGGTCTGGAACCCCTCCAGGGATGGGGCAGCCACCACTGCTCTGGGCAACCTGGGCCGGGGCCTCCCCACCTGCACACATCGCGCCTCTGCAGCTGAAAAACACAATATCAAAAAAGTCACCCCAATGCTCAGTGACACCTTAACAGTTCCGGAACTGTCACTTCCATTTAGCAATACCAGCTACACTACAGCACACTACAACCAAGCACAACAAATCCACAACCAAACCCAAATGTTAAGTCACACTCCCTTGGAATTTAAAATTGCTTCGCTACCGCTCCACTGGCTTCTCGCACAGTTTTGGTCATCCCCTCCGTGGCTGCAGAGCCAAGCAGAAACTACTCTCCTCACCCATTGCATCTAGGGCTACTTGTTCTGCAAAGTACGGTATGCCCCTAGACTGCAAGGTTTAGGCATGTCAGCATATTAAGCACAGAATCTTGCCATTATTCCTGTGCTGACTCTTATCACCTCTATGCATCAGGCAGAGCAGCTCCAACCAGACACAAAATACACACAGACCAACACCACACGCAAGACCGATGTCATGAACCAGGGACAAAAGGAAGCTTGCAGTAAGAATGACTGCCAGACTAGACATGCCATTGGGCAAGACAATGTACAGGGCTACGAGGAAGAATCTACGGCAGCCCTGGAAAAGTGAAGGAATGTGGTTTGTTACAAAGAGATATGGCCATGACCAGGAGGACGAACGTGCAAGAAGCCTCGTTTGAAGACCTAAAGACGCAGAGGGTACACGGAACAAGTCCCAGAACAAGGGTACAATAAAGCGATGACTATTGATTGCGGATGCCAACACAGGCTGCAAGGCCGCAGCATAAGACGACTGACCAGAAACTTCCAAAACACAAGAGTGCTCCACGCTTTAGGATTCAATACAAGAGAAGCAGCGCCTGATTGACACTGCATTGGTGAGTACAAGCATTCGGGACCCTAGAGATGGTGCCCAAGGCACGTCCAGCATGCCTTAAGGGCGAAGAGGATACCAAGACCTGTAGAAAATTTACAACACAGCAGACCATCTTCAGAAACTATACAACAACACAAACAGGCTGGAACTGCCCTGCCTGGCGCATGCTAGCATTGGGCTGAAAAGTACCCCTCAACCCCCGTTACCTGCCCAAAGGGGACTCTTCCCGCATAGCCTTCTGCCCTATGCAGAAACTCCTCCCTACTGTCCCCAACCCTCTCCTCTCTTCCTATTCCAACACCCCAGCCCTCCTTCCTTAGCTTTCAGAGTGGCAAGCCCCTGAAGGCACCATTGGCAGGACAAGCTCAAACCACACGGCCTAACCGGAACGATCCTACCGTTGGCCAGTTCCTCTTCATCATCTGCATGAAAACCAAACAGAAAACCCACACAGTGCCAAGAGTCAGCATCACACTGCTCACTGCCAACATCTTGCACTACACCCGCTGCAAAACTGCCAAGGTGTTCTGCTGACTGACTTTCTCCTTGTCAATTCAAACATCCGATGCTGCAGCCATCATCACCTGGGTCACTTAGGATAGCCAGACACAAAAATTACTGTTGTGCTTCTGAGAAATCAGTTCTTCTCCCTACTACTCGGCTCACATCAACTGCTCTTCCCATTGCAAAGGCGGCCCACACAGCCTCTGCAAATCCAAAGATAAGTGCTCAACTGAGTTGCTGTGCAATACTTGGCTATTAGACATCGATTTGGCCACCAGCCTCCTCACCGTCACAGACAACTTGTCAGCATGTAGCTTCACCCCTCTGAGGCTGCATACAAATCCTGCCAAAACCAAGAAAAGACATATGCTCAGTTACTACACAAAAGCAAAGGCTGTCCACAGTGATTGCTATCTACGGGGCCACTACCTTGCCCACACAGCCTCTGTCATTTTGTGCTGTCACATCGAGGCCTGTACCACCTGTAACACACACACAACAAGGGATGCTTGTAACTTCATGGACTATAAGACACACAGGCAGTAACTGCTATTTCACATAACTCACCATTGCTCCCCTCGCCCAAGTCCACTCCTGTGCCAATATACTGTTTGCTCATTGCACTGCACCTTCGAAGTAAAATAAAACCAAAACCTGTTATCTAGTCATATAGGCACCAGTCATACCTTCCCATCAACAAGTCAGCCAACCCACCTTGCCATGGCACTCTACGTGCCTCTCCATCCTTACCCTTTGGTGCACAGTTCATTGCTCAGCATCTCAAAAACACAACATCAAAGATGACAATCTGATGCCACATGGTAGCTTAATAATTCCAGACATCTTGTTTCCCTTTAGGAATACTCTATTTCACACTACAGCCAGCAAAAATCCATTCTAACCCGAACATTGAGACTCTCAGATAATAGATGTGACACCCTTAGAATTTCAACCACCCTACTAATGCTCCAGTGGCCGCTCACAGACAGCTTTGGTCATCTCCTGTGTGGCTGCATAACCTATGGAAGTGACTCTCTTTGCCGGCTGCTATCTATGGCTACTTGTTCTGTAATGGACTGTATGGCCCTGGCCTTTAAAGTTCAAGCATATAGACATAATGAACAAAAGACCTTACTGCTATTCTTCTGCTGACTACAGCTTCTATGCCTCAGGCAGAGCAGCTCCCGCCAGACAAACACACAGACCAACTCAGCACACAAGGCCAGTGACATGAACCGGAGACAAAAAAGTCTTTGTAAGAAGAATGACTCCCGGACGGGAGATGCCATCGGGCAAGAAGACATAGGGGGCTGCAAGGAGCAAACTATGTCAGCCCTGGAAAAGTGGAAACCATGGCCTGTTTCAAGAAGAGATATGGTCACAATTGGAAGGATGCATGTGCAAGAAGCCCTGCTTAAAGGCCTTAAAATGGAAAGAATGCATGGAAGAAGACCCAGAACAGGCATCCAAGAACATGGATGAGTAACAATCAGGGATGCTGGCTGATGTGGGCTGCAATGCTGCCACAATATATGACTGACAAGAAACTTCCAAAATGCAAGACTGATCCATGCTTTCAGATCACAATGCAAGACAAGCGGTGCCCAATTGGCACTGTACTGATGAGTACAGGCATTTGAGACCCTAGAGATGACACCCAAGGCATCAGGACCTGTAGAAGATCTAAGATGCAGACAGACTATGAACTTCACAACAATGCAGACACAGCCTATATTTCTGGGTAGTATTTGAGCATGTGGCTTTTGGTTTTGGCAGGTTCAGCACACAGCCTCAGAGGGGCAAGGCCTCATGCCAACCAATGGTCTGAGAAGGTGAGGGGGTTGTGGTCCAAATAGGTGTTTAAGAGCAAAGTGACAACTCATGACTGTAGGACAAGTTCTGACAGGCAGTGGAAAAACCCAAAGTACAGAACGATTGCTTAAGGGGGATGTGTTGGAACTTGTCGGCCACAGACCTTGGATAAGCTCGGCCACAGACCTTGGGTAAGCTAAAAACAAGAACTTCCCTCAAGAAAAGAAGAGCAAGGAGTAACAGCTACGTGGGCTACGTGCAAATGGCCTAGCAACCATCTAGATAGGAGGAAATATTGTTACTGTCTAAAGAAGCTAATGTCCTGCAAAAAGAGTAGATATCTGTAGCTATGCAGCAATGCCAAATATTAGCTCATACAGCAATGGACTATGTGGTCTTGTTAACCAATCTGTGATCACCAAGTTTAGGGTAAGAACCAATCAGCATGTAATGTATCACTTGTAGGTCAATTATAACTAGTATAAATATATGTTAAGAATACAATAAAATCGACATCTTGCTTGCATCAGGCTATGTCCTGTCTCTCAATCACGGCAACATGGTGTGAATGTTGGTGTGTCCTGTGCAGGGACAGGAGCTGGGCTCGATGATCTGGGAACTGCAACTCAAGGGGAAAATCAGGCATATGATGAACACTTCAAGCCTAGACTGCTAGGAGGAGCTTATGCACTCCTACAAATTGAGATTCTCCTATATCCGCCAGGTACATCCAGATATTCTTGCAGCAGGCACGTGACAGACAAGCATGGAGAAGGTGCTATGAATACCAGAGGCCAGAAAGGACATGCAAACTCCCACGCATGATGAAGTTGTTTCTAAGCTAATTTTCTTTTGAGGAAAGAAACTGGGATAAAATTCTAAGGAAAACGTCAACACAACTCAGTAATTGCAACCAAACTGTAGCTCATCTCCCCACCTTGCAGTTGAGCCGGTGCAGGCATAGATTGCAAATAGAGTCTCTCACACCTGCGGCAACCACCCTCCTCTCCACATCCATGGTGCCTCACAGAAAACTCCAGGGTAAGGGAAGCTAGAACAGCACTTTCAAGGACCTCAGACAGCCAACAGAGCTTCCTTGTGCCAAAGGAAGCTCCAGAGCACCTGGGAGTGGAGCCCCACACCTGCGCCTCCGATGGACAGCACAGCCCCGCTCCGTAGCAAGGTGACCTGGGTGCCCTCAGGGCTCGGCTCCTCAGGCATCACTTAGGTGTCCTTGAAGCTCAGCTCCTTGGGAGTCACTCGGATGTCCTCGGGGCTCAGCTCTGCTGGGTTTGCTATCCCACAGCCGCACTCATCCTCACCAGCCGGAATGCCCATCGCAGAGCCACTGCTGGTGGAAGCCAGGAGCGCCGGGCTCGCACTGGAACTGATCCAGGTGGCAGCGGTACAGGGTCATTGCAAGCAGAGAGGGGCGAAAGGGATGAGGGGAAAGAAATGGAATGACGAGGGAGAGGGGGACGAGAAAGGGTGGCAAGGGCAAGAAAGGGAATGCCAGGGGAGAAAGGGAATGCCAGAGGAAAAAGGGAATGCTGGGGGAGAAAGGGAATGCCGGGGAGAAAAGGGGGTGAGGGGTGAGAAAAGGGAGCTAAGGGCAAGAAAGGGAATTAAAGAGGACATGGGAGGGTATAAGGGAGAATGAGAGGGGGATGAAGAGGGTGATGGGAGAAGAGTGGAATGAAGGGTGGACGGGGATGAGGGAGAGCAACGGGAATGGGGGGGGAAATGAGGGAGATGCTAGGAGATGAGAGGGATGAGGGGGAGCTGAGGGATGGGGAGAGAGGTCCCTTGCCCTTAAGGACTGTCTCCCATGGGACTTTGCTAACCAGCCTTCTGAACAATCCAAAGTCTGCCCTCTGAAAGTTTAATGTCACTGTTTTGCTAATCGCCTTCTTCATCTCACCTAGAACTGAAAACTCTATCATCCCATGATCGCTTTGTCCCAGGTTAGTTCTTTGTCCCAGGAGCACTTTCATTGCAAACTGCAAATCGTGAAGAGAAGAACACTGAACCATAGATTCTTCCTCTGTGATTTTCCTGTTTACAGCAAAACCTGTCTGCCTAACTAAGAATGAAAAGCTGCTTGTTGCGAAAGCTACTGTTTGTGAATCACTTCTCTGGGAGAGTTGCCACTGAAAAGTGCACAAGATGATTAGGTGTGTGCTTTAGGATAGATTGGTCAGCTGCGACTGGAATATACTCAGAAAAGCTCTGATTCAAAATTGGAAATGTTCACCAATAGCATCTAAGGGGAAGCTGCTAGCACAGAATACTGCTGCTTGTTAGTTCTTTCTCCTGGGAGCACTTTTGTTGCAAACTGCAAATCATGAGAAGAACACTATACTAGAGATTCTTCCTCTGTGACTTTGCTGTTCACAGCAAAACCTGTCTGCTTAACTAAGAATGAGAAGCTGCTTTTTACCAAAGCTGCTGTTTGTGAATCACTTCTCTGGAAGAGCTGTCACTGCAAAGTGGACAACGTCTTTATGAGTCTGCTTTATTGGTCAACTGCGAATGGAATGTACTCAGGAAAGCTCTGATGCATTACTGCCTCCTTTGGCACTCAGGACCTCAGGCTGAGTTTGCCCTTTCCATAGAGACTTGTGTGACCAGCTCTGGTTTCTTCCAAGAGGACTGGAGCCACATATGGAGAGCATGATACCATCCAGTATTTTCACACTGATTGTTCAGCTCTGGACTGTCAAGGAGCAGACACCCACTGTGCATTTAACCCAGAAAGATGTGTGCAACTGTCAGTGTTTACATTTTGCAGCATTCAAAGGATCAAACGAGGATTTGTGGGAGTTGTTTCCCTTGCCGGAATTCAGCTTCAGACACAACAGCATTGAAAGGAGTCAAATTTCTTACAATCTCTCCAGCAAGACTGAGTTCCTTTCAGTAGAAATTTGCCCACCAGATGCTGCAGGTGGCCCACATGGCATGTTCTCCTCTATAAACTTCATCCTATTCAGCCATTTAACTACAGACCACAGAACCTGTGCTGTTTCCAGCTGACTGTGTCCTTGACACACAAAGTGAAAGAGAAACTTTACGCAGATCTGGGTCTTCCAGCTGTTGAAGCCAGCTGGTTCTTTAAAGGCTTCTGTGTTTTACAGTTGCTTTTATTACACACTAGGCCAGGTACAAGCAAGGTCTGAGGGCATGACTGCATAGTAGTTGGATCTTCAAGCACCGCCCCTTTAGACCCACCACTCTGGGTTTGGTTTCTGTCTGCCTTCACTCACTAAAGCAAGCAATGCCTTTCAATATTTTATACCTTGTTGTTTCATAGACACCGTTTTTCCTCAGCACTAACAGAACCCAGATCAACATCTAGGAAATCATTCCAATAACACTGACAGAAATCCTTACACGTCCTTCACTGATCTGTTTGAACACAAACACTTTACAAAACACATCCAACCCCATAAAACATCACTCGGAATAGACCCAAATTCAAAGATGGCATTGAATACATAAGAATAAGAAACAGAAAACTTTTACAACCCATTGCCTTCTCACTGAGCCAGCTCGTGCTTGAGAGGGCAAAGGCACTCACAGGTTTTACCTGCTTTATCTTCTGCTCCTGTATTTTTCTGAAGTACTTAATTTTTATTTGTTTCCCCAGAATGGACCCGATCTCATTTCTGCAGTGAGAGAGGGAAGAAGTTTCCACTGGGAAGAGATTTCTCAGTCTTGGAAAAGAACCTCCGCCTTTCTATTCAGCAGGAGGAACACTCCTCTGCATTGAGCTCTGCCTTCTCTCATCTCTGCAACCTGACAGAGTCGTCATTTAATGTGCCAGCCCTGTGCCTGCTCTTGCAGAGCGATCACTGGTGCTGCCCTAAAGTTGCACATTGCAGAGCAAAAGCAATGTTCAGTGGCACAGCAAAACATGGTGTCACAGCAGTTTCAGCAGTCACATCTGCTCATGCGCTGCATGATTTAAACGGTCTCTTGGGAGCACGGCGACTGGGAGCGCGGCGAAGAGGAGCGAGGCACGTTATTACAAAGGGGCAGTTTGAGCGGCAGTTCGAGCGGTCAGGGCGAGCAGGAAGGGCTCAGGGAGAGGCTGGTGGCTGACCATGGTGGCCTACCAGACAGAAGATTAAATACTGCTCCGGGTGCTGCAGCCAGGACAGGGATGGGATACTGCCACCCATACAGAGCCTCAGTGGGTCCCATGCATGCCCACGCAGGACCCTGGGCTGTAGGCAGTGCCTCCCTACCCACACCAGTCTGTGCCTCTGGTACTGGCTACACTTGTGGGGACTCTTGTGCACGAGTCGCAGAAACTCCTTCACATGGTGGCAGGAGCTGAGGGAGGAGGCTGAACAGGTTTAAGGACTATCAGGGAATGGTGATGAGGATATAGATTTTTGGAGCAGTGCCCTCACACAAACCCAGCAGGCTGCTGGAGCCAATGCGGCGGAGCAGCTCGATCCTATAGTCTGTGAGGCAGGGGGAACAAGAGATGGGGGATGGCAGCAAGTTCCTGTCCGGCGCAGGAAACCTGCTCCCCCCACCCGGACAACTAACCCCCAGATAGCCCTCAGAAATAAAAATGAAACGCTGCAGGTAGAACCTATCCCCCAGGAAGAAGCAGAGGAAGAAGGAGATGGTCCCCACAGCCTGGAAACATTCCCTAGGCTCCAGCATCCTCGGAGGGCCCTAAAAACATCCTCTGTCAAGAAAAAGAGGAGAGTGATCGTCTTGGGGGATTCCCTTCTTAAAGGAATGGAGGGTTCCATCTGCAGACCGGACCCGCTCCACAGGGAGGTCTGCTGCTTGCCGGGGGCATCAGTGAGGGATATCAATAGAAAACTCCCTTCCTTGGTTAAGGAAACAGATTGCTATCCCCTGTTAGTATTTCAAATAGGTAATGATGACTTACAGCGCAGAAAGCTGAAAGCCATCAAAAGAGACTTCAGGGCTTTAGGGAAGATGATGGAGGGCTCTGGAGCACAAGTGGTGTTTAGCTCTATCCCAATACTAAGGAATATGGAACAGGAGGTCAGGAACATACAGATGATTAATGCCTGGCTCCGAGCCTGGTGTGAGGAGAGAGGCTTTGGCTTCTTTGATCATGGGGTGACCCACCCACCCCCAGGTTTTCTTACTAGGGATGGGTCATACTTGTCTCCAAGGGGGATTAAAGTTATCTCTAAAAATCTAGTTAGGCTCTTAAATAGAGCTTTAAACTAGATGTGAAGGGGGAAGGGGAGTAGACCAGGCTAGTTGGGAATGAGCCTGGAAGTGGGAAACCGGCGGCTGAGAAATGGTGTGCTGGAGAGGACCACCAGTACACCACAACAGGGCAAGTGAGGGCGAGTACAAGTGGGGACAGTAAGGATGAAACTGGGTCTGTGGAATTAGTTATTCCAAGGACCAGTCAATCGAGAATAAACTCTCTTCCCTTTACGAGGGCTGAAGGTTCATCAGCCCAGCTGAAGTGCATTTACACAAATGCACGCAGCATGGGCAATAAGAAGGATGAGCTGGAAGCTGTTGTAGGGCAAGGTGACTATGATGTCATTGCCATCACAGAAACGTGGTGGGATGACTCACATAACTGGACTACAGCTATGTTGGGATATAAACTCTTCAGGTGGGACAGGAAGGGTAGGAAAGGAGGCGGGATAGCCCTCTATGTTAAAGAGTGCTTTGATACTCTTGAACTGGATTACGGTGAGGATGGGATCGAGTGCCTATGGGTTAAAATCAGAGGAGTGCACAAGAAGGCGGACTTTGTGATAGGGGTCTGTTACAGACCACCCAGCCAAGAAGAAGCAGCTGATGAGCTCTTCTATAAACAGCTGGGGACAGTCTCTAAATCTCTGCCTCTTGTCCTTGTGGGAGACTTTAACTTTCCAGATGTCTGCTGGGAGTACAATACAGCAGAAAGGAAACAGTCTAGGAGGTTCCTGGAGTGCATCGAAGACAACTTCCTTGCACAACTGGTTAGCGAACCAACAAGGGAGGGTGCCTTCCTAGACCTGCTGTTTGTGAATAGAGAAGGTCTTGTTGGGGATTTGGCAGTTGAAGGACGCCTGGGATTAAGCGATCATGAGATGATAGGGTTTTCAGTTCTAGGTGGGATTAAGAAGGGGGTTAGCAAAACAGTCACATTAAACTTCCAGAGGGCAGACTTTGGCCTGTTCAGAAGGTTGATTAGCAAGTCCGTGGGAAAGAGTCCTTCAGGGCAAGGGAGCCACGAGGGTTGGGCTCTCTTGAAAAATGAAATCCTAGCAGCTCAAAGCAAAGCCATCCTGTGTTCCGGAAAAGGAGCCGGCGGGGGGGAAAAGCCAGCTTGGTGGAGCAGGGAGATCTCAAGACGCGTCAATAATAAGAAGAGCTCTATGGCTTGGAGGAAAGGACAGGCATCTTGGTGGACTACAGGACGAAGTGAGATCATGCAGGGAAAAAATCAGGAGGGCCAAGCCCAACTAAGAAATTAAAACTCGCTAAGTCTGTGAAAGACAAACAAAAGTCTTTCTACAAGTACATTAGCAGGAAAAGGAGGACAAGGGAGAATATCCAGTCTCTATTGGATGCAGAAGGAATAACAGTGACAGGGGATAAGGACAAGGCTGAGGTACTTAATGCCTTCTTCGCCTCAGTCTTTAATAGCAAAGAAAGTTGTTCCTTCTGTTTACAAATCCAAGAGTTAGAGGGGCAGATTGAGGCTCCCGTGATCCAAGAGGAGGCGGTTAGAGACTTGCTTGCCCAGCTAGACGCCCACAAGTCTATGGGGCCGGATGGGATCCACCCAAGAGTATTGAAGGAGCTGGCGGATGTCCTTTCCAAACCCCTATCCATCATCTTCCAGAGGTCCTGGCTGACTGGGGAAGTTCCACTAGACTGGAGGCTGGCTGATGTTGTGCCCATCTACAAGAAGGGTTGCAGAGAGGATCCGGGGAACTACAGGCCTGTCAGTCTCACCTCAGTGCCAGGGAAAGTCATGGAACAGGTAATCTTGAGTGCTATCATGAAGCACATGCAAGAGAACCGGGTGATCAGGCCCACTCAACATGGGTTTACAAAAGGCAGATCTTGCCAAACTAACCTGATCACCTTCTATGACAAAATCACTCGACTACTGGATCGGGGAGAGGCTGTGGATGTAGTCTTCTTGGACTTCAGTAAAGCCTTTGACACAGTTTCTCACAGCATTCTGCTGCAGAAACTGTCAGCCTCTGGCCTGGACAGGCGCACACTCTCCTGGGTTGAAAACTGTTTGGATGGCCGGGCCCAGAGAGTGGTGGTCAATGGAGTTAACTCCAGCTGGAGGCCAGTGACAAGTGGAGTTCCTCAGGGCTCAGTACTGGGTCCAGCTCTGTTCAATGTCTTTATCAATGACCTGGATGAAGGCATTGAGTGCACCCACGAGCAAGTTTGCAGATGGACACTAAGCTGGGAGGAAGTGTCGATCTGCTGGAGGGTAGGGAGGCTTCTGGAAAGGGAGTCTGAACAGGCTGGACTGCCTGGGGCCGAGACCAATGGGATGACGGTTTAATAAGGCCAATGCCCGGGTACCTGCACTTGGGGCCACCAACAACCCTATGCAGCGCTACAGACTGGGGGAAGAATGGCTTGGACGAGCTTGCACGGCAAGAGAAGGATCTGGAGGTGCTGGTGTGACAAGCCGCCTGAACATGAGCCAGCAGTGTGCCTCAGGTGGCCAAGAAAGGCCAAACGGCATCTTGCTTTGTATCAGAAATGGGGTCACCAGCAGGTCCAGGAGCGGTTAATTCTCCCTCTGTACATCGGCACTGGTGAGACCGCACCTTGAATACTGTGTTCCAGTTCTGGACCCCTCACCACAAGAAGGATGTTGAGGCTCTGGAGCGTGTCCAGAGAAGAGCCATAAAGCTGGTGAGGGGGCTGGAGAAGAAGTCTTACGAGGAGCGGCTGAGAGAAGCTGGGGTTGTTTAGCCTGGAGAAGAGGAGGCTGAGGGGAAACCTTATTACTCTCTACAACTACATGAAAGGAGGTTGTGTGGAGAGGAGGGAGCTGGCCTCTTCTGCCTAGTGGACAGGGGACAGGACAAGAGGGAATGGCCTGAAGCTCCGTCAGGGGAGGTTCAGGTTGGGATATCAAGAAAAAATTCTTCACAGTAAGAGTCATTAGGCACTGGAACAGGCTGCCAGTGAGGTGGTCGAGTCACCTTCCCTGGAGGTGTTTAAGGAACGGGTGGATGAAGTGCTTAGGGACATGGTTTAGGAGTGTAGGAATGGTTGGACTCGATGATCCAATGGGTCCTTTCCAACCTTGTGATTCTGTGATTCTGTGTGATTCTGTGCATGAGCACACAGACACGCACACAGACACAGGCACGTTCTGAGAACAATGAGGGACAGGGACACAATTCAAAGAGTGCGTGGCCAAAACAAATCCTATGCCTTGTCTGCAGTTGTGTCCTACAACTGATGAAAACTGTGCAGCATTCCAAGAAGGGGTCTAGAACTGTCATGACTAGAAATTCAGAAGTAGTCATGCTGTTGTCAAGCTCCAGCAACCCTTCTTTTCTGGCTGGGCAGTGTCGCTACCCCAGAAATGTTTACATTCAGAGACCCACATCTCTAGGCTTCGTTGACTGAGAGCGACCTCACTAAGATCTGGCAAAACCGCAAGCTAAAAATATCTCCTGGCTGTGTTGGAAAGGGGAGATCTATCTGAAGTCTGGAAAACAGGACCATACAAACCCTGCTGGTGTCGCTGATATAGAACCAGGCTGTATGAATTGTATCACTGACAGCAGTAATCTGGTACTCAGCACTGAATATATGTAATTCCAGTCAAGAAACACAATCCTCTGTCCTCCATAACTCTCAGGAATACAGAATTAAAACCTGGAGCACAGCTATCAGCTAGGGTACAAACAGACCAAGGAAGATAAGGAGAGCATTTGGCAAGGTGCTAAATTGCTCAGTGAGTTCAAGTTCAGACCAGGATTCCCTATTCCTCCATCGTACTGGCACAAAAAGCAGAACACTTCGGGATGCTGTTTCTCTTGTCTAAATCACATTTGTCTTTAGGGAACTCACAGGGATGCATTCATGAATGAAACTTCTTGTTTGTCATAGTTAATTGCCAGCTGGCAGCCCTTGGTCTTTCCTCCATAGCCAGTATGCAAAACCCCCCCTGCGTTGGGGTGTAGGAATACCTGCCAAACCCTGCCCCCTCCCCAGGAGCAGAAATAGCCAAACTCGAGAATCAGACTCTCTGAGATGGGAGCGAATGGCAAGGTGACTCTCAAATGCCCACCTGTCTGTACTATAAAAGGCAGAAAGCCAAGACACATAATAAGGATCTCCCATGCAGAGGAAACGTGATCTACCAATAGGGTCTCAGAACAACCAATCCAAGAACAAATCGAACACAACCATCTTAAGAGTACCACTGTTGGAGTTTGCAACCCCACGCCCCAGCAGGGCTAAAATGTAAGTCTGCTTTGGGAGAGATCCATTAAACTCTACTCCATGACAGCAACAATTAACAGCAGCTTTAACAAGAAAGACACAGTGTGAGCAGCTCTGGAATCTCATCTCCATACAGAAAGGTAACATGGAAACCCTCACAAAGAACCCAAGGCTGTAGGGAAACTCACAGAACAGAGGGTTTGCTGGCAACTTTAACTCCTCCAGCAGGGATTCTTCTAACGATAACTGATGAGTTCCTGGGAACCAGGGTGTTCTCATTTGTGTATTCTGAAACAACATAAATTACAGGGAAAAAAAATCAGTCAGGTGGTAAGAATGTCTACTCTTGTGTAATTCCAGAGCACGGCAGAGAACCTCTTTTCAGACAGAGAAGCACAACCTGATCTCACAGCACACTGACAGAGCCTCTCAAGAAATCTTCACGTTGAATAAGCACCAGCAGCAAAATCTTTGTAATGTGTGAAAGAGTTGAACGCCAGCAGCAGGACAGACTCAGAGGCCATGAAGGAGTCTGTGAGCGCAGGAGATTCTCTCCTGATCCGACTGAAGATGCTTTTGCTTCGGTTCATCTATACACCCAACAGATCTTTGGAGAAAAAGAAACCCCTCAAAGTCTCACCTGCACAAACCAGACTCTAAAGCCCGGCCAGCTTGCCCTGCAACAGAACCAGACCTGGGCCAAAGTGTGAATACTCTGTGCCCTGGCTTCCCCAGCTGACGACTAAAACCCGATTCAGCGTGCTGCAAAGCACCCGAGGCTGGCAGAACACAGCAGAAAGCCTGCCACCTTGAGCGAGTCCTTGGACCTTCATCCATCAACAGCTGCACTGCTCAGCTGCTCAGGGCTTTGCATGTATGGGGAAACGGAACTGGCAGTGCTGCATTTTGGATCTCAGCAACTCTGCAGGTTTCTGAGCCTGCTTCAACAACGTAGGCAAAACTTGCTCAGACTGAAGTGGCATCTCCCCTCTTCAGCCAATCATCTGTCCCAGTTAAACACCATGAGTTCCTCCCATTCACATTTTGCAGAGCAGAGAGACTCAAATGCAATCACCGATGACGAGAGTCTGTAAAAGCCTTTAGGCAACAGTGTGGGCCTGAAGCTCTGCAGACTTTGCTTTGGCTTACACCATGTTCATCTCAGCAGGAGGAAAGCCTTCTGGCCTTATTTACACACAATCCAGACAAAGAAAACAACAGCCTGAGACCCCTGGGCTTGAAATTGCATTTGCTTGAAATGCCAAGCTCTCTCCAGAAGAACGCTTTTTATGCTGCAATCACACAGGCTGGATATGATGAAATATTTGAAAGCACCATCAGCAGTCGTTCCCTGTGATCTGCTCACAGTTTGAAATACCACAAGCCCTGACCTTTGAAGACTCAATCAGAGTGAGGAGCTGAAAACCGAAGGCACTGTCTTCTCAGCCAAGCTGTCAGGGTGGTTTTGGTCAGAGATCACACACAAAACAGGAACATTTCACAATTTGTACCCCATTTTTCAGTACATTGTTCTGACAAGCAGGAACCTCTCTTAGACCAAAACACCCCTCCCAGAAGACACCGTTTCAACACTGAAATGCACATTTCACTGTCATTTCCATATGACAAAGTTCTTCTCCACAGAACTGAGAAATCATTGAGCTGAAACCAATTCCTGCTCTTCCCCCTCAAGAACTGCATGGCAGCTCCCTCTGGACTACAGAGCAGTCTCAAGCTCTAGGAGAAAGGGCAGCAACTGATGGGAACAGGAGCAGGTTAGAGGACTCCCAACAATCGGAACAAACTGGCCTCCGCTGCCCAAGATCCATTTGGTTTCCAAAATCATTCCAACATTTCATGAGCTCTCCCACAGAGTCAAAGTTCTAAAGAACCAACACTATGTCCACATGTAAGAATTCCAAACATCAGATCGAGGTAGAAATTCCTGGTCTAGTTTTTTTTCCATATCTTCTGAAGGGGCCGGGGAGCAGTGTCTGCAATAGCTACAAAGCAAGGTTCCCATTCAGAGGAGTAGAACAAGTGGAAAACAAAATTAAGTCCCCAAAACCACTTGTGGTTTGCCTCCTACCAGCCATCTCTTCTGTTTCCATCGCTTCCTGCTTTCTGCACAGGATTTCAAAGAAACCTGGCAAGTTTGCTGTTATATTGTCCGACATTTCCTATCATTTCACCTAAAGAATGCCAGGAGACAAAAACTTTTGTGAGCAATCCCTGTCGCACATGGATACCTGTCCACGTGTTCTTCTATGCCTGGCCCTGTGTGTAACAGAAAGATCTGGATATCAGAAGAGCAACCAGGAACAGCACAAGTCACAGCTCCTAGTCATGGCCTAATCCCATCATCACTTCCCGCCGCACTTAATCCCCAACACCACTTGCCCTCCCATCCCTCTGCCTGCCAGTGGGATGGGCCCCAGGCTGACTCACGCTCTCTGGGGATGACACACAAAGAGCAGAGCATGGCTCCCACAGCCATGGCCGCTGCGGGGCATCTGCAATGCTGCCAGCCAGGGTCCCACCGCCCAATGCACCGTCTCCAGTCTGGGCGTTGGAGATCTGCAGCTCACACCTGGACCCCTTCATCTTCTCCTGAGACATGATCTGGTGCTTGAGGTCTCCCAGGGTCAAGGCTGTTGAAGCTGAGGGTATTGTAGTTCACCTGGAGAAGGATTTGTAATGGATGCACGGCATGGTCAGGGCCACGTGGTGCCTGAACTGTGCCTCTACCCTGGCAGACTCGGAGCTGTGGGGCTCTGGTTACCTCTCTGCAGCAACTCCTGATCTGGAGTGTGGGATGCAAGGGTCTATGGGCCAGTGACATGCTGGCCACTGGCCGTGGCCTCACTGATGTCATCCTTCGTGATGCTGACCTGTTGCCTTGGAGACAGCTCTGGTGTCCAGGGCAAAGCACACTCTGGATTCACTCTCCAGGACTATCTGGAGGAAGGCAGGTGTTCTCTCCACTGGGAGCTATCCGCACCTTTCTCAGGGTGTGAAAAACAAAGCTTTTTTGGCTGCGATTTGGATGTTGCAGTACCCGGTGCCAGTTCCGCTGGAGCAGAAAATTTGTCTACGTGAAGGGTAGGTCAGGTCTGCCTGTCTCTGCTTCTGTGCAGTCATTACTCAGATTTTAATCTCCATGGTAGGGCCTCCAGTTCTTCACAATATTGTCAGTTCCTCTTCTCATGCCTTCTGGATAAATTCTGCTGGGAAATGTCCAGAGCCCAGATGTTTCGCCTTTTGGTTTAACTCTGATAGCCTTGCCCAGTGCTCTGTCTCCCCAATCACATTTATTTCCCGAGCCCTGTATCGCTGACTCCAGGGTTTGTAGGGAGGCATCCTGGACTGGCAGCTGAAGCTCCATTCCAATTTAGCTGCCTGCTTCTTTGCTCTGTGATCCTTCAGAACGGTCTTCAACTCCAGCCTCAACTGCACTGGTTTGGAGATTTGGCAGCGCAAACTTTCCAGTAGGGCGGTGGAGAAGGCAGGGAGCAGCAGTGCAGTCGAGTCTGTCCCTGCAGGGGACAGGGGCTCAGTCACTTGGGACTTGTCCTCCTCTCTCTTCTTGGGGAGACATGAAGCAGCCAGTCCCCAGAAGAGACCTTCCTGGGTGTAGGAATCCCTGAACATCCAGAGCACTCACAGAAAGAAGGGGAAATTGGTTCAGGCATCAGGGTGAGGTGAAGTGAAAGTGATGAGTACCCTGGTGACCAGTGTCTAGGGATCCTGGGGCTCTTGTTGCATGCTCTGCTGGGTGAGCAGATGGGAGTTTCCAGAGCAGCTGGAAAACCAGCCTGTTCATGCAAACAGAAATACCCGACGGCATTTCTCAACTTTAACCTTCCCTGTGACCTTTTGACCGTGGTTTCTGTTTCTCTTTCTCAGGGATCAGCTGAGGGTCTGTAAAATGCATTTCTGTTCCCACTATGTTATGCTCGATGCCATACCTGCAGCAGTGGGACTACTTGGCGGCTGCTGCATCTATTCCCATAGAAAGAAGCAGGCAAATGGTCACGAAAAAAATAGGCCCTAAAGAAGAGAACAAGGAAAAGGTGAATAAGAAGTATTCATCACCTGAATCAGCATCAGGCGTTCCTCAGAGCCTGCCGCTCTCCTTGGAAGAGAAACGCCCAGAGAATGAAACCTTGACCTCCCTGCCGTCAGCAGAATCGATGATGCCCGGTACCCTCAGAGACAGGATGGGA
The DNA here is from genome assembly GCF_017976375.1 of Cuculus canorus. Classification (NCBI taxonomy): domain Eukaryota; kingdom Metazoa; phylum Chordata; class Aves; order Cuculiformes; family Cuculidae; genus Cuculus; species Cuculus canorus. Next base: position 105,266 of record NC_071414.1, read on the forward strand.
GACAGGAACTTGAAATATGGGAGAAGGAGCTGGTGGTGAGCAGCTCAACGAAATGAGCCCAACGAAATGAGCAGGTCCAGAGAGCGTGGCAAGATCTCAAAAGGGATAGAGAGAAGCTGCAGCTGCAGAAGGTCTGCTAAGGGGAAGCTGACAGCACAGAATGCTGCTGCTTGTTAGTTCTTTCTCCTAGGAGCGTTTTTGTTGCAAACTGCAAATCATGAAGAGAAGAACACTGTACTAAAGATTTTTCCTCTGTGACTTTCCTGTTCACAGCAAAACCTGTCTGCCTAACTAAGAATGAGAAGCTGCTTTTTACCAAAGCTGCTGTTTGTGAATCACTTCTCTGGGAGGGTTGTCACTGCAAAGAGCACAAGATGATTAGGTGTGTGCTTTAGGATAGATTGGACAGCTGCAACTGGAATGTACTCAGAAAAGCTCAGATGCAAAATTGGAAACGTCCACCAATAGCAGCTAATCATGAAGACAGGAAAACTGTACAATAGATTATTCCTCTGTGACTTTTCTGTTCACTGCAAAACATGCCTGTAAAACTGAGAAGGTGCTTGGTGCCAAAGCTGCTCTTTATGAAACAGTTCTCTGGGAGAGGTGTCACTGCAAAATGCAGAATATGTTTAGGAGTCTCCTTTAGTATATATTGGTCAGCTGGGAATGGAATATGCTCAGGCATCTCAGATGCAAAATTGGAAACGTTCACCAGTAGTAGCCTAGGGGAAGCTGCTAGCACCGAATGCTGCTGCTTGTTAGTTTTTTCTCCCGGGAGCGCTTTCATTGCAAATTGCAAATTGTGAAGAGAAGAATATTATGCTATAGATTCTTCCTCTGTGACTTTCCTGTTCACAGTAAACCTGTCTACCTAATTAACAATGAGAAGCTTTTTTGTACCAAGGCTATTGTTTGTGAATCACCTCTCTGGAAGAGCTGTAACTGCAAACTCAGAACATGTTTAGGAGTCTGCTTTAGTATAGGTTGGTCAGCTGCGACTGGAATATGCTCAGGAAAGCTCAGATGCAAAATTGGAAACGTCCACCAATAGCAGCTATGGGAAGCTGCTAGCACAGAATGCTCTTGCTTGTTTGTTCTTTCTCCTGGAAGCGCTACCATTGCAAACTGCGAATTACGAAGAGCAGAACATTGTACTATAGATTCTGCCTCTGTGACTTTCCTGTTAACAGCAAAACCTGTCTGTCTTACTAAGAATTAGTGACTGCAGGGCAAATTGATAGGTCATAATAAGACAGCATAGTAGAAGTGCCAACTGTGAAGTCATCGAACTGCTATGACACTGAATAGAGAATTGTGATGTCATGGAAGAACCAGGTCATAGCTGGGCAAATTATTAAGTCGTAATTAGACTGGGTATTAGAAGGGCCAATTGTGAAGTTATCGAAGTGCACAGACATTTAGTTGAGAATAGTGATGTCATAGAATGGCCAGGTGACAGCAGGGCAAATTATAAGGTCGTAATAAGATTGGGTAGTAGAAGGGGATTTGTGAAGTCATCTAAATGCAGGAACATTGAAGAGCGAATTGTGATATCATACAAGGGCCAGGTTATAGCAGGTTAAGTTGCTAAGTCGTAATAGAGTGGGTAGTAAAAGGCCAATTGTGAAGTTATCGAAGTGCAGGGACATTGAAGATCAAATTGTGATGTCATAAAAGGGCCAGGTCATAGCAGGGCAAATTGTTGTCTTATAACAAGATTGAGTAGTAGAAGGGCGAAATGTGAAGTCATCAAAATGCAAGGACATTAACGAGTGGATTGTGATGTCATAGAAGGGAATGGTGACAGCAGTTCTAATTGTTAAGTCTTAATAATCCTGGGTAGTAGAAGTGCCAATTGTGACATCATCGAAGGTCATAGCAGGGCAAATTTTTGTCTTATAATAAGATTGGGTAGTAGAAGGGGCATCTGTGAAGTCATCTAAATGCAGGAACATTGAAGAGCGAATTGTGATGTCATAAAAGGGTCAGGTGATATCAGGGCAAGTTGCAAAGTCGTAAGAAGACTGGGCAGTAGAAGGGCCAATTTTTATGTCATAATAAGACTTGGTAGTAGAAGGACCAATTGTGAAGTCATCGAAATGCAGGGACATTGAAGAGTCGTTTGTGATGTCATAGAAGGGCAAGGTGAGAGCAGGGCAAATTTTAAAGTCATAGTAATACTGGATAGTAGAAAAGCCAATTTTGAAGCCATCGAAATGCAGGTATATTGAGGAACAGATAGTGATGTGATAGAATGGTCTGGTCATAACAGCTGAACTTGTTAATTCATAATACGACTGGGTAGTAGAAGAGCCAATTGTGAAGTCGTTGAAGTGCAAGGAAACTGAATAGAGTAGTGTGATGTCATAGAAGAGCCAGGTCATAGCAGGTCAAGTTGTTAAGTCATAATGAGTCTGGGTTGTAGAGGGGCCAATTGTGAAGTCATCGAAGTGCAAGGACACAGAAGAGAGAATTGTGATAACATACAAGAGCCAGGCCATAGCAGGACAAATTCTTAAGTCATGATAAGACTGGGTAATAGAAGGGCCAATTGTGAAGTCGTTGAAGTGCAGGGAAATAGAAAAGAAAACTGTAATGTCATAGGAGAGCCAGGTCATTTCATGGCAAATTGTTAAGTAGTAATAAGACTGGGTAGTAGAAAGGCCCATTGTGAAGTCTTCGAAATGCAGGGCCACTGAATAAAGAATTGTGATGTCATAGAAGAGCCAGGTCATTAGAGGGCAAATTGTTATGTCATATTAAGACTAAGAAGGAGAGGGGCCAATTGTGAAGTCATCGAAGTGCAGGGCCGTTGAAGAGCAGATTTTGATGTCATAGAAGGGAAAGATGACAGCAGTGCAAATTGATAAGTCATAATAAGACTGAGTAGTAGACGTGCCAATTTTGAAATCATCGAAATGCATGGACACTGAGTAGAGAATTGTGATATCATAGAAGGGTCAGGCTATAGAAGGGCAAATTGTTAAGTCGTAATAATCCTGGGTAGTAGAAGGGCCAATTGTGACATCATCAAAGTGCAGGGTCATTGAAGAGCAAATTGTGATGTCATAGAAGGGCCAGGTGATATCAGGGCAAGTTGCAAAGTCGTAAGAAAACTGGGCAGTAGAAGGGCCAATTTTGAAGTCATTGAAGTGCAGGGACATTTATTTGAAAATTGTGATGTCATGGAAGGGCAGGTGATAGCAGGCTAAATTCTTAAGTCATAGTAAGACCAGGTAGTAGAAGGGCCAATTGCGAATTCATCAAAATGCAGGGATATTGAAGAAAGGAATGTCATCTCATAGAAGAGCCAGGTCATAATAGGGCAAGTTGTTAACTCCTAAAAATAATGGTTAGTAAAAGGCCAATTCTGAAGTCATCAAGGTGCAAGGACATTGAAGAGCGAATTGTGATATCATAGAATGGAAAAGTGACAGCAGGGCAAATTGTTAAGTCATAATAAGACTGGGTAGTAGAAGGGCCAATTGTGAAGTCACCAAAGTGCAGTGACACTGAATAGAGAATTGTGATGTCATAGAAAAGCCAGGTGATAGAAGTGCAAGTTGTTAAGTCATAATAAGACTGGGTAGTAGAAGGGTGAATCATGAAGTCATGGAAATGCAGGAACATTGAAGAGAGAATTCTGATGTCATAGAAGGGCTAGGTAATAGCAGGGCAAGGTGGTAAGTCATAACAGCGTTTGCAGTGAAACGCCAATTGTGAATTCATCAAAGTGCAGGGACATTGAAAAACAAATTTTGATGTCATAGAAGGGCAAGGTGATAGCAGGTCTAATTGTTAAGTTACAATAATACTGGCTATGAAAAGATCAAATCGTGAAGTCTTCGAAGTGCAGGGAAACTGAAGAAAGAACTGTGGTGTCATAGAAGAGCCAGGTCATAGCAGGGCAAATTGTTAAGTCGTAATAAATCTCGTTAGTAGAAGGGGCAATTGTGAAGTCATTGAAGTGCAGGGACATTGAAGAGTGAATTGTGATGTCATAGATGGGCCAGGTGATAGCAGGGCAAGTTGTTAAGTCATAATAAGACTGGGTAGTAGAAAGGCCAATTGTGAAGTCATCGAAGTTGAAGGACACTGAAGAGAGAATTGTAATGTCATAAAATAGCCAGGTCATAGCAGGGCAAATCGTTAAACTGTAATATGACTGGGTATTAGAAAGGCAAGTTTTGAAATCATCAAAATGCATGGACTTTTATGAGCGGATTTTGAAGTCATAGAAGAGAAAGTTGACAGCAGGGCAAATTGTTAAGTCCTAATAAGACTGGGTAGGAGAAGGGCCAATTGTGAATACATTGAACTGCAGTGACACTGAAAAGATAATTGTGATGTCATAGAAGAGCCACGTTATAGAGGGGCAAATTTTTAAGTCATAATAATAATGGGTAGTAGAAGGGTCAAATTTGAAGTCTTCGAAGTGAAGGGGCGTTTAAGTGAGAATTCTGATGTAATAGAAGGCCAAATTTTTAAATCACAATAAATCTAGTTAGTAGAAGTGCTAATTGTGAAGTCATCGAAATGCAGGGGCATTGAAGAGTGGATTGTGATGGCATAGAAGGGAAATGTGACAGCAGGGCAAATTGTTAAGTCATAATAAGACCGGGTACTAGAACGGCCAACTGTGTAGTCATTGAAGTGCAGGGAATCTGAATTGTTAAGTAATAATAAGACTGGGCAGTAGAAGGGTGAGTTGTGAAGTTATCGAAATACAGGGACATTGAAGAGTGGATTGTGATATCATAGAATGGCCACGTGAAAGCAGGGTCAATTGTTATCTCATAATGATACTGGGCAATAGAAGGGCCAATTGTGAAGTCCTCTAATTGCTGGGACATTGAATAAAGAAGTGTGATGCCTTAGAAGAGCCAATATTAGCACGGATAATTGTTAACTCATAATAAGAATGGGGAGGAGGTGGGTTAATTGTGAAGTCATCGAATTGCAGGGAAATTGAAGAGAGGATTGTGATGTCCTATAAGAGCCAGCTGATTACAGGTCAAATTTTTAAGTCGTAATAAGACTTGGTAATATAATGGCCAATACTGATGTCATCAAAATGCAGGGATATTGAAGAAAGAATTGTGATGTCATAGAATTTAAAAGAGGCAGCAGGTGAAATTGTTAAGTCATAAAAAGACTGGGTAGTAAAAGACAAATTGTGAAGTCATCGAAGTGCAGGGAAACTGAGGAGAGATCTGTGATGTCAGAGAAGAGACAGGTCATAGCAGGACTTGTGATGTCAAGAGGAACTGTGATGTCATAGAAGGGCCTGGTGACAGTAGGGCAAATTGTTAAGTCATACTAAGACTAGGTAGTAGAAGATCCAACTGTGAAGTCATCGAAGTGCAATGACATTTAAGTGAGAATTGTGATATCGTAGAAGGGCCAGGAGACAGCAGGGCAAGTTGTTAAATCATAATAACACTTGGTAGTAGAAGGGCAAAATTGTGAAGTCATCAAAGTGCTGGGACACTCAATAGAGAATTATGATGTCGTAGAAGAGCCAGGTCATAGCAGGGCAAATTGTTAAGTCATAATAAAACTGAGTAGTAGAATGGCCAATTGTGATGTCATCCAAATACACAGAAAATGAAGAGCTGATTGACATGTCATAGAAGTTAGAGAAGACAGCATGGCAAAGTGTTATGTCATAATAAACTGGGTAGTAGAAGGACCAACTGTGAAGTCATCCAAGTGCAGAGACACTGAATAGAGAATTGTGATGTCATAGAAGGGCCAGGTCATAGCAGGGCAAATTGTTAAGTCGTAATAAGACTGGGTAGGAGAAGGGACAATTGTGTAGTCATCGAAGTGACACTGAAGAAGACACTGAAGAGAGAACTGTGTTGTCATAGAAGAGTCCAGTCATTGCAAGGCAAATTGTTAAGTCATAATAACACTTGGTAGTAGAAGGCCAATTGTGAACTCATGGAAGCGCAGGGACATTGAAGAGCAAATTGTTATTTCATAGAAAGGCTATGTGATAGGGCAAATTGTTAAGTCATAAGATTGGGGAGTGGAAGGGCCATTTTTGTCATTATCAAAATGCAGGGACATTGAAGAGCGGATTGTGATATCACAGAAGGGAAAGGAGACAGCAGGGAAAATTGTTAAGTAATAATAAGACTAGGTAGTAGAAGGCCCAACTGTGAAGTCATCAAAGTGCAGGGACATTTAACTGAGAATTGTGATGTCATAGAAAGGCCTGGTGTCATCAAGGCAATTTGTTAAGTTATAATAAGACAGGGTAATAAAATGCCAAATTGTGAATTCATCAAAGCGCAGCAACATTGAAGAGTGAATTGTAATGTCATAGAAGGGTCAGGTGATAGCAGTGCAAGTTGTTAAGTCGTAAGAAGACTGGATAGTAGAAGGGCGAATTGTAAAGTCGTCGAAATGCAGGGACGTTGAAGAGCGCATTATGATGTCATAGAAAGGAAAGGTGACAGCAGGGCAAATTATTAAGTCATAATAAGACTGGGTATTAGAAGGGCCAATTGTGGAGTCATCGAATGCAGGGACATTTAAGTGAGAATTGTGATGCAATAGAAAGGTCAGGTCATAGCAGGGCAATATTTAAGTCATAATAATAATGGGTAGTAAAATGCCAATTGTGATTTCATAGAAGTTATAGAAGGGCCAGGTCATAGCAAGTGAACTTGTTAAGTCATAATAAGACTGGGTAGTAGAAGGGCCAATTGTGACATCATCAAAATGCAGGGAATCTGAAGAGAGAAATGTAATGTCATAGAAGAGCCAAGTCATAGCACAACAAATTGTTAAGTCATAATCGAAGTGCAGGGACATTGAAGTGTGAATTGTGATGTCATAGAAGGGAAAGCTAACAGCAGGGCAAATTGTTAAGTCATAATGAGACTGGATATTGGAAAGAACAATTGTGAAGTCATTGAAGTGAAGGGACTTTGAAGAGCATATTGTGATGTCATAGAAGGGAAAGGTGACAGCAGGACAAATTGTTAAATGATAATAAGAGTGGGTAGTAAAAGCCCACTTCTGAAGTCATCGAACTGCAGGGGCATTGAAGTGCGAATTGTGATGTCATAGAAGGGCCAGGTCACAGCAGGGGAAATTGTTAAGTCATAATAATAATGGATATTTGAAGGGCCAATATTGAAGTCATCGAAATACTCATCTCTGAAGAGAGAATTGTAATGTCATAGAAGGGCTAGGTTACTGCAGGTCTAAGTGTTAAGTCATAATATGATTGGGTAGTTAGAATTTTTTAATTCATCGAGGTGCAGCGACATTGAAGGGCGAATTCTGATGTCATAGAAGGACCAGGTGATAGCAGGGAATTTGTAAATTCATTATAGAACGTGTAGTAAAAGGCTAGTTCTGAAGTCAACTAAATGCAGGTATATTAAAGACCGAATTGTGATGTAATATTAGGGCAAGTTCATAACAGGGCAAATTATTAAGTCGTAATAAGACTGAGGAGGAGAAGGGCCAATTGTGAAGTCATCGAAGTGCAGGGAAACTGAAGGGAGAACTGTGATGTCAAAGATGATCCAGGTCATAACAGGACAATTTGTTAAGTCATAGTAAGACTGAATAGTAGAAGGCCCAATTGTGAAATCATCAAAGTGCAGGGATATTGAAGTGCAAACTGTGATGTCATAGAAGAGCCAAGTGACAGCAGGGCAAATTGTTAAGTCATGATAAGACTTGGTAGTAGAGGGGCCTATTGTGAAGTCATTGAAATGCATGGACATTTAAGATCAGATTCTGATGTCTAAGAAGGGAAAGATGACAGCAGGGCAATTTGTTAAGTCATAGTAAGGCTGGGTATTAGAAGGGCCAGTTGTGTAGTCATAGAAGTGCAGGGACATTTAAGTGAGAACTGATGTCAAAGAGGACACAGGTGATAGCAGGGCAAATTGTTCAGTCATAATAAAACTGGATAGTAGAAGGGCCACTTGTGAAGTCAGTGCAGTGTAGGGATACTGAAGAACGAATTGTTATATCATAGAAGGGCCAAGTGATAGCAGGGTAAGTTGTTACCTCATAGTAAGACTGGGTATTAGAAAGGCCAATTGTGAAGCCATCAAAATGCAGGGAATTTGAAGACTGGATTGTGATGTCATAGAAGGGCCAGGTGATAGCAGGGCAAATTGTTAAGTCATAATAAAGCTGGGTAGTAGAAAGGCCAATTGTGAAGTCAATGAAATGCAGGGACATTGACGAGCGGGTTGTGATGTCATAAAAGGGCCAGGTCACAGCACTGTAATTTGTTAAGTCATAATGAGACTGGGTAGTAGAAGGGGCAAATGTGAAGGCATCGAAATGCAGGGACACTCAATACACAAATATGAAGTAATAGAGCTATGTGATATCAGGGCAAGTTATAAAGTCATAATAAGACTGGGTAGTAGAAGGGCCAATTGTGAAGTCATCGAAGTGCAGGGAAACTGAAGAGAGAACTGTGATGTCATAGAAGAACCAGGTTATAGCAGGGCAAATTGTGAAGTCATAATAAGACTAGGAAATTGAAGGGCCAGTTGTGAAGTCATTGAAATGCAGGGATATTGAAGAGCGGATCATGATGTCATGGAAGGGAAAGGTGACAGCAGGGGAAATTTTTAAGTCATAATAAAACTGGGTAGTAGAAAGGCCAATTGAGAAGTCATCGAAGTGCAGGGACATGGAAGAACGAATTGTGATGTCATAGAATGGCCAGGTAACAGCAGGGCAAATTGTTAAGTCATAATAAGACTGAGTAGTAAAAGGCCAATTTTGAATTCATCGAAGTCCAGCGACATTGAAGAGGGAATTGTGATGTCATAGAAGCCCCAGTTGATAGCAGGACAAATTGTTAAGTCATAATAATACTGAGTAGTAGAAAGGCCAATGGTGAAGTCATTGAAATGCGGAGACTTTGAAGAGCAGATTGTGATGTCATAGAAGAGCCACGTGATAGCATGGCAAATTCTTAAGTCATAATAAGATTCCATATTAGAAGGGCCAATTGTGAAGTCATCGAAGTGCAGGGACATTGAAGAGTGAAATGTGATGTCATAGTCGGGCAAGGTGATATCAGGGTTAATTGTTATCTCATAAAAAGACTGGGCAGTAGAAGGACGAATTGTGAAGTCCTTGAAATGCAGGGACATTAAAGAGTGGATTGTGGTGTCATAGAAAGGAAAGGTGACAGCAGGGCAAATTGTTAAGTCATAATAAGTCATAATAAAACTGGGTAGTAGAAGGGCCAATTGTGTAGACATCGAAGTGCAGGGACATTGAAGAACAAATTGTGATGTCATAAAAGGGCCAGGTGATAGCAGGGCAAATTATAAAGTCATAATAAGACTGGGTAGTACATGTCCAATTGTGAAGTCATCGAAGGGCAGGGACACTGTATAGAGAACTGTGATGTCATAGAACACCCAGGTCATAGCAGGGCAAATTGTTGAGTCGTAATAAGACTCGGTAGAATTAGGGCCAATTGTGAAATCATCGTAATGTAGGGACATTGAAGAATGTATTGTGATGTCATAGAAGTGCCAGGCAATAGCTGGGCAAATTGTTAAGTTGTAATAAGACTGTGTAGTAGAAGGTCTAATTAAGAAGTCATCGAAGTGCAGGGACATTGAATGGAGAATGGAGAATCCCAGAAGGGCCAGGTGACAGCATGGCATATTGTTAAGTCATAATAAGACTGGTTAGTAAAAGGCCAATTCTGAATTCATCGAAGCGCAGGGACATTGAAGAGTGAATTGGGATGTCATAGAAGGGACAGGTGATAGCAGGGGAAGTTGTTAAGTCATTATAGAGTGGGTAGTAAAAGGCCAATTTTGAAGTCATAGAAATAAAGGGACATTGAAGAGTGAATTTTGATGTCATAGAAGGGCCAGGTTACAGCGAGGCAAATTGTTAAATCATAATAGGTAGTATAAGGTCCAATTGTAAATTCATCAAAGTGCAAGGACTTTGAAGAACGGATTGAGATGTCATAGAAGGTCCAGGTCACACAAGGGCAAATTGTGAATTCTTAATAATACTGGGTAGTAGAAGGGCCAATTGTGAAGTCACCGAAGTGCAGGGACACCGAATAGAGAACCGTGGTGTCATAGAATAGCCAGGTCATAGCAGGGCAAAGTGTTAAGTCATAATAAGACTGGGTAGTAGAAGGGCAATTGTGAATTCATCGAATAGCAGAGACAGTGAATAGAGAATTGTGATGTCATACGGGTGCCAGGTCATGGCAGGGTAAATCGTTGAGTCGTAACAAGACTCAGTATTAGATGAGCCAATTATGATGTCATCTAAGTGCAGAGACATTGAAGAGCGGATCGTGATGTCATAGACGGGAAAGGTGACAGCAGGGCAAGTTGTTAAATCATAATAAGACTCTGTAGTGGAAGGGAGAATTGTGAAGTCATCGATGTGCAGGGACACTCAATAGAGAATTGTGATGTCATACAAGACCCAGGTGATAGCAGGGCAAATTGTTAAGTCGTAATAAGACTTGGTATTAGAATGGCGAATTGTGAAGTCATCGAAATGCAGGGACATTGAGGAGCGGTTTGTGATGTCATAGAAGGGAAAGGTGACAGCAGGGCAAATTGTTAAGCCATAAGAACACTGGGTAGTACAAAATCCAATTTTGAAGTAATCGAAGTGCATGTATATTGAAGAGTGGATGGTGATGTCTTAGAAGGGCCAGGTCACAGCAGGTGAATTTGTTGAGTCATAATAAGACTGGTTTGTAGAAGGGCCAATTGTGAAGTCATCAAAGTGCAGGGACATTGAAGAGTGAATGTGATGTCATGGAAGTGCCAGGTGATTACAGGGCAAGTTGTTATCTCTTAATAACACTGGATATTAGAAGGGCAATTTGTGAAGTCATAGATATGCAGGGACAATGAAGAGCGGATTGTGATGTCATAGAAGGGAATGGTGATAGCAGAGCAAATCGTTAAGTCGTAATAAGACTGGGTAGTAGAAGGGCCAACTATCAAGTCGTCGAAGTTCGTGGACTTTTATTTGAGATTTGTGATGTCTTAGAACGGCCAGGTCGTAGGAAGGTAAACTGTTAAATCGTAGAAAGACGGCTAATAGAATGGCCAAACGTTGAGCCCTACAAGGTCTTAGTGGTAGAAGTTGCAATTGTTAAGCCCTAGTAGGGCGGTGTATAGAAATGCGCATCTTTAAGTCACAGATCACCTGGTCCAAAAAAGCAAATGGTTGTCTTAGAAGGTCAAGTTCATAGAAGGGCAAATTCTCATAAAACAGCCAGATCATAGAAGATCTTCATTTTTACAAGATCCTGGTCATAGAAAAGCCAATTCTTATATAAGAGAAGGTTCGGGTCATAGAAAGATGAATTGTTAAGTCATAGAAGGGGGACTTGTTATTCAATGGCTCAAAGTCCAGATGGAGATCCATGAGAAGTGGTGTCCCTCAGGTGTCCGTACCGGGACTGGTGCTGTTCAGTATATGAGTTTTGTAGATGCCACACCGGAAGGATGGCATGTCATCCAGAGGGACCTGGAAAGGCTGGAGAAGTGGGCCTCTGAGAACATCATGAAGTTCTACAAGACCAAATGGAATGTCCTGCACCTGGGTCAGGGCAATCCCCGTTTTGAGTACATGATGGGGGGTGATGTGCTTGAGAGCAGTCCTGCAGAGAAGGACTTGGGGGTGCTGGGGGATGAGAAGCTTGACACGAGCTGGCAACATATGCTCACGGCCCTGAAAGCCAACCATCTGCTGGGCTGCATCCAAAGAATCGTGGGCTGGAGGTGGAGGGAAGTGATTCTGCCCCTGTCTTCTCCCCTCTCTTGTGAGACCTCACCTGGAATACTGTGTCCAATTCTGGAATCCTCAGTGTAAGAAGGGTATGGAGCTGTTGGAACGGGTCCAGAGGAGGGCTACAAAGATGATGGGAGGGCTGGAGCACCTTCCCTCTGAGGATAGGCTGAGAGAGTTGGCGTGGAGAAGTCTCAGAGGAGATCTTCTAGTGACCTTCCAGTACCTGAAGGGGGCCTACCAGAAAGCAGGAGAGGGGCTATGCATAAAGGCTTGTGGGAATAGGACCAGGGGGAAAGGGTCTAAATGGGAGAGGGGCAGATTTAGACCAGACATTAGGGAGAATTTCTTCACTAGGAGAGTGGTGAGACACTGGAAGATGTTGCCCAGGGAGGGTGTGGAGGCCCTATCCCTAGAGGTATTCAAGGCCAGGTTGGATGGGGCCTTGGGCAGCCTGATTTAGTGGGATGACCCTGCTTATGGCAGGGCGCTAGGAACACGATGATCTTTAAGGTCCCTTCCAACCCTAACTATTTTAGGATTCTAGCATTCTAGCATTCTAAGTCACAGAATCTCCGGTTCAACGAAGGGCGATTTGTTAAGCCATAGAAATTCTGGGTCATCGAAGGACCAATTGTCAGGACACAGAAAGGCTGGGTCACAGAATAAGTATTATTAAGTCGTATAAGATCTGGGTGACCAGCATGCCAGTTGTTAAGTCCTAGAATGCCCAGGGCATCAAAGGAAACATTGTTATCTTCTATCAGATGAGGGGAATAGAAAAGCCGGTTGTTAGGTCATAGAAGGGTAGGGTCACAGAACAGCAAATTGTTAGTTTCTCTGAAGTCTGGAGGACTGAAAGGCCAGTTGTTAAGTCATAGAAGTGTCAGGTGGCAGAAGGGCAAATTGTTCAGTCACAGATGAGCGAGGTTCCAGTGGAGTGAATTCTGCAGTCCTAGAATCGCAAATGATGAAGTGAGAGAATGGCCATAGAAGGTCAAATTGTCAAGTCCTAAAATGTGGGTCCTCAAAGGGCCAATTGTTAAGTGATAGAATTGCCGGCTTACATAAGAGCGAATTGTGAAGTCGTAGAAGGGCCAGGTCATAGTAGGACAAACATCTAAGTCACAGTAAGACTTGGTAATAGAAAGGCCAATTGTGAAGTCATCAAAATGCAGGGACATCGAAGAGCGGACGGTGATGACATGAAATGGGCAGGTGACAGCAGGAAAATTGTTAAGTCATAATAAGGCTAGGCAGTAGAAGGGCCAACTGTGGAGTCACCGAAGTGCAGGGACATTTAAGTGAGAATTGTGATGTTATAGAAAGGTCAGGTGATAGCAGGGCAAATCATTAATTTGAAATAAGACTGCGTAGTGGAAGGGCCAGTTGTGAAGTAATCAATGTGCAGGGACACTCAATAGAGAATTGTGATGTCATAGAAGAGCCAGGTGATAGCAGGGCAAATTATTAAGTTGTAATAAGACTGGGTAGTAGAATGGCCAATAGTGATGTCATCGAAGTGCAGGGACAGTGAAGATCTGACTGTGATGTCGTAGAATTTAAAGGAGACGGCAGGGCAAACTGTTAGATCATAATAAGACTGGGTAGTAGAAGGGCCAATTGTGAAATCATCAAAGTGCAGGGATATTGAAGTGTGAATTGTGATGTCAAAGAAGGGCCAGGTGATTGCAGGGCAAATTGTCAAGCCAAAATAAGACTGGGTAGTAGAAGGACCAACTGTGAAGCCATTGAAGTGCAGGGATATTTAAGTGAGAACTGGAATGGCATAGAAGGGCCAGGTCATAACATAGCAAATTGTTACGTCATAATAATATTGGGTAGTAGAAGGGACAACTGTAAAGTCATCAAAATGCAGGGACATTGAAGAACGGATTGTGATGTCATAGAAGGGAAAGATGACAGCAGGGAAATTTGTTAAGTGATAATAAGACTGGGTAGTAGAAAGGCCAATTGTGAAGTCAACGAAGTGCAGGGACAATGAATAGGGAATTGTGATGTTATAGAAGGGCCATGATATGCGAAAACAGACAAGGAGGGCTGTGAGCATTCGTTAGAGCTTGGCGTTTTTTGCCTTGAAGTCTTTGGAAGTTGATAATGAAGGAGCCAGCTAGCAGCAGTTTACTGATAAGTAGTCATTGGAATGCAGAAAGCTGGCTGCCTTTGGTTCAGGAGTTTGAAAACAGCCAGAGGAGACTGAGTCTGCGCAAAGTTCAAAAAGAAATATATTCATCCCGAGGAAGACTTCCTACTTCATCCATAAGACCCCAGCCCATGACCATCAGGAGGCACTATGCAGGCGCAAGACTGGAGCGAACTTTCCAGATCTAATAATAATACGAAGCGGGGATAGAGTATGAATATGTAGTAGGTGCTTATAACTATGCATGTCTTTACACTATAAGTAGCTGCTTGTTAAGGTATATGGTGTGCAAGCTGGGAGGAGAACCCCCTTGCACCCCAGCGCTGGAAATAAACATACCTGCTTTATAACTCATTTTGGGTTATAGGGTTTGATTCCGCAAAACAATACTGCCAAATGTATTCTGTGTAGCAGTGTAACTCATTGCAGGCCCAGTCTCTCTTCTGTATTTTTTGTTATTGCTGCTGGATTTTTAATTGTGATTATGTTTTCCTCCTTTTATTAAGCCACTCTCCACATTTCTTTTCTTACTGAGTGCCTGTGAAAATGAGATGTGCTCTCTGCACATTTAACCAAAATAAATGTTACTTCAATTACTCTTGGGTTTGCCTGAGACCAATATTCCAGGTGCTTTCTGGAGCTGCACAGACAGTTCCAGTGTTCATGGGTGGAGAGGAAGAGTCCCAGCATGACAGCACTGCCAGGCAACATCAGTGCTTGATCTCCCAGAGCTGTTCTTGTTCCACTTCCACACTCTCCTCCTCATCCCTTGCCTTGCTGTAAGGCCTGAGAGCTCTGGCACTTTGGTAACAGCCGTGCTGCGTGGCAGTGCTGTGCCCACAGGCAGGAACAGACAGTGGGCACTTGTGTGAGTGGGTGGATGGATGGATGGATGGTTGGATGGATGGATGGACGGACAAATAGGCAGGAAGTGGGATTGATGGTCAGGCTCAGAGGATCATGAAAAATGGGTCACACTCAACCTGAAAGCCTGTAGCAAGTGGGCATCACATACATTCCCATCTTGACTGCATTCCTCATCCTTGGAGATGGGGATTTGCCTGCTAGGGGTGGCTGTGCCTGCCCATCCACAAGGGTTTAGATGGTGCAGACTCAATTTGATGACTTTCCTGTCACCCAAATACATTTGGATTAATGCAGAACTGGCTGTTCAAAATCAAGGATTTTATTCACTTGGTCTCTTTGCTTTGACATCCCCTCACTTTGACTGCACTCCTGATATCTCTCTAATTAACCACTTAATTTAGAACTGAAGAATAAAGAAAAATTATGCCTGTATCTGCATGCTAATGGTGCCGAGTTCCCAAACTGCAGTTCCTTAAAGACTGACCAAGCCTCTAGAGAACTCAAAGTCAGAAGCAAACCTCCAGGTTTCTGAGGTGTCACTGGGCCATGATGAAGTCCATCACTGAAGAGATCATGTATGGATTGAGAATGTCCCTCTCTGTGGGGGGTGGTCAAACAGGAAGTCAGAGACACTTGATACAAAAAGAAATTTAAATGTGAATGTTGCTGTGAAAGCCCCTGATGTGTTTCACCAAGCCAGATGACCAAGCCGTAATGCCCATGACCTGCAGAGGAGACTCCTTTCCCTCTTGGGATGCTCAGGCCTCTTCCTGTGGGTATTGTGATGTGTGATGCCAGGAGCAGATAAGCAGCAGGATACCTCCCAGGTTCTGAGGAGAGTGGGTGAGGAGGCATTGGGAGCAGCAACGGCCTCATGACCTCTGGTGGTCAGTGGAAGAGAAAGAAACCACAGTGGAGAGAATGAGGGTCTCAGTTCTCTTGGGGTCACAATCCCACAAAGGTCCATGTCCATCATCACCACAGATACACTGTCCTGTGCCTGTGTCTGTCCCTGTCCCTGTTCCTCTCCCTGTCCCTATCCCTTTCCCCGTCCCTCTCCCTGTCACTGTCTCTATTCCGTTCCTGTCCTTGTTCTTGTCCATCTCCCTGTTGCTGTTTCTGTCCTGGTATCTCTCCCTGTCCCTCTCCCTGTTGCTGTCCCTGTCCCTGTCTCAATCTCTCTCCCTGTTCCTGTCTCAATCTCTCTCCGTCCCTTTCCCTGTCGCTGCTGCTGCCCCTATCCCTCTCTGTGTCCCTGTCCCAATCCCTGTTTCTGTGCCAATCCTTTTTCCAATCCTTCCCTGTCCCTCTCCCTGTATTTTATCCTGTCTTTCTACCTATCCCTGTCCCTGTCCACCTCTTGTCTTTCTCCCTGTCCTTGTGTCCCTCTCCCTAACCCTGTTGCTGTCTCTGTCCCTCTCTGTCTCCTTGCCCTTTCCCTGTCCCTGTCCTTCTCCCTCTCCCTGTTCCTTCCCTGCCCCCCTCCCTGTCCCTGTTCCTAATGCTCTCCTTGTTCCTCTCCCTGTTGATGTTCCAGTCCCTCTCACAATCCCTCTGACTGTCCCTGTTCCAATCCCTGCCCCATCACTGTGCCTGTCACTGTCCTGTACTTCTCTCTCCTTGTCCCTATCCCTGTCCCCCTCCCTGTCTCATTCACTTTCTGTCTCATTCACTGTCCCTGTTGCTGTCCCTGTCCCTTTCTCAATCCCCCTCCCTGTCTCTGTCCCAAACCCTGCCCCTGTGCTGGTCCCTTTTCCTACATTTTCCCTGTCCCTGTACCTCTCCCATCCTTTTCTCTGTCCTTCTCTGTGTCATTCTCCCTATCCATCTCTCAGCCCCTTTCCGTCTCCTGTCCCAATCCCTTTCTCCTGTCGCAATCCCGTGTCCCTGTCACATTCTGTGTCCCTGTCACTGTGCTTTTTTTCTGTACCTCTCTCCCTATCTCTCTCCCCGCACCTCTCCCTTCTCTGTCCCTCTCACTGTTGCTGCCTCTTTACCTGTCCCTGACCCTATCCCTGTCCTATTCCCTATCCCTTTTCTGTCCCTCTCGCTGTCCCTCTCCCAGCTTCTTCATTTTCAGCACTGTGCTGTGGTTTTCTGAGGATTTGCCAATTCCCAAGAGCTTCCCAAAGCCCAGTACCACCCTGCACCACCCCCAGGGAACAGGATCAGAACTCCAAGAGGATGAGACCCAGCCCTGAAGGGAACAGGATCAGGCCCCTCGGGGGGCCCCCTATGCCCCCCCTTCCACCCTACCTTGGCTCCCAGACAGGGTGTAGCGTTACCTCTGACCTTTTCCGCAAGGAGCAACCTCTGCTCCTGCCTGCAGCCCCTGACAAATGGAGGAGAAAGTGCTGAATATCCCAGGTAAAACAGAAAAAATAGGGGAAAGAAAGGGGGCATTCGGGAGGGGGTGTGTCCTGCCCTGGGAGGGGGGGGCGGGTGGCAAATCCTATGAGCTCCTCCAAAGCAGTCCCATTGCCCTCACACACTATGAGCACCCCTAGAACAGCGTCATTGCCCCCCCATTGCTGCCCCAAAGTAGCCCCGTTGCCTCCCAATGCCATGAGGACCCCAAAACATTCCCATTTCTCCCGCACTGAGCAACCCCTAGAGCAGCCCCATTGTTTCCCCATGCTGTGAGCACCGCCAAAACAGTCCCATTGCTCCCCTAAACCAACTCCATTGCCCCCCAAAGCTGCGAGCACTCCAAAACAGCCCCACTGCTCCCCCAAATCAGCCCCATTGCCCCCCCAATGCTGTGAGTACCCTGAGGGCTGGGAGTTTGGGGTTCAAGAGAGATCCAGGACTATTTGAGGGGGGGGCTGTAGGGAGTAAATATTAATGGACAGCCCCCCTTCCAGCCTCCACACCCCAATTCACCAACCTCCCCACCATGGTGGTGATGGTGGGGTTGCCAGCGCGTGGGAAGACCTACATGTCCCATAAGCTAACTCGTTATCTTAATTGGATTGGGATAGCAACAAGGGGTGAGTAATTAGTTTGGGGGGGATTAATTAGGGGGGATACACCTCTAATTAACTCTCCCAAAGTATTTAATGTGGGGCAGTACAGACGGGAAGCAGTGCGGAGTTACAGGAGCTACGAGTTCTTCCGGCATGATAATGAAGAGGCAATGGAAATCCGGAGGTGGGGAGGGATTTGGGGAACGCTAAGGAGGGGTGGAGGGGATTTTACCCCTTGGGTGGGAAATTTTTGTGGCAGACTAAGGAGGGGGAGGGGATTTTATTCCTTGCAGGTGGAATTTTGGGATACACTAAGGGTGAGGGAGGATTTTAATCCCTGGGAAGTAACTTTGGGAGTATGCTAAAGGGAAGGGGTATTTTACTACTTGGGGACACTTCTTGGGGTACACTGACCCCCCCATCATGCCCAAAAATTCCCTCTCCAGGCAATGTGCATTGGCTGCGCTGCGGGATGTCCACACCTATTTGAGCTGTGAAGAAGGGCAAGTGGCGGTAGGAGATCCCCCTCGTGGATAAAATCCCATATCAAAGGCGAATTTTGCACCCCAAAATTTGAGGGAGCATCTAAACTGCCCCCCCCAACTTTCAGGTGTTTGATGCCACCAATACAACACAGGAACGCCGGGATTTGATCCTGCAGTTTGCAAAGGAGAATGGATACAAGGTAGAATCTGGAGGGAGGGTGTGATTGAGCGAGGGAAAGCTGGGGAGGGGGAAACGACAAAGGATTTGGTGGGGGCTTAAGGGATTGGAGGGGCTTGCAGTGTTGTTTGAGAGGGTTTGGACACATAGGTGGGGTGGGGTGCAATGGGGGTGGTTTGGGGGATAATGTGGCTGTTTTGAGAGGCTTACAGCATGGTGAGGCCTCACAGCTCTCTTTTGGGGGTGCTCACAGTTTTGGGAGGCCCTGTTGACCCCTTCCCCACCCCCAGGTTCTCTTTGTTGAATCCATTTGTGAGGACCCTGACATCATCGAGCAGAACATCAAGGTGGGATCTGGGGGGGGGGAATAAAAAGGACCTGGGGGTGGGGAGAAAAGGGATCAGGATGAGGGGTGGGGACAAAAAGGACCCTGAAGGTCTCCACTGTGTGAGTGACCCCTAAACGTTCTTGTCCCCACCCAAAACCCAATGCCCCCTTCAATCCCTGTGACCCCCAGCAAGTGAAGCTGAGCAGCCCAGACTATGTGGGCCACGGGCAAGAAGAAGCGGTGGCCGATTTCCTCCAGCGCATCGAGTGCTACAGGCACACGTACGAACCCCTGGATGAGAGGAGAGATGGGTGAGAGCGGAGAGGGAAGGAGGGAGAGCGGTGGGAAGACAGATGGGAGAGGGGAGGAAGATGGAAATGAGAGGGATGGAGAGGGGGGAAGGGAGAGGGAAAGGGAAAGGATGGGAAGAGGGAAGAGAGAGGGATGGGAACAGGACATTTCTCCTCCACAATCCCTGCCCTACATCCTCCACATGACCCAGCTCAACTCATCTGCCCCACATCCCTCCCTGGCCCTGGACCTTGGGCCTCGTGCCAAGTTATGGTGGTTCCAGGGCACTATCGTACATCAAGGTCTTTGAGGTGGGGCTGCGGTACCTGGCAAACCGGGTGCAGGGCCACGTGCAGAGCCGCATCGCCTACTACCTGATGAACATCCACGTCACCCCACGCACCATCTACCTCAGCCGCCATGGCGAGAGCCACCTCAACCAGCAGGGCCGTATTGGGGGCGATGCAGGACTGTCTCCCCGCGGGCGGCAGGTTGGGGGGCAGCATAGGTTGGGGCTGCGAGGGGAGGGTCAGTGGGTTCGGGAGGCAAAGAGGCTTGGGGCAGGGGCATGAGATTGGGCGGGTTGTGGAGCAGGGTGTGGGGCTGGGAAGGGTCAGAAGGGCATGGAACAGGTTGTGGGGTGCATCGAGTTGGAGGGGACGCTGGGGGCTATGAGGCTGGAGGTCTTGCGGCAGTGGGGGAGTGGGGCTGGGGAATGTGGGGCAGGGAGGTGTGGGACTGTGGGAGGAGTGGAGGATTGTGGAACAGGGCTGGGCGTGTGGGGCTAAGGAGTGCTGTGAGGCAGCAGAGGAGTGGGGCTGGAGACTGTGGGGTTTGGGTGCTGGGGAGAGGGAGCAGTGTGGGGCTGGGGGTGTTGGGCTGCAAGGTGTGGGTTGGGGCTACAGGAAGTCCCACCAACAAGGGTTGGGCCTTGAAGAAGGCCTTTTTGGGGGGCAGTTTACCCTATTTTGGGGGCATGATCCCCATTTGGGAGGATTAAGTTCATTTTACTGGGGGATTAATTCCACTTCGAGGTACGGTCCCCAATTTGAGAGTGGTTTGAACCCCTTATGGGAGCCACAGTGCCTGTTTGGGGGGGGTGAAGGGGGCAAGCACTCTTTGGGGTTACAATCCCTGGGGTTTGGGGGGATTGCGCTCATTATTGGGGGCTCAGCCCATGTTTTTGAGTGGCATAGTCCTCTCTTTGGGGGAGTATTGAGCCCTTTTTGGGGGTATAGTCCCCATTCGGGGAGAAATTGTGCACTTTTGGGGGTGCAGCCCCAATTTGGGGGGTGATTGAACCCTTTTGGGGTATAGCCCCCATTTTGGGGAGATTGACATCAATTTGGGAGGCATAGTCCTCACTTCGGGGGGGTATTAAGCTCTTTTTGGGGGAATTGACCTCATTTTGGGGGGCACAGTTCCCATTTGGTAGAGGATTGAGCCCGTTTTCAGAGTGGGATTGACCCCTTTTGGGGGCACAGTCTCCATTTTTGGAGGTAGAGTCCCCATTTTGGGGGGGACTGAGCCCCATTTTGGGGGGTACACTCCCTGGTTTTGGGGGAGATTGAGGTCATTTGGGAGGAACAGTCCCCATTTTTGCGGGGGCTGACCCCATTTGGGGAGCCACAGTGCTCATTTTGGGGATGACTGAGCCCATTTTGTGGGTACAGCCCCCATTTTGTGTGGGTTGATGCCATTTTGGGGGCGATTGAGCCCACTTTGGGGTATAGTTCCCAGTTAGGGGGAAATTGAACCCATTTGGGGGTACAGTTCCCATTTTGAGGGGGATTGAACACTTTTGGGGGGAGATTGAGCCCATTTTGGGGGGACATTGAGCCCATTCTAAGGTACAGTTCCCTTTTGCGGGGGGAAGATTGAGCCCTTTTGCAGAAGTGAAACTCACACTCCCCTTCCCAGTATGCCCAGGCCCTGGCCAAGTTCATCCAGAGCCAAAAGATCCTGGAGCTGAAGGTATGGACCAGCCACCTCTGCCGGACCATCGAGACAGCCGAGGCGCTGGGAGTGCCCTATGAGCAGTGGAAGGCCCTCAACGAGCTCGATGCGGTGAGGGGCACCTCTCTGTTGGGGAGTTACACCCCAAAATCTCAACCCCCTGAACCTCTAACACTCTGCAGGGTGTCTGTGAGGAGATGACTTATGAGGAGATCCAGGAGCGCTACCCGCAGGAATTCGCACTCCAGGATCAGGATAAATACCACTACCGGTACCCCAAAGGCGAGGTAACTCCCTCCCCACACTGAGGAGGTGTGCGGGGTTTTCGGGATTCCTCTTCACCCTGTTTTCTCCCCCTCCCTCTAAGTCATATGAAGACTTGGTGCAGCGGTTGGAGCCGGTCATCATGGAGCTGGAGCGACAGGAGAACGTCCTGGTCATCTGCCACCAGGCCGTCATGCGCTGCCTGCTGGCCTATTTCCTGGACAAGAGTGCAGGTGCAGCTCTGAGGACAATTAAGGACATCTTGGGATCAATTCAGGATGCTTTGGGGACACCCCAAACCCTAGCAACCCCTCTACACCTACTTTTTGTGTTGTCCCTCCCAGAGGAGCTGCCTTACCTCAAGTGTCCCCTGCACACAGTCCTCAAGCTGACACCAGTGGCCTATGGTGAGTGTGCCCCAAAATGGGGCCTGTAGCCCTAACATGAGGTCACCTCCCATAATGCGGACCATGCCCCCACAAAATGGGGATTTTTACTTCCTGAAATAGACTCAAACCCTCAAAAATGGGGACTGCATCCCTCAAAACAGACTGTGCCCCCTGCAAGGTCATCAGTCTCCCTTCAAATGGGAACTGTACCTCCCAGAAGGGGGGGTCAGTCCTCTCCCAGAGAATTTTATCCCCCAAAATAGTGTCTTTACCCCCAAAATGGGGAGCATGCTCCTGCAAAATGGGGATTTATTCCCCCAAATTGGGGTCAATCCCCCCAAAACAGGGACTGTATTCCCAAAAAGGGGTCTGTGCACCCCCCTCCCCCTCCAAGCTCTAGCCGGTTCCATCTCTGGACCCTCAGGCTGTGAGGTAGAATCTATCTTCCTCAACGTGGAAGCAGTGAACACCCACCGGGAGCGCCCCCAGGTAAGAGCAGAACCCCTAAACCATCCCAAACCACCCCAAAATGAGGGTGTGGACCTCATTAATCCCTCCATGTAGATTGAGAGGCAGGGATAGTTTTGGGGAGCCCCTCCAAATCCCACATCTTCTCCTCACAGAATGTCGACATCAGCCGCCTGCCAGCCGAAGCCCTAGTCACTGTCCCTGAGCACTATTGAGCCTCTCTAATTAAACCTTACCTTAATGAAGCATGAATATCATGGGATTGTGCCCCAAAAGGGGCATCTTCACTTGTTGGGACAAGGAGAGTTAAAGGGTGGCCTTAGCCTTATGGAATTGGCTTGTCCAGAATGTGGGATCCTTTCCTTGGATCTGGGGAGGGTGTGTTAAATGGAGCCCTGGGGCCCCCCAAAACCCTAGGCTGCTCCCCAGCACAGCCTCACCTTCACCGTGAAGCGCAGCACTTCTGTCTTGGAAGTCTCCTTGGCCATCCATGGTTCCCACTGGTACTAGAATTCTGGGGATCCATCAGTGGGATGGGGCTGATCTCCAGGTACCTGCAAAGGGGTGGTGGTGGTGGTGTGTCCCCATCCCGAAGATTTTGGGAGACTTCAGGATTTTGGGGGCTGTCCACTGCCTCCCCATCCCCGTGGTGCACCCCTCAAGTCACCAGAAGAGTGGGAAACACCAGGAATTCTCTATGTTGTGCTATATAAACTGCCTGGTCAAGGCTGGTGCTTGGGCCGTGCTGTGCAAACCAGGGGCTGAAAAAGGAGGGGACCCTGTAAGGAACTGATAGGAAGGTTTGCCTCAGGCAGCTTAAGATGGGACCTTGTCACCCCGCCAGGCCAGCCCCCTAGACAGATGACTGGAGAAACTGATAATGAGTGGAAGGGGCTGCCTAAACAGAGTTCCAGATAAGAAACAAGTTCTGTCAGAGGTGGGGAATTGTCTTGTCTAGAGTGCTGACATCACACCCCTACATGTGAAAAGGGAGGAAGGGGAGCTGCTGACAAGAAAAAACTTTGTGAGTGAGGATCAGATGATGGCCGGTAAAGGAGACATCCTGCTGAGAGACCAGGAACCTGCACTGGTCAGAAGGCACTGGTTACAGGTTGAAAATCAAATGTGGAATTTGATGTGTTTCATCCAGAGGAACGTTCAAGCCCTGAACCCCACATTCAGGGAATGGGGAATCCTTTCCCTCATGGGATGTGCAGGGCTCCTCCTGGGAGCAGTGAGATGGGGGAGGGAGGTGATGCTGAGTGCAGGACAGGGGGAGGACAGCCATAGGCTCTATGGAGGGTGAATAAGGAGATAACAAAGTGCTGGAGCTGTGAGGAAGTGGTGTTCTCTCAGGGACGACAGTGACAGCAGATGTAGTCAGAAGGAGAAGGAGTTCTATTCTGTTGTGAGGTCTCAGCCATTACAAAGGCGCCATCCACACCACAGCCTACATTGTCCAGAAGGAGAAGGTTATCAGGCATGGTCAACATGGATTCACCAAGGGGAAATCACGCTTGACCAATCTGAGAGCCTTCTGTAATGTCATGACTGCCTGTGGAGATGAAGAGAGAACAGTGGATGTTGTCTACCTTGACTTCAGCAAGGCTTTTGACACTGTCTGCCACAGCGTCCTCATAGAAAAGCTTAGGAGGCATGAGTCAGATGAGTAGACAGTGAGGTGGATTGAGGACTGTCTGGGTGGCAGAGCTCAGATGGTTGTGATTAGTGGTGCAGAGTAGAGTTGGAGGCCTCTAGCCAGTGATGTTCACAGGAGTCAGTATTAGGCCCAGTCTTGTTCAACATCTTCATCAATGACCTGGAGAAGGGAACAGAGTGCACCCTCAGCAAGTTTGCCAATGACACAAAAACTGGGAGGAGTGGCTGATCCACAGGAAGGCTGTGCTGCCATTCAGTGAGACCTGGAGTGGATGAAGAGTTGGACAGAGAGGAATCTCATGAAGTTCAACAAAGGCAAATGTAGAGTCCTGCACCTCAAGAGGAATAACTCCCCCAGCATCACTACGGGTGAGGGGATGACCTGCTGGAAAGCAGCTCTGTAGGGAAGCTCTATGTGCTGAAGGCACATAGATGGATGAAGGCATTGACTGCACCCTCAGCAAGTTTGCAGATGACACTAAGCTGGGAGGAATTGTCGATCTGCTGGAGGGTAGGGAGGCTCTGGAAAGGGATCTGAACAGGCTGGACTGCTGGGCCGAGACCAATGGGATGAGGTTTAATAAGGCCAAATGCCGGGTCCTGCACTTGGGGCACAACAACCCTATGCAGCGCTACAGACTGGGGGAAGAATGGCTGGAGAGCTGCAAGGAAGAGAAGGACCTGGGGGTGCTGGTTGACAGCCGACTGAACATGAGCCAGCAGTGTGCCCAGGTGGCCAAGAAGGCCAACGGCGTCTTGGCTTGTATCAGAAATGGGGTCACCTGCAGGTCCAGGGAGGTTATTCTCCCTCTGTACTCGGCACTGGTGAGACCGCACCTCGAATACTGTGTTCAGTTCTGGACCCCTCACCACAAGAAGGATGTTGAGGCTCTGGAGCGTGTCCAGAGAAGAGCAATAAAGCTGGTGAGGGGGCTGGAGAGCAAGTCTTACGAGGAGCGGCTGAGAGAGCTGGGGTTGTTTAGCCTGGAGAAGAGGAGGCTGAGGGGAGACCTTATTACTCTCTACAACTACCTGAAAGGAGGTTGTGGAGAGGAGGGAGCCTCTTCTCCCAAGTGACAGGGGACAGGACAAGAGGGAATGGCCTGAAGCTCCTCCCTGACAGGGGAGGTTCAGGTTGGATATCAGAAAAAAATTCTTCACAGTAAGAGTCATTAGGCACTGGAACAGGCTGCCCAGGGAGGTGGTCGAGTCACCTTCCCTGGAGGTGTTTAAGGAACGGGTGGATGAAGTGCTTAGGGACATGGTTTAGGGAGTGTTAGGAATGGTTGGACTCGATGATCCAATGGGTCCTTTCCAACTTTGTGATTCTGTGATTCTGTGCTTTGGAGGAAAGGACAGGCATCTTGGGTGGACTACAGGGACGAAGTGAGATCGTGCAGGGAAAAAATCAGGAGGGCCAAGGCCCAACTAGAAATAAAACTCGCTAAGTCTGTGAAAGACAACAAAAAGTCTTTCTACAAGTACATTAGCAGGAAAAGGAGGACAAGGGAGAATATCCAGTCTCTATTGGATGCAGAAGGAATAACAGTAACAGGGGATAAGGACAAGGCTGAGGTACTTAATGCCTTCTTCGCCTCAGTCTTTAATAGCAAAGAAAGTTGTTCCTTCTGTTTACAAATCCAAGAGTTAGAGGGGCAGATTGAGGCTCCCGTGATCCAAGAGGAGGCGGTTAGAGACTTGCTTGCCCAGCTAGACGCCCACAAGTCTATGGGGCCGGATGGGATCCACCCAAGAGTATTGAAGGAGCTGGCGGATGTCCTTTCCAAACCCCTATCCATCATCTTCCAGAGGTCCTGGCTGACTGGGGAAGTTCCACTAGACTGGAGGCTGGCTGATGTTGTGCCCATAGACAAGAAGGGTTGCAGAGAGGATCCGGGGAACTACAGGCCTGTCAGTCTCACCTCAGTGCTGGGGAAAGTCATGGAACAGGTAATCTTGAGTGCTATCATGAAGCACATGCAAGAGAACCGGGTGATCAGGCCCACTCAACATGGGTTTACAAAAGGCAGATCTTGCCAAACTAACCTGATCAACTTCTATGACAAAATCACTCGACTACTGGATGGGGGAGAGGCTGTGGATGTAGTCTTCTTGGACTTCAGTAAAGCCTTTGACACAGTTTCTCACAGCATTCTGCTGAAGAAACTGTCAGCCTCTGGCCTGGACAGGCGCACACTCTCCTGGGTTGAAAACTGTTTGGATGGCCGGGCCCAGAGAGTGGTGGTCAATGGAGTTAACTCCAGCTGGAGGCCAGTGACAAGTGGAGTTCCTCAGGGCTCAGTACTGGGTCCAGCTCTGTTCAACGTCTTTATCAATGACCTGGATGAAGGCATTGAGTGCACCCTCAGCAAGTTTGCAGATGACACTAAGCTGGGAGGAAGTGTCAATCTGCTGGAGGGTAGGGAGGCTCTGCAAAGGGATCTGAACAGGCTGGACTGCTGGGCCGAGACCAATGGGATGAGGTTTAATAAGGCCAAATGCCGGGTCCTGCACTTGGGGCACAACAACCCTATGCAGCGCTACAGACTGGGGGAAGAATGGCTGGAGAGCTGCAAGGAAGAGAAGGACCTGGGGGTGCTGGTTGACAGCCGACTGAACATGAGCCAGCAGTGTGCCCAGGTGGCCAAGAAGGCCAACGGCGTCTTGGCTTGTATCAGAAATGGGGTCACCTGCAGGTCCAGGGAGGTGATTCTCCCTCTGTACTCGGCACTGGTGAGACCGCACCTTGAATACTGTGTTCAGTTCTGGACCCCTCACCACAAGAAGGATGTTGAGGCTCTGGAGCGTGTCCAGAGAAGAGCAATAAAGCTGGTGAGGGGGCTGGAGAGCAAGTCTTACGAGGAGCGGCTGAGAGAGCTGGGGTTGTTTAGCCTGGAGAAGAGGAGGCTGAGGGGAGACCTTATTACTCTCTACAACTACCTGAAAGGAGGTTGTGGAGAGGAGGGAGCCTCTTCTCCCAAGTGACAGGGGACAGGACAAGAGGGAATGGCCTGAAGCTCCTCCCTGACAGGGGAGGTTCAGGTTGGATATCAGAAAAAAATTCTTCACAGTAAGAGTCATTAGGCACTGGAACAGGCTGCCCAGGGAGGTGGTCGAGTCACCTTCCCTGGAGGTGTTTAAGGAACGGGTGGATGAAGTGCTTAGGGACATGGTTTAGGGAGTGTTAGGAATGGTTGGACTCGATGACCCAGTGGGTCCTTTCCAACCTTGTGATTCTGTGAAGGACCTGGGAGTCCTGGTGGACAACAAGCCAATCACTAGCCAGCAATGTGCCTTCATGGCCAAGAAGGCCAATAGTATCCTGGTGTGCATTAAGAAGATTGTGGCAGCAGGGCTATGGAGGTTCTCTTTCCCCTTTACCCTATCCTAGGGATGCCCCATGTGGAGTCTTGTATCTAGTTCTGAGCTCCACAGGTCAAGAAAAACAAGGAATTACTGGAGGGAGTCCTGTGGAGGTCATGGAGGTGACGAGGGGCTGGAGCATGTCATGAGGAGAGGCTGAGAGACACAGGTCTGGTTAGCTTGGAGAAAAGAAGACTGAGAGGGGATCTCATCAATGCTGATCAACATCTAAAGGATGTCCACAGCTCTCTTTACACATGATTGGTGGAATTCTCACCCTTAGTCCAGTGCTGTCATACAGGATGCTTGCTTTCTAAAACCTCAAAATGAGTCTTGGAGAGTTTCTTTGCTGGGATTTTCAGTATCACCACCCCTGACTTTCTGTTGAAGAATGCTTTCAAGAGAAAAATGTAGAGTTTTGTCCTTAGTGACAAAATGACATGGTCTAGTTCTGTGAAATCACTGTTGGACTTGAGTGTATGATTTCTGTCTGAAAGAGGTGATTCTTGTTAAGGAAATTACTTTTAAAATAGAAATATTTATATTTCTACTGTAGCCTTAAATGTTCGATAGACTCAATGAGAATGGTTCTGGTTGATATTTAGTGTTTTCATTTCCCTTATGCCTTTATGTACAGAAATGCATTTTTCACATTTATTTCACAATACAGAGCATGGAAAAAACTGAAGAGATTGAGTGTCAAAATGCCGATGATGATGAGTCTTGCTTCCATCTCAGTCTCTGTTTCACCTCAACTGCCTGGATCTGCCATCCTGCAGCTAGTTTTCCTGTAGAAAAAGCCCCAAGAGTTTTTCTGCTGCATCTGATTTGTACAATTTCAGTGTCGGAAGAAACTAGATTTAAAAACACAGGAAGAGACCCATGTCCTCTTTGATTTCAGGTGTTTTGAGACAAAAAGTGCCTTGGGTCAGACATTCTCCTAAGTCATTCCAGCCTCATCCCATCCATTTTCTTGTTCTGTGTAGGAGGGGGCATGTGAAAATGGAGAGCAGGAAACTTGATTTCAAAGAGAAAGCCCAAGCTAAAACTGGTTCCCTGGAAAATGCCCACCCTGGACCTGGCGGTGGGAACGTCAAGGTAAGGGATGGAGAGCCAGAAGTTGAACTTGAGACAACACACTAAAGCCCCTGTCGGTTATGGGGCTGAGAGCATCACGGAGTCCCCAGGCAGGGCCAGCGAGGCCTCACCACGCAGACTCATCAGTATCTCGTCCTCTGGAAGCACAAACCTGGTTGGAAGAATACTTGCTGTTCCCAGTACCTATGTCCTGGCGAAAACAAGTCTTTTAGACAGAGATGAACAAGTCACTCAATACCTTTTGTGTTTGCAAAATTCATTTTATCAGATGTATAATCATGCCTATTGGTATCAAGGAATAAGTCCTGAGATCAAAGTTCATAAGATAGAGCCTGGGGACAAAGTATATATTAAAAATTTAAAAAGGAAAACTAGGTCTGAACAGAAGTGGAAAGGTCCATATGTTGTTCTGTCAACTTCTTTTTATGCCATCAAGGTGTCTGGAACAGAGAGCTAGACCCATCATTCACACATGCAAAAGGAGACTGGAGAATAGTGGACTTCTGTATTGGTTTGTCTATTTTGTTTTGTATCTCTACAGAACAGTAACATCTTGTGCATGAAGTGTGCTTCATATTATTGAGATGGCTTTACCGATAGAACTATTGTGTTATAGAGCAATTGCTCTTGTAAACTTTTGGGCCAAATTATTTGCATTCAGAAAGACACTGGACAGACTGTTTTTACGTCTAGTAGTCTGAAGTCCAACATGAGAGATCCTATCTATCTTACAATGCTCTCAAATTCTGTGCAAATGATCCTGATGATCCTTGGGATGCTTGGGCCCACAGCTATGGCATTACAGGCCCTGTCCTTTCAGATCACTTACATGTCTATCAGCCAACAAGGGGAATTGGCTCGCGGTGTTATGATCATCAAATGTGGGGAATATCAAATGGGGGAGATATGTGTTGTCATAGATTCAATTCATAGAGCAATCATTTTACTTCTAAATTTAGAATCATTATTTATCAGTATTTTTCTTTGTTCCCATATTATGATTTTTATCATTTGCATCTTTGTCTGGGTAGTTTTAGTAAATGTTATAGGTTTATGACTTTTGCAACTATGAAACAGCTGGTTCAGAAGTGGTGTCACCAGGGTGGAACTGGACAGCTTATGGATGGATAATTTGCGTATCTCCCCTATGAAACCCTCTACTAGCAATCTAAACCTCAGTGAGTGTTGAATTTGTGTAGCTTTGCCTAAAATGGGGAACCAGGGCTTTTGATTAGTTGGCATTCCTATTCCCAAAAATGTGGATTAGAAGAAATATTGGTTTAACACTACTTTTTCCAAAATTTATGAAGAACAGTTTTGGGATATTGGTCTTGCCTGCGATTGGAGATTATTCCTATGTTCGCTGCATATAGAGGTGTTATCTTTCGAGCACTGACAATCAGCGGTTTCTGAAGGAATCATTCTTTTGTAGGAAACTGGACTAAATGTCAGATTATGTCCTCAATCACCTCAGGATTGTGCTTAAATTGGTGAGAACCTGTATACTTAGGAATATTTTGGTTGTGTGGGAGCAAGGCATACAAGGCACACTGCCTTTAGACTGCAGTGGTGTTTGTACATTGCGGGTTTTATCAACCAATTTGGAAATTTACCCACAGACTGTTCCTGGACCTACATGGCACAGAACCTTTTTAACCTGTACCCAGAAGTACAGAAGAAATAACTGAACTATCAAAAGTTATGATTCAGAATCAAATGGCATTAGATATAGTTCTAGCTTCCCAAGAAGGACAAGGTACAGTTTTAATTGTTAGCAGCTGCATGTATACAGGAAAACAGGAGAACTCATGACTGATGTGCAGAAGATTTGGGAAGTAAATTCAACCATGTAGCAAATTCAAAATGATGATACTTCTTGGGGTTTTACTGAAACCTTTTAATAGTTGACTTCTTGGTTTTCAAACTTAGCTACTTGGTTGAAGAACTTACATGTAATTGCATTGGTGATAATATTGATTATAGCTTGTATGATTGTTCTAGTATAATGTTGTATTACTTGTAGTGACATAGAATCATAAAATCACTAGGTTGGAAGGGACCCACTGGGTCATCGAGTCCAACCATTCCTAACACTCCCTAAACCATGCCCCTCAGTACCTCGTCCACCTGTCTCTTAAATACCTCCAGGGAAGGTGACTCAACCACCTCCCTGGGCAGCCTGTTCCAGTGCCCAATGACACTTTCCGTGAAAAATTTTTTCCTGATGTCCAGCCTAAACCTCCCCTGACGGAGCTTCAGGCCATTCTCCCTTGTCCTGTCCCCTGTCACTTGGGAGAAGAGGCCAGCTCCCTCCTCTCCACAACCTCCTTTCAGATAGTTGTAGAGAGTAATAAGGTCTCCCCTCGGCCTCCTCTTCTCCAGGCTAAACAACCCCAATTCTCTAAGCCGCTCCTGGTAAGACTTGTTCTCCAGCCCCCTCACCAGCTTTATTGCTCTTCTCTGGACACACTCCAGAGCCTCAACATCTTTCTTGTCATGAGAGGCCACAACTGAACACAGTACTCAAGGTGCGGTCTCACCAGTGCTGAGTATAGAGGGAGAATCACCTCCCTGGACCTGCTGGTCACACCGTTTCTGATACAAGATGCCATCAGCCTTCTCGGCCACCTGGACACACAGCTGGCTCATGTTCAGTCGGCTGTCAACCAACACCCCCAGGTCCTTCTCCTCCAGGCAGCTTTCTAGCCAGATTTCTCCTAGTCTGTAGCACTATGTAGGGTCATTATGCCCCAAGTGCAGGACCTAGCATTTGGCTTTGTTAAACTTCATGCTGTTGGCCTCAGCACACCAGTCCAGCCTGTTCAGATCCCTTTGCAGAGCTGCCCTACCCTCCATCAGATCCATGCTTCCACCCAGCTTAGTGTCATCTGCAAACTTGCTGAGGGTGCACTCAATGCCTTCATCCAGGTCATTGATAAAGACATTGAACAGGGCTGGACCCAGTACCAAGCCCTGGGGAATCCCACTTGTAACTGGCCTCCAGCTGGAGTTAACTCCATTTACCACCACTCTCTGGGCCTGGCCCAGAAGCAGAATGCTGTAAGAAACTGTGTCAAAGGCTTTCCCTCATCCAGTAGTCGAGTCATTCTGTCATAGAAGGCAATCAGGTTAGTTTGGCAAGATCTGCCTTTTGTAAACCCATGTTGACTGCGCCTGATCACCTGGTTCTCTTGCATGTGCTTCATGATAGCACTCAAGATCACCTGTTCCATGACTTTCCCCAGCACTGAGATCAGACTGGCAGGCCTGCAGTTCCCTGGATCCTCACTGCCACCCTTGTTGTAGATGGGCACATTAGCCAGCCTCCAGCCCAGTGGAACTTCCCCAGTCAGCCAGGACAGTTCATCAGCTGCTTCTTCTTGGCTGGGTGGTCTGTAGCAGACTTCCATCATAATACCTGCCTTCTTGTGGGCTCCTCTGATTTTAACCCGTAGGCACTCAGTCCCTTCCTCACCGTAATTGAGCTCAAGAGTATAACCACATGATTGATAAGGTGCAGCAATGGCTATGGTTCCATTGAACGAGGAATCACAGGGATGTAATAAAAAACAAAAGGAGGGAATAGTTAAAGGAAATGAGGAGATGCAATAAATATATACATGTAGGACTCTGATATTATTGATAGTTGATTGTGATAAATAGAGTATTTAATCATAGAATAGTTTGGGTTGTAAGGAATCTTAAAGATCATCTAATTCCAGCCCCCTTGCCATGGGCAGGGACATCTCCCACCGGACCAGGCTGCCCAAGGCCCCATCCAACCTGGCCTTCTGTGGCATATTGAAGCATGGACTCCGAGTCGGGATCAAAGACCTTTATTAAGCAAAAGCAATCCCTTTTATACCCCTGCCTCATTGAGGCAGAGCTTTCCCTCTTGCCCAAATAACTCATTTATGCTTTCTTGTTTCCCAACCTTGCATAGTCTGTTTTTAGCACAAATATCTACAGCTCTTAGCAACAATCTTGAGCCCGTGGTTTCCTCCTCTCTGCGCCCTTGCTCCTGCCCATTAATCCCATGGTTTCTTGCCCACTAAGGCAATAATATCTTTACTGTTTTCCGTTAACAAATTGCCACCTGGCCCTACAGCCTTCAACACTTCCAGGGATGGGGCATCCACAGCTTCCTTGGGCAACCTGGACCAGTGCCTCACCACTCTCATAGTGAAGAAATTCCTCCTTATGTCTAGTCTGAATCTGCCCATCTCCAGTTTATAGCCATTGCCCCAGTCCTATCACTACATGCCTTTGTAAAAAGAATAATATTTTTACTTCAGTGAGTTTCAATGAACTTGTTTTGAGTTCAGTGGACTTTTTTTACTTCAATGGCCTTGTGTTGACTTCAATTTATTAGTTCCATGTTCAATGGACTTTTTTTTATTTCAGTGTAATTGTTTTGACTTGAATAAACATTTTTTGACTGAAATGTACTTCTTTTGACATAAGTGGACTTTTTCTGCTGGAAGTAGATATTTTAATAAATTCGCTTGTTTTGACTTAAATAAACTTGTTTTCCCTCTAATGGACCTGTGTTGAATTCAATGGTCTTGTTTTGCCTTCAAAAATTTTATTTTGTCCTCAGTGGAGACTTCTTGTCCTTGGGGGACATTTATGACCTCCTATGACTTGAAAGGACTTTTTTTTTTCTTAGGTGGACTTATTTTGGCTTCAGTGGACTTGTTTTGACTTTAGTGGACTTCAATGTACTTCTATTGAACTCAATGGACTTGTTTTCACTTCAATGGTCTTTTGTCTTCAATAACCTTCTTTTGACTTGAGTGGGTTTGCTTTTACTTCAGTGGACTTGTTTTTACTTCATTGGACTTGTTTTTGATGGACTTTTTTAATGTCCATTGACAAGTCCAGTCTTCAATGCACTTTTTTAACTTAAGTGGACTTATATTGATCTCAAAGGTCTTGCTTTGACTTCAGTGGACTTTATTTTTACTTTGATGGACTTGTTTTGTCATAGTGCAGTTATTTTTTTCTTCATTGGGCTTGTTTAGCCTTCTGTGGAACTTTTTGATATATATGGACTTATTTTGACTTCAATGGATTTTGACACCACTGGACCTATTTTGACTTCAATAAATATGATTTGGCCTCAACACACTTTTTTTTTCACTTCAGTGGACTTGTTTTGACCTCAATGCACTTGTTTTTACTTTGATGGACTTCTTTTGACTTCAGTCGACTTCTTTTTGCTCCAATAGATGCCTTGAAATGCCTATGGACTTGCTAAGCTATAGGTAGAACTTTCAGATGGAAGGTGCCACGACAGAAACTGCTGCTTGTTAGTAGCTTTCCCTGACAGCCCCTTCACAATTCCCACCAAAATTTGGCTTCAGTGCTTACTTTACTGTAGAATGGTCATGTGTTTCTAGATGCTTCTTAGCAGAGCCTGCCTCCCCAATTACAAACATATACAGACAGCTCCCAGGACTGAAAGCTGTTGCCTGTTAGTAGTTTCTCCTGGCAGTCTTCTCATAGTCTCCACAAACACAGCGGATTGGTGCTTGTTTCACAGTAGAATGGTCATCTGTTCATGACCATTGTCAGAAGAAAACAGCTTTAAAATGGCAAACACCAGGAAGGTAGCAGGACTGATACCTGCTGCCTGTTAGTAGCTTCCCCTGGCAGCCCATTCAAAACCCTGCCCAAAACTGAGAAGTGGGGCTTGCTTTGCTGGGAATGTTCACCTTGCTCTTGACGATTGTTACCTGAGCCTGGCGCCAAAACTGAAAATGTCCAGGAATTATTCCCACAGGGAAGGTGCCAGGACTGAAAGCTGTTGCCTGTTAGTAGCTTCCCCTGGTATTCTTCCCCACCAACACTTCGGTTCACAACCCCCACCAGCATTTGGTTTCTGTGCTTGCTTTGCTGTAAAAATGGTCATCTGTGTCTGGAGGATTCCAACAAAAGCCTGGCTCCAAAATTGCAAACATCCAGGCATTGCTCTCACAGGGAAGGTGCCAGGACTGCAAACTGCTGAAATTCCATTATTGAAATTTTGACTCAGGGTTCTGCTGAGAATGGCCATAGAATCATAGAACTGCTTGGTTGGTTGGAAAAAGACCTTTAAGATCATTGAGATTTTTTTTTTTTTTTTGCTTAAGCGAATTCATTTCCTTAACATAATGATTTATTCATTTCTGAGAGAGAGTGTGCTGGTTGTATTAATCTTGTTTTACTCTCCCTGCTGCATGCTGCGTGCTTCACAGGTAGCTCCTTGTGGCTTGGGCAGTGCTGCTAACCTCATTATGTCTCCAGAGTCCACTCTATGCAGGAGTTGAATTCACCCTGCCGGTGGGAGGCAAGGGCAGTATCATGGTTTAAGGCTGGTTGGCCACTAACTGAACAAGAGATTAACTTAACGTCTATTAACCCTTCCCCCTTCTCAGAAGAAGAAGAGAAAAGGAATAAAAACTATGGTTTAGAGAAAGAAAAAAAAAATGAACAGTTTTAATGGAACAATAATGATAAAAAGGAAAGATGGAAATATTAATAAGAAAATAATGACATCTATGCAAATACATACAAAACCAATAGCAAGGTCCCCTGATGATGATCATGTCATTACTGACACTGCAGGACAGTGCCACATCTCACCCCAACACTCAGCTTCTGGTTCTATGTAGAGCTCTCAATCTTCAACAAGATCTTCCAGTTTCCAGGCTGGCACCTTCTCATGCCCAGTCAGTCCCTAAACAATGGCAGCCCCTGTGAGCCTCCTCCTCCCTCTCCAGTTTATTGCTGGGTATGACATCATATGGTGTGGAATATCCCCTTGGTCAGTTGTCCCAGCTGTGCCCCCAGCCAGCTTCTTGTGGACCCCCAACCTACTTACTTGTGGAGCAGCATGAGGAGCAGAAAAGGCCTTGATGCTGTGTAAGCACTGCTCAGCCCTAACTGAAACATCCCTGAGTTATCAACCCTGTTTTCAGCACAAATCAAAACCACAGCCCCATAGTAGCCATTAGGAAGAAATTTAACTATCCCAGCCAAAACTAGCACAGGTGGTTAACTCTGGGTTCCCATCATCCTTGGGGCAGCTAAACCCATCAACCATGGGTTGGCAAACCCCAGCACCCAATTTCCACAGGGGCCCCTCACTGTTGGAGTGTTTAACAATGTTAGGCCGTCAGGCCTTTGCCCATCATCTTCAGGGTGGTTAACCATGGGACCCATAACCCCTTGGACCCATCAGCTTTGGGGTTTTTAACCATGGGGGTCCACCACCTCTTAGGGTAGTTAAAACCCACCAACCATTAGGCCCAACACCACGCGGTGGTTAACACTTGGGGCCAATCAGCCAGGGCACTCATCACCCATGGGGTGGTTTACTATGGGGCACAGGGCACACAGGATTTTTAACCCTGGAGGCCCACCACCATGGGGGCCTGTTGCCCAAGGGGTTGTGAAATCTGCTTTGCAGTCATCTCTTGGGCCTACCACCCTTAAGGCTGTCAACCCCCACCAACCCCAAGGGCTATCACTCTTGGAGTTGTTAACTCTTGGAACCCATCACAACTTTGGCCCATCACACCTGGGGTGATTAACTTTGGGGACCCATCACCCCTTGGGCCCATCACTCTCAGGGTGGTTAACTCCCAGGGCCAACATCCCAGAGGACACCCACCCTCTAAAATGTTTAACAATGGGGCACATCACCTTTGGTGTGTTTAATCTCAGCTGTGACAGTGACAGGACAGGAGGCAGAGGGGACAAACTCAGACACAAAGTGACTTGGGAGGACACTTTTTTACTGTGGGGGTGTGACTGAGGCTCCTCAGGGATGTTGTGGGGTCTCTAACTGTGAAGGGATAAAAGATCACCTGTCTGTGGCTACAGTGATCCCCCTGTGGCTTGCCTGAGCCCTCCAGCATCTCTTGAAAGTCCCTGCTTCCTCCCAGGGTCTCCTGAAGTGCTCCTGAGTGCCCCAGGATGCAGTGAAGGTCACTGTTGTCCTCCAGGGACTCTCCCAAGCCCCTCCAGGACCCCATGAAAGTCCTAGCTAACCACCAGGGACCCTTCTGAGCCCCTAGCACCCCGTGAAGGTCCCTGCCAACCTCCAGAGACCCTCCCAATCTCTGCCAAGAGTTGATGAAGGTCTCTGCTACACCCTGGGGACTCACAGGGGCTTTCTTGGATGGGGGCAGCAGGTGACACCAGGGACACAGTGGGAGGCTCAATGTCTCCCCCAGGCCAGCGCGTGGAGACGGTGGGCAGCATCACGCAGCCGACCACGGTGCTCAAGGCGGCAGTGGA
Source organism: Cuculus canorus (assembly GCF_017976375.1). Taxonomy (NCBI): domain Eukaryota; kingdom Metazoa; phylum Chordata; class Aves; order Cuculiformes; family Cuculidae; genus Cuculus; species Cuculus canorus. The sequence goes on from NC_071414.1 coordinate 141,818, forward strand.
GCCCAGGAGGGATGGACGTCAGCCCCCACCGCAGCCCCCAGCACCCAGCAGCGATGGTCCCTGTTGAATCGTTGTCCCCACCATGCAGCACTCCCCTGGCACACAGGTCCTCCCAGCTTCCACCAGCTGTCAGCAAGGCCTCCAAGGCCACCATAGGCGCATCATGGCCACTGCGCCCTGCCCACCCATCCAGTGCCCAGCCCAGGTATGCCACATCCCGCTCGGCTGGTGTCGGAAGGGATGGCATCTGTGGTGGGCTGTGACCCTCTAAAAGCTTCCGGGATTCCAGGTACCTGCAAAGACATGGGAATATTGAGGCCCTTGGGAACACTGGAATAACTGAGAACATGGGGATGCAGAGGTCACTGGAATCATTGGTGTCATCAGTGACAATGGGTTAACCAATGGCACTGGGTGTCACTGAACTGTGTGTCTCCAACAGTACCTGTGGGGACAGGTACCTATGGGGACACTGGGGACAACTGGGACACCTGGAGGCACCATGGAAGTGGCTGCAGTGAGGTCACCAGTAGCACCAGCGAAACCAAGAGTACCAGGCACACTGAGGTCAGCAGGGGTGTTGGATGGCCCTGGGACACATTCCCATAGCTGAGGATGGCAGTACTGATGGGGACAGTGAGGACATCGGGACACTGGGGGAGGTATGGACAGGATAGACACTGGTGACCTTGTGGACATACTGGGTATCAGGGTCAGCAGTGATACCAGTGGCAGTGGGACAGGGAACACTGAGCATATCCAGGCACTGGGGCAGGGCAGTGACACTGGTGTGGTGCACCACTGAGACAGAGAACCTTGCAGGGTCCTAGTGACAACAATGACCTCCTTGAGCCCTTTCCAGTATCCTCATCAACCCCTCCCAGTGCACCCAGTGACCCCACAGAACCCTCCCAGGGACCACTCACCGGTGCCAGACGTCCCCGAAGAAGGGCCAGGCGGCAGCATTGTCCGCCACAGCCACCCCAGCACTCTCCACGTAGTCCCATGCAAGGGGCAGGACCCGCATCAGCTCGGCGCCCCAGCACTCTGGGGGCTCCCCCCGAGCACCCAGTGCCCCAAAGAGAGCCACTGCCAGCGCCCCAAGGTATCCTGTGGGGACAGCAGTTTCAAGGGAGCTGCAGTGTCCCCTCTTCCCCTGTCCCCACCTCCTGGGACCTACCAGTGGGATGGTGGTGGGTCATGCGCCCGCTTTCGATGCTCACTCGGATCAGCGTTGGCAGCTCCCAGGCATGCGGGTACCTTCATTGGCATCAGTCCTGTCCCCATCTTCCTATCTTCCCTCCCTGTCCTTATCCTCACCCTGTCACTCTTGTCCCTGCTGTCCTTGTCCCTGCTGTCCCAATCTGCCCTGGTCCCACTACCTCCATGTCCCCTCTCATGTGCTCTGTGACACCTATGTCACTTCCTCTGTATTGCTGTCCTCATATTCTCCGTCCTTAGGGCTCCCTGTCCCCACTCCCCGAGCTCAGATATCCCTGTCCCCCCCATCCCCACCATACTTGGCCACCCAGCTCCAGCACCACCATGTCCCCATCCCCGTCAGTGTCCCCATTTTCCCACCTTTTACACCCCTCATGTCCCCTTCCCTCCAGCTCTGGCACTCTCAAGTCCCTATGCCCCAAGCTCTGACCACCCCCATGTCTCACCCTCACGTCACCCCATCCCCCTTTATCCCAGTCTCCCCGTGTGCCCATCACCCCAGGTCCAACATCCCTGTCCTGTCCATGTCTCTGTCTCTTCCAGCTAGGACACCCCCACATACCCATCCCTAACACCTGCCATGTCCACATCCCTCCAGATATGACAACCTCTTGTCCCCATTCCCATCCTGTCCCCATCCCGCCAGCTCTGATATCTATGTCCCCCTTCTCCCTACATGTCCCTGCTTGTCCCCATCCCTGCCATGTGCCTGTCCCTACCTGAGGCCGATGGCCAGGCTACGCATGGCAGCCCCGCAGCCAGTGCCGCTGGGGTTGAAGGGGATGCAATAGCCCTTGGGTTCCCCAGGCCGCAGCTGCGAGGTGCCTGGGGGGCACAGGGGGTGTGAGAACCCCTGACACCCCCTGACTCCCCTGAAACCCTTGGACGCCACTCACCCAGGATGCTGGTGGGCCCTGGTTTGCGCCCCTCCATGTCACCCATGGCAGTCACATAGCGATGAGCCAACTCCTGCAGGAGGAGTTCATCCTCCAGGCCTGGGGAGGGGTGGGGGGCGATAGTGAGGATCTCCCCCCCGCCCCCGGGCCACCCAAACTGGAGGGGAGAGGCCCCATGCACCCCTCAAAACTGAAGAGGAAGAGGAAGAGCCCCATTGCACCACCCCCAAATTGTGGTGAAAGGGAACATCACTCCATAAACAAACCAAAACTGAAGGGGAGGGAGGACACCCCCTGTGGACGTCTGGAAGTGGAGGGAAAAGGGCATAGTCCCCATGGAACCCCCAAGACTATAGGGAAAGGGTGACAGTCCCCCATGGATGCCTCAAGACTGAAGGGAAAAGGGGGCACCACACATGGGAGGGAGCCCTCCTCAGCACCTCAGATTGTCTGGGGAAGGGACGACTTTCCCCCCCAAACTGGTAGGGGGAAATGAGGTCCCCCCAGCACCCGACATAGGAGGAAAGGGAACACAAATTGCCACAAACTGTGGGGGAAAATAGGACACACGCTCCCCAGGGGCAGGGGGGATGCGGAGCCCCTCCAGAATTTTTCGAGGGAAAATAGGGAGGCTCACTGGAGCCTGTAGAGGGAGATGGAAATATGATGCCCCCAGGACCCCTCCAGGGCTGGCCACAACCCTCAAATGCTCCTCCAGTTTGGGTTAAGGGTATAATGAGGACCCCAAACCGCTTTGGGAACCCCAATGAGCAGCTCAGAGATACGGTGGGGACCCCTAAACCTCCCCAGGGACCTCCCCACACAGCCCACGAGTGTAACAGTGGCCCCAACACCACCCCGGACTCACACTGTGCAACCTAAGGAAAACAGAGACCCCCCAACTGCCCCCCAGGGAACCCACACGCAGCCCAGGGGTGCAACAGGGATCCCGCTTGCTGGGACTGGGGTGCAATAGGGATGCCAGTCTCTGGGGACCCCCTCTGGGGCTGTGGGGTGCAACAGGGACCCCTTCTGCCCTGCCCCATACCTGTGGCTAGGCCCTCGGCAGTGGCGAGATGGAGGATGGTATCATCACTGACGGGCCATTCGGGGGGCTCCAGGGTGATGGCCTCTAGCCCCCCAAGCTCAGCCAGCTCAGCGTGGATCTGGGCTCCTGAGGTGCAGTACTCCCAACGGGCCCCCCGGTACCCAAGTGCATCCCCAACCCCGCTTAGCACCATGGCTGCTTCGTAGGCTTCCACCGAGGGCACCCTGGGGAAAACAGTGAGGCTTTAGGGGGAGCCAGCAGTGGGGGGCTCAGCGGGAACCATCAAGGGCACTCACGTCTCCTCCATTCCGGTAGCAGCTGAGGGTGCCAATCAGGGTCAGGGTGCAGGGAGAGTGCTGGCTAGGGGCCCTTAAGGAGGCTGAGGACGCCCTAGGGGTTGGGGGGAACCGGGGAGTGGCAGGGAGGGGAAAAGGCTCAGGAGTCCTCAAAAGGCACTAGGAGGGGACTGAGGAGCACCCAGAGGGACACGGATCGACATGGAGGGGGGGAGGTACCCAAAAAGGGCTCAGGGTACCCAATAGGGCATGGAGGAGCCTGAGGGAGGCACCCTAAGGGAATTGAGGGACACCCAAGAGGGAGAAAGAGGACACCCAAAGGGACCTGACAGATACCCAAAAGGGATGAGGAGGCACTTGGGAAACATGCAGAGATGTGAAGGGGCATCCAAAGGGGCACACAGGCACATGGAGTGCATCTGAATGAAGGGGACTTGAAAGGATTTAGGGCACAGAAAGATGGGTTTGAGCAAGCACCAGACGAGGACAGTGACAAGGAGGAAAGGACCATCTCCAAGTGAAGGTGTCTCTGTCAAAGGTTTTCCCATATTTATTTCACTGGGACGGAGCAAAAACATGACCCTAGGCTGTATTTTTGGGTGAAATCCCCCCAAAGTACTTATTGCCTGGGTCCTGCCAGGACAGGCCAGCGCTATGCAGACCTTGTCTGATGACTGGGGTTGGCTCCAACCTAAAACCAATGAGTTTTGCTACTCAAAAACAGTAAAATGAATGTGTGGTGGTGGCAGTGAGTGGTTAAAAGATGGTCCTTAAATTTCAGAGCCTTAATTACTGAGTCAAGCAGCAAAGCCTCAGCTGGGCCCTATGCCAGTCCCAGAGAAGTGCAACTGCTGGCTCCCCAGCAGCAGGTTTTCATTATTTTTGTCCAAATTTTTGTCCAAACTATGCCAAACAGGACACAAATCTCTGATCTGTTGTAAAAATTCAGACGTGGAAGCAACACATGGTTGGAAGTAAAACAGGTGAATAATGAGGTTTAAAATTCAACATAATTTTGGAAAAAATGGGAAAAAAACAATCAGTGCACAAAAAAAATAACAATTTTTTGGACCTATTTTTGTTTGACCATACAGAAATTGTGGATTTCTGAACACACTGTGAAGATTGTGTTCAGGCTATGGATCCTGTGGTTCAGGGTCAGGGGACCCCTAAACCCTGCAGGGCAGGTCCAGGATATCCACAAACCACTCAGGTCATGGACCAGACAGGGACAGGGCACCCCAGCCGCCATGGGCCAGGACTGGAGCAGGGAAAGCCCAAAACTCTGGTAAGGTAGAGAACCCCAAACTCCATGAATCAATGCCAGGACAGGGGCAAGAAACATTTAAACTCTGCACGTCAGGGCTCAGGACACCCCCAAACCACACAGGTCAGAGCCAGGACTGGCGCAGGGCACCAGCTACAAGTCTCAGCTACAACAGAGGCTAGGAACCTATGGCTGATGGCCATGACAGGGCAAGACACCAACAAGCCCCAACAGAGAGTGTCAGAACAAGGTCCATGAATTCCCACACCCTACAATTTATGGCCCAGTCACACATAGGGCACACCCAGCCCAGTGGATCAGGTCCAGAACAGGAGCAGGACACTTTCAAGCTAAGTTGGTCATGGAAAAAGAGGTGGTCGGGAAACCCCAAAACTCAGCATTCAGGGCCAGGACAGGGGCAGAGATCCCCAAATCCCATGGATCAGGGCCAGAAAGGAGGCAGGATATCCAAAATCCAGGGCATAAGGGCAGGAGAATCAAAGCTTACCCCCAAGCCTTAGGCATTTTGGCCAGGCCATTGGACAGGCACCCCCAAACATTGCTGAAGGTGTGGGCAAGAACAGGGCACTCTCAAATTCACCAGGTCATGGTCAGTACAGGGGTAGAGCCAGGATGCAGCAGGATACCCGCAGACCCTGTGGGTCAGGGCCAGGAAAGGGACACAGCACTCCAAAACTTGCAGGTCAGGACCAAGACGGGAAAGGCACCTAGGATGCCATGGATCACAGCCAAGAGAGGGACCAGGCACCCCAAGACTCTGCATGTCAGACCAGGACCGGTGCAGGGCACCCCCAGACCCTGTAGTTCTATGCCAAGATAGGGGAAGGGCCACTGCAAACCCTGCAGGTTATGGCCTAGAAAGGGGTAGGGCACCCTAGAATCTAGGGAATCTCAGTGGTAGTAGGGAAAGGGCAATCCCAAGCACCACAGGACAGGGCTAGTATGGGGCCAGAGCACCTCAAAATCCCAAGTCAGGGCAAGGACAGGGGCAGGGCACCTCCAAATGCCCAGATTCTTGGTCAGCAGAACCCAGAAATCACAGCCAGGATGGGTGAAGGGAACACCCAAGCCCCATGGGTCATGGCCAGGGCAGGGGAAGAGCACCCACAAACCCCACATCAGGGCCATGATGGGGACAGGGCACCCCTAAAATGAGTTGGTCATTCCCTGGACAGGGGTAGGGACAGGCACCCCTAAACTCCGTGGGAGCTGACCAGAGCAAGGAAAGGTGCTACCAATTTTTTTCTAAAAGCTTTTTTCAAAAGCTACATGCTTTTGATGTCAATTGTGGTTTAGTGACTGGTATAGCAGGGTGAGGCCTTTGCTGTGGTTGCGATGTCACTTCAGGCTGAGTAGCTGATATGGCAGAGCCAAGCACCTGATTATTGTGGCATTGTGAGATGTCTGAGAGGCTGATATTGCAGGATCAGGCCCCTGACATATGCAAGAGTTTGTGATTTCACTTGTAGCTCAGTGTCTGATACAGCAGGATGAAGTCTTGGGCATTTGCAGGTTCTTCTTGTTCTTGGAGAAGATCATGGTTCTCTGCCTCCCGATAGCACCAGGGCAGGCTGGACTTGGTGTTGGCATTGAAGAGCTCCTGAATGCTCTCAGTTGCTTGCACTAGCACCATGGCCTTCTCCAAGTCAGTCAAACGACGTGGCCCTTGTGGGTCAAGAAGGTTAAAGCCACCCAGGGAAGGGGAGTGGGCAGGGCCTGGCCCCTGGGTGCTGGTGGTGACCCCCTTGCTGCACCCAGAGCATTGCGTGCCTGGAGATGCCCCACAGCTGGGCACATCTGGCTCCCCAGCCCAGTGTCCAGGGCCAGATGTCCTGGTGCAGATGCCACCCAGCCCACAGGCAGCGCCACATCAGAGGAAAGTGGTGGTGGTCTCCAACCCAGTTCCTGCCCAGCAGGGACCAGTAGGCATCCACTGTCAAGCCTAGGGACACCTCCTGCTGCTCAGTGCTGTGGGGGAACCGGGCTCACTCCTAACAGCAGCCATTGGCCAGGATGCCTGGGCACAGGGTGCTGCCCCCAGGGCCACCAACATCCCCAGCGCCCTGCAGGTTGAGGTGACCCACACCATCGACATGAGGTGCTCGGAACTGAAAGGCACTGTGTTATCTTTAATAGAGCAGACACAAATTAATTGAACAAAGGCTAATTAAGGTGTCTGCCTGGGAGAAGGGCGCAGGCACCGCAGGGACCAGAAGGTCCCAGGGAAGGGGGACATCTGTTTTCCTGGGCCCGGCACTCCAGGACGCCATCTCACCCCCACCTCTCCCCTGGTCAATACCCTGCCACCATGCCACCCCGAACCCCATGTCACCTCCAGCACCTCCCAGCCCCAGCCATACCCACACCCACCCCACATCCCCCTAGGGACCCCCAGCTGTGCCCCTCCCCTCTCTGACACCCCAGGGACCCCCTATCGCAGAGCTTCTCTCTCCCCTCCTCCAACGGGACCCTCACTCACCACCCCTCCCACTCCACCTCCCTAGACCCTCTCAGCCAAGTGTTCCCCACCAAGGACCCTCCCAGACCAGGTCTCCTTCTCCCCTACCCCCTGAGACCCTCAGCCACACCACCCCAACCTCCTCCCAACTCCAGGGCTGCCCTGGACGCCTCTGCTGCCCCATAAACACTGTCTATCCTGTCCAAGACACCACCCCTCAGCCCCCACCACCATCACTATCATTGCTGTCACTCCCCTCCAACTCCTCCACGTCACGCAGTCTGGCGAAGAAGTCCTGCCTGCTGCCTGCCGCCTTCCCGCTCAGCGCCCATAGTGGGCCACCCTTCTTCTTCTTGCAGTAGTCATCCACCACCAGTCCCACCAATGTTGAGGCACCCCAGAACTTCACCTTCTGGTTGGCTTGCCAGGAGCCATGTGCTGGATCCAGTGGCAGTTATCCCTCCCCACGGAAGAGGGTGGAACTGGATGGGCTTTGCGGTCCCTTCCAACTGTCAGCAGCGCGACAGAGGTCAGGTCCCTGTTCTGTGGCTCTGAGACCAGCTCAAAACACTGCCTCTTCACACTGAAGACACACAGTGTGCCATTTCCACTGCAGAAGATGGAAGGGGCACAACACGAGAATGGAACATGGTGCGGGACGCGCCCCCCAACTCCAGGGAAGGCACCGTGTGGGCACAGAGCCCCCAGTACCTGATGGTCAGCAGGGTCTTCCTGTTAGCATTCATGGCCATCACGCTGATATACTCCTCCTGCTGCCGAGCCTCCAGGATGGCATCCCCCTTCTGCAGATCCCACACCTTCAGCATTCCATTGTCATCACCGGTGGCAAAGAGGTGGTCATCAATGGGCAGCACGCAGTTGACGGCCGAGCTGCGGAGACCCTGCTCCAGCGCTGTCACAGCTCACGCTGCAGGCAAGCGATGCCCAGAGCTCTGGGGACAATGCTCCACGCTCCATGGCCCCAGCTGGCAGGGAAGGGTAACGGAGCACAGACCCACCCGTGGGCCTTGGGGATGTGTGTTTCCAGCTGTTGCTTCTCCACCGTCAGGACGTGGACAGCCTTGTCCTTGGCCACAGTGAAAAGCTCTGCGGAGACATGTCAGCCCCTTGGACCCACAGCTCCAGGGCTGCCCCACGGCCCCACAGCGAAGGCCACGTCCCGGCAGGACCGGAAATGATATCTCGACGACCAGAGCTGCCGGCTCTCCCCCTCGGTGCAGGAGTACCTGGGAGCAGCAGTGGGGGCTGCGGAGGCACGGGCAGCCCTCCCGGCCCCCGGCTCCGCAGCCCCCCTGCCCCCGCGGTCCCCAGAGCCCCCCCGCTCTCCCCCGTCCCTGGAGCAACTCCAGCCCCCCCGACTCCCTCCGGCTCCCGGGAACCCTCGGCCCCGGAGCCCCTCCGGACCCCGGGACACCACGTCCTCGCAACTCCCAAGTCCCGCCGAGCCCCTCCGGTCTCTGTCCCCAGTTCCATGGAGACCCCCAGCCCCTTTCGAGACCCCTCGGCTCCCTGCAGCGCCCCTGAACTCCCGAGGCCCTCGAACCCCGCAGGCTCCACCGAGCCCCCTGGCCCCACCGGCCCCCAAGGCCCCCCGAGACCCCGCTCCCCCCGCCCCGCTCAAAGGTAGGCGTCGCCGTCCGCGGCCCCCGCCGCCAGCAGCGGGCGGGCAGGGTGCACTGCGATGGCGTTGGCGGCGGCGGGCAGGCCGGTGGTCGGCGAGGGTTTCCCGCGGCCGCAGCTCGCATCGCTGGGGCCCGGGGTTCTCCGCGCCGCCATGGCCGGACGTGAGCCGGGGCCACGCGCCCTCATTTGCATGGCTCCGCCCCCAGGCGGCAGGGCGCCCTGCCTGCGCGAATCCCGCGTTCTTATTTGCATAACACCGCCCCCAGGCGGCACCGCCCCTCCCGCGCGCGATAACTACTCTGGCCGGTGCGGGCCCGCCCCTTCATTTGCATAACCACGCCCACTCATCGACATGTAGCTTTTCCTTATTTGCAAAACCACGCCCTTTCCTCACGCGGACGCGCCCCCTAACGTCTTTGGCGCCGACGTCCTATTACAATACTCGGTGTCAAATTTGCATTTGCAAATTTGCAACCAACCGCCCGCACGCCCCGCCCCTCACCTGCACGCTCGACTATACAACCCATGTCCTCATTTGCATGGCCTCGCTCCCTCCCCCCGGCCCTGACCTTCTCACGTGAAGCCCCGCGCGGACCCGTTGTTTACGGTGAACGGCTATTGCGCAGCGGTTCCTTCAGTGTTCAGTGACGCTTTCCTGTTGTCCGATCACGGGTTTAACCCGCGGGCACCCCTGAGTCGCTTTTGCCGGGATTCGCCCCACCCCTTTTTTTTTAACTCCCCTCATTTTTAGCCCTTCGCGAGGAGGAGCCCCCGCGGGAGGTTTTGCTGCCCGCCCGCTCCGCTCCCACCTGCAGCCCTGAGCCCGGCTCTGGAGTCCTGAGCACAGGGAGTGCGTGGAGCTGTTGGAGAGTCCAGAGGAGGCCACGGAGATCCGAGGGCTGGAGCACCTGTACAGGGATGGGCTGAGAGTTGGGGTTGTTCAGCAGGAGAAGAGAAGGCTGCAGAGAGGCCTTAGAGAAGCTTCCAGTACCGAAAGGGGCTCCAGGAGAGCTGGGGAGGGGCTCTGGGCAGGGACAGGATGAGGGGGAACGGTTTTGGCCTGAAAGAGGGGGAGATTGAGATGAGATCTTCGGAAGAAATGTTTTCAGAAGATACGTTGTGAGGGTGGGGAGGCTCTGGCTCAGGCTGCCCTGGGAAGTCGCAGAATCACAGAATCACCAGGTTGGAAAGGACCCACTGCATCATCGAGTCCAACCATTCCTAACACTCCCTAAACCATGTCCCTAAGCACTTCATCCACCCGTTCCTTAAACACCTCCAGGGAAGGTGACTCGACCACCTCCCTGGGCAGCAGTTCCAGTACCCAATGACTCTTTCTGTGAAGAATTTTTTTCTGATACCCAACCTGAACCTCCCCTGAAGGAGCTTCAGGCCATTCCCTCTTGTCCTGTCCCCTGTCACTTGGGAGAAGAGGCCAGCTCCCTCCTCTCCAAAACCTCCTTTCAGGTAGTTGTAGAGAGTAATAAGGTTTCCCCTCAGCCTCCTCTTCTCCAGGCTAAACAACCCCAGCTCTCTCAGCCGCTCCTCGTAAGACTTGTTCTCCAGCCCCTTCACCAGCTTTGTTGCTCTTCTCTGGACACGCTCCAGAGCCTCAACATCCTTCTTGTGGTGAAGGGTCCAGAACTGAACACAGTATTCGAGGTGCGGTCTCACCAGTGCCGAGTACAGAGGGAGAATAACCTCCCTGGACCTGCTGGTGACCCCATTTCTGATACAAGCCAAGATGCATTTGGCCTTCTTGGCCACCTGGGCACACTGCTGGCTCATGTTCAGTCGGCTGTCAACCAGCACCCCCAGGTCCTTCTCTTCTGTGCAGCTCTCCAGCCATTCTTCCCCCAGTCTGTAGTGCTGCATAGGGTTGTTGTGCCCCAAGTGCAGGACCCGGCATTTGGCCTTGTTAAACCTCATCCCATTGGTCTCGGCCCAGCAGTCCAGCCTGTTCAGATCCCTTTGCAGAGCCTCCCTACCCTCCAGCAGATCGACACTTCCTCCCAGCTTAGTGTCATCTGCAAACTTGCTGAGGGTGCACTCAATGCCTTCATCCAGGTCACTGATAAAGACATTGAACAGAGTTGGACCCAGTACTGAGCCCTGAGGAACTCCACTTGTGACTGGCCTCCAAAGGCTTTACTGAAGTCCAAGAAGACTACATCCACAGCCTCTCCCCCATCCAGTAGTCGAGTGATTTTGTCATAGAAGGTGATCAGGTTAGTTTGGCAAGATCTGCCTTTTGTAAACCCATGTAGAGTGGGCCTGATCACCCGGTTCTCTTGCATGTGCTTCATGATAGCACTCAAGATTACCTGTTCCATGACTTTCCCCGGCACTGAGGTGAGACTGACAGGCCTGTAGTTCCCCGGATCCTCTCTGCAACCCTTCTTGTAGATGGGCACAACATCAGCCAGCCTCCAGTCTAGTAGAACTTCCCCAGTCAGCCAGGACCTCTGGAAGATGATGGATAGGGGTTTGGAAAGGACATCCGCCAGCTCCTTCAATACTCTTGGGTGGATCCCATCTGGCCCCATAGACTTGTGGGAGTCTAGCTGGGCAAGCAAGTCTCTAACCACCTCCTCTTGGATCATGGGAGCCTCATTCTGCTCCTCTAACTCTTGGGTTTGTAAACAGAAGGAACAACTTCCTTTGCTATTAAAGACTGGGGTGAAGAAGGCATTAAGTACCTCAGCCTTGTCCTTATTCCCTGTCACTGTTATTCCTTCTGCATCCAATAGGGACTGGATATTCTCCCTCGTCCTCCTTTTCCTGTTAATGTATTTGTAGAAAGACTTCTGTTGTCTTTCACAGACTTAGCCAATTTGATTTCTAGTTGGGCCTTGGCCCTCCTGATTTTTTCCCTGCACAATCTCACTTCGTCCCTGTAGTCCACCCAAGATGCCTGTCCTTTCCTCCAAAGCACATAGAGCTTCTTCTTATTATTGACACATCTTGAGATCTCCCTGCTCCACCAAGCTGGCTTTTCCCCCCGCCGGCTTTTTCCGGAACACAGGGATGGCTTGCTCTTGAGCTGCTAGGATTTCATTTTTCAAGAGCGCCCAACCCTCGTGGGCTCCCTTGCCCTGAAGGGCTGTTTCCCATGGGACTTTGCTAACCAACCTTCTGAACAGGCCAAAGTCTGCCCTCTGGAAGTTTAATGTGATAGTTTTGTTAGTCCCCTTCTTTATTCCACCTAGAACTGAAAACCCTATCATTTCACGATCGCTTAGTCCCAGGCGTCCTCCAGCCATCAAATCCCCAACAAGACCTTCTCTATTCACAAACAGCAGGTCTAGGAAGGCACCCTCCCTTGTTGGTTCACTAACCAGCTGTGCAAGGAAGTTGTCTTCCATGCACTCCAGGAACCTCCTAGACTGTTTCCTTTCTGCTGTATTGTACTCCCAGCAGACATCTGGAAAATTAAAGTCTCCCACAAGGACAAGAGGCAGAGATTTAGAGACTATCCCCAGCTGTTTACAGAAGAGCTCATCAGCTGCTTCTTCTTGGCTGGGTGGTCTGTAACAGACTCCTATCACAAAGTCCGCCTTCTTGTGGGCTCCTCTGATTTTAACCTATAGGCACTCGGTCCCATCCTCACCGTAACCCAGTTCAAGCTGGAGGTGTTGGATGGGGCTTGGAGCAACCAGATCCAGTGGGAGGTATCCCTGCCCACAGCAGGGGTTGGAACTGGATGGGCTTTGAGCTCCCTTCCAAACCAAATCATTCGGTAGTTATTGAGTTACACTTCTGGAAACACCAGGGCATCCCCAGAGTGGTGGCCAGGGATAGGCAGCACACCAGCCCCCTCCAAGGGCTGGAACTGGCTGGGCAACCCCACGTCCTGCCCCAATGGGCCACCAGCACCATCCTAGCTCTTGCCCACAGGGGTTACTCCATCTGCAGGAACAAGTTGGCCTGGGGCTGGATCCCTCACAGCCCTGCGCCTTCTGCCCTGGCAGCCCCAGCCACCCGCAGCAGGCAGGAGTCCTCTGCTCCAGGCCTTTCCTCTTCCTCCACCCCACATGAGGGTTCCATTTCTTCCCCACCCACAGGCGCACATTGCCCACCTGGGATTATTTCCCACACAACCTTATTTGCTGATTGGATTTGGGGTTCATCCGGGGCCTTCTGCTCCCCACCCCAAAAGGCCCCAAAGGCTGGGACTCGCCCTAGGAGAACCCCCCAGCCCTGGCACCCCACTGGGCTCCAGCACCCTGCTGTAACACCAAGTAAATGGAGTTTTATTACAGATACAACATTTACACATCACACACAGCCCCATGGTGTGGGGCTAGGGCAGCACATGCTGCCCCGAGCTAAAAAAGGGACAGCTTAGGGGGCAAAGAGAGCATGACAGCAAGCTTGAAGAAGGCAGGGAGCAGGAGGCTGGGCTTCCAGCCGCTGGAGAAGGTTCTGGACACCTCAATACTTGGGACGTTTCACTTCAACCCTGGAAAGAGAGGGGAAGGACAGGGATAAGAACACGTGTCAGGCAGATCCGTCCTCCTCCCACCCAGGGCTCAGCACCAAGGTCCACAAGTTCAGCCTGCAGCCTGGCGTGGGGGTCCAAGAGCCCCCTGGGCCACCCAGTGGGATGGGGCAGAATGACCCGGTGAAGGCAGAGCCCCAGCAGGACATGGGCTCTGTTCAGCACCTGTCCAGGGGAGAGGGACCCTGCAGCCTCCACAAAGCTGAGGGGGGCAGGAGCAGCTTCTTGGGGCCAGATGTTCTCAATGCTCCCCCCAGCCCCACTGCTAAGATATGTCAGGGAGGTCTCTGCCCCCAGCACCCCCCCCTTGGAGAGGTGGAAGGAGATAGCCAGACACCAGCACTGCTCAACACCCCACAGCAGAGACAACTTTACTAACCCATCTGCCTCCAACTTCTTCCTCTTCTCGATGATCTGCAGAGAAAGCACAAAGTCCCGTTACCCTCCCACAGGCGCAGCAGAGGGGCTGTGAGAGATACCCTAGGAGCGCTGCAGCCAGGCCAGAGCAAGCTGAGCTGAGCTAAAGCTGGCTGCAAGCTGCCTGAGATGTAGAGAAGCTTGACCCTTTTGCTCCATTTCGGCCATTGAGGACCATCCATTCCCACCTTCCCTATGCCCAATGCCATAGTGCTCAGCAGCCGGCCGTCAGGACAACCCCCAGCTCTGCCGGTGAGAAAATGGGGAGCCACTGAACGTACCCAGTCCCCTCCAAGCCCCTCTGCATGACCCCAGGCTGCTGGCTTTGGACACATCCATCTGCTACACAGCCTGCAGCAAAAAGCCCAATGGGGCCTGCTTCCAGGGACACAGCTCCACACGCAGCTCCAGCTGCCTCAGTGGTCCTGAAGCCCCAATTATTTGGCTGCTGCTCTCGCGAGGAGCAGTCCCCCCTTCTAGAGAGTGCCAGCGCTGGCTGCCAGGCCACACACTGGACTGAAGAGCCGTGCCTGGGACAGAGAGGGCAGGATGAGGTGGGAGCTCTCCTGAGCTACACTGGCAGCTCACAGCCTGAAAAGATGATGCTGCAGCACCGTGCACTCACCGCACTGATCTTCTTCCACTGCCGATCCAGCTCTGCCTTGTCGTTCGTCTCCTTGAAGCGACGAGTTTTGCGTCCCTCGGACATCTTAATACCATACTGGAAAGCCGCCCTGGAGAAGGAGCAAGGCAGAGCTCAGCGCTCGCCAGGTCTCCCCCGCCATGCCTGCCCAAACCACGAGCCTGGACTCCAGAGCCTGCCCAGGTCCTGGAAAGGCACAGCTGAGCAAAAGTCCTCAAGGAGGATACTCTGAGCAAAGAGAAGTCACAGGCCCCAGACCCACAGCTCTGCCTCTGCTCCTCACCAGGAGACTCCCTGCTCAATCTCAGCTCCCCTGGGACCTGGTCTCAGCCAGTGTGGCCACCCCACCCTGAATCCTCGCACGGTCCTTCCCAGGGTCTGCACTCACTTGGGCAGAGCTTCTTTGTTGTTCATGTATTCGCTGTACTCCTCTTGGGTGTCGAAGTCCCAGCGCCCCAGAGGCCCCTTCTTGTTCCCCTGCAGGGAAAGAACCACTCAGAGCAAGCAGCTCCTGAGCTGATGCCAGCCAGGGCTTCCCACACACCTAGGCAAGATCCATCTCCCATCACTTCATTGCACTTCTGCTTTGGCCTTGGTGCTGAGATCCCCTCCCCAAGAAGCCCCAGACAGGAGATTCTGGGGAAAAGGCAGTTGAGATGGACTCCCACAGCTCACCACCACCGCCAAAAAGTCATGTTTGCTCATCAGGACAACAAATCCTGCCCAGAGCAAGGCACGCAAAGCCTAAACCACATTCAACACCCAGCTCCAGGGCATTCTGCCTTGCTGCACCAGCCTGCTTCTCTCCATTGCGATCCTTTCTGCCTGCACTGAGGCCTTGTTCACTGGTCCGAAAGGCTGGTGACGGCCTACCTGATCCATTTTGCTGTAGTCCACCTCCTCATCGCTGTCCACAGCCATAGCGTCCATGCTGCAAGAGAAAAGCAAGGAAACAGCTCGGAGTGGGTCCCTGGGACATGGACTGCGACCACGACATGAGGCTCCAAGGTTCACAAGGTGGCGACTGGACACGCTCACTTCCTGGATCAGAGGTTCTGAGGTCTGGGAAGCTCAGCCTGTTCCACTCTTTGCTCCATCATGGCCATCAAGGACCACGTGTTCCCACCTTCCCAACACCCATCTTGTAGCACTGGGGTGGTCACAGCCAGCTCACCCTGCCAGGACAACTCTCTGCTACACCAGTGAGAAAACAGGGAGCAGGCCTCCGGTGAGCATCCAGGATTGCAAATGCTCCCAAGATGTTTCCCTCCTGATATGGGACAGCTTTGTGGCCAAAGCTCAACCACAGGGATTACCAGGACACCCGGCAAGCTCCCAGCCACCTTGACCTCTCCCTGGCAGCAGACTCCAGGTGCCCACTTGTAGCGGAGACAGGTAAGAATAGACAAGATCTGCCAGAACCAAGGACTTACAGAGCATTTAACCAGCAGGCTGCAACCCCAAACAGAGCCAGGCCTGCTCCTCACAACAAGCAGTGGGGCTGACGGTTAAAGTTCTCGCTGCCAGGGAGCAGCAGCCCCTCGACACACCCCACTCCCAACCCATGGTTTCCTGCTGCTTCCTTACGTAGCGGGATAGCACTCAGCATAGCTGTTGGACATGCCGAAGAAATCCCCCACCTGCTTCTTGTCTTCTGGCTTCTTCAATGTGAGAACAGTTAAGGAAAGCAACACCATGCAGACCTACAGCCACAGGCTTAGCACAGCCAGGCTGAGAGGACTGAGGGCAGCCCTGAAGAGAGGGACTTGGGGTATTGTGGGATGAGAAGCTCAACTTGAGCCAGCAACATGAGGCACTGAGAGCCGGCACTGACAGTTAAAAAACCAACCGTGTCTTGGGCTGTATCCACAGCAGCGGGGCCAGCAGGGCGAGGGAGATTCTGCCCCTCTGCTCCGCTCTGGAGATTTCCACCTGGAGCCCTGTGTCCAGTTGTGGAGTCCTCAGCAGAAGGACATGGAGCTGTTGGAGCAAGGCCAGAGAAGGCCACAGAGATGATCCCAGGGCTGGAGCACCTCCTGTACAATGACAGGCTGAGAAGGTTGGAGTTGTTCAGCCTGGAGAAGACAAGGCTGTGGGGAGACCTTGGAGCAGCCTTCCTGAAAGGCTGAGAGGATTGGAGTTGTTCAGCCTGGAGAAGAGAAGGCTGTGGGGAGACCTTAGAGCAGCTTCCAGTGCTGAAACGGGCTGCAGGAAAGCTGGGGAGGGGCTCTGGATCAGGGAGTGCAGCCATAGGATGAAGGGGGACAGTTTTGAGCTGAAAGAGGGGAGACTGAGATGAGATCCTAGTGAAAAATGTTTTGTTGTCAGGGTGGGGAGGCCCTGGCACAGGCTGCCCAGAGCAGTGGTGACTGCCCCATTCCTGGAGGTGTTCAAGGCCAGGTTGGATGGGGCTTCAAGCAACTGGATCCAGTGGGAGCTGTCCCTGCCTATGGCAGGGGGTTGGAACCGGATGGGCTTTGAGGTCCAGTCGAGCCCAAAGGATTCCATGATTCTATGAAGTCACCTCCTGCCCTAACACAACCGGATCAGAGGCTGCAGAGCTCATGTTTGGCACACAAGCACAAGATTTGGGCAGTTTTCTCCACTATAGGAGCCCTCCAGGTAAGAAATGACACAGCCAGGCTGGCAGACAGTAAAGGATATGACTCTGCTCCTTCCCAGCCAGCAGCTCCGGCAAACTTCTCGTTGATGGACTTGATGAGGTCTTTGGCCGAGCCAGGTCCTGGGGCAGAGAGAGGCAGCAGGCTGAGTTTTGGGGGAAGAATTGCTCACTGCAACACACATGGGGCTAGGCAGAGCTCCCTTACACACCACCAGTGCTTTGGGATGGGGCAACAGGCAGGACAGGGTGCATTTGAAGCAGAAGAAGAGGAGCAGCAAACCAGCTCAAGCACAAACAGGGGCAGGCTGATCCTGAGCTCACACTGGCCAGTGATCCGAGCAGTCCTGCGGTCTGCAACCCCGTATGGCCTCACTCAAACGGCCTCATTCAAACATCCACACCGCCTGACTCACCTTTGTCAACATCTGCGGGCTGCGAAGAAGAGAGAGAGATGCTGTGTTATTCAGGAGGGCCGCAGGCATGGAAGCAACAGCGCTGCATGACCTGCAGCTCCACTTTCAGACTGTGGCAAGCACAGAGCTGAACCATACTAGCTAGTGGTTTGTACTGGTCCTGCCTTTGCGGTTGAAGTGGAGGACAAGCACTGAGCCACCCACTTCCTGGCTCAGGAGAAGCTGCTGAACCCTGGCAGGTGTGGCAGCATGACAGAGAGACCCAAAGCCACCAGGGCAACCCCATGACTGCACTTGCCAAAGAGAAGAGATTGGGTGGGACAGTCCAGGCTCACCTCGTCATCAGCCTTGGGCTTTTCAAAGTAGCTGTGTCTCTTCTTTTCCTCCTCCCGTTCCCGGTCACGTTCCCTGTCCCTCTCACGCTCCCGGTCCCTCTCACGTTCCCGGTCACGCTCTCTATCACGGTACCGCTCCTTCTCCCGTGGCATCTTCGCTGTGGAGGGCACATAATCCCCAATGTCTTCAAAGATGCTAGGAATGGAAAAGAGCCTGCAGTTACAGCTGCTGCCAGGAGGCCACGACCACCTCCCTTTGAACTGGAACCCAAGAAAGGAGCGCAAAGCACCACAGCAAGAGCCAAGGATGCCTGGCTTCTACATTTGTCAGAGGTATCACTGCATTTCCGCTCTCTTCCACTGCTTGGACCTGCTCCTGGGAGACCAGGGCAACAGGTGGCCCTTGCCTGCCTCAAGCCTGGAATCAGGAACAGAGCATGCCTCCAGCCTTGTCCTAAAAACCACAGGCCTGGAGAGGCAGGTCACCCCAGCAGCACTAAACCCAACCCTCTCCAAACACAGTGGGACGAAAAAGACATTCCTGAAGGCAGAGGGCTGTGACCCCACGACCTGTGGGCAGTGAGGCACTTACTTCATATCAGCTTCAGGGGGCTTTTTCTCATCCAGTTTCCCTATAAGAACACAAGAGCAGGAAGAGGCACGTCATGCTCACTGCCAGCAGTACCAATTCCCTGTCCCCACTCCATCTTCCAAGCTCTGGAAGTGGTGACCTGGAGAATGTCCTCCTGATTCCCTCTTTGGTTACAACATCACATCCAGCCCCCTCAGGAAGCCACTACATTTCTCCCCTGCAGAGGACATTTCCCCACAGAACTGGGCCTTGACCATGGAGAGCAGAGCAGCACAAACTGCCCTCGCAGCTATGACCCCTCGAGAGCCCGACCCCTGTGGTCCCTGCCTGCAGGACACAGCACTTGGGAGCTGCAGGAATTCACTGTCCTCTAAGCTCACCACGTCCTAGGGTGGGAGAATGCAGCCAACCCAAACATATATCCCTCAGAGAAGCACAGAACTGTTAAGGTTGGAAGAGACCTTGAAGCTCATGCAGTCCAACCATCAGCCCAACACCAATATGCCTGCTAAACCATGTCCTGAAGTGCCACGTCACAGAATCTTGGAATAGTTTGGGTTGAAAAAGAACTCAAAAGCCCATCCAGATCCAACCCCCTGCCACGGGCAGGAACACCTCCCACTGGATCAGGGTGATCAAAGACCCATCCTATCTGACCTGGAACCCCTCCAGGGACGGAGACACCACCACTGTCCCGGGCAGCTTCTGCCAGTGCTTCACTACTGGTTCAGTAGAGACATTTTACCTAATACCAAATCTAACCTTACCCTGGGCACAACTTGAGCCCACTGCATCTCATCCCATCCCTCGTTGCTTGGGAGAAGGGACCAACACCAGTCTTGCCACAGCCTCCTTTCCAGGAGCTGCAGAAAGCGATGAGGTCTCCCTTCACCCTCCTCTTCCCCAGACCAAACATCCCCAGGTTCCTCAGCTGCTCCTCGTCCTTCTCTCAGCAAATGCCTCCAGCACTAAGTCCTTGTTTCCCTTTGGCTCCTACCTTTGTCTTTCTTCTTGAGCTTCTTGTTGCGGGTGCCTTGCCTGAGATAAGAGAGGATCTGCGTCAGCTTGCTGATGACGATGTCATTGGTGGTCAGTGTTGTCTGCGCCTGAAAGAGAAATCCCCCAGGAAGCAGATGACTCCCGTATGAGAGAACCCTCTCCTGGCAAGACTGCTCTGCCCAGTTCAGACTAGTGCGGTCGGGCACCCTGGACACTTGTCACATACCTCCATGGTGGGGCAGTCGGCCTTGCTCCGGATCAGCGTGGTTGGGATGTCAGTATCAGCATACTCATCATCCAGATCTACCACATAGGCCATCCTCCCAGGCAGGAACAGCTCATTCCGCTCATAGGCCTTGTTCTTGAACAGAATGCGGTAGATGTTGCGACCTTTGGGGGAGGGGGGGGGAGGCGGGGGAGAGAAGAAACTGCTGTAGTTTGACGTAAATTAGAGTTGGTTTTGTGACTAACTCTGTTGCTGTAAAGTAACTTCATTTCTCTGAAAGCTGACTGCATGATTTCCAGAAGTGTTCTTCTCTTAAGCAATCACAAAGGGCATTGGTGTGCAGAAAGGCCAAAGCCACTTAACCAAGGCCATTCTGGAGCTGGTGGAAAAGGAGCTGCACCTGCGAGGAGGGGAGAATGGGGCAGTTGATCCCAAACTGACCCAACAGAGGATTCCATCCCATACAGGTCACGCTTGGAATAAATTGAGAGACCACGAGGGTCTTGCTGTCTTCTGCAACAATCAACATCCAGCGAGGACCTCATCTGTCTGGTTGCTCCTGATCTCAGATCCGTGCATTCCCAAACGCAGTTTCTGATCCCAGCTCCCTCTTAGCCATGGACCCATTCCCTCATGTCTGCTCTGCAGTGTTTGTGATGATGTAGAGTCATCAAGAGGTGGGCTGAGGATGCAACCTCATATACTTGTTTATATGTTATTACTTTCTAATTATTTTCATTGTTATCATTGTCATTGCATTAAAGCTGTAGTTTTAGTTTCCAACCTGTAAGTTTTTCTCCTCTCATTTCCCTTCCTCCTTTCCCTGTGGGGCGTGTGTGGGGGGAAGGGATTTTGGAGGCTCAACTGCATGGTT
Source organism: Cuculus canorus (assembly GCF_017976375.1). Lineage (NCBI taxonomy): Eukaryota > Metazoa > Chordata > Aves > Cuculiformes > Cuculidae > Cuculus > Cuculus canorus. The sequence continues at coordinate 162,292 of NC_071414.1, forward strand.
TTAGCTGCTGAGTTTGGGTGGGTGGGGCTAAACCATGACAGAAACACAGGTGAGAGCTGCTTTTATGAGCACAACAGAAGAGCCCAGAGCAAAGCACGTTCAGCTCATCAGAAATATGTGACAGCCTTCCTACAGCCCTCAAATTCCAGATGCCTGCACCTTAGACTCTCCCCCTCCAATGACTCCATTTGCCCCCCATTGCCCTCCATTTGCCCTTCAGGTTTTCACCCACATTTGTGACACAACACGCAGTGAGGAAGAGCCACGTCCACCCAGTCTTACCCAGCCGGGTCTTAAATTCAATTTTGTTCTCTGGATCTTCATCTTTCCTGAAGAGGAACAGAGAACAAAACAGAGCATTATGCTAAGCGTCTGCCTTCTCTCCTCCTTCTCTCCAGGAGTACAAACCCTCAGCTACTCACTTGGTTTCCTTCTGGGGCTTCTCCATCATTTCTTCCTCTTCCTTCTCCTTGCTGGCAATCTCAGCCCGTACCTGGCCAGAACAAATCCAGGCGTTACAGACCAATCCATCCCTCTGCTGCATGTCACAACCGGTGAGCCCGCTCCTCATAAACCTTTCCCAGAAAGGGAAATCTGCACTGAAACACCTCCAAGTGCCGCCCACTGCCCTCTGCCTGCCTTCTCGGCCTGTAGGAGTGGATAGGGTGGAAGAGTAGCAGCACGGCGATATCCATGCTCACCTTCTGCAACAGCGCAAAGTCCAGACCCTTCACCAAGTGAGTGTGCTCCATGTCACCACCCAAGAACTTGGACTCCTGGATCAACTGTCTCCTCTTTTCCGCAGCAGATTTGTCCCTGCACAACAAGAATGGAGCCGGTTATGAGACAGTCCTTCTGGTGCAGGTCAGTAAGACAAAGGCCACACTGTGGGCTCACGTACGCTTCAGCTGTCGGCCCCACAGCCCTGTAGTTGGCAGTTGTGCTGATCAGCTCCGTTTCCTCATAGTCCTTGTTGACGCCATCTCTCCTCTCCTTGGCTCGATCCCGGTACTTCTCAGCCAGCTCCCTCTCGCGCTCTATCTCCTGCTGGCGCAGCTTTGCATAATAGCTGGGAGGGAGAGAAAGCACGTCCAGGCTTTGATGCCCCGGTCAAGTAACAGTCCCCCAGGGCCTGGCCCACTGACCACCCCCTTCCAAAAACATGCATGGGACACAACACCAGGCAAGGTGTAGCCGCCGCACCAAGTCTCACCAAAGGGGACTTTAGTCTTCCCTTCTAAAGGGAAAAGGCACAGTTGTCCCACCAGTGTCCTGCTCTCTCCCACTTCTTCCCGGACTGAAGCTTCACCCCCATCCTGCTGTCGACCTCCCACATCCATTCCCACAAGCAGTCACACAGGCTGGGAGCCTCTGCCCAGCTTCAAAGCCGCTACAGAATCCAGGCCACTTGGGGTCCTCTGTGGTAGCCCCAGAGCTCAGAAGCTGCTTCCGCAGGAGGGATACAATGTACAAGTCCTTCCCCAGTTACCTTTTCTTCTTCCTTCTGCGAGCAGCTGGGTCTTCATCTTCGTTGTACTCCCGGGGCATCCTGGAAAAGGGTGAGAAACCACACGTGCAGTTGGCAGAGCCACACAAACAGGGGCAGCTGATGGAATGGGGCACTGAGATACCCAGGGATGTTAGCAGTACGGCCCTGTTCTCCGAGTTTGCTCTGTCAGCACAGAGAGGAGGGGGAAGCACCAATTTTCACAGAACTAAAGTTAAATCTGCCTCCTGCACAAAGTGTTTTAATATCCATGCAATCTCACTCCATTATTTACAACAGTCCTAAACCACCTATTTCTCTCATTAACACACAAACGTACAGTTTTCATGGAACCAACTGCAAAGCACGGCTGAGTTCTGCTCCTTGTGCCTTGCCTGCACGCTCATTAGTGAATAAGGCCAGGCTGGATGGGACTGTGAGCAACCTGATCGTGTTGGAGGTGTCTCTCCCCATGGCAGGAGGGTTGGAACTGGATAGGCTTTGAGGTCCCTTCCAACCCAAACTATTCTGTGATTCTATGAATAACGTGTTTAAATCCAGCACTGCAGAGCGCTAGGGGACAGAGCCAGGCAGGAAGAGAGCCCTAGAGAGAAGGTGGCCATGTTTTGTCCCACAGACCCCTGAAACTGAGTCCTACTCACTCATGGTGGCGAGATTTGGACGGTGGCGCAGATGTTGGCGCAGCCCGCGGGGTCATGAGAAGCTTCCTGAAGTCTTCATTGGTCAGCTTGGACCTGCAAGGGAGAGGGGAAAACAGAAACTGTCACCTCACTGGACAGCTTCCGAGGAGGCAGAGGGTCTGCTAGCAGGGCTTGGGTGGCAGAGCCAGACATGCTGTCCCCACGGAGGGGCTGTCACTCCTGGTCTGCAGGTGGTGGAATGGGCCTCAGCCCCATTCCAGTTCCCCCAGTGCCACACTCACTGGTGGAAAGAATGCGAGTCATCCACATCGTGGCCTTCAGGGGCCAGAGGGTTGGAGAATGGTTCATCTGGGGACAGAGGAAAGAGAATGCTCAGACCGTGACCGTGCATCATTGTCCCCCTTCAGCCACAGCCCTCCTCCCCCCTCCCCCCCCGTTGGACAGGAAGGGGCCAGTGACACCCTGGGGTCCCCCTGCCGGGGTCCTGCTGCCTGGCAGACCTCGCCACCCCCAACCCCGTCCTCCTCCATCCCCAGCCCCGCCGGGCCTATCCTTGCTCCCCACATCCCCAGATGCCCCACCAGGACTGTGGGTTCCCCGTGGATCAAGCCTTGTCCCAACACCTGCGGCTGCCCATGTCCCCCGCCTCTCCCGCCTCCCCAGGGCTCCCCGTGTCCCCCCCAGGGGTTCCCTATGTTCCTCCCCGCTTCTGCCCCCCCTCCCTCACACAGGGCTGCCCGTGTCCCCCCTTCCAAGGGCTCCCTGTGCCCTCCTGCCCCACCCCCGGGGCTCCCAGTGCCGTCCCCCCCATGTCCCCCGCAACAGATCCCCGTGTGCCCCCTCCTAATGCCCCCACTAAGCCTCCCCATGTCCCCCCAGCTCTCCCCTCCCCGGGACTGCCCGTATCCCCCCGGGGGATGTCCCCCTCTCACTGTCGCGCTCCGGCATCGCTGTCCTCCGCCCGCCACGCTTCCACCTCTGCCCTACGCAGCAGCCCCAATGCCCGCCCCCCGCAGCCGCGCGGCGATTGGCAGGCGCAGGGAAGGGGGCGCTCCGATTGGCTGAACGCGGGGGGGGCGGGCGCTGCGGGAGGGGAGCGTTCTGATTGGTGAGCGCTTAGAGGGCGGGCACAGCGATTGGAGGACGCTGTGATTGGTCAGCGCCCGGGCAGGTGGGAGCCTATGATTGGTTGAATGCTGGAGGGCGGGTGCTCCGACGGGCACTGTGATTGGCGGGCTCTGAGGAGACAGGCGCTATGATTGGTTAAGAGCTGCGATTGACAGGTGCTGCCATCGCAGAGTACTGAGGGGGAGGGCGCTGTGATTGGCGGGCGATGTGATTGGTGAGCGCCAGGGCAGGCGAGGTCTGTGATTGGTTGAACGCGAGGGGGCGGGCGCTGCGAGAGATGAACACTCTGATTGGTGGACGCTGAGCGGGAGGACGCTTGGATTGGTTGAGCTCTGTGATTGACAGGCGCTGAGCTCGGGAAGCGCCGTAAGAGGAGCGCTACGATTGGTTGAGCGCTCCGGGGGCGGGCGCAGCGCGAGACGGGGGCGGCGATTGGCGAGCGCTGAGGCCCCGCCCCCGAGTCCCCGCCCGACAGCGAAGATGGCGGCGGCCGCGCGGGGTTTGGCGCTGGGTCGGGCTGTGCGCGAGCTCCGCATCCACCTCTGCCCGCGCTCGGGCGGCAGCCGCGGCGCCAGGTGAGGGTGGGGACGGGGCCCCCCGCGCCCCCCGGCCTGGTCCCGCCGCCTCAGCTCCTTCCTCCGCAGGGACTTCGTGGAGCAGCACTACGTGACCCTGAAGAAGGCGAACCCCGAGTTCCCCATCCTGGTCCGTGAGTGCTCGGGGGTGCAGGCCCGGCTCTGGGCCCGCTATGGTGAGTGCGAAGGGGGCGCCGGGCGGGACCTGGGACAGGGCGAGGTTCGCTTCCCTGTGCTTCAAGGAGAGCAGAAAAGCTGCGCTGTAAGGGCTGAGTTTGCGTCCTAAAGTCTGGAAGAAATGAATTATAGGATGAATCATGGAATCATGGAACGGGTTGGGTTGAAGAGGACCTGAAAGACATCCAGTGCCACCCGCTGCCATGGGCAGGGACACCTCCCAGGGATCCGGTTGCTCTAAGCCCCATCTAGCTTGTCCTTGAACATCTCCAGGGATGGGGCAGCCACCGCTGCTCTGGGTAGCCTGGGCCAGGGCCTCCCCACCCTCACAGCAAAACATTTTTTCCTAAGATCTCATCTCAGTCTCCCCTCTTTCAGCTCAAAACTGTTTCCCCTCATCCCATCCCTGCACTCCCTGATCCAGACAGAGCCCCTCCCAGCTTTCCTGCAGCCCAGCCTTCAGATCATCTCCATAGCCTCCTCTGGCCTCACTCCAACAGCTCCATGTTCTTCCTGTGCCGAGGACTCCAAGAACGTTTTTTGAAGAGATGGGAGCATGACCATTTGAGCATTTTGAAGAGATGGGACCAGTTGGGGCCACGGCCAAGCACAGCCTGTCCCCGTTCTGTCCCACTCTCCTGTGTGTGGCTGGCGGGGAAATTCACCCCTGGGAGGTGCTGCTCTACGGCCAGCAGGTTTTCCTAGGCTATTTTACTGATGCATTGGTGAACATGATGTGAGCAGGCTGAGAGCCCCCAGGGTGCAAAAAAAATAGAGGCAAAGAAACATGTTAGGCTGTATTGGCTTCTCCCCAGGGAAAAGGCTGAGTGGGAAGGGAAGGTGGAAAGAGTGATTTGGGCACAGGGAATTGCACTGGGAAGTGGTGGGACACTGGGCTGTGACACCAGTGGTGGTTGAGAAGCCTCAAGTGGGGCTTTGCGTCACCCTCGCACCTGAAAAGGCCCAAGGTGCCTGCCTCCTCCCTCACCCTCTGTCTTTCCCACAGAATTTGGCAAGGAGAAGAGTGTGCCACTGGAAAACCTCACCACGGAGCAAGTAAGCAAGGCCTTGGAGAACCTTGTGAAAAACAAGGTGTGAGGACAGACAGTAAATACACAGATGCTGAAGACTTCGCTGATGATCTTTAATGTAAAACATGTGTCTTTAATTTATCAATCGCATGAACACAGCCTGCTTACCCTGAGCGTCATGTCTTGTGTTTAAAGCTAGAAGCAGATGCCATGGAGTTCACATCCTGCTTTCCTGGCATCAAGACTCCATCTGCCCAGGCTGAAGCTCCACCCTGCCCTGGCTCCAGGCTCTTGGATGGGAAGGATGGGAGCAGCTGGATTTTGCCAAGGACCAGCGTCCCATGCAGCCGGCACTGGTGGCCAGATCTTTTAACCTTTGGGAAAGCAGGACCAACAGGCAGAGCACAGCGGGAGGGGAGGGATACTGTACAGCCTAGGAGAAGGCAGGCAGTGTGGTGTAGGCAGGAGGAAAGGCAGAGGCTCCCGCCAGCTGTCCCACCATGTCCAGCAGAGCTTGTGCCCGCTTCTGGAGTGCAGGGCTGCTCCGGTGTCGTTCCAGGGCCCAGTGCCCACCTTGCCTGACGAAGTCGGCAGCAGCCTGTGGGAGAGAACGATGAGAGCTGGCTGGCTGCCCCCACTGAGCCCATCCACCCAGAACCAGCGCTGGACAGCCCAGGGAATGGAACAAATTCCCAGGGACGCTACCAGGCACTGGAGTCCCAAGATGGGTCACTCCAGCCATAGTGGTCACTGGCCAGGAGCAAAAGACCCCCCCCCGTAATAACCTGTTGCCAAAAGCAGTCGCTGCTAATGGAAAGGAACACCCAGGATGGAAGGGCTCCCACCCTGAGTGTCCCGAGCGCCCCGTCATGCGAATGGCCGTGTGCTGTGGAGAGGGGGTGAGCATGGCAAAGACTTAATTAAGAGTTTGGCTTGTCCAGCCTTGAGAAGAGAAGGCTTAAGGGAGATCTTAGAGCAGCTTCTATTACTGAAAAGGGTTCCAGGAAAGCTGGGGAGGGCCTTTGATCAGGGAGTGCAGGGATATGATGAGCTCCCCTCAGCTGAAAGAGGGGTGATTGAGATGAGATCTTGGGCAGAAATGTTTTCCTGTGAGGGTGGGGAGGCCCTGGTCCAGGTTGCCCAGAGCAGTGGTTGCTGCCACATCCTTGGAGGTGTTCAAATCCAGGTTGGATGGGGCTTGGAGCCCCTGATCTAGTGGGAGGTGTCCCTGCCCATGGCCGGGGGGTGGAACTGGATGGGCTTTGAGGTTCTTTCCAACCCAAACCATTCCATGATTCTACAATGCTCCTCCCCTCCCAGCTGTGTGATCCCACGCTCTGGCTCTGCTTGCTGGGCTCACCTCTGGGCAGTGCAGGAAGAGGAGGTGCAGCAGCTCCAGGCTCTGCCCCACCGCCTCAGGGTCGGGCAGTGCCAGGACGGGCAGCAGCTGGGGCAGCAGCAGGTGCTGGTGCAGCTGCTGGCAGTGAGCCGGGCCCCTCGCCGCGAGGTTGCACAGCACTGTCAGGGCCTGGATGGAGAAGCTGTGCGTGGGCAGAGTATTCCTGACAGGTTCCAGAGATCCTGTGTCCAAGCTGGAGGCCCGCAATGTGCTTCCCCAAAAGCCGTGTGCTGACCAACCGGCTGCTGGATTTCGAAGATTGGTGAAAGCCGCCTTCATCCCCACCCCGAGGCATCCACAACCCTGCGCCAAGCACTCACAGGCCATACCACCCACCCCTTGGTTGACCATGCCCCAAGAGCCCCATAAGCTTTAGGGCCTTCCAAAAAAGGCTGCAGCTTCCCCTTGGCCCGTTCCTGATGTTAGCATCAGCCTCGGGACACGGCTCTGCCAAGGACAACACAGACACAGCAACTGCAAGGGAGGCAGATGGGATGCTGCTGCATTGGGAGACTCTGGCCAAGCTGCTTCTGCCATCCTGAGCATGAAGACTCTGTGTGTGGCGGGGGTGGGACTTCACGGTCCTGTAAATCCAGCGCTTCCCCAGCCCCAGGACATGAGGCAAAGTCTCACCAACACAGTGGCCATCTGGGAACACTGCAGGAGCTGCAGTACAGCCGGAGCAGGTCCAGGGAGAGCAGAGCGGAGCAGAAGAAGGGCTGTCTGCTGGGTGTGGGCAGAGACAGAAGATGTCAGTAAAATTCGGGTTTCTGAGGGTGCACGAGTCTGCTGGCAGCCTGAGCTCGGGCTTTCCTACAGCCCCAAGGGATGCTCACCTGTGAGGTTGTTCCAGCAGCCAGAGCCCCTCCTGCACGATGAACGGGTGCTCCCGGAGGAAGTGCTCCATGATGAGGGAAGAGGGCGATGAGCAGGCGCTCGTCCTGGATCTGTGCTTCGCAAACCTGTCTCCCCCGCCAGCAGGTTGCCGAGGCAGCGCAGCACTGGGCAGATGAGCTGTGCCAGAACATAAAGCTCTTCAGCCACGCTGCATTCCCATAGCAACACCAGGGGACCCGGCATACGCTGCCCGCCTCTTACCAGCTCCAGGCCCTCAGTAGTATCTTGGATTGTGGCAGCCAAGGTCGAGCAGGAGCAAGGTGAGGGCAGGCACAGCTCCCAGCGACAGCAACGCCTCGTTGGCTGTGTGGCTGCAAAGGGAAGTGACAGTGGGATTGCTCTCCGTGCCCTGCCAGGAATGGGGCCTCGGAATTCTCCACCGGGCTCATTTTGTGTTTGAGCAGCCACTTGTCTCTGAGCTTGGGAGAAAGTTTTAAAAGCCTGTGGCAAACAGATCTGCTGGAATTACCTGTGTGGGTCTGGAAAACAACAGCCCCGATCCTTGCCTGAGTACTCATGTGTTTCGTTCTCTCTGCTGGAAGGGATGGCAGCAGAGCAGCCACACCAGGCAGGCAGAGGCGGCAGCAGCAGCCACCCCAGCTGGTGACATTGTGCCAGCTCCAGAAGTGTGAGGATCTGGGAGCTTTGCTTGGGGAATGTGGGGAGCACGGGGAGGCAACAGAGGGATCAGAATACCAGGAACATCAGGCACAGGTTTATCACCCATTAACCCACCTTAAAGGACCTTTAAATCCCACTAGCAGCGCGTGTGCACACTGGTACGAGAGCAGGAATACCCAGGAGGGCAGGGAAATTGCTTTCCCAAGGGAAAGGGATGAGGGGAAGCCATCCAGGTCAACCGTCTCTCACGGGACCAGAAGCCTTCGTGCCTTTGGATAACCCCAGGGAACTCCGGATGAGGAGAAAAGTGCATTTACCTACAAACCATGTAGTGGAGACTCCATGCAAACTCCACAGCTGCTCCCGTTCCAGACTTGAGGCCTGAACAAACCAGTCGAAGCATGTGCTGAGGCAGAGCCGAGTCCAGAACCAGGCTGGGGTGAGAATGGCAGAGTTAGGGGAGGCGTGGACCGGAGTGGGAACAGGATCGATGGGACAGATGGGTTCTGCCCTCTCTTTTAAGGAAGCAGCAAGAGTGGGTTCAGGCTAAGAAAGGTCAGAGCCTGCCCACAGCTGGGCCTGAGAACTCCTCCAGGAACCCAGGAGGAGCAGAGGGGACACAGGGAACACTGATAAGAAGCCCTGTTGTGACTACAAGCCAAACACTTCTATCCCACAAATAAGACAGCCTTAGCGAGCCTTCTCCAAGCTCTTCCTGCTGGGCAGTGTGGCTGCACCATGATGCTCTCCCTCACGCTGGGTCCCCTCTAAAGGGAGCTCTGGGAGCAATGGGATGTTTACAAAGCACAATTCCCTGGTGAGGTCCCGTCTGGATCTTCCCTGATCAGCAGCTGGATTGCACACCAGGCAGCTCCCCTAGAACACATCATTCAGCTTTTAATAATATTGCGTGATTTAGTACACTGGTTGCTCAGCTTCTCAGCAGGAATTGCCAGGTAGCTCCGAAGCCGGAGGCCACTGATATATCCCTCCCCTTCTTGAAGCTGCTGAAGAGGGCTGCTACCTTGCTGAGTCATGGGGTGGAGAGGGGCCAGATGGAGGTCTGGTGGCCACTCCATATCAAAACCTCACTCCTCACCTGTGCAGCAAGGATGAGTCAGGAAGAATGAGCCATTATGTTTCTGCCACTTGTTTGCCTATCAGGATGACTAAACTGGCACCTGGTCTTCCCTTCCCTTATCAGATTTACACCATAGATACAGAACAAGACTCAGAGGTGATCCTCAAAACAAGAGTATTAATAGATTTTGTGAATAGAAATCTACATATGTTGCACTTGGATGATTTAGACTATGAGTTTTTTGTGATGGAAACCATCCTGATCTATGACCCTGGATTTTCTGGATTCCTACACATTGGTGAGGATTGCACTGACAGGAACCAATCCATCGTGTCCCCTACCATCGGGCGCCACTGACAAAAGTAAAGGAGATGGGCCGACTGGTACTCCAGATGTTATCACTCCAGAACGGACTATAAGAGAATGAGAGGAGCAAGCCTTATCGGAGCTCCCTCTCAGCTGGTCTGAGATCCCGCACTGACGTCAACAATCTATGAACACCAGAGCATCTGCAGAAAACTTCACTCGCAGCATTCTTCTTCGAGGAAACATCTAAGGACTTTATCACCAAACTCCATACAGGTCGTATAGTCCCTCACAAATCTTTACAGGATGCTAATATTGGTCTAGACTTAAGCTTATATTCTGACTTAGAATTGTAACACTATAGGTAATAAACTAAAACATTTAAATACAGTTCTGGGTCCTACTCTGTCTCCCTCGGGTGTGGACAGCCACCAGCTGGGAGCTCCCAGTTAAAACCTTCCCAGTGCTCACAACTTGTTCTGCCAAAACAGGGCTCTGTAGTCAACAAGAAACTGAGTAAATACTGAGGCTTCAAGGATACAGATTCAACACCACCTGCAAGTAGGCAAGATCATAACCTGTCATCAGAGACGGGGAAGGGATCCAGGGAGGAAGGAGAAGACCCCAGACCCAAACTATGGCATGAGGGACAGGTAAAGGGTCTGTGAGGGTATAATTTCCAGGGATTTTCCCGCGTCCATGTCAGCCCCTCTCTCTCTGGAATCGACCATGCTGCTGTGTCCTGCCTTTACATTGATTTTATGATCTCTGATGCCTGAGAGCTTGCTTGGTGAAACCTTGGATTCCAAGTCCAAACTCACACGAGACGTGCAGATGGGAGTGTAAAAGGAATTTGGGATAAGCACTATGGATCTTTGAATCCTGAGTTAAGTGATGCAGAAACTGGATGTTCAGCACATCCAACCTTTGGCTGTAAGCACATCTCCCTGTGTTCCATCCTGTATTTCCTCTGTGCAGGAATAGTGTGACCTTTGTAGGTCACACTTTTATTTTAAAAAAAGATTTTTATCTAAAAACCAATTTCATAGAATCCTAAAATCACTTGGTTGGAAAAGACCTTTGAGATCATCAAACCAAACCATACCTGCCCACTACTAAATCATCGACAACTAAGCACTTCATCTGCCCATCTTTTAAATACCTCCAGTGATGGGGGACTCTGCCAGTGCCTGAGAACCCTTCCCGTAAAGAAATTTTTCCCTAATACCAATCTAAACCTCTCCTAGTACTACTTGAGGTTGTTTCATCTCATCTGTCCCTTGATACTTAGAGAAGAGACCAGCACCTACCTCTCCACAACCTCCTTTCAGGCAGTTGTAGACAGCAATGACGTCTCTCCTCAGCCTCCTTTTCTTCAGGCTAAACAACCCCAGGTCCCTAGCCGCTCCTCCTAAAACTTGTTCTCCAGCCCCTTCCCCAGCTTTGTTCCCCTTCTCTGGATCCACTCCAGCCCTCAATGCCCTTCTTTGTACTGAGGGGCCCAGTTTGTGATAACAGACAAGCAACGGGGCCAGGCCCAGAGAGCTGCTCTTGGCCCCTGCACTGGGTGCCCCCCACTCCAAACACACCTGGAAAAGCCTCTTCCCAAGGGCTGCACCTTTGGGCACCAGCAAGGCCCAGCGCAATCTCTCCGTGTTGGTGGCAGGGCTGTGGGCACTCCCAGACACCTTGGTCACGGTTTCATTTTTGGCACTAGGGGCTGTCAAGCTGAAGTTTTCCTTCACTAGGAGGAAATACAGCCAGAATTCCCCACGAGCCTACCCTGCACAGCACTGTCCTCTCCCGAAATACCAGAGCCTTTCTGCTCAGATGAGGCTGAGGGAAAATAGTCCTGACCTGCCACCAAAACCTCCATTCGTCCCCAGCAGGATCCTGAACTATTCTGTCACCAGAAGGGTGGTGTTCCTGCCACACAAAATACCATACCAGGCCCCAGGCCCATCCAGAGTTAGGGTTAAGGGGCTGGGACTCACGGTATGATCTCTGCAGGAGCTTCCTTGGCTTGGAGGAGCTGCGAGAGGACGTAGCCCAGGCCTTCCAGCACCGCCTCATGCGGGGACTGCAACCAAACAGAACAAAGCTAATCCCGCGCAACAGAGCCAGTGGCTCTGCAGTGCCGATCCCTCTGTAATGCCAAGCCACACAGCTGAGCAGCACAGTCTCCGTGCCTACAGAAAAGGGCAACCAGGAGCAATGGAGCAAGCTGCGGCTGTGCCGAAGCGGAGCTGTCACCCCTCCTTGGGCTCATAGGCTGCAACTGGAGGGATCCCGGAGCCCAAACGTGGCAGTGCTGCCGCTTTGAGCATTCAAATCCACAAGAGGCAGCCCTGCTCTCTGTGCTAGCCTCATACATGGGCAGATGGGACATGCCGGCGGCTCCCCCGTGTTACAGACCGTTATCGGCAAGTCACAGCTACAGGCGTGAGTGATTCAGCTGGAGAAGAGGACAAAGTGGTGACCAAACACCAAAAACGAGAAACATGCGGAGGCAGCCTATGAGAGACCCTCACCCCTACTGGCACAGCCCATGGCCACAGCCAGTAACTCTGTTCAGTCAGCCAGAGTGGAAAGGATATAGGAAAGCACATCTTTCTCCGGCAAGGGAGGCGCATGGCTGAGAGACTTCACCCACCTGGATGCAGGATGCCAGCACTGGAATGATGCCCTGAGGCAGAAGCCGCTTCCTCACAGCTTCACTTCCCACAACGAGGTTCCCCAGCGTATACAAACACAGCTCCTGCAGCACAGGAGAGCAGGTCAGCTCCTCTGCATTCCCAGCGTGACCCTGGACAGCCACTGAGGCCCTCGGGTCTCTGCGCCTCGAGGCCACGCTTCTGCAGAAAGCTATCTCTAGAGGGGCAAACACGGATGGATGTTGCTTGTCACTCTTCAGCTGCCCCATGTTCAATTTATCCTTGTATTCTTGCTGCAGTTGGAGCTGGCAGAACTGATCCCTTCCGTTTTGAGGTTTTCCAGCTATGCCATTTCCCTGAGCCCGCTCTGATTTCATGCTGTTCTCTAGGAACGCCGCCCGCCTGCTGCACTAAGATGTGACTGGCACCTTGGGGCTGCTCCCCATCCTGCCCTTTAGCTCCAATCCTGCTTCCCCCAGGAGTGCTGTGTAAGGCATGCTGCTCAGCAGCCGGCAAAACACTCGTGTATCCCAAAGCTGCTCTATTTGCCCGTTCGCCCGGATCCAAGACCAACCTGGAGCCACAGGCATTCTGCTCTTCCTTCAACCTGGATGAAAGTCTCCCTGCCTGTCACGTGATAGCCACCTGCAGAGTCACTCTCCCTGCATCTGCTCCTTCTTTCTGTTTTCCAAGACCCTTTTAAGCCCCTAAACCAACCTGCACTGGGCGTTTCTGCTTTTCCCACCCTACAGGCACCTCATCTCCAGCCCCAGCCTGCATCAAGAGCCCAGACCACATGTCTGATGACTGAATCCAGCTGTCACCACCTGCAGTCCCCTGCTTCCCCAAACTGAGCTGGAGCTGAAACGGAGTCTCGCAAATATAGAAAACCACTGCATCCTGGGCTGCAGCAGCAGGATTCGCCGGACCCACATGGGGCTCAGGAGCATTTAAGAGCAGCCTGCGCAATGTGGAAGGAGATGGAAACCCGATGGACCCACACTCCTCTTGGCCTTGGGATGGGGCACAGTCAAGGGGGTCTCTGTAGTTTCCAAGACCTGCCCAGATAAAGCCACACTGCCCTGAGCCAGCACTGAGGACAGCTCTGCTCGGAGGGGAAGTTGGACTAGAGATTTCCAGATGGGCCCCTTCCAACCAGCATTCCTAGTTCCACCAGCACTCTTAAGCCACAGAAATCACAGAATCATGGAATGGTTTCGGTTTGAAGAGACCTCAAAGCCCAATCAGTTCCACTCCCTGCCATGGGCAGGGGACACCTCCCACTGGATCAGGGGCTTCCAAGCTCCATCCCAACCTGGCCTTGAACACCTCCAGGAATGGGGCAGCCACCACTGCTCTGGGCAACCTGGGCCAGGGCCTCCCCACCCTCACAGCAAAACAATTTCTTCCCAAGATCTCATCGCAATCTCCCATCTTCCAGTGTAAAACCATTTCCCTTGTCCTATCCCTGCGCACTCCCTGATCAAGAGCCCCCTCTCCAGCTTTCCTGGAGCCCTTTCCAGCACTGGAAGCTGCTCCAAGGTCTCCCCACAGCCTTGTCTTCTCCAGGCTGAAACAACTCCAACCTTCTCAGCCTGTCATTGTACAGGAGGTGCTCCAGCCCTCAGACATCTCCGTGGCCTCTCTGGCCTCACTCCAACAGCTCCATGTCCTTCCTGTGCTGAGGCTCCAGAAACTGGACACAGGACTCCAGGTGGGGTCTCACCAGAGAGGAAGCAGAGGGGCAGAATCTCCTCCCTCCCTGCTGGTCCCACTGCTGTGGATGCAGCCCCAGGACATAATTGGTTTCCAGGCTGCCAGCGCCCATTGCCGGCTCACGTTGGAGCCATGTTAGGCGAAGGGTGGCCAAGAGGTTAACAACCACTACCAAATGCTTATCACGTGCCAGAGCCCTGACAAACACAAGCATGGCTCTACCGTGAACTCAACGCTGTGTCCCTGAGAGGTAGGTGAGGAGATAGGAAGGTCAGCGGCAGGACAGGCCTCGGCACCATCGGGTCACTGGAGTGGGAAAGCTCATGGAGACAGCGGGCTGCCTCCCATCTGCATGTCCGCTAGGCTGCTGGTGAAGAGCCAATGAGCGTCTGGATGCTGCCGTCCATCCTGGTGGAACCCAAAGCAACCTCTTACCTTCTGCCTTCCACCCTTACCTACAGCACAACTGGGACAAAGGGATGTGCTGAACACGGCCTTAACCACAAAATGCCAGAGAGGGGCTGACCTGACAAACTTCTGCTGAGTCTCCTGGTTCTGCAGAGCCAAGTGGAGGGCGGCTGAGTGACCTTTTCCTGTCCTCTGAACCCCTCTGCACCCCTCTGAGCAGCTCAAGAACCTGTACAAAAATTAAAAGATGGTGAATTTCTACCGCACCAGGGGCAGAATTCCATCCCATTAATCCAGGAGGCAAAGGAGCCCAGGGCACACAAGAGGTCTTAAAGAACCTTGTTGTTCTTCACCATGTCTGGCAGCAACTCCAAGCAACACTCCCAATCTCACTCCAGCCAAAAGCTCTTCCACATTGGCTGGAGCCAGGGAAGAACCCAGGGATCCCCATCACCACACAGAACCTCACGATCTTCACCTCATCCTCCGAGAGAGGGCCTGGCATGATCCTGCTCCATCCTGTACACCCTCCGCTGCTGCGCTCTCCTCCCGCAGAAGCCTTTTGCTGACCAGCTGCTCCTGCCGCCGGGCTTTCCTGAGAGCTGGGATGGGAATCAGACACCGTCACCAAGGACAAAGAGACTTCTCCATCCCATCAAAGAGCCTTTTAGCATGGAGAAGTTGCCAGTTCCTCTTGGCACGAGCCAGGGAAGGATGCAGGAGGCAGTGATTGGCATTTCAACTTCGCACACTGTGGGGCCGGTGCGCACATCAGCCACACAAAGCTGTGGCATGAAGATGGCACGACTGAGCATGAGGACAGCAGTGGCCGTGCCAAGAGGGACTCAGCGGTGGGGTGTCAGGGAGGTGAGACCTTGGAAAACCCAAACCGCAGGCAACTGGGTCATCAAGAGCAGACCCCACAACGGATTAAAGAAATACAAGGCTGTAAAGTGCTTCCACAGGTGGACAGGGAGCCCAAGGGGCCAAATGAGGCCAGAGGTCTGCTGGGCTCCCCCCTGGGCTTCTGTCCCCCTGTGGTCCCACAGACCCACTCAGCCCCCCCTGCCCCTTCCAGGGGTCCCAAACACAAACTCACCCCCACTGGACCCCTAGGGGTCCAACAGACCCTCCCTGTCTGCCCCAGAATCCACAGACCCCCCTGTTACAGCTGTATCCTACAGATCCCTGTGTTTCCACCCGGATCACACAGACCCTCCTGTTCTCTCTGAATCCCTCAGAACCCCTTGTTCCCCCAGATCCCCCTGTTCCCCTGGGATCCCACAGACCCTTCTTTTCCCTCTGAATCCCCCAGATCCCCGTTCCCCTGGGATCCCACAGACCCTTCTTTTCCCTCTGAATCCCCCAGATCCCTGTTCCCCTGGATCACAGAGACTCTCCTGTTTTCCCAGAATCCAGACTCCCTTGTTCCCCCCTAGATCCCACAGACTCCCACGTTTCCCCACAGACCCTCTTCTTCCCTCCAGACCTCCCTGGATCCCACAGACACCCCTGTTTCCGCTCAGATCACAGAGACCCCCCTGATCCCCCTATTCCATGGGATCTCCTAGACCTCCCTCATCTCCCATAGACCTCCCTTTTCCCCTTAGATCCTCCTGTTGCCACCAGATTACCCTGTCCCCCTGGATCACACAGACCACCCCGTTTTCCCACAGACCCCCTTCTTCTCCCCATATTCCCCAGACCCCCCTGGATCCCACAGAATCCTTCTTTCCTCCTGGATCCCACACACACCCTTGTTTCCACCCAGATCCGTCAGTCCCCCCTGGGATCCCCACAGACTCCCCTCTTCCCACCAGATCCCATAAAGCCCCCCTGCTCCCCCAAATCCCACAGACCCTCTTGTTTCCTCCCAGACCTCCCCAGATCCTTCCTGTTCCCCTTGGATCCCACAGAACCCCCTTTTTGTTTCCCCCACAGACCCCCTTCTTCCCCCCAGATCCCCTGGATCACACAGACCCCTCTGTTTCTCCACAGACCCCTTTCTTCCCACCAGATCCCACAGACCCTCCATACCCCCAGACCCCCCTGTTCCCCACGGACCCCCTTCTTTCCCCTCAGATCCCCCCTGGCTCCCCCAACCCCCTGTTTCCCTCGGATCCCACAGACCACCCGTTTTCCCACAGACCCCCCTTCTTCTCTCCATATTCCCCAGACCCCCCTGGATCCACAGATCCCTCTTTTCCTCCTGGATCCCACACACCCCGTTTCCACCCGTGATCCCACCAGAACCGCCCCCGTTCCCCTGGATCACACAGAGCCCACTGTTTCCACCCAGATCCCACAGACTCCCTGTTTCTCCACACACCCCCTTCTTCCCACCAGATCCCCCTGGATCACAAAGACCCCTCTGCTTCTCCACAGACCCCTTTCTTCCCACCAGAACCCCATAGACCCTTCCGTACCTCGAGACCTCCTGTTCCCCACGGACCCCCCTTCTTCCCCTCATATCCCCCAGATCCCCCTGGCTCACCCAACGCCCCGTTTCCCGCGGATCTCACAGACCGCCCTGTTTCCCACAGACCTCCCTTTTCCCTCTAGATCCTCCAGTCCCTCCTGTTCCCCCAGATCCCACAGACCCCCCCGTTTCCACCCGGATACCCCTGATCCACCGGGAACCGCCTAAACCCTCCTGATGCCCCCGTGTCCCACAGACCCTCCTGTTCCCACAGACCCTCCCGTCCCCTCGGATTAACGAGGCCTCACCAATTCCCCCACGGATCCCACAAACCCCTCCGTCCTTCCCAGATCCCACAAACCCCCACAAACCCCCCCGTGTCCCCCTCGGGGTGTCCCCCCCCCCCAGTTCGCACCGGCCTCCCGCTGCCTCCGCCCCTCCGCCAGCGCCGCCGCAGCCGATACACGGCCCATCGGCCCCATCGGCCCCGCATGGCGGCGTGGGGCGGGGCCGGGGAGGGGCCCGGGCCGGGGGAGGCCCTCAGAGCCGGGGCGCTCAGACTGGGGTGAAAGAAGGGGCTCAGACCCATGGGGGGCTGAGATTGGCGTGTGAGGGTGACGCAGGCTAGCGGGGGGGGCTGAGATTGGGGTGAAGGGGGAGACCCAGACCTATGGGGGGCTGAGATTGGGGTGAAGGGGGGGACCCAGACCTATGGGGGGCTGAGATTGGGGTGAAGGGGGGGACCCAGACTTATGAGGGCCTCACATTGGAGTGAAGGGGAGGACACAGATTTATGAGGGGCTCAGACTGGGGTGAAGGGGGGGACCCAGACCTAGGGGGGGCTCAGATTGGGGTGAAGGGGAGGGGGACCCAGACCTATGGGGGGCTAAAATTGGGGTGGAGGGCGGGACTAAGACCTAAGGGGGGGCTGAGATTGGGGTGAAGGATTGGACCCAGACATATGAGGGGCTCAGATTAGGGTGAAGGATTGGACCCAGACATATGAGGGGCTCAGATTAGGGTGAAGGGTGGGACCCAGACCCATGAGGGGCTCAGATTGGGTTGAGGGGGTGGCCAGATCCGCAGGGGCTCATGTTGGGATGTGGGGGGACCCAGACCCATGAGGGGCTCAGATTGGGGTTAAAGGTGGGACCCAGACTTATGGGGGGCTCAGACTGGGGTGAAGGGGAAGACCCAGACCCATGGGGCTGAGATTGGGATGAGGGAGGACCCAGACCCATGGGGGGCTCCGATTGGAGTGGTACTGGATACTGGGTGTGATGGTCCTGTACCCTCTGCACTGCCTCCAGCAGGGTGCTCAGTGCACAGTTGGCTCCAAGACACAGCAAACCCAGAGCATCTGGAACCGAAGGTGTCGTTGAGCTGAGCGTGCATTTAGGGCTCAGCGACTGCACTGACTTCCCTCATTGTTCCTAGGAAAGGGAGTAGGGCTAGCACTTAGAGTCATAGAATCACCGGTTTGGAAAGGACCCACTGCATCATCGAGTCCAACCGTTCCTAGCACTCCCTTAAACCATGTCCCTAAGCACTTCATCAGCCCATTCCTTAAACACCTCCAGGAAAGGTGACTCGAGCACCTCCCTGGGCAGCTGTTCCAGTGCCTGATGACTCTTTCTGTGAAGAATTTTTTTTCTGATATCCAGCCTAAACCTCCCCTGACGGAGCTTCAGGCCATTCCCTCTTGTCCTGTCCCCTGTCACTAGGCAGAAGAGGCCAGCTCCCTCCTCTCCACAACCTCCTTTCAGGTAGTTGTAGAGAGTAATAAGGTCTCCCCTCAGCCTCCTCTTCTCCAGGCTAAACAACCCCAGCTCTCTCAGCCGCTCCTCATAAGACTTGTTCTCCAGCCCCTTCACCAGCTTTGTTGCTCTTCTCTGGACACGCTCCAGAGCCTCAACATCCTTCTTGTGGTGAGGGGCCCAGAACTGAACACAGTACTCAAGGTGCAGTCTCACCAGTGCTGAGTACAGAGGGAGAATAACCTCCCTGGACCTGCTGGTCACACTGTTTCTGATACGAGCCAAGATGCCATTGGCCTTCTTGGCCACCTGGGCACACTGCTGGCTCATGTTCAGTCAGCTGTCAACCAACACCCCCAGGTCCTTCTCTTCCGTGCAGCTCTCCAGCCATTCTTCCCCCAGTCTGCCGCACTGCATAGGGTTGTTGTGCCCCAAGTGCAGGACCCGGCATTTGGCCTTGTTAAACCTCATCCCATTGGTCTCGGCCCAGCGGTCCAGCCTGTTAAGATCTCTTTGCAGAGCCTCCCTACCCTCCAGCAGATCCACACTTCCACCCAGCTTAGTGTCATCTGCAAACTTGCTGAGGCCACATCCCTTCCCAGCCTCCAGCCGCCAGAGCTCCCTGCTGCAGGGGAGCAAAGCAGAAGTGCCTTGGGCGGTTGCTGCATGGCAATGTTGCTTCTCGTGTCAGAGCCAGCCCCATCCTGCCAAGGAAGTCACGCAGCAGGAGCATGGGCTGTGCCCGAGAGTCTGCTTCTGGTTGTCCAACAGCCTTGAGCGCGTGGATCTAAACACCGGCAGGACAAGGCTGTGGAAGCACCAACGGCAGCTGGAAAATACCTGCGGGTGTTTTAGGCCCCATCCGGCAGGAGGGTCAGGCATGGGAAAGAGGTGAGCGCTTGCGTAGCCGGTGGCACCTCAGCCCTGGCTATGGCAGCGGCTGGAGGAAGCAGCTGTGGGACAAGGAAACATTTTGGTGTGAGCTGGTGAGTCATTGGACAAATACTCCCTTGCCTGGTGCTGCTCTGCACCCTTGCTGGAGGAGAGCTGCTCTGGGAAGGGAGCCCAGCAATCCCGAGTGGTGGGGAGAGCTCTGCCCATGGTGACTTTTGAGATGCAGCCAGAAAAAGCTGTGGCTGCTGGGCACTGGTGCCAGCAACAGAGGTGCTGGGAGCAAGAAGTTGGACTGGAGACCCCCAAGTGTCCTCGCTACTGCCCTGGCCGGGTGCTGGGGCACAGTTGAGTCAGCACATTTGTAGGACTCTTCACTCTTCGTCTGCTGCTTCTTTGCAATCTGTCAGTAAAGCCTTTCCTGTTGGCTGAGAGCACAGCAACACTCGTTGCTGGCGGGGACACAGACCCTCAGCAATTATTTTCTACTGCCCCTTGGAGGCCAGCAATGAGTCCATCTCTGAGGGAGAAAAGGAAAGTGGCAAGCCTTCTGTTGCAATTTCCTGCCGCACTTTACAGAGTAAGCCATGCAGAGAAACCAGCAGGGCTGTGGCTCTCCCATCCAGCGGTCAGGCTGATACGTCTGGCTTCACTCAGCAGTTCTGGTTTCTCCTGATCAGTGTGATTCCCTGGCCGCTCAGAAACAGGAGTCTCTGCAGCCAGGCAGGAAAGTGAAGAGCCTGGCTCAGGAGGAACCCCTGTGCTTTTGGGGTGGGACAGGACCGAGGTCCTGCAAAAGGTGGGCAGCAGCTGTGCAGCTGCTGGGGGTGTCAGGGAGGGCAAGGATGGGATGAGGGGAATGGTTTTCATCTGAAAGAGGGGAGACTGAGATGAGATCTTAGGACAAAATGTTTTGCTGTGAGGGTGGGGAGGCTCTGGCCCAGGTTGCCCAGAGCAGTGGTGGCTGCCCCGTCCTTGGAGGTGTTCAAGGCCAGGTTGGATGGGGCTTGGAGCAACGTGATCCAGTGGCAGGTGTCCCTGCCCATGGCAGGGGAGTGGAACTGGATGGGTTTGATGTCCCTTCTAACCCAAACCATTCCATGATTTGGGCTCTGCCATGGGTCACAGGTGCTGCCAGGATGTGATGGCACATGAGGGTGGTTGGGCAGGAGGGATGAGTGCAATGCCGTGTCCCTGATGGGTGGCTCTCTGGGGCCAAATACCTCACATCACCTGGATCCAAATGGTCCCCTTAGCTGCCACAGAAATGCTGCCTTTCACCACTGCTCTCCTTTCTAGGTGGGTCACCGTGAGCGTGGCTGTTCTCCTCCTGGGGCTGCTGGAGGCAGAAGGCCAGTGTTTCCTCAATCGCACCAAGGAGCACTGTGTGTGCTACAACCTCTCCCAGGAAAGCATGAGGAGCATCATCCAGTGCCTCCCAGCCTGTGTCGTGGAGTTCCAGGGAGGAGACCTAGAGAGATATATCCTCCTCCCCATCAGTGACCCAGACCCCTCCATCATTGAGATGCTGAACTCCCTTCTTGTCAGGAAAATAATTTTTGGTGATCTCTTGGTGCCTGAGATTCTCCTTGCCCGGGTCTTGAGGTTCTTGTCCTACACCAAGGTGGAGGAGTTGGTAATTGAGAACTGCATTTTCGAGGGGAGAGGCAACTGGGATGAAATGATTGGCCAGCACTTGCCCGTGTTGTCCCTGAGCTTCCACAACGTAACCTCGGTGCCACTGATGGGTCGCCAGCGGGACTTGTCTCACCTGAGCGTCTGGCTGGGGACCCTGCAGGACCTGGCCATCACTGGCTCCCACGTCACCAGCCTGCCCTGTGCTGTCGGGAGGGTGTTCAGGGCTCTGCGGTCCCTAGACATGGCACAAAACAGCCTTGAGGATGAGAGCTTGATGCCTGCCTTCTGCGAGGGAGCTTTCCCTCGGCTCAGGCTGCTGAGTCTGCGTCGCAACAACCTGACGTCCTACCACAACGTCTGCAAAAGCCTGCGGCTGCTGCCGGAGCTCCAGCACCTGGATCTCAGCCAGAACAAGCTCCTGGCAGACCCATCCTCCTCCTGCCAGTGGCCAGCGTCCCTCCAGATTTTTAACTTGTCCGACACCAGCTTGGTAGAAGTCCTCACACCTCTGCCTCCCAGTCTAGAAGTGCTGGACATGAGCTGCAACCACCTCCACACTGTAGACATCTCCCTCAGCTCCCTGAGGAGGCTCTTCCTGAGCCAGAACGCACTGCGGGCTGCCCCCTCCATCCAGAATTACCCGATGTTGGACACTCTCCATCTAGACAACAACTCGATTACAGAGCTGCTGTGGGATGAGGTGAAGCTCCTGGAGCGCCTGCGGGATGTGACTGTGGCCAGCAACCCCTTCAACTGCTCGTGCTCAGGGGCCGGGGCACTGCAGGCGCTGGCGGCCAGGGGGCACCTGGGGCAGGGCTGGCCCCAAGTCTACACGTGTGTATCCCCGCCGCGCTACCAGGGTTGGACGGTGCAGGAGGTGCCAGTCTTGGCTCTGCGCTGTAACCGTGCTGCTGTCATTGCCCCCCTCTGCATTGCCCTTCTCCTGCTCGGAGTGGCTGGGGTCCTCTGCTTGGTCAGATCTAGGCCTGGGCTCGTGCGGCACTGCCACAGGGCATGAAGGCAATGTGTGACCACTCCCACCAGTGCTTCCCACTGGGGCTCTGTGGGCAGATTCACGGGACCCCCAAGTGCTGGTGAGGGGCTCTTGGGGTGGCTTTGCCCATCCAAGTTTTGGGGAAACCCCTGAGCAAAGCCCCTCACTATGCTCTCTCCCTATGCCCAATGTCACCCGTTGCCCCTGTGGTATCATCTGACCCCAACAAAAGAAGTTCAGCTCCATCCTATTTACACTGGCACTCGGATGCCCCAACCCTCACTGCGATCTGGTGGCACAGACCCCTGACCTCATATCCCTGTGCTCCCAGCGCAACCATCCCAGCAGTCAGCACATATTCTCCACCGCTTCTCACCTGGGGCTGCGGGTTGGCCATGGCTGGGAGGATTTTGTTTTGTGTCTGCTGCCATTTGGCACCAGAGAAAAACCACAACAGACAGAAACATGAACAAATTAAGCCCCCCATACCCACCTGCTAACGAGCAGGAGGGAACAGATGGCAATCCGGGCCCCACCACTCAGGATGCTGGTGGATGAACCCTTAAAGTGAGACCTGAAGAGGTGCAACCAGGAACTTTTTGACTGATAGGAAGAAAAAAGGGTTGTTCTGGGGTATTCAGGAAATGTCTCGTAGGAAAGAGAAAATTGATTCTGGGATGATGAGAGATGGGGGATATTCAAAGCTTGCTGGGGAATGCTGATGGGAAAGGTCAAAGGGAGGGTGGGGAGGAACAGGTGTGGGGAAATGGGGATGGAGAAGGGGGAGCTGGTTGTAAGCTGGCAGCACTTGTCTGGCCAAGCCCTGCACTTTGTCTCCATGGTTCCCACTGCCTTCCTGTTCAAATCTATTCCTGGGTGTTTTCTGTGACACTGACTTTGTTTTGTTTGTGCTTGTGTGCGTGGGACCTGTGAGCCAAGGCAGGCTGGACTGGACAGATGAATGGAAACCAGAGCATGGTGGAGCTGGTGAGCACCTAAACAGGGCCCAGGGTCTGGCTGAGGAACTGTGATGGGCTGGGAGTCTGTTGGAGGGGTCAAGGGTGCGGTTTGGTATTGTGCCACCAGCCCACATCAGCCTGGGCAGCTGGAGGGTGAGATGGGGCTGTGCTGCCCCATGTGTTGGCAGATGTGTGAGCACCAGGTGTCTGTGTTTGCATCTCAGGGATCAGCCCTGCACCTCGCTACAGGCATGACCTGGGAACAGAATCATAGAATGGTTTCAGTTGGAAGGGACCTTAAAGATCATCTAATTCCAACCCCCCCACCATGGGCAGGGACACGTCCCACTGGGTCATGTTGCTCAAAGCCCCGTCCAACCTGGCCTTGAACACCTCCAGGGATGGTGCATCCACCACTGCTCTGGGCAGCTGCTGTCTAGTGGATGAGGATGGAGAAATCCCTGTGTCCCCGAACCCTGGTATTTGCTTTCCCTTAGCAAAACCCACATCAGGCATGATCTCCCCCCTTGCTCTGCTCCTGTTGGAGCCCTGGGTGCAGGTAGTTCTGTTTGCAATGACAGTTTCTGGCTAGCATGGCCTATCCCTTCTGCGTGGAGATATTTGGGCAGTCAGGAGCTCAGGGATGAAAGGCCAGCACTGTAACCTCATTCCACAGGGAAATGGTGGCAGACAGAGGGACATGGGTTCATCTCCTTGTTGTGCCTAGTCCTATCCAAACACATGGGGCAGGGTCTGACCTGGGACCTCTCTCCTGTCTCCTGATCTGCATTTGCCCATGGATCCTCAGCTTCAGCATTTCCTTTTGTGCTTTCTTGGGATGACTCACCAACAATAAATGTGATTCTGTGGTTTGTGGTTGCTTCTGGTGCATAAAACCCCCCTTTGCAATAGCCAAAGGTCCCTCCTCTCCTGTCCCTGGCTTGCTGAGATGTCCCTCCTGAAGCCAGGAGCATGGCAATGGTGAGAATGGGTCTCAGCACCCTCTGCCTCCTGTGGTGCTACGGACTCATAGAACCATCAAATCATGGAATGGTTTGGGTTGAAAGGGACTTCAAAGCCAATTCTGACCCCTTGCCATGGGCAGGGACACCTCCCACTAGATCACGTTGCTCCAAGCCCCATCCAACTTGGCCTTGAATACCTTCAGGAATGGGGTAGCCACTACTGCTCTGGGCAACCTGGGCCAGGGCCTCCCCACCCTCATGGTGAAGAATTTCTTCCTAATGTCTAGTCTAAATCTTCTCTCCAATTTAAAACCTCTCCCCCTTGTCCTATCACTTCATGCCTTTGTAAAAAGTGCCTCCCCAGCTTTCCTGCAGCCCTTTTCAGTGCTGGAAGCTGCTCTAAGGTCTCCCTGCAGTCTTCTCTTCTCCAGGCTGAACGACCCAAACTCTCTCAGCCTGTCCTCATACGGGAGGTGCTCCAGCCCTGGGATCATCCTTGTAGCCTCCTCTGGACCCATTCCCACAGTTCCATATTATTCTTATGTTGAGGATTGCAGAACTGGATGCAGAACTCCAGGTGAATTCTGACAAGAGTGGAGTAGAGGGAGAGAATCTCCTCCTTTGACCTGCTGGTCCTTGGCTCCTTGGCTCCATCATGTTCCTCTGGAACATGATGCTTCCTGGCTGCTCCCAGTCCCTGCCCACACAATTCTGCCCAACACCCATTAATGATGCAAGGGAACATGATCGCCTTATGTAACCCCATCCCCTGCTCTACCCTCTGCTCACAGACTGCTGGTATGGAGCGAGCCATGGACACTGGGGAGGTGGGTGCTGTTTTGGGGACATCACAGGAGGGTTGGAGGGATCTGTCCCCTGCCCTTGGTGTGGCTGCCCCAGGGGCTCCTCCAGCTCAGGCAGGTGCTGTGGGGCAGGACCCGGCTCATTCCCTGCCTGTGTCCCAGCAGGCCAAGCAGGATATGTGCGTGCGGGCGGCCGTGGGGCTCCAGCCAGCACCAGGTAGGTTTGGGACTGGTTCCACACTGGTTGGGATCTGCGCTTAGATGGCATCCTCCCACCCCAGGAGCTCTGAGCACTGTCCGGAGGGCTCAGGGTGTTGTGGAGCTCTGGGACCTAGCCCCAGGCTGCTAAGAGGGACAAGGCTGGGGCAGAGGGGAATGATCCCCCTCAAAACCCCCTGATGGGTGCTTCCAGAGCTGCGGGAAAGCTGGGCAGCCTGCGGTGAAGACACCCTGCAGGTTCTCTTCGCTGGCAAGGAGATGCAGGTGAGAACGGCAGTGGGTGAGCAGCAAGGAGACGAGGGTCCCCAGGCAGGAGCAGGGGCTCTGTCCCAGCCACCTCCCATGCTCCCAGGCGGATAATGAGCCCTTGGGCTGATCCTGCCCTGTGCCCCCATGGGCCCTGCTCTTGTGGGGGCTCCCAGAGAGCAGGGAAGGGGCGAGGTCTCCTCCAAGCCTGGCCTGTGCCAGGCCCTTCAAGCCAATCCCCATCTCCATCCCTGTGCGCCCAGTCCCTCCTTCAGCCTGCACTGGATTTACTGGGATGGGGGAAAGCTGAGCACTGTCACCCTCCCTCCATTGTGCCAGGACAGCCACTTGACTGTTGATGGTGCCTTCCACCTGGATGCAGGACAGGTACTGTGGGCTCCAAGCCCTCTCCTCAGGGACATGTGGGCCTGAGTTGTGGCCACCCCACTGTGGTCCTGGAGGTGCTGGGCACCACCGCCAGCTCCTCAGGTGTTACAGACTGCATGGGGCACCCAGGGCTCAGTGCTGTCTGTGGCTCTACTGGTGTTCTTCACCCTTCCCTGTTTCCTCTTGGGTGCTGGGGCATGGCTGCTGAGCTGTGCCGGGCTATCTGCACCCTCACTGCCCGTGCCGTGCTCTGTCCGACAAGCTGTGCACCACTCTGCCATGCCATCGGTGCCAGGCTGTGCCGTGCCATGCATGCTGTGCCTCTACATCATGCCAGGCTGTTCAATCCATGCCAGTACCATCTGTGCTGGGACATGGGCATGGCACTGGCTGTGCCATGCACCCCTGCTCTGCTGGCCACATCTCTCCTACCAGGAGAAGGTCCTGTAGCTGGCAAGACCCCAGCTGGCCCTGCTGCCCCTAGGTTACAGCGTCACCCTGCTGCTGTGGGGCCCTCGTGGCACTGGGACCCATTCCATTCCAGAGCATCGTCTGGCGGGTGAGGGCACAGGGAGAGGTGACAGTGCCCCTGCTCAGCTCCGGGGTCATCCAACTGACCCTGTTCTGCTGGCATGGGTGTGTGGCCCAGTCAAGAACCAGCGGTTCTTAGCTTGACCAGCATGCCCCCAGGTGATCAACACTGTCCTCCAAGAACTGGAGGCCTTGGGAGGAGCTGCACGGAGCCTGCAAACCGTCAGCATGGTCCAGGTAGGGCAGGAGCAGAGCTGGCTGAGATGTCCCGGGGAAGGGTTCCCATTCCCACTGCCACTGCCAGGACCCGCTGCTGTTCTGCCTCCCCATACCGGCAGGCCATCCCATCCCCAGGCTGGAGGGTGAACAGGGGGCTGGAGACTTTCAGATCCCAGGTTTTCTCACCTCTTTGCAGGACTTTCCAGGGGTGGGAAGCCTGGGCTGCCCATGGGGTGTGTCCCAGACCCTAGCAGCATGGCGGGAACAGGGGAGAACGCCTTCCTGGCCACTGCGTGGCTGGGTTCTCCTGTCAGTCACCACTCCCTGTGATCTGAAGGTCCCTCCAGCATGCGCCTGGTTGGCACAGCAGCCGTGCCAGCTCCTGCCACCAGGCTGGGCTCTGCCCTTTGGCTCCAGAATGCTGCCAGGGACCTGCCAAGCTCCACACAGGGCTCTGGTGTCCCAGGGCTCTGTCTTATCTAGCCCTGGGGCTGGAAAAGCTGGAAGTAACCCCGAGCTATCTGCCTTCCTAGCCTTTAGCTATGCATGGCCCCAACAGTGTGGGATGCCAGCAGCCCCCTCTTTCTGCTCCCCTACCTAATGCAGCCCCATTCCAGGTCTGCACCCCCGAAAAAGCCTGGGACCTGCTCCGTCCGGATGGCTGAGCCCTGCAAGTGATGGATGTGGCGCCCCTGGGCCTGTGGGTACCCTATGTCCGGTGGCAGAAGCTGATGCCCAGCCAGAGCGATACTGCTCCGAAGAGGCGGGTGGATGCAACCCTCCTTGCTCGCTTCTGTCTCTGCCCCCAGGATAGTTGTGGAGGCAACGGAAGTTGCTGTGCAGGATGCCCAGGCTGCCATCAGTGCCTATGCCCGGGCGCTGGGTGCCATCCCGGTGCTGCAGCTGCCTGCAGATGGGCACTCGGCCATGCAGGGGTAAGGGATTCAGCTGATATCCCACAGGGTCAGGAGGGATCGAGGTGCTGGGCTGTCTGCAGGCCTCACACTCTGGCTTCTCCACAGGGCCAGCAGCCTCTTCACTCACCCTGGAGCAGGAGCTGGAGGGTGGCAGGCGCCAACGCTCAGCGCTCAGGATTCTGGCATCCCCTGAAGCCATCGGGTCCTGCCCGCAGCTGTATGTACCAGAGCTGTGGCTCCATGCTGGGGCTGAGCGAAGTACCCTCCTGGCGTCACGCAGTGCCTGCTGTGGGGCTGGGTGGGATTTAGTACCCAAAGATGAAGCAGGAGGGATCCAGACACCCTGACGGGATGCTTGCTCCCACCCTCTGGGATGTGGGATTGCTCTCAGCGTGGCTGACCCATCTTGGTGTTCTCAAGGGCTGGAGCTCAGCCTGCCTGGACAGGTCCCAGCATCCTCTCTCTCCTTGGGCACCTCTCATCCCACTCGCAGAGCACCAGCCACCAGCCACCACCATCCTGACACCAGCCACCTGCCCTGGATCGTGGAGCGGCTGCTGGAGGGGAACAACCTGATGTTCCTGCTGCTCTGTGTGACACTGCCAGGTAGCCCCTTCCCTTAGTTTTCCTCCCTGTCCTGCCCCATGCCTGGCACTTGGTCCCTGCTCTGGGAGACCTGCAGCCATTGGAAGCCGGACACTGGCTCTGCTCTCTCCACCGGCACCGGGATATCCCCTGTGGCCCCTGCTGTCGCAGACACCTCCGGAGAAGAGATCCCGGAGGCCCTGGGGCTGGCTGAGCAGGTGAAGAGGGTGGCCAAGACAATCTCGGCCACGCTCTGGGACCCAGCACAAGAGATTGCAGCGCATCGAAGGGAGATCCGAAGGCTGCGGACAGAGCTGCTGGCTGGAGCCAGCATCCCAGAGCAGAAGATGGCTGTGGCCTGGCTGCGGAGAGCCCTGCGGGAGCTGCAGGTGTGAAATCGCCCCAGGACACCTGGTAGGACCAGCATGGCACCAATTCCCTCAGTTGGATGAGGTCCAGGCTCAGTCCTGGTGTCAATCCCTTGTCTGACACCAAGGGCAGGGCTGCCTGGCTGGGGGGTGAGATGGCAGGGTGTGATGTGTCCCCGGAGCTGTGCCAGGCCTGGAGCAGCCCAGCAAGGCCCCCTAAGCTCCTTCTTCCAGGTGCTGAAGAGTCAAAGGTGGGAGAAGAAGCAGGAAGTGGCCGAGGTGATCAGGACACTCCCAACGTGCCAGCCCTGTGCCGAGGTGGGCATAGGCGAGGCCATGGCTCCCTCATCCATGGACACCCCAGGTGCAGACACCCTGAATCCTGGTTGTGTCCCTGTAACATTTCCTTTTGCTCCCGCAGGACAAGGCCTCCGCAGGGAATGCAGCGCCCAGCCAGCAGCCTGAGACCCAAACGCCCCTGACCGATGCCAGCCTGGATTCGGCAGGTCCAGAGCATGGGGCAGCCGATCTGTGGGCAGGGAGCATCGCTTCACATGATGGGAAACACTTCAGCCAAGGCCTGAAAGAGGCCTTGGCCCTTCCTTTAAACACATCAGGGTCATCCTCCTTCCTTCTTCCTAGGCAGGAACAGGTGCCAGTGACAGCAGCCGAGGAGGGGACAGCTGAGGGCAGGGCTGGCCAGAGGATCCACTGGCTGGGAGGTATGTGGCGAGGGGGGCCCACTGGGTCCCAGCACTGCTCCAGGCCAGTGCCCAGGGCCGGCTGTGCTCCGCGCCAGCTCCGTGTCCCTGGGCTGCCCAAGCCTGCCCTGCTTTCCACCAGACAGGGAGCCAGCGCCAGCTGTGCCCATCCCTGGAGGTCCAGTATGCCTTGGCCAAGGCGTGGAGGCAGTGGCTGCAGGCTCAGCACTGCCTGCTCCTCCAGCGAGAGCTCGGAGATGGAGCAGCGTCAGGACAGGAGGCATTCAGGGAGGTGGGCAGGGGAAGAAAGCCCATCCCAGTGGGCTCCAGGCTCTCCTTCCCTGGCTCTGCTCTCCCAGAGCTGCCCTGTCCTCCTCCGTGCCCTCTGCAGTGGGACATGGCTTGCTGGGAACAGGATGTGGCCAGGCTGGGCCTGAGCCTGGAGGCAGCATGGAGGGAGCGGGAAAGAGGCTGAGTGGGAGCTGGAGGACTTGTTGCAGAGCTGCGGGCAGGAGGGGCAGGTAGCACCTGCTGCAGGTGGGCTGGGAGGGTGTGCAAGCAATTCCAGGCTGCGAGGGTCCTGTCAGGCATCTCCAAATGACCCCACAGGTCCTTTGGGACCAGCAGCACCTGGTGGAGGAGCAGAGGGAAGCGCTGGATGGCCAGCACCAGGGCTGCTGCAGGAAGCGCTCTGGGACACCAGGGAGCTCACCATGCACAGCCAGCTGGGCTTAGCCAACACCACCACTCATGCCCTGAGCCTGCACTCGGCGTGGCAGTGTGCAGGATGAGTGCCCACAGACTCTGGCCACATCAGTTCCCTCTCCCTTGATGGAGCCACCAGCCCTGATGACAAGGGACAACGGTGATGCAGGGCAAGACCTCCATCCCACCCACGCTGGCTGCCGAGAGCCACTCCCCAAAGAAAGCTGGTCCAGAGTGCGTGTGTGCCAGCGCTTCACTCCTCTGCCCACTGGGGAAAACCCCACTCCACTGCCGGGCATGCGCCTGCAGGAGCTTGGGATCTGGCATGGTGGGAGAGCTGGAAAACCCTGTGCTGCTGCTGCATGGAATAAAGTGGCTGCTCATTCACTTTCATGTCCTCAGGCTCGGACACTGCTCCCAAACCTCTTCCAGGTGACACACATGCACTTACGCAGGGAGGACAGACACACACGTGCTGTGGAACCGCAGCTTTAATAACCCTGGTGCGAGCCTGCAGCGGCTTCCACCTGCCAGGTACTCACCAGCCGCAGCACTAGGACAAATCCAGGTGCTTGGCCCCTTTTGGGCAGCAGGCAAAACAGATCCCACATCTCTCCACTCCCCATCTGCTCCGCATGGAACCACACCATGCCAGAGAAGGGGAAACTGGGCCTAAGGACAGGAGCCCTTCAGCCAGAGGCTGGGGCGAGGGCTGGAAAACCAGAGGGAGAGATAGGAGAAATTCCTCTGGCTGCGGCACGAGGTTCTCCGGGCAGCAGCACTACAGACCCAGAAGGAGAAACACTCTTCCCACCTCCCCAGGGGCTTGGGGCAGGCAGTGAGTGGGGCTGCCTCCCACAGTGGCGAATGTCCCCTGAAGCCGAGGGCTGGGAGCAGCTGGGGACATCAGATTTAGCCCTGCTGGCACAGGGAAGCTTCACCCACAGCTGAAACAGTGTCGGAGCACAGGAAGCCAGGCAGTGACCGGGAGCGGGGCTGCCGGCATGTGGAGCCGATCTGGCTGCTGCGGGAATGGGGACAGGCAAAGGAACCGGGCATGCTCTTTGGTGTGGGAAAAGCTGCTTGAGAAGGCGAAATAGCACATCAGGATCAATCCTCGAGGTTGGGGCCGTCCCATGGAGCGGGGCCCAGCGCCCCCACTGGGAACAAGGAGAGAGCACTCTCGTCCTCCAGGAGTACCTTGCCAGTTTTGCACACACCCAGAAGTCACAATTCCCTGCCACTGTGCTTCCATTGCCAGCACGAGCACTGAACAATCCCTGAAGAATGACAGACAGACACCCTGGCACATGCAGAGTGCGGCTACATCGCCCCGTAGTACAAGTGAACAGCGAGGCCGATGCACAAGACGGCGAGGAAGAAGAGGGAGGTGAGCTGGAGACTGAAGAGGGTGACAGAGAGGAGGGCGTTGACCAGGATTGAGCAGGAGATGATGAAGAGCCTGGTGATGTTAGTGCTGTGCTTCATCACCACTGATGTGATCAAACCGTTGACAGCCTGGCTGACCACAACCACTAGCACCCAGAAGGAAAAACCCTCCAGGAACCCAGCCTCTGTGCTGCTCCATAAGGAGCCGATCAGGTTGAGCAGGACTCCAAAGAAATAAAGGAAGAGGTTCTGAAGGCTGAGAGGCAGAGGCTGGGTTTTCAGGATGGCTTCTGTGTAGACAGCGGACAACCCTGAGATCAGGCAGTACACCGAGATCAGGAACAAGCCCGGTAGAGTGATGTGCAGCTGCATTCCGGAGGGGCTGCCGGGCTCCCACAGGCCACCCCAGCTGTAGCTCACTCCGGCAGCCACCAGCAGGAAGAGCGCCAGCCACTGGCATGTGCGGAGTCTCTGGTGCAGGAAGAAGCTGTAGAGGAGCGCGGTGCTGACTATCTTTAAGTTACTCAGGACCTGGAAAGTGCTGGGATCCATGAAAAGCTGCATGTGGACCACCAGGTTGTTGTTGGCAGCGTAGAGCAGGGCTGACAGGGCAAAAGGGACAACGTGGCGCCAGGACACGGTGGCTCTCTGCAGCTCTGGGTTCCAGGTCAGCAGGGACAGCAGGGAAAGCAGCAGTTTTGTCAGCTCAACAAGGATCACGACGGACGTGGAACTGAAGGGGATCGCCCCGTCAACCTTGCAGAGGGTGAGGAGGGGAGCGTGGGAGCCGTAGATGGCTACAGACAAGACCAGCATCAGTGCCCACAGCCCCCTCCGGAGCAGCCGGGTGGCAGAGCCAGCAGTGTCACCAAACAGCACCATTGTCAGACTGCAGCCAGCCAGGGCAAGCTGCTCTCAGCGCAGACAGGCCAGACTCGCACCCTGGAACATTCAAGAAGAATGAATTTAATTCGGTACCATGATTTAATGAGCCTGACTAATGCAGGACGTTACCTGCTACATTTCTGATGCAGGGGAAGAGAACGGTTTTGTCTTTCATTAGGAAGTGAACTACGGTGCTTCCCAGAAAGCCACACAAAGCATGTTCCTAGGGCAAAGCATGCTGACGGTGAGTGTGCTGACATGGTGCAGGCAGCCTTCCAGTCTGCAGGGACACAGAGAGGGAGGCAAGGGGGAAAGGCAGCTGGAAAACCATCAGCTGCTGGTGTGTCCGAGCCACGGTGGGTTAGTGGAGTGATCCGCCACCATCAGGATGCTCTAAGCACCCCACAACCAGACCTGCCGATGTCTTGCAGTGGTGTGAAGCCCTTGCCAGTGGAGAACCGTGCGTGCCGTGCTGTGCCTCTGGAAGCCCTGGGAATCTTCTGCGCCTGCTCACTAAGGAGCACTGTTCCCACAGCCAGTGCTGCCGAAAGGCTACTCATTAGTCCCGACCTTTTTTCAGCGCACTGACATAGTCCTGCACTGTCTTCTCCACGTCGGGAACGTCGTAGTTCTGGGCAGCGTAGATCCCCACGCAAGTCCCAGCCACAAACCCCAGGACAGCAGAGAAGCGGAGCTTGGCTACCAGGTAACCGGCCAGGAAGCCCTTGAGGAAAGGTGAGGCCAAAAGAGAGCCATCCTGAGGGGAGATCACAGCGTGAGCCGGGAAGGGGGACAGGGAAGGGGATGGGGACAGGATAGGGATGGGGGAAAGGGAAGATCAGGGAAAGTAAAAAGACAGGGGAAAAGGGAGACCAGGAATAAAATAAGGGGATGGAAGAAAAGGGAGACGAGCAATAAAATAAGGGGACGGGGGATAAAATAAGGGGAGACACGGGATAAAATAAGGGGATGGGGGAAAGGGGAGATGGGGCATAAAATAAGAGGACAGGGGAAAGGGGAGACAGGGCATAAAATAAAGGGACGGGGAAAGGGGAGATAGGGGATAAGATAAGGGGATGGGGGGACAGGGGAGATGGGGGATAAAGTAAGAGGACGGGGGAAAGGGGAGATGGGCGTAAATCAGGGGGCGGGGGAAAGGGGAAATGGGGATGGGGGAAATGAACCGACATGCAGAAATAAGAGAACAGGGAAAAGGGAAGGCAGGGGATGGAGGGAAATAGGCGACAGGGGAAATGTGGGGACAACAGGAACGGGGGGCAAGAGGGGGGCAAACAGAGGGGCAAAGAGAAATAAAGGGACAGAGAAAAGGGGAGACAGGGGGATGGTGGAAAAGAGGAAGAAATGGGAGGAGGCAACAAGAGGAAGGAGGGAAACGGGAGAAACAGGGAAACGGGGGGAAAAAGAAGATAGTGTGCGGGGGGGAAAGGAGGGTGGGGAAAATGGGAGGAAAAACGGAGGATAGAGGAAAGAAAAACAGAGTTCGGAGAGAAAATAGAGGGAAGGGGTAAAGGGGAGACAGGGGGTGAACTGGAAAAGGGGAAGGACGAGGACAGGGGAGGCGGGGTACACGTTGAAGCCGCTGGCCGGGCGCGGTACCTGCGCCACGCCCGCGTTCACCTCGCGTTCCACGCGGCGCTGCAGGCTCTCCAGCTGGTCCTTCAGGAACGCCAGGTCCTTCAGCTTGGGCGGCGGCTCCTGCGGGAGAGACACGAGCTGATGGCGCAGAACGCGTCACACTCGCGGCCCCAGCGCAACCTCCCCACACCGCTCACCTTCCCGTCCGCCATCTTACTGCGCCAGCACGTGACCCTCGCGCGCCTTCCTCGCCGCTGATTGGCCCGTGGGGATCACATGACGCTCGAGCGCTTCCTCCCCTTATCCCGCTCCCGTCGCTGATTAGCCCGCATGGATCACGTGATGCACTGCACGCCCTCCTCCCGCCGCCGTCTCGCCCCGAACCGATTGGCCCGACGAGATCACGTGATAGTCGTGCGCCCTCCTCTCCCCTCTCAAACTGCCCAGTGCTGTTTGGCCAGCGGTGGTCACATGACCCCAGCCGCTGATTAGCTCGCACAGAGCTAAAGCCTCGCTCACCCCCCTCCCCCCCCCCCCCCCCCCCCGGCGCTCATTGCTCTGCGGGGAGCACGTGACCCTCGCGCACCCGCCCCTTCTCCCGCCGGTGATTGGCGCGCGGCCATGACGTGCTCCCCCGCTGAGGTGCTGCCCAGCGACATTTCGGGCAGCGGCGAAGATACCGGCGGCGCTGCCTCCGGTACGTCTGAGGGCCCAGTCTCGCAGGGGCGCACAGCCGGGAGTCACGCCGGTGTCCGTGTCCTCAGCACTCCCCGTGCGTGGCCCCGGGATCGGCTGAGAGTCGTATCCCGCGGAAGCTGCCCGAAAATGTCCGGGCTTTCATCACTATAAGCTGCTCTAAGGTCTTTCTGCAGCCTTCTCCAGGCTGAACAACCCCAACTCTCTCAGCCTGTCCTCGTATGGGAGGTGCTCAAGTCCTCAGATGATCTCCATGGCATCCTCCCTCAAACAGCTCCATGTCCTTCATGTGCTGAGGGCTCCAGCACTGAATGCAAGTGTCCAGGTGAGGTCTCAAGAGAACCTCTCATCGCAGCTGCTCCCAATCCTTTAATTGCCCTACTGAAACTCTGCCTTGGGTGCCAGTTCACAGCCTGGCCAGATGGACGCAACCTGATGCTCTGTTCTGCTCTGGAGAAGGAGCAGGATGGACTGTGAGAGGAAGGAAGAGGGTACTGGGATGCTGTTACCTTTGGTGAAGGGCAAGCTGCAGTGTGGTGTGAGAGCCATATTCCCCTGCCAGCTCCCCTGCCATCCTCTGTCCTTGTGTTTCATGGCTGCCAGTGCTGTGCTTTTGAGTTTTCAGTGTAGCTCAGAAGTTGGCGGAGGTGGCAGATTTACAGAGCTGTGGCTCAAGAAAGAAAGGGGTCGGGTAACTGGCACACCACAGGAATTTCACAGAATCAAGGTATCATTAAGGTTGGAAAAGCCCTCTAAGCTCATCCGGCCCAGCTATCAGCTCAACCTCACCGTGCCTGCTAAACCATGTCCCCAAGTGCCACGGCCACACTGGTTTTGGACGTCTCCACGGTTGGAGGCTCCCTCACTGCCCTGGGCAGCCACTCCCAGGGCTTTGCCACTCTGTCAGTAAAGACATTTTTCCTACTATCCAACCGAAACCTCCTTTGCCACAACTTGAGGCCATTTCCTCTCATCCTGTTGCCTGAGCACTTGGGAGAAGAGATGAACACCCATCTCACCACAACCTCCTTTCCAGGAGCTGCAGAGAGCAATGAGGTCTCTCCTCGGCCTCCTCCAGGCTAAACAGCCTCAGGTCCCTCAGCTACTCCCAAAAGCCCTGGGCTCCAGCCCCTTCCCCAGCTCCATTACCTTCCCCAGAAGCGCTCCCGTGCCTCAAGGTCCTTCTTGTTCTGAGGGGCCCAAACTGAACCGAGGATTTGAAGTGTGGGCTCACCAGCGCTGAGTCCAGGGGACGATCCCTTCCCTGCTTCTGCTGGCCACACCATGGCTCATCCAAGCCAGGAGACTGCTGGCCTTCTTGGCCACTGCTGAGTGATGTTCAGCCACTGTAAACTAACAACCCTGGATCCTTCTCTGCCAGGCAGCTTTCCAGCTGCTCTTCCCCAAGTCTGGAGTGCTCTATGGGGTTGTTGTGGCCCAAGTGCAGGACCTGGCATTTGGCCTTGTTGAACCTTATATGATTGGCTCATGTTCTGATCAACACTTCCATCCAACTTGGTGTCATCTGTACACTGACTGAGGGAGCACTTGATCCCCTCGTCTAGACTGATAAAAGTATTAAGGAAAACTTAGATTAAAGAACTCCTGGATTTCCACTACATGAAAAGTAAAAAAAAGAATCAGTGTGATAATAAGGGCCTTTCTTGGAGCACAACCACAGAACCTGGGAAGCACCACTTCGTGCACTCTGCCGTCAAAAGTCTGAATGTTGCTGAGAAGCAGCACTTGTGGCAGCGTGGCCCTGCAGAGCAGCCTTTGCTGCTCGCTCCTGGCCCTGCTCAGCCGTGCTGGGCTGCAGTGCCATTGCTACTCCCCAGGGCGCAGGAATGCCTCTGCTGCTCCCCAACGCCTCTCCATCCCCAGGCCAGGGAAGAGCTGCTAGGGCTGTGGAGCAGTCCGGGGGTTGAGCAAAAACTGTTCAGCAAGACCACCCTGCTGCTGGTGGGACTGGAGGGCTGTGACTGGATTGGTCTTTAGCTCTATGAGGCCTGGATGCCCGGGACCTGGTGATGCCACTGGAAAGCTTAGCTCTTCATCCCACTCATTGTCACTACAGGGAGAAGCGGTGGAGAAAGGAAAAAGGGCAGGAGCAGTGCCAGCCAGCTCCCCCTGCTGTAGAGCCCATCCGTGAGCCACCCTGGTGGCTTTTGGCTTGCTCCAGGGAGGAGCAATGCCTGGAGCTTGCAGCGCTGTGTCCAGGACCTCTCTCTGATGGTTGGGCCTGGAGCGATGGTCCTGTGCCCCAAGGCTTGTGCCTGAGAGGTCAGGTTGGAGGTGCCCCCAGAATCTGTTGTTGTGCTGCCAGGTTTCCTCTGGGACTGTGCCTGTCTTTCTACCATCCATGGGGATCAGTCATTTTCAGGAAGGTGCAGTGAGGAGTGCCCATGTGAGAGGGGAGCAGAGTGTCCACGAGGAGATTGTCTTTGTGCCTCACGAGGATTCTCAGTGGATCTGAAGGCACAAACCCTAGGGACCTGCAGAGATGTTGGCTTTGCTGCTCATGCAGCTGCTTCTGGCTATTCCTGTGTTCCTGAGCCCAGCCCTGGTGCCATGAATCTCAGGTGATGGCCACAGCATTTGTGCTGTGCCTTTGGGATTGCTGCTCTGAAACAGGAGGTGGGTGATCAGGATCCGTGTCCTGCTGCCTGTGCCCCAGGGCCAGACCCCTAGGGGGTAGCTCCTGCACCAGGGGCGCGTGGCTCCCAGCACAGCTCCCTGCTCCCTCGCTCTTGCCAGCGTGGCACCAGGCACTCGGCACATGCGAAAGGCCTTGGCAAAGATCCCTGGCACCTCTGCAAAGCAGCAGGCCAGAAGGAGCTGGCTCTTTGCAGCGTCCTTTGCTGTCATGAGCCCTCCCTGCAGCCCTTTCATCTGTCAATCTTCTCTTTCACACAGATGCAGAACCCGGAGATTAGGCTGCAGATTAAGGTTTTACTGAATCCTGAAATGGGTTCCAATTCCCAGTCCCAGCAGGACAAACATGCAGCCAGGTCGCCTCTGTGAGCTCGCTGGACTGGAGCTGGGGAAAGGCATCTCCCACTTATGTGAAAGATGGAGCCCTGGTGTTCACCTTGGCTGCTTTGCCGAGAGGCAACTGCCAGGTTAAGAGCAGTTTTATCCTGGGAAGGAAAGCTTGAGAAGGAACTGGAGCTCTTTCGTGAGTGGCTTCAGATGACAGGAATAAGCTGTAGTCGGTCCCTCTTCAGGTCTCACTCAGGGCAGAAGGTCTCGGCACCGAGGGCACTCTCAGACCAGAAGGGTGGTACCAGCCCAGGGGCAAAAAACGCTGTCTTACAGGGCTCCAGGGGCTTGCAGGCATCCTGGGAGCCTTGCCCACTGGCAAGGCATGAGGGAAAGGACATCCAAGCACTTACTAGCCTTGGGCTGCCTGTTGCCCAGGAGTCTGAGCAAGTCCCATGGCCCTTTTGAATCCAAAAGGCTCCAAAAGGTGCTAGAGGAGCTGGGTGAGAAGCGCGTTGTGCCTCAGTTTGCCAGCTGTGCATGGTAGCTCTGCTGGGTCTCCTCGGGAGGCTGGGAAGCACTTGGCTCCACAGGCTTCACGCCTGGTCAGCTGGCCAGCTGCAGGCTGAGGCTTTTCCAGGCTGCCTTCTCCCCAGTAGAAACTGCAATCATCCAAGCTTTCATCCAAAATAGGACACCCAGGTTTTTCTCCTTCCCCTCAGAGGAGAATCTCGGGGGGTGGCTCTGCTGAGCCCTCTGAGCCCTGTGGAGCAGACAAGGCTGACGCAGCACTGTTGTGCTGGAGCCCCTTGGGCTGTCCTGGGACACAGCACAGCCCGGGTGCTCCTAAAGCAGCTCCTGGCGGCTGCCACCGTGCCTGGTGTCCCACCAGCGCTGCCATCTTGCCTGCTGGGTGTACACAGCCCCCGGCATCAAAGCCATTGTTCCAGGGAGTTTCACTTGGCTGTTTCACTTGGGATTGCTCCCCAGGTTGCTCTGCTCCCAGAGTGGGACACGCATCCTCCTGCCCTTCTTTCACCTTGGCCACCGCCTGGGGCTGACAAAGAACGCAGTGCCCAGCCATGATCTGGGAAAGGGGCAGAGTGCCGGATTCAGCCTGGAGAAGAGAAGGCTCCGGGCTGGAAGGGGCTCCAGGAAAGCTGGGGAGGGGCTCTGGATCAGGGAGTGCAGGGACAGGATGAGGGGGGATGGTTTTCAGCTGAAAGAGTGGAGATTGCGATGAGATCTTGGGAAGAAATGTTTTGTTGTGAGGGTGGGGAGGCCCTGGCCCAGGTTGCCCAGAGCAGTGGTGGCTGCCCCATCCCTGGAGGTGTTTAAGGCCAGGTTGGATGGGGCTTGGAGCTCCGTGACCCAGTGGGAGGTGTCTCTGCCCATGGCAGGGGGTTGGATCTGGATGGTCTTCAAGGTCCTCTCCAACCCAAACCATTCCATGATTCTATGAGAAGGCAGGGAGGACCTGGCTTGCTGAGCAGTCAAAGGATACCTCAGCTCCAGGCACAGAGGTGTGAGCAGCGTGAGATGTCTTGTACCAAGAACCCTATGGAAGTTGTCTCAGGACAGCACTCTGCCCCTTTCCCAGTG
The DNA here is from genome assembly GCF_017976375.1 of Cuculus canorus. Taxonomy (NCBI): domain Eukaryota; kingdom Metazoa; phylum Chordata; class Aves; order Cuculiformes; family Cuculidae; genus Cuculus; species Cuculus canorus. Next base: position 200,887 of record NC_071414.1, read on the forward strand.
CTCCACGGAGTCTGGCGTGTCCTTTGGAGCTGGACAAATGCTTCCACAGAGTGCTTGGGAGGAATGTGGGCACAAAGGGCATCAGCAGGCACTGCAGGCAGTGCTCAGCATGATATTACTGGATGGAGCAAAACCAGGGAGGTTCCTTGCACTGTGGGAGCACCGAATGTCAGAGCTCCCAAGGCCCAACCTTCTCTTCTCCCACCTCCACATCCCAAATGGGTGGAAAGTGAGGATTTTCATGTGTGGGTCCATCAGGCTGAGTACCCTGGAAGTCCTGCACATGCTCCTTGTTTCTGCAGAAGCCACAGGATTAGCCAGGCCAGGCTGGCTGAATATGTTGGACCTAGCAAACACATATACACTCATGGCTGGAATTTCCAAAGCCCCATCCAACGCCTCTGGATGTCCAAGGGCAAACTGCTCATTGTTCCCAAGATTCAGGATAATGCAAGTTGTCCCAGAGGAGAATGCTTTTATGTGACCCAAATCAAAGCAGATTAGAAAAACCAGCCACCCATGGATTAGTACATGGGATAACAAAGAAAATGGGAAGCGTGTCACCGGGCTGGAGTCTGAGCCAGCTGTTCCCATCAAACATGATGTGTTGTAGGGTTTGGTGGGCAGTTCCTGCAGGAGGTTGGGGATTGTGCTTCCTGCAAGAGGCTTGGGGAAGGAGGACCAGAGCCCAGAGGTGGAGAGGCAGGACCAGGCAGCGCTGGAGCTGCCAGAGCTTCAGGAGCAGTCACTCCGCAGAGGCTGCAGCAGGTTGGACGTGCTGATCTAGAGGCTGAGCTCTGAGGAGCTGAGGCCTGTGGGCGGGGTAGGTGGCTAGTTCCCCTCACACACGGCGTACTCCTCATGGTGCTGCTGCTGGAGGTGCCAGAGGATCTCACGAGACAAGAATTGGCTTTCTGTTTCTCCTGAGTCTGGAACAGAAGGAAGACAAACCCCATCTTCACTGGCCTGACCCAAGGCAGGGGTCTGGGCAGGGAGCAGAGTCTGAGAGATGCCCTAAACCATGCAGAATATCCTGAGGAGCCCAAACACGTTTTCTTAGTTAGAAACTTTGAATGAATGATGGAATCATGGTATGGTTTGGGTTGGAAGGGACCTCAAACCCATCCAGTTCTAACCCCCTACCATGGACAGGGACACCTCCCACTGGGTCAGACAGCTCCAAGCTCCATCCAACCTGGCCTTGAACACCTCCAGGGATGGGGCAGCCACCATTGCTCTGGGCAGCCTGGGCCAGGGCCTCCCTACCCTCACAGGAAAGTATTTCTCCCTAAGATCTCATCTCAATCTCCCCTCTATCAGCTCAAAACTGTTCCTCTCACCCTGTCTTTGCACTCCCTGAAGAAGAAACTCAAAACACAAAGCGCAGGGAGTAAATTCCAGGCACTTTGTGCTGGATTCCCAACAGTACTTGTGATGGGACTGCCTTGCTGGACAGAATGCTTCTCCCTTTCAGAAGAAGTGCTGAATTCCCTTTGCAAACCAATGAGGTTCATTGCAGCAAGAAGCACCAAGCTTTCTTCAAGCCCTGCTGCTCTGCCGGAGGTGAGGAGAAGGGAAAGGAAGATGGCAAGCTGGGAAAGCCTGGCTCCTGTCCAGAGGAACTGCTATTGAGCCAGCACACCTGTCCTGATACTAGAACACCAGCAGGGAAGAAAGCTGTTCCTTCCCCTGGAAGCCCACTGTTCTACTTAATCCTTGAGGGAGTATTCCTGCTGCCCCAGGGGAAGACTGTGTGCTCAGGTGCCTCTGGGGACTCCAACAGGGACCAGCCCTGCCAGCATCTACCCCGCTCATCTGAGACCCTCTGCAAGCAGTGCCAGGAGGCAGCTCCCTCCTCCCACTGCTGCAGGACCTCCCTGGCCATCAGAGGAGGGGGATCAGCCAAGCATCGCATGGATCCTGCCTGCTTTCCCATGTTTGTCCTGCTCTGAGGTCACTGCGCTGGTCACTGTGCTGGGCTCGCGCTTTCCCTGCTCACTCACCTTCATACGCAATGAGCTGGTAGGTGCCCATGCACTCCTTGGAGCCTTGCAAGATCTCCTCCAAGGTCCGGTAGAAAAGTTTGACCTGCTTCAGGCAGTCCTCCCAGCTGAAGGCAGCACACTTGTCCTGGGACATGGCGTAGAGGGACTGCAGCAGTGTGGCGTACTCCACTGCACAGAGCCAGTGCTGCAAGGTGGGAGAGAAGGACATGGAGCGTGAGGATGGAGGACGGGCTGGAGAACAAGCCTTATGAGGAGCTGCTGAAGGACCTGGGGCTGTTTAGTCTGGAGAAGAGGAGGCTTATCATTCTCTGCAGCTCCCAGGAAGGAGGTTGTGGTGAGGTGGGTGCTGGTCTCTCCTCCCAAGGAACAAGGGATAGAACAAGAGAGAATGGCCTCAAGTTGCACCAGGGAGGCTTAGATTGGATATTGGGAAAATTTCTTTATCGAAGGAGTGGTGAAGCCCTGGCAGAGGCTGCCCAGGGCAGTGATGGAGTCCCCATCCCTGGAGGGGTTCAGAAAACATGTGGCCGTGTCACTTCAGGGCATGATTTATTTGGCACGGTGGGGTTGGGCTGGCAGTTGGACTCAATGAGCTTAGAGGGCTTTTCCAACCTTAACAATTCAGTGGTTCTATGATTCTCTTCAACAGCAAAAGGGAACACTCATTTGTGCCATGGGAGGTGACGCTCTGGATCCCACATCTGCTCTTTTCTGCTGTTATCCAGACTCACCTCCAGACTCACCTCCAGGAGAGGTTGAGCTTTATGTCCCTGCAAGGGCTGCGCCTGGAAGGAGGCAGCTAGGAGGAAGCAGTGCAGACAGCTGGCATGGACAGCACCTCTCCATCTCGCGGAAGCCTGTTGATAGCTAGGAGTATCTAACGGGAGAGGGGACGCTGTCCTGCCCTTATGAACACTTTTGGACTGGGATACGAGGCCAGGAAGACCTTTGGCTAACGCATGCCAACTGCTTTCCCACCACCACACTCTCCGTACCTTGTTGTCATCATCCCTGATCATGTAGAGGCTGTGTTTGTAGACCATTTTTTTGGTACCAACTCGGGTCAGGGTGGTTTCGGTGAGGTCTGTCATGTACTGGATATTGCTGTCTGCTTTCTCCAGATCATCATAGACTTCACAGCTCAGAGGGAACAAGATGTGGAGCTTCTAGGTCTCCCTGCATGCTGACATGGGGTTGTTTCTGCTGAATTCTTCCATTGACTTCTTCACTCCTGGTGGAAGAGAGCATCAGGCAGAGGTGCCTGTGTGTGAGAACAGCTCCTTTCTAGCTCACTCCCTGTTTCCCTGCTAGCCCTGTAAAAGTGGGAGGGTTGTTATTAGGAGCTATTTCTATCTGCAGGGCTGATAATGCAGGGAAGCAGTTACATACGCGGCAGGACTATTTTTAGGTACCCAAGGTAATAAGACCAGGCAAGCCCATGAGCGACATTCTGCTTGGACCTCTCGGACATCTCAGACACTTCCACTGCTGAGGGCTTCTGCAGAGGGGAGGAAAGAGACCAGCAGTGACAAACAGTCTCCTGGGCTCTTCCTCAACAGCCAGCTTCCAAAGAGGATCGGAGAGTGGCCACCCTCTCCAAAGAGATCTGGAGAGTAAGGGACTCTGCTGCCACCTTCCAGAGCCATATTGGCCAACGGTGCCAAGAGCCCTTGACAGCTTCCCCAGCCCCTGCAGGCGAGGCAGCTGATGCTGGGGTGAGGTGGACACCTTCCTGGCTGCACCCTCTGCTAGGATTGCTTCTCCCACTACAACTTGTGCATCTGCCCGGTACTTCCAGCAAGTGGGAGGAGACATCCCAGTACCTGATGGTGGCATTTCCAGGGCCACCGGTGGCCCTTGCCTGCTCTATGTGTTCATTTAGGTGGAAATGGGTGTTGAAGCCCCACAGACACCCATCAGTCACCCTCCCCAAATCCTATGTGACCCTGCTCCCCTTCGAGTTCAGCTATGGTAAAGCAGAGCCCTCCCAATGCTGCAGAGGGACCTGGAGCTTGGCTTTGCTGCCCACAGCATGCCTGATGACCCCTTGCAGACCACCTAGGCTGTTCTTTCCCCTCAAACGCCAGCTTGACTGACAGATTTAGAAGTGCTCAGGGGGGTTGTGCTCTTTCAGAGGCAGCCTGGCCCTGCTGTTGGCTCCCAGCACCATGGAGCCGAGAAGATCAGCTGTTCTGTGTGTGGATGGGCTGCATGTGCAGGGGCCACACAGAGCCAGGCCACGTGTCCCTGCGACTGCTCAGGGCTCAAGTGTTCCCCGGAGAGCCTGGCCAGGCAAGAGGTGTTGGTGCCTTAAATGGAGCCCCAGAGTGAGGATGAGGAGGTGGCACAAGCTGGCCAGGCCAAGCTGGAGTCTGAGCGGCTGCACATCTTCATCGGGACGAGCCATGTAGGCTAAGCCATAGATGACCAGCGTAGGTCTGTGCCAGCACAGTGGGAAGCAGGTGCTCAGCACCCTCCAGAAGCTGTCATGGTGCCTGGCTTGGAAAGAGAGACAGGAGAGAGGCTGGTGGCCACCTTCCCAGCATCTGCAGCCCATGAGTCACTGGCCAGAGGATGGTCCCACCTCCCTCTAGTGCCACTGAATTCCTAGAGCAGCACAGAGCCCAAGAGCCCTGTAGCACCGTAGGTGCCCCCAGCCAGGAGGGCTTGGGTCTCTTGCAGCACCCACAGATCTCGGGGGGGAGCAGATGCCATGTTGCCCTGTACAGCAAGGAGAGACGATCACCAGCCCTCTGATACTGGGTGGTGGGGAAAGGCTAGGGTCTGATATCTGTTCCCCAGGGAAAGGGCACGCTAGGGAGATACCATAGGGAGGAGATGTAGAGATCCATAGACATATGGCAGGCAGGAGAGGGGAAAAAGAGGAAGAGGAAGAGACAGGAGGCTGATGGAGACCAGTGCACAGAGCATAGCAGAGCATTGCCAGCTCTTCTCCGGCACTGGCTCACCTGGACTGGAGGTGGAAGATCTCCTCAGCCAGGTAGCAGGTGCCTTTGAGCAGCATCCCGATCTGTATGGCTGCCAAGTGGGAGGTGAGGCAGCGAGCGGTGGGTACGAGGGGCTCCCCAGCGAGGCACAGCACTGCGGCACACAGGGCCAAGAGCAGGTACATGGCACGCTAATCTCGCCTGCCCTGGGCCTTGGGGATGAGCAGGGTTGGTGGGGTGGCTCAGCCGCTCTGCTTCATGAGCCATCTACAGCAGAGACACCCAGATACTCACTGAGCACCTGAGAGCACGCAACGCCGCCGTCCCTTCCTTAATGCCCAAATGCAGTTGTTTGGGAGGTTCCCTCCTGCGCTGCCCCGGCCACCTCGGAGATTCTGTCTGTGCCTGAATGGATTTGGCAAGACAGAGCCTGGCTGGCCACCTCACTCCCAAATCAAAGCCTCCCTGTCCCCTAGCCATGGCGTCGTTGCTCCTCTTGCCATGCTCACCAGAGCAGTCATCACACATGACCCCAATGCCGCCTGCATTTCCTGTGTCGCTGTTAACGGGCTTGAGACTCTGCGGCTCTTCTGGGAGGCTGCTGACACAGTGACCCAGAGCCCCTGCACTGGGCACCCTTGTGCCTTGGGTGGAGCTGCAGCAGGCAAAATGAAATTGAAAGGAGCAGTGTTCGTGGCAGGCAGCTTGCAGAAATCGTCAGACAGAGCCCTCCCACGAGGTCTGCTGTCCCGAGGGAAATCTGGCGCTGAGCAGTGCTGGGTGGGTGCAGCAGGTTTCGACACGGAAGAGCTCACACCTTGGGAAAGTCCTGTCAGGTCATGGTGGGGCTGAGCAAACCTGGAATCAAGTAGGAAACCACAATTCCCAGAGACTGAATTGGAGCGCAGCAGGTTTCCAGGGCCAAAATAGAAATGAATTCCTTCTAGCGAAGAGTGTGACTCACCGCCTCCTGCAGCCCCTCACCCCAAGCAGCTCTTGGAGATGAGGGGTGATGAGGCTGTTCCCACAACACTGGTGACACAGACGGGGGTTCCTGCAGCTGGGCTCCAACAGTCTGTGACGCCCTCAAGCCCCTCAGGTGACCACAGACTCAGCAGCTGAGGTACTCATGGCCACCTTTGACTTGGCTGTTGTTTTTGAGGTTCAACCTGAGGCTTCCCTGATTCCTGCTCTTGCCGGGGGGGTCTGCGTGGTGAGGTGTGACCCATCCTAGGGAAAGAATGAGTTAGACCACACACACAAGTTCATCATCCCCTTCAGGCAATCCTAAGCACAGCTACAGGCTGGATGGAGAATGGATTGGGAACAGCCCTGCAGAGAAGAACCTGGGGAGCTGGTGGATGAGAAGCTCAACATGATCCATCAATGTGTGCTCACAGCCCAGAAACCAGCCATGTCCCGGGCTGCATTCAAAGCAGTGGGACCAGCAGGTGACAGAGGGGATTTTGCTCCTCTGCTTCGCTCTGGTGAGACCCCACCAGAGTCCTGTGTTCAAAGAATTCTTCCAGCCACCCCCAGCCTCTCCAGGCTCCGGGCCATGCTGCGGATGTGCAGCTTGGAGCAGGGCTGTGATGCCTGCACCAAGAGCCAAGCCTAAACTCCAGGAATGAGATTTGAACATCTCCAGAGGAGGCTGGACATTCGTGACATAGGAATGGCGAGCCCAGTGCTGCCCAGCACCTCTGCACCTCTGCCCAGCCAACAAGAAGCAGGAGCACCAGAGCTGTGTTTCCACTGTGCGTTTCCAGATTGCGCCTTGCTTGAAGCTCCCCTTTTCTCTGCTGACTGTTATTCCCTGGAGGGAAGGGAACAAGAAGACATGCATGACTCTGGATTTCAGGTGCATAACCCCGCTAGTTCCAGCCAGGCTGGTGCTTGAGATTTAGTTGGGCAAAGAAATTAACTCCCTTTAAAGCAACCATGGCTGCCCCATCCCTGGAGGTGTTCAAGGCCAGGTTCGATGTGGCTTGAAGCAACCATATCTGGTGGGAAATGTCCCTGCCCATGGCAGGGGGTGGAACTGGCTTTGAGGTCCCTTCCAACTCAAACCACTTCATGATTCTGTGATCCTAACATCAGGTTGGAAGGGACCTCAAGGATTCATCCTTTCTTGGCAAAAGCACTTTCTGGATGGGATGGATCAGCCACAGCTGTATCATAAAAGTGTCCAGTGTAGAGGAACCCACCACTTCCCTGGGCAGGTGATTCCAATGGCTGATGGATCTCACTGTGAAAAATTTTCTTCCTGTGTCCAATTGGAATCTCCCCAGGAGGAACTTGGACCCGTTACCCCTCATCTTTTCCATGTGACTCCTAGCAAGGAAGTTTCCTCTGTGCAGCCACCCTTTAAATACTGGAACACGGTGATAAGGTCTCCCCTAAGCCTCCTTTCCTCAAACCCCATTTTCTCAGCCTTTTCCTCACATGCCAGGCTTCTCAGGCCTCTGATCATCTTTGTGGCCCTTCTCTGGACCCTCTCCAGCCTGTCCACATCTTTTGTGTATAGTGGGAACCAAAACTGCACACAGCACTGCAGGTGTGGCCTGACAAGCACTGAGTAGAGTGGGATGATGGCTTCTTTACCTCCACTGGTGATGCCCTTGTTGATGCAGCCCAGTATCCCGTTAGCTTTCTTTGCCACAGCAACACACTGTTCACTCATGGGGAGCTTGGTGTCCTCCAGAACCCCCAGGTCTCCTCCCACAGGGCTGTTCCCCAGCCTGTGCTGTACTCCTGGATTATGTTTTCCCAGGTGTAAGACCTTGCACTTATAGAATTTCATAAGGTTCCTGTTAGTTCACTCTTCCAGCCTATCCAGGTCTTCCTGCAAGGGCGGTCTCACCTTGGAAGTGTCCACTTCCTCAATCATAGACAAACTCCATCAGGGGACACATGACCCCATCATCCAGATCACTTATGAAGATGCTGAACAGCGTTTGGTCCAATATCGATCCCTGGGGACCCCACTAATGGCAGGTTGTCAGTTTGAGAGGGAGCTGTAGACCACCATCCTCAAGGCATGGCCTATCCACCAGTTCCCCACCCTTGGAATGGAGCACTTGTCGGACCAGAACGCATCCATGTCTCTAGCAGGAGGCTGCGGGAAACTGTAACAAAAGCCTTGGAGAAATACAGGTGACAATGTCCACTGCTCAGCCCACATCAACCAAACAGGTTCCTTTGTAGTAGAAGGTGACGATGTTTGTCAAGCATGATGTGCATTTGGTGGCTCCATGTTGGGTTTTCCACATTTGACTTGTGAGATCCCCCAGGAAGATTTGCTTCAGGGACTGAAATAAGGCTGATGGGCCTATAATTTCCTGGATCCTCCTCTAAGCCCTTCTTGTAGATGGGGCTTCTTGTAGATGGGGGGGACATGAGCCTTCTTCCAGTCTTCAGTAATGTCCCCCTATATTCACGACTTCTCAAAGATTATGGAGAGTGGCCTCGCAAGGATGTCAGCCAGCTCTCAATGCCCTTAGGTGGAGAATGTCAGGGCCCATCAATTTGCTGGAGTGAAGTTCCCCTAACAGTTCACAAATCAGCTCTTTCTTCGCTGATGGTGGGTCTGTGTTTGAACCAACTTGGATTTTTGATCCCAAAGTGTGGAGCCCAACAGTGCTGGAAAAAACAGATGTGGAGAAAGTGATGACAACCTTTGCCTCTTCAGCACTGTTGGTGACTGATCCCCCTCTCCGGTTTAACAGTGGCCCAACACTTTCCTTTTGTTTCTCCACATTGGTGCGCACCTGAAGAACCCTTTCTTGTAGTTTTTGACATCTCTGCCCAATCTCAATTCGAGATGAGCTTTTGCTTTCCTAATTGCGTCTCTGCACACGCTGGCAAAGCCCTTGGAGATCTCAACAGGTGTTCATTCACTTTTCCATCCCTGGTGCACTTCTCTTTGGGTTTGAACAGACTCAGAAGCTTGCAGTTAAGCCAAGGGGCTTTCTTGCTCTGTCTGCTTCCCTCATCTTTAAGGGGGGTGAACTGGTTTTGTGCTTCCAAATCCCAGCACTTGCTACCTCCTTTGTCCTCCACTGAAGCTTCCCATGGAATCCCTTCCAGCTGAGCTCTGTGTGAGCTGGAATTTGCTTTTCTAAAATCTAAAATGTGTATCTCAGTACTTGCCATTAGGGGCCCAGCAGGCCCAGCAGGCCCCTAATCTGCAATAGCTGCAGCCAAGGCTATTGCTGACTGAGTTTTTCTTGTTTGGGAGTGCAAGTCCAGCAGTGCCTCACTCCTGCGTGGCACATCCAACATTTACATGAGGAAACAGTCCTCTAAGCATTCCAGGAACGTGATGGATGATACACCAGCTGCTGTATTGTTCTTCCACCAACTGTCTGGGTGGTTGCAGTCACCCAGAAAAACCACATTCTGTTGACACAAAGACTGATTGAGTGACCCAAATATTGCTTTGCTGGTCCTATTTTCTTGGTTCGGAGGTTGGTAGCAGATGCCTACTGCAAGGTCAGAGATGGTCCCTCTTATCTTGACGTACAGGCCTTTGGTAGGGCTTCCACAATCACTGTAGTTGACTTTTATATATTTAAGGCTCTCCTTAACAATAGAACACAGCAAGTTCCACTCTTCAGAACATCCAGAAGAGCTGAACTCGCCTGTAACCCAACAAAAGCTGGTTTTTAGAAGGGTGTTGGTGTACTGGTTGGCACTGGAGGAGGGATTGGCCTCTCCTGACATCCCAATGGCTGTAGGGGAAGTGCACAGCTGTAGACAGGACTTGTTTGGACAGGGAAGGATTTTGATGAAATGCCCAAGACTTTGTAATAAGCTGGAAAAAGAATATAAAAACTCAGCAGTAGTAGGAAGTCTCCTTTGCTGGTGAATCTGCCCTTCTACTCCACTCTCATGAGACCCCACCTGGAGCCCTGCATTCCGTTCTGGAGTCCTCAGCACAGGAAGGACTGTTGGAGCTGTTGAAGAGAGTCCGGAGAAGGTCACAGAGATGATCCAAGGGCTGGAGAACCTCCTGTACAAGGACAGGCTGAGAGAGTTGGGGTTTATCAGCTTGGAGAAGGCTGCAGGGATATCTTAGAACAGCTTCCAGTGCTGAAAGGGGCTCCAGGAAAGCTGGAGAGGGGCTCTTGATCAGGGAGTATGCAGGGATAGGACAAGGGACATGGTTTTACACTGGAAGATGGGAGATTGAGATGAGATCTTAGGGAGAAATGTTTTGCTGTGAGGGTGGTGAGGCCCTGGCCCAGGTTGCCCAGAGCAGTAGTGGCTGCACCATCCCTAGAGGTGTTCAAGGCCAGGTTGGATGGGGCTTGGAGCTCCTGATCCAGTGGGAGTGGGAACTGGATGTCTTTGACGACCATTCTAACCCAAACCATCCCATGACTTTGTTCTATGACATGTGAGGCTAGCACTCTGCCCCATAAACCTTATCAGCAGAGGTGGCCAAGGCTGCGCAGCTGAGCCACTGGTGTCCAAGCTACCTGGGCAAGTTATGTTCCAAAGCAGTTTGGAAGGATCCAATTTGGTTCTGTTCGGCCCTCTTGAGCCTATTCAGGGGCACCAATTTACTGCACTCGTCTCATATCTATGAGATGTCTATGTCATGTCATGTCTATGTCATTGATGAAGACATTAAACAGCACTGGTCCCAGTATGGACCACTGAGGGACACCACTTGTCATGGATCTCCATCTGGACTTTGAGCCATTGACCAGTACTCTCTGAATATGACTATCCAACCAATTTCTTATCTACCAAACAGTCCACCCATCAAATCCTTATCTCTCCAATTTAGAGAGAAGAATGTTGTGGGGAACCTTGTCAAAGGCTTTACAGAAGTCTAGATAGATCACATGCTTTGGTTTTCCCATGTCCTCTGCTGTGGTTACCCCATCATAGAAAGCCACTAGGTTGGTCATACAGGATTTGCCCCTGGTGAAGCCATGCTGGCTGCCATTAGTCACGTCCTTGTCCTCCATGTACTTCTGTGAGGCTCTGTTCCACGATCTTCCCAGGCACAGAGGTGAGGCTGACAGGTTGGTAGTTCCCAGGGTCACGTTTTCTACCCTTTTCGAAAACGGAGACAATGTTCCCCTTCTTCCAGTCACCAGGGACTTCTCCTGAGTGCCAGGACTTTTCAAATATCATGGAGAGTGGCTCCACATTGGCCAATTCCCTCAGGACTCTGGGATGCATCTCATCAGGTCCCAGTCTGTGCTTCTCTAAACATCTGTGCCTTTGCCCAAGCATCTGCAGGTTTGTCCCTCCTACAGCACTGCAGCCAGAGCCTGCTGAGCAAAGCTGATCCAAGGAAGATGGTGCAGGGAAGGCGCCTGGAGTCAGGAGCCACCTGAGGATCAGGCATGCTTACCTCGGGCTGCAGGACTAGCTCCTGCCCAGAGAGAAAGGGCAGAAAGGTGCAGGTGGAACCCCTCCCATCCTGCCAGGTCAGGGTGCTGCATGAGGGGCCAGTGGCGACTGGCGTGGGGAGAAGGCATCTGCCTAACAGGATCACTTTCACGGCAGCTGGGGCTCCTACAGATGGGGAGCAGCCTGGAATTTTCACAGCAGCTGCAGCCCAAAGCATCTCTTCTGGTGCCAATGAGCAGAATCATGGAATCATTAAGGTTGGAAAAGAGCTCTAAGCTCATCCAGTTCAACCGTCAGCCCAACCCTACCGTGCCAAATAAATCATGCCCTGAAGTGACATGGCCACATGTTTTCTGTACCCCTCCAGGGATGGGGAATCCACCACTGCCTTGGGCAGCCTCTGCCAGGGCTTCACCACTGTCAGTAAAGACATTTTCCCAATATCCCACCTAAGCCCCTCCTGGCATAACTTGAGGCCGTTCCCTCTTGTCTACCACTTGTTACTTGGGAGAAGAGACCAGCACCCACCTCACCACAACCTCCTTTCAGGGGCTGCAGAGAGCAATGAGGTCTCCCCTGAGCTTCCTCTTCTCCGGGCTAAACCCACTCAGGTCCCTCAGCTGCTCCCAGAACCTCTGGGCTCCAACCCCTTCCCCAGCTCTGTTACCTTCTCTGAACGTGCTCCAGCCCCTCAACGTCCTTCTTGTTCTGAGGGGCCCAAAACTGAACCAAGGATTTAAGGTTTGGCCTCACCAGTGCTGAGTCCAGGGGACGATCCCTTGCCTACTCCTGCTGACCACACCATGGCCGATCCAAACCAGGATACCATTGGCCTTCTTGGCTACCTGGGCCACTGCTGGCTCACATTCAGCTGCTGTCAATCAACACCCTCAGGTCCTTCTCCTCCAGGCAACTTTCCTGTTGCTCTTCCCCAAGCCCGGAGTGCTGCACAGGGTTGTTGTGTTCCAGGTGCAGGACCTGGTACTTGGCTTTGTTGAACCCCATCCTGTTGGCCTCAGGCTGTCTAGGATCCAGGCTGTCCATGGATCCAGGCTGTCTAGGTCCCTCTGCAGAGCCTTCCTGTCCTCCAGCAGATCAACAATCCCACCCAGCTCAGTGTCATCTGAAACTGAGGGACTTCATCCTTCTGGAGGGGAGCAGCAGGGTATGATCTCATGTGGGTTACAGAAAAGTGCCTGTGAATCAATCCCAACGTCTTTGTGTTTTCTGGCAGGAGTAGGAGAGATAGAAACTTGCAGGAGGACATCTGCAGGTGAGATGTAAGAGCAGCAGGGGGAAAGGCAGCAGATGGCGTAAGGGAAGAGGGAAAGCAGAACTCCAGGGACAGTATGGAGATGGGCAGTGGGAAAGTGCTGCAGAGAGGACCACGAAGGGAATCATAGAATCATAGAATCACTAGGTTGGAAAAGACCTCCAGGATCATTGAGTCCAACCATTCCTATCTGCCTAACCATGTCCCTGAGCACCTCGTCCACTCATATTCTAAACACCTCCAGGGATGGTGGCTCCACTCCCTCCCTGGGCAGCCTCTGCCAGGGCCCGATGACCTTTCTGTGAAAATTTTTTCCTGATATCCAGTCTGAACCTCCCCTGGTGGAGCTTCAGGCCATTCCCCCTTGTCCTGTACCCTGTCACTTGGAAGAATTGGCCAGCACCCTCCTCTCTACAAGCTCCTTTCAGGTAGTTGTAGAGAGCAATAAGGTGTCCCCTCAGCCTCCTCTTCTCAAAGCAAAACTACCCCAGGTCCCTGAGCCCCTCCTTGTAAGACTTGTTCTCCAGCCCCTTCCCCAGTTTTGTTGCTCTTCTCTGGACACGCTCCAGAGCCTCAACCTCCTTCTTGTCATGAGGGGTCAGAACTGAACACAGAATTCAAGGTACAGCATCACCAGTGCCAAGTCCAGGAGCAGAATCACCTTCTTGGGCCTGCTGGCCACACCATTTCTGATACAAGCCAAGATGCCATTGGTCTTCTTGGCCACCTGGGCACACTACTGGCTCATGTTCAGTTGGCTGTGAACCAACACCCCCAAGTCCTTCTCCTCCAGGCAGCTTTCCAGCCACTCTTACCCTAGTCTGTAGCTGCACAGGGTTGTTGTGCCCCAAGTGCAGGACCCAGCATTTGGCCTTGTTAAACCTCATGCCATTGGTCTCAGCCTAGCGGTCCAGCCTGTTCAGATCCCTTTGGAGCCTCCCTACCCTCCAGCAGATCGACACCTCCTCCCAGCTTAGTGTCATCTGCAAACTTGCTAAGGGTGCACTCAATGCTTTAATCCAGGTCATTGATAAAGACGTTGAACAGGACTGGACCAATGGAAGATCTGAACAACCTTGGCAGAGAGCAGGGGAGGGAATGCGAAGGATGCAAACCCCACAGTGTGATGTGGCACTAAGAGGGGAAATCCTGACCTCAAACTTAGCCGGGCCTGGGATTCCCTGGCTCTGCTCCCTCTGATCCAAGGTCAAGGTTCATTTGTACCTGGTCTTTACCGCCCCTCCTGGCATATTCAGACATGTCCAAGCTTCACTGGAACGCGTTCCATCCATTGCCACATCACACCAAGATCCGTGAGTGCAGAGGGAAATCCCACAGGGATAAGGCATGGCCCGTTCCATTCCCTGCAGCCTCCAGCAAGCTCCCATTGCTCCGTTCCCAGGCAAACCTCAGAAGACGACCTAGGGCACCAGGTGTCCTGGTCCTGAACCACAGTGGAACTGTTTGACCGTCCATTTCTATTTTAAAAACTGTGGATTCTGGATTTAGTTCGCAATGCTTTACTGCTCAGAGGGGATTTTCAGAGCTTGAGAATGAAAAAAAACAGCAATCCTGACTGATTCTGATGCTCCTGTGAGCCAAATTTGTTCCAAATGTTCCAAACCGGAGACAAAATCCAACAAGTTTTTTCTGAGAATAATGAAAAAATATGACTTTAATCTTGGCCGATATGCAGTGAAGTCCTTAAGGGCTGTGACTTGAAGGTATAATGAACACTCACTCAAAGCTGTGAGGAGGATCACAGAGTCATGGAATCATTAAGGTTGGAAAAGCCCTCTCAGCTCATCCACTCCAGCCCAACCCCACCGTGCCTGCGTGCCCCCACAGCAGCACGGCCACACGGTTTTTGAACCCCTCTAGGGATGGAGACTCCCCCACTGCCCTGGGAAGCCTCTGCCAGGACTTCACCACTCTGTCAGTGAGGAAATGTTTCCTGATATCCAATCTAATCCTCCCCTGGAATAACTTGGGGCTATTTTCTCTCCCATCACTTATTGTTTAGGAGACAAAACACCCAGCACCCACCTCACCACAACTTGCAGAGAGTGATGAGGTCTCCCCTCAGCCTCTTCTTCCCCAGATCAAACCTGCCCGGGTCTCTCAGCAAACCCCAATTCCCGGCATGGTTCCAGAGAGGCCGAAGAAGACAGTGCCTCGGGCACCGTGGCAGCCCTGCGGCTCAGGACATGACATCTGCCAGGGCAAGAGGGGCCATGTGGGAGCCAGGGGCAAAGCTGTCCGGGCTGGATGGCTCCCAGGGAGCATTGCCCGGTAAAGGGGAATTTGTGACATCACTTCCAGTTAGTGGGATCAGGCTGTCTGACAAGGACTGGATACTGGCTGGGTGATGAGAGGAAAGCAGAGAATGCTGGAAGCAGAGCAGCTTTTCCTCTGCCCCAGGCCTCGGAGGGCCATGTGGCCAGGACTGCTGGGAATCAGCACCCGAGCATTTCCAGCATCTTGTGCTGGGGAAAGAGCCATGAGATGGGGCAGAGCTGCCATCTGTTCTGCAATAGAGCAGTGTCTGGCAACACAAAAGGCATCAGAAAAGAGGTAAAAGAGCAAATGCCACAAACCAAACCAAAGCAGTTGGGGAAAAAGCCAAAACAGAAAGCATTTTTGATGAATCCATGATTCATTTTCTCAACACTGAATGAGGAAGAAAGAGAAAGTAATTCAAAACACACTATGCAAAAGTCACCAGCAAAGGAACCTGGAATTACTGCTTCCCCTCACCACAAGAAGGATGTTGAGGCTCTGGAGCATGTCCAGAGAAGAGCAAGGAAGCTGGTGAGGGGGCTGGAGAACAAGTCTTACGAGGAGCAGCTGAGAGAGCTGGGGTTGTTTAGCCTGGAGAAGAGGAGGCTGAGGGGAGACCTTATTGCTCTCCACAACTACCTGAAAGGAGGTTGTGGAGAGGAGGGAGCTGGCCTCTTCTCCCAAGTGACAGGGGACAGGACAAGAGGGAATGGCCTGAAGCTCCACCAGGGGAGGTTCGGGCTGGACGTCAGGAAAAATTTTTTCACAGAAAGGGTCATTGGGCCCTGGAACAGGCTGCCCAGGGAGGGGGTTGAGTCACTGTCCCTGGAGGTGTTTAAGGAATGGGCTGATGAAGTGCTTAGGGACATGGTTTAAGGGAGTGTTAGGAAAAGTTGGACTCGATGATGCAGTGTGTCCTTTCCAACCTGGTGATTCTATGATTCTATGATTCTATGAAAGGCTGGCAGCAAGGTCAGCAAGAGAAAAGACCACAACTTCGGCTGAGAGCAGATCCTGCCTGGATTGGGAGTGGATCTGGATGCCTGAGTGAGCACTGCAGGAGATTCTCCCCTCTGCCTGGATCACAGCAAGCTGGGCGGAGGAAGGAGGAGGCAGGCATGAGTTGGTATAGCCACTGTGACATTGGAAGTTGCGTGGGGTTTCCAAGCCTTGCCCATTCAAAAGCAGCAGGGAACTGACACATCACTTGCCTTGAAGCTGCAGAAGAAGGGCTTTGCTGAGTCGTGGGTTGGAGGGGAGCAACACGGAGGTCTGGTGGCCACTACACATCAGCTGCCACATCAAAGCCCATGTGTGCAGCAAGGTTGAGTGGGGGAGAATGAGCTAGTCATTATGTCTCCGATGCTTGTTTGCCTATCTGGATGACCAAACTGAGCCTGGGTCACCCCCTCCTGCATATCAATGCAAGTATGCAGAGTTCCGCCACAGCCAGAGAACAAAGAATCAGAGGTGATCCTGAAAACAGGAATATTAATAAGATTTATGAATAGAAACCAATATATGTTGTACTTGTGGATGTAGAAACCATGAGTTTTGTGTGTTGGAAATGGCTTGATGTATGACCCTGGAGTTTTTTGGGTCCCTACACACCGGTGGAGGTTGCACCGGCAGAGGGGCCAAAGCAACCACTATCCCCCTTACCAGCAGCACCACTGACCAAAGGTAAAGAAGATAAGGAGCTGGACCACCTCATACCCCAGATGTTCTCACTCCAGAAGCAACTATAAGAGAATTAAGAGGAGTGGGTCATAAGTGGAGCTCCCTCTCAGTTGGTCTGAGACCCCCACAGACGTCAACATAACATCATGGATCCAATCCCTCTGAGCACCGGAGCATCTGCAAAAACTTCACTCACAGCAACCTTGTGGAAACATCTATAAAGACTTTATCACTGAAATCTGGACAGGTCGTAGAGTCCCTCACAAACCCTTATAGGATGCTAGTATTGGTCTAGACTTAAGCTTATACTCTTGACTTAGAATTGTAGCATTATAGATAATAAATTAACTGTTTAAGTACAGTTCTGGGTCCTACTCCATCCCCCTCGGTGTGTGACAGAAACAAATCCTGCGGGTTGCTCTGCTGGCCACAGGGCCCGGCGGGCAGAAGGGCACATCAGCAAAGGGACAGCCCGACCCCAGGGGGAGCTCTGGAGCTGAGGGCCAAGCCCAGGGCTGCTTCAAACTAAGTATTTCACCTCCAATCCCTCCTCCCCCTCTGCGAAGAGATGCACAGGGGGTGTGGGATGACAAGAACAGTGGAAAGTAACTGTATTGGGTGGGGAGAAGACAAGCGATAACAGAAAATTGAAGTATAATTCACTATAAATGTTACGTTATGCGAGAGATCCATAGGAAACAAGGCTTTCCTAGAAGTGCTGTGAAGGGACAAAACCTAATGCCTTTCTGGGAAGTCTTAGGATTTCCAACCCTGTTGAAAAATGCTCTTGGCATTTTTTTACTTGACTTGGTAGCAGGGCTTAGAAGAGTTCACAGGGTACTGGCCACCATCCGCCTACAATAGGGACACACGTCCAGTCCTGATTCACAATCCAAATGGGAAGAGAAGCAGCACAAACAGAAAAGTCTTCCATTTGGTGCAGGTATTAAAATGTCTGACAAGATGCCCCATGGGGTTGCGTGTGTGCATGGAGTTTGGTTGTCAGGCTGAACTTGCCTTAACACCTCAACCCAAGAAATGCCGTGTTCCCAGCCTCGTTCACTTGGGTTTTGATGGTTCAGACCTGAAGGGAAATTGCCCTTTTGTTTCCAATCTGGCTGCTGATAGTGGCTGCCCATTCCTGTCTGGATCTAGCAGCCACACACGCAGGTTGTGGTTTGGGGGCTCGGAGGTCAGCTGGCACTGCACGGAACCCTTCAGCTCGCTGTAACCTGCACGAGCAGTTTGATGACCTTTTTTTCTTCGAACAATTGGTATTTTTGTCTGTCTCACTGTTCTCCATGGAGATGCTGGATGGAAATGCATTTTGCTTCCACACTTGGCACTATGAGCGCTGTTGCTGCTGGAGAACCATCAGTGAGACCACTGGCTCGATGGGCACAGGGAGCACCCCAAGTGTGGTTGCTTGCCTCGTGATCCACATGCAGTGCTGTGGTTTGGGTGCGCTCTGCTAGCCTCAAACATGAGACAGCTGACTCTATGAACAGAGGGCTGTGGAGGGGCTCAGGCCCTTATTGCGCAGCCCAGCTGCCATCTGCTCCATGCCCTTTGCCCTGTGCCCACCTGGGCCTGAAAACACAGGGCCAACTGCCAGCCTGGGGCCCACAACTCAGGGCAGAATTGCCGTGCTGCGCACACCCCAGGCACTGGCCGCTGTGGCACCACTCCCAGCATCGTGTTACCCTGCAGGCCCAGCACCTCAGGGAGGACACTGCACTGGGCTGGGGTCTTGGGACTGCCAGGGGATGAGGGCTGCTAGGGGTCTGGGGCCTCCGGATCTGGGGCTGCCAGAGGTCCTGGGCTTCGGCGCTGACAAGGCTAAGGGCTGCCAGGGGGCTGGGGCTAAGGCCTACCATGGGCCCTGGGCCTCGGGTCTGCCAGGGGGCTGAGGCTTCGTCTGGGGCCGCCAGGGGGTCTGGGGCTGCCAGCGGCCTCAGGCCTGGGACTGCCAGTGGCTCAAGGCTATCAGGGGCCCTGGGCCTCGGGCCTGGGACTGCCAATGGCTCAGGGCTGCCCGGAGCCTGGGCACTAGGGCCGCCAGTGGGCCTGAGGCCGCCAAGGGGCTGGGCCTATTGAAGGCCCCAGGCCTGCTGGAGCCTCGGGGCTGCCAGTGGCCTCGGGGCTGGGGCTGCCGTGCCCCACGTCCGGGTCTCCTCGGCCTCGGCGCAGGCCCCAACGCCCCTAGTCGCGCACGGCGTCGGCGCGGCCCGCGCTACTTCCGCTCCCGCTTCTCGCGAGAGCCATCTCACGCCACTGCCGTAACCCTCCGCGCGCCTCTCCCCCTCCCCCTTCTGGAGAATTCTGCACGGAAAATAGTCCCCACCGCGCCCCACTCATCTTTCCACCCACGCCACGAGCGGCCGCCCCCTTCGCTTCCATCTCGGCCTCGCCGCTCCCCTCTGCGGCCTCCCGCGGCCCCGCCGCTCCTCTGTGCGGCCCGTAGCGGAGGAGCGGGGAAGGTGGAGGGGGCGGGGAGCGAGGGCGGCGGAGGGATCCGCGGCGGAGGGATCCGCGCGGCGGCGCCATCGCGTGCGGTGGCGCGGAGGGATGCGGTAGCGCTGCGGCAGCGCAGGCAGCGGAGCGAGCGGCGCGGGGACCGCGGGGACAGCGGGGACAGCCCGGCCGCCCGCAGCGCCCGCCCCCCCGCCGGGGCCGTCCCTCCTCGCTGCCCTTCCCCCCCCTTCCCCCCCCTTCCCCATCCCCTCCTCCGCCTCCGCGCTCCCACTCCTCCCCCGCCCCTCGGGAAGTAGCGCCCGCGCCCCGCCCGCCGCGCACACAATGGCGCTGAAGAGGATCCACAAGGTAGGGCCCAGGCCGGGCCCGCCCGCGGGCAGCGGGGCTGGGGGGCGCTGGCGCCGCCCCGGGGGGGGGCTGCAGCGCCGCTTGGTGCGGGGCCGCGGAGCCTCGGCGCGGGGGCAGGGGACGCCGGGACCCGGGGGGGCAGGGCCGGGGGACCCGGGGAACGGGATGGCGGGGGGAGATGGGGACACCGGGACTGAGGGGACATGCAGACTGGGACGGGGCAAAACGAGGGCTGGGATGGTGGGAAGAGGCGGGGACACCGGGGTCGGAGAAGGGACCGGGCCTGGGGGGACGTGGGGACATGGGGACCGGGGTGTGGAGGCGGACCGGGGCGGGGAAACACGAGGATTGCGGGGAGAGGAGGACTCGGGGACCGGGGTGGAGGGGGGAGCAGGGACAGGGATCGGGGCGGGGGGAAGAGGGGACACCGGTATCCGCGGGGGGAAGGACAGGGGCACCGAGAAGGGGGAACACGGGAATGGGGGCTGGGAATGGAGACCAGGCCAGGACTGGTCGGGGGGAGGGGGACGGGACGGGAAACGAGACCGAGAGGGGCTCAGAGACAGGGCCGGGAGGGGAGCGGAGACACACTGGGGCCGGCCCAGGCCCGAGCGGAGGGGACGGAGACTGAGACCGGGATGGGAGGATGGGGGGGAAATAGGACACGCGAATCCGGGTGGGGAGTACGGAGACCGAGGCCGCAGGGCCAAGGGAGCCCCTTGGTCTCAGGGGCGTTGAGGGGACACGCGTGGGGCCACCGAGGCGAAGGCTGCTGCCCGTTCTTGGGGGACATCGCGATCCTGTCCCGGTCTGAGCAGTGCGGCTTCGCTGTCCCGGGGAGGCAGCGCTGCTCCACAGCCTGAGTCATCCAGCAGGGAGAGGTGAGAGTGCCGCCTCCTCTGCGAGCCAGAGTTGCTCCGTGTCCGGGCCTTGCAGGAAAACTGAATCTTCTGTGGCTTGAAAACCGTGCTTTGTTCCATCGTCGCGGTGTCTTTTACCAGGAAAGCCCCCTCTCCTTCAGGCAGGAATTTTTATTATTTTGGTGAGTCAGGTAGGGAATTTATATCCCTTTCCTCTAAACGATGGCTGTCAGTTTGGATCCATGAGCAGGGTTCAGGTGTGGAATCTAGTCCTCCTAGAGGGTTTTGGATCTCGATGGGTGTGTGGATCTGACTCCTGTCCAGAACCAGGCGTGACTCTGCTACCCAGTATTCTGGATCAGTTTGCTGGCCCTGTTTTGTTAGCGTGGGGTTTGGCTTTTCTGTTAACGTCCCTGCTTTAATTGTAGGTAATTTCAGAGTTTTTATGAAGCCTTGTTTGTCGTACTGATCGAAGTAAAACTGCGGTGGAGAGGAACGTTGAGAGCTTGAAGGCTCATATTTGCTCATGGGATAAGTAGAGTTGGAGAGATTTGGAGTGCAGTTGTAGTGCCCTGGAGTTTCCGGCTAAGCGCGTGGTGGTGGGTTACATAAGGAAGCGCTGCTCCAGCTGATAGCGCCCGTCTGCCGTGCGGTGTCGCGCCCTTCAGCAATCCCCGGCATGCTGCCGAGCCTCTGCCACCGCCTTTGGGGCTCGCGGCTGTCGGCTGGCCTGAAAGAGCGCTTCTTCCTGGGAGTGGGTTGCGTGCTGCCCTCGGAGTGAGATGCGGTGATGAACGTGGAACAGGGCTCCGGGGCAGGGGAGCACACGTGGGTTTTGTGAGGAGGATCTGTCTTCTGTCAGGGAACTCGGGGAGCTTGAAAAGCTGCTTTGTTGTAATTCAGCATGTGCGGGAGTTCAGGATTCAGCACTCTTGGAAGGCTTGTGTTCCCAGCCAGTGCTCTTTAACAGGAGAGAAGCTGAATGAGTCTTCATTAACATTGGGTGCTTGTGGAGTGATCCTTTGTGCTGCTTTTCAGAGATAAGGAAATATAAGGGATGGTGGGGCTGCGTAAGGCCTTGGGAGTCTGTAGAGCCTTGGGAAGTGGAGTGTGGTGGCTACTGAGGAGCGGGCAGATGGTGGGGCAAAGTGTGTGAAGGAAAATAAAGCTGCTTGTCCTAGTGATCTGGATACGTTAAAAGTTGTATGGAAGTTGAGCTGCAGACGAGGAAGAAGCGCTCCTAGTTGGAGTTGCTGTGGTTGTCTCACTTCTCAAGTGGTAATCTCTAGTTGTTGACACTCCAGCTATTTTTAAACCTGAGGAGAGCGTCTGGATTATCTCGTTTTTGTTCTGGTCTCTGGGAAGAGCAGCGGTATCTCCTGTGTGGTGGCCATCCTTGTTGGGATAACACGAGGAGCGCAAATCTGACCTTTCCTGTCGTGCATTATAGCAAGAATAAAAGCCTGCGGAATGTGGATGGAGTAGAAACAGTCCAAATGGATGAAGAAGGGATAGGAAGGAGAGAGGCTTCTTAGATGTTCTTAGGGAGTGTTAACAGTCTTGCCGCATCACTGTTCAGGTCTCAGTCTTGCTCTTGTGCTTGGCAGTTTACATTTTATTCTTGACTGCAGATGATGAGGGTTTCCTCAAAGTTTCTATGTCCTTGGATAATACAGAGATGAGAACTTGCAAACGAGCAGGACATGCCAGGAGTAGCCTTCTGATCCAGCATCAGCAGTGGTACCTGAGGTGGCTTTTGGTGCATTGGGCTCTACTGGGCTGGCAGAGGGAGGAACAAGAGGATTTTGTAGCTGGGTCAGCAGGGGTGTTGGCGTGTGAGGCAGTGCAGGGACCTGCGTGGTCTGTCCCCACGCGTGTCTGGCAGCATGGTGTGTCTCGGGGTTGTTCAGAGACTGGAGCCAGGATAATGCCTGCATGGAGCAGCAGCTCTTCTTTAAACAGATGCTCTGAAAGTACTCAGACTTGAGATCTGCTCTCAGACACTGCTTGCATTCACTGCAGTCTTTCAGGCGATAGTGGTGTTGATTCTTTCCTGGGTGCTCACTGGCTCAAAGGTCTAAAACTTCAAACTCTTCTGTTGTGAGAAACCTGTGGGGTGTAAGTTGTGATGCCAGCCCAATCCTCATGGAGTGTGTGGGTAACAATGAAGTACAATCCCATCATTTTTTGCATAGGTCCCTGTTACAGAGACCATGAGTATATTTTATAAGAAGATGCCCAGGGAGCAATGCGGAGGGCTTGTAATGATGGCTTCAAAGTTTAAGCTGAAGCACTTGGGATTCCTGCCCATTCCCATTTGTGTTGCTTATCTTTAGGAAACGTGTTAGCTGTAACAGAATCCTTGGGCACTGTTTGGAGTTCTGGGAATGGGCGAGCAATAGAAGGCTGCTCACTGTCTGTTACAGGGTCCCCATGTGAGCTGCCTGATGGACCCATCAGGGAAGGGAAAGAGAAATTGAGAACTGTACTTCAACGCTGCTGGAGTAAGGCATGTTCTAACAGCAGAGGAGTGGTGGTGGCTTATGGGCCCCAAAACCAAGTAATGCTTTGCAGAACTAAGCTGTATATTCCATAGTGATGTCTTTGTTCAGCTGTGGGAGATGATGGGCTGGCCAGTAGTCTGGAGCTGCTGGCCCTCCTGAGGTGCCAAAGCATCGCTTGTGCCAGCATGAATGCTGATGCGGTGGGTGGGGTGGGATGTGATCGGGGGTTGTCAGTGTTGCTGTTAACAGAGGTATTTCCACGCTATCTGTGCTGAGCAAGTGTGATGTTATTTCCACGCTGCTGGTACTGCTCTACAGCAGCCAGTGGGAACAACTTGGTTCTTCTGTTGTGGCCTCTCGCTGTGTTTGCAGAGCTGCCAGCGCAGCCCATCTGTGTTGGATGCCTGGTGTGCTGCTAGGACTGGGCAACACTCTGTTGGCCACCTGGGCTTTGTGGCATTCGGATCCCACTCCAGGAAGTAGCTCTGTGTTGCTTTGGTGGCCTTGCTGTTCAGGCTTTAAAAGAGAATGGAAATGGAAGGTGAAAGCTACCTTAGAGCTTGTTTATAACATGGGCCGTCATTATTCCTGGATTTCGTGCAGCTCAGCCCTTCTCACACTCGCCTTCTGACTTTGCAGTTTTGAAGAAGTCAAAGTTGGTGGATCCGAGCCATATCAAGCGTTGAAAAAGCACACTCTGTCAGAGGGGAAGGATTAAAATATCTCAGAAGATTATAGTGCTTCTGTTAATAGGGGCAGTAGTTGCGGAGTGCCGATGCTCTGGAATTGCAGGGTCCCGTGGAGCAGGAGGGCAGCTGTGGGCACTCTGGGAAGCGGGCGGACGGTCCTTGAAGGACAGTCCTTCAAGCAGTGAGGCTGCTTGAAATGGGGAGCAGCGACAACCAGAATGAGTGGTAGATGTAGGCTCTTGCCCCTCGCCCTGCACAGCACCTCCAGCGACTGGGAGCCGAACAGTGGGACCTGCTGGCCTGAGGAATGTGTAGCTGGGTTGGCCCACGAGGCGCATCACAGGGAGCTGTGCTCCAGCTGCTGAAGTGAGGCAGAATGTGGTTAGTTTGGCTTTGGCCCTGGCTCTGCATTGCTCGGCACAGCCCGGCTGAGCGCTGCTCGCAGTTCATGGCGAGGTGGCTGAAAATTCCTGTTCAGAGAGAGAAATCTCAGCTTTGTAATAGCCTCTCCCCTGCCTTGTCATAGGGGCTGAGGGGTTCAGCAAAGAAACTTGCTGGAGGCAGATTAAAAGCTTGTTTCACTTACAGCAGCAACCTGAAGCATAAATTAGGCTTGTGATCAAGGTAATGATGTGGTCTCTGAGTAAATTACAGCTTGAAAACAGCTCAGACTGGATTGAGGAGGGGAGACCTCCATGCTGAAAGGGCTCTGCATGATCCTTGTTTGGAGGTGTGCATCCAGTGCTGAGGTGTTTGGGGAACGCTCCTGCATCCTGAAGTTTGGAATGGACTGTGAAGGGATTCTGGCTCTTTACTCCATTGGCTTCTTGGTGTTGCCAATTATGTTGATTTTCATTACCAAAAGCTGCGTGAGCATCAGCTTAAGCCTTAAAATGGTCCTGTCTTCTTGCCAACTTGGCCTTTGGGCAAGACACCTTGAACCTCATGTTGCTCTACACCACGCTTCCCCTTCCTTATTTTCGCTGAAGAGCTAATTAGTATTTTGACCCTTGAGGTGGGTGTGATCTGCAGCTGTGGCTCCAAGGACGTTTTGCTGTAAGGGAGGTGGTGGAAACTTTTCTGGAAGCTGGCTCTCCAGCTGCAGGCAGCTCATGGAGAGGGAGCATCCTGGGAGCTGAATAAGTCAGACTGAAACTTCATCTAAAAGCTGCTTCAGTCTTCTTCAGTTCCTAAAGCAAAACCTGCATGTGCCTGAGGATCAGAAACTGTCTGGAATGGAAAGCAGCTGTGAATTCCTTCAGGTTTTGGTTTAAGATCAGTGTGGTCACGACCAGACTCAATCATTGACCAGCGAGCCTTCCTGGATCTCGGAGGAGTATAGCAGGCCTGGCAGCTTGGTTGGATGTGAGCAGTAACGGCTGGTTTGTTGGTTATACTGTGGAATTCTTGGTGCATTCTGAGTTCCAGTTCTGTGTGAGCTCCAGAGTTGTTTGTCCTGAGTTAAAAAGCAGCTGCTTCTCAGTCTTCCTCAGCAAGGACCTTGCCCGGTCTGCTGGTGTGGTGCCGGTACCTTGGAAGCCACACAGGACCCTCAAAAGGCAAAGCAACCTCCTGGACAGATGCAGGAGCTGGTGCTGTGCTGCAGGTGTGGGTGCTCCTTTCTGTGCCTGGGTAAATGCACCCAATGTAGCTTCCATTCCTGGCTGTAAACCTGACTCTGCAGGTCTGATGAGGGAGCAGTGGAAGCCTGACCAGCACAGCATGTCAACGCCTTGAAGGAATGGTGTGGTAAAGCCATCACCCGTGCCCTGCTGAGACATCTGGCAATGCGCTGGTCGCTCTGGTGTGCAGAGGCAACTGCTGAGCTGCTGCAGCTGGGGAGGTCCAGCTTCCTCAGTGTCCGAGCTGCCGTTCCACAAAGGCTGGGAGGTTTTGTGTTGCAGGGGCTTGACGTGAGGGTTGTTGCTGAACGTTTCAAAGCGCAGGGTGCTTATGCATTGCTTTTTACATGAGGCTTTTAATCTGTGGTGCTTCAGTTTGTGAATTTATGGAGCGGATCCCAAAATGCTGCCTTAGGTGGGAGCTGTGTCCTTGAGACACGCGGTTTGTGTTTTCCCTGTACATCATCTCTTTCCAGTGAGATACTGCACATGCCTTCAGGAAACCAAATATTCCTTCTGAGTGGAACTGAAGATGGAAGACAAAGGAATAATATTTTGATGAGAAACAGGGCTGCTGCTCGCTGAACTTTATTGCCTCTGCTTCTATTGTGAGATTTCCCTCCTGGCATCATGTGAAGGTGGTGGGATGCAGGGGAAATGTTGAGGCAGCTTTGGAGCTGCAAGTTCTCCTGGTGGAACCTGCGCTCAGGCTGCAGCTGCATTGTCAGTGGTAGGTTGTAGTCTTAGATGGAAAACATCCACCATGGCAGACATGGAAAGTTGGCTCCTTCTGAGTCTGGTGTTGTTGCTGTATTTGTGCAGATACCAGGAGCGAAGGATGTGAAGTGGCAAGGAAGAGGTTTTTAGCATGGCATTAAATTGTCTTTTCCACAAGGTTGGAGTCCCAATAGCATTTGGATGTGGGCACGTTTAGAAAGAGCAGGTACACTCCTGGTTTTAAGTTTTGAAGACCGCGCTTCTGAAATTGGGCATGAATCCTCCCTCTGCAGTCTGTGGCCATGGCTAGTGGCCTCCGGGGCCAGTGAGCTCTGTGGGAGTGACTGCACCTTCCCTGGCTGCCCTTGCCCTGCTGGTGCTGGAGCAGAGCACAGCGCAGTCGGATACTCTGTAATTTTCAGACTGTTGTGCTCTGAAAACTTTTACAGTACCTGCAGTTCTCCAGGGTGGAGCAGTTTCTGCTGCTGCTTCGGGTGGTACTCAACACATTTAATGTCATGGAGTTCCAGAAGTGAGGTGAACAGCAGACATGAGGTCCACCGCTGGAGAGTGGAGCGTGTTGCTGGCCTTCATCCCAGCTGATACCAGCAGCGAGGAGGTGAGGAAGGAATCCTCATCTGTCTGAGGCTGGCTGCTTGGGATTGACCTACATAGCTGGCAGCTCTGGGGGGCTTCCCTCCTCCAGAGGGTGTCTGTAGATGCTCTCCACCTTTGGGAGGGAGGAGGCTTTTCAAAAAAGTTGGAGCTTTTAAAAAGTTGGAGCTGCCAGGAGCAAACCCAAACTTATGCATGTTCCCCAGCACTCTGGGTATGTGGAGCATAACCTCCACTGTAGCAGTTAAGGGGCTGCATCTGGACGGGAAACGCCGAGGGTCGGCATTCTTCTACTGTAAGAGAGGGTTTGGGTAATGGTGGCCTTCCAGTTTGTGGGAAATAGAAGCTGTAACTCCTAGAGATTCATGTATTCAAGAGCTGCAATTGTGCTTGTAAATAACAGAAGGTTGTTAAGCAACAAGCTTTTTCTGTTAGTGTAGTTGGCTGGTCTTGATGGTTGTCTTTCAATGTTTTGTCTGTCCAGAGGTTTAGATAAGTCTGGTATCTGGAACTCGCCTGTGGGGGTTGCTGGTGACCCTGGCAGACAGTGGTGGGAAGCAGAAGGCGCAGTGGGCCCTGGACTCCATGAAGGCATCTCCTGATTGCTGAGTTTAGTTGTCCTTCTCACGGTCCTGCTGTTGATGTTTAGTGTCCTGGACAGAGCTAGCACAGAAGGAAGTTAATCTGTTGGGCCGTGCATGCAAAGCCGGTCAGCAGCTGAGCCAGGAATAGCAGGCACGGTTTGACTTCACATTTTGCTTGTATTTGCACTTCCCACACACCTTTCCCCCTTCCTGAGCTCATTGCTGCTGTGCGTTCCTGTTGAGAGTGAACTCTTCTGGTTGGGGCTGCAGTGTTGGGAAATGTATGGAATCGCTCAGCCCATGCAGCCAGAGCAGCTGGGAATCATCACGAGATTCCTTCTGGGGGAAATGTGACTGGTGCAGACACTGAGAAAGTGAGGATTTCTGTTCTGTAGGTGTGGGCCTGGCATTTTTTTCCCTGTAACCACTTCTGCTCACTGATGCACCCAGAGAAGAACCAGCCACAGCTCACTGGGGCTTTGTGTACAGCAAAAAGGCTCCTGCGGGCTTGGGGTGACAAACAGGATCACTGTGGCTGAAGCAGCTGAGGATAAAATAAGGGCAATACTGGAAGTTGTGGGATTGAGGTCATCTTCCCTCTGTGAGGGCTGGAGATAGTGGAATGTGTGATACATAATCTAGAACACAGCCATAGCGCTGGGATTTCTTTAGCTGTGTTCTCATGAAGCCAGTGATAAGACTCCATGATTTGATGAAGATCTCTGTGACTTAACAGAGCATGGAAACGTGGAGAGGAGGCTGCTCTGTGTGCTAGGTGTTCCCTGGATTTGAGGCGCAGCTTTGCTCTCTGGTCTCCTGGCTTTTGGTTCAGTGCTGTTACCATGCCTTTGGTTTCAGTGTGAGCCTTTTGTCTGTGAGCGTGAACGTCAGCTGCAGTGCTGGCAGCAGCCTCTTTAGCAGTGCTGTGGTGGGATTTGGAGTGATATTATTAGGAGGAATTTCTTTACTGTAAGGGTTGTCAGGCACTGGCAGAGGCTGCCCTGGGAGGTGGTTGAGTCCCCATCCCTGGAGGTGTTCAAAAGACAAGTAAATGTTGTACTTGGGGACATGGTCTGGTGGCAGACTTAGCAGGGCTGGATTGATGGTTGGACTTGATGATCCTAAAGGTCTTTTCCAACTGAAACCATTCCGTAATTCTATGTGAAATGATCTAACCTGTTCCTGTTTTCCAGGAGTTGAATGACCTGGCACGTGACCCTCCAGCGCAGTGTTCCGCAGGGCCTGTTGGGGATGACAGTAAGTACGCTGCCACCTGCAAACCCTTGTCATCTCTGCTGCTTCCTTCTAAACCAGGGTGTCCGTTTCCTCCGCAAGAGCCCTGCTGTTGTTTCTGGTTACTCCACGAACTCAGCTTACGTTTATTGTCCATCTCTATCCCTTAACACCTTCTGTGTGTGTCACTGGAGATCTCAGCCGCTCCCATTGCACGGACTGGGTACCGGTGTGCTGAGGGCACTTTAAGTTACACTGGTCACAGTGACCATTGTGATGTTCTTAGGGGTTGTTGTCTGCAGAAGTTAGAGACGTCAGGAACTCTGTGGCCAAACCAGCAAACGGCTTCTCATGGCTTTCTGAGCTCCTGCTGCCTAAGTCACGCACAGTGTGAGCACGTGCTCCTGTGGTGGTGGGACAGTCGCCTCCTCACCCCAGGCACCACTGTGGCATGGTCAGGATAGCCAAGTTTTACACAGGGGTCTGAACACTGAGTTTTGCAAGAGGGATGCATGTAGTCCTTGAAATAAGGGATTAAAATGTGAGTGGAAAGAAACTGGTAAGTTAAAGCTTAAATCATGAAGTAACATTAGATTGCTTTTATAAACGTCATTGGTTACCACTGCCAGATGAATTGTGGGAACACTGGAAGCATCGGTTATTCTTGAATCTGGTTTGTGCTGTTGTGTTACGGAGCATAACAAAGCGTAAAGACTGGGAAACAGGTTTGGCTCTTAATATTTTGGCAAGATTTCACTCAATTTAGAATATGACATGTTGGTGCTCAGTAAGCAAAACCAGAATGTTGGAACCCTGCTATCGTGGCTACTTTGGTGCTTGGACATGGCTGCTTGGAGAGATGGGAAGTGCCAGTGGAGCATACTTTAAGTGCACGGTACTGTTAAGTTTAGAAACTGCTCAGATCACTTGGCCCTGCACAGCCTGGTTCGTTCCATGCGAGGCCTGGTGTGATCTTTCTGGCCTATGTGTCAGCTGGTCATCTTTCCAGTGCCAAGCTGTTAACCTGGAGAGTAATTTGGAGTTGTCATTATGTCCTTTTTGGAGCTGGAGGAGTTCTCCAAGAGCAGGAATCCAGCAGTTGTTCTTTGAAAGTCTGCCCTGAATTTTTGTGTCTGACACTGTTTTGCAGTAAGATCGCTGTTGTCTTGCACAGGTGGTTTTACCTAGAAAGGAGGGCAAGAAGCATTGTGTGACTTTATTGAATGGTGTTTATACTGATGCTCCTTTCTCTTAGTTATAGGTGATGTTCCCAGCCTGCTTTGATCAGCTGGGAATAAGGGAACTCAAGCTTTGTGGTGGGTTTATGTGAGAGGCCTTCAGACCGCAGTGGGTTTGCTTTGCAGTGTCCTCCACATTAAGTGGGATTTTACACTTCCAGGAGAGGTGCTCATTTTGGAGCAGCATTGGACTCGTGGTCACAGCTCTTTTGAGGAGGATCAGTGGGGTGTTCGCAAAAAGTCCACTTGTGAGTGTTCATTACAGCTTAATACACTGACATTTAATGTATAAACTGATGGAGGTGAGACAGTGCGTTTGCACTCATGGAGCTCTGCTGTGTGGAAAGGCTGTGCGAGAACACTTTGGAGCTGCGACTGGGGCGCCCTTTAAACAGCCTGCATCAAAGTAGTTGACAAATACAGCATCCAGGCTTGAGAGAGTAGGGAACCCCTGTCTGTGTGCTAAGAACTCTGCGCTTGGGTTCTAAAAGGAAAAAATGGGCTGCCGAGATCTGTCAGAATTGTTTCTGAGCTACTCGGAAGGGCTGAGGTGTACAGGAACTTGCCCATTCCTGGAGAAATGTCAGACTAGATGGAAAAAAAGCGTGTGAAACCTGAGACTTGAAAACACTGAAATAAGTGGAGAAGTTGCTGTTCAGCAGTGCTTCCAAGCAAGGGAGCTGCAGGTGGCGCTGAGGGTTTTGGCAGCAGTGTTGGACTGCTTCTGGCTGCTTCACAGCTCATTTCTGCCTTCAAAAAGTATTATAAAGCAGCAGGTAGTTTCATGGAAGAGAAATCACTAAAATAAGAGCAGGTCTGATGCTTCTTTACAATTTGCAAGTGTGATGTGTGCTGTGATAAACCACTGCCTGGTTTCCAAAGGTATCAGAGGTGACAGGGATCCTTTGGTGGAGGAGGTGGTAATGTAAGTAGGTAAAAGCCTGCAATGGAAAGTTACTGCTGAACACAGAAAGCTTTAAAGGGGTTAAATTCTGCCCCTTGTGCCATGTTTCTGAGACTTCCACTGCAGAGAGCATCGCTTTGGGTGTATGGGAGTGGACAGCAGTGGCAGCAACAGGAAGGTGCCTTCTCATAGAGCCCTGTATTCCAGCTCTGCCCTGTCTGCCTTGTGAGAACGGCATTTCTCAGAGTTCAGGACATGCTGTGCCTCCAGAGTGGTGTCTGGTGCCAGTCCAGCCTCTGTAAATTGTCCCAGTGATAAACTGCTCGTTCCTGCAGTTCAGACTTTAGGAGCTCTTTCTGGCTTATGAACTGTAGGATTTTTCTCTTGTGGTAAGGTCGTTTTACCCTCTTTTGCCCACCTCTGGCCTTTTTTTGGGAAGGTGCTTGGGCCTGGATGGCACTAGGATACTTCTGGAGTGCTGTGCAGTGGCTTCCAAACATGTGGCTGTGCTCAGCTACTGTAAGTCAACAGCCCCTTGTTTTGTAAATAACTCTTTGAATGGCTGATTTCAAAGTGCAAAATCAACTGAAATGAGCTCTGCACAGCAACTCCATCTTTGAGTTCATCAAACCTGTCTTTGATGCTGTGAGAACCTAAAGCTTGGGGTTAAAAAAGTTTTTCCCTTGTGTTTGGGGTGGGAATAGGGGGAAAAGCCAACCAAACCAATGTTTCTGCTTGCAGAATGTTGAGATTTGCTGTGAAAGTGATTTTCCTTCTGGTTCCTTGTTGGGTTTGAGACAGTAGTTGGTTTTATCGGCTTCTCTTTTCAGTGTGCAGAGGTGTGCCGGATGGTGTCCAGTGCAGCTGCAGTGAATCTTGTTTCTGCGTGTTTTTTTCTGTTGTTAGCTGTGCTCTTCACCACTGGGTTTCTGCTGTCTCTTTGTCCTCTTGTCTCAGGTTTCCGGCTGTCCCACTACAGGTGATACAGACTCCCAGGAACCTGTGTGAACCTTTTAAAGTAGTTGAATGCTGTGTATGAGCACGTGAGCCTGACTTCCTGCCTCAACACCAAGTGCAGAGTTTCTCAACAGGAGGGCTGGCATTACCGCCTGCAATTGCCTGTGTACCAGCCCTGCCACTCTTAACCAAACGTTGCTCTCTGCTTCCCTTGGCAGGGCTCTTCCCACTCTCCTTTTTTCCTTTCCTTGTATGAGATCATTCCCAGTGTAGTGCCTGTACCATACATAATTAAAAACTGGTCAGGCTGGATTAGAACACGTAGTGTGACGCTGGGCTCGAATTCCTGGGCACGGGCAGTCTGGGAAGCTGTAGACACTAGTTGCAAATGGAGTACAGAGCTGCTGGTGGCTCCAGCTTCTGCATCTTGAAGACTCATCTTCTGGAGTCATCTGTGCAGCTCCCTGGTGGAAGCTGCGGTGTAGCTGACCTCCGTGTGGGGTGAAACTCCCAATGGTACCAGTGCAGAAATGATGCATTGAGCTCATGCTCTTCATGCAAGCTGGTGTTGGAGCTTCTGGAGAACGCAGGGACCCTAAGAATGTCCTACTGTCCCTCGACCAGAGGCTGTGACTGATTTTCTCATGTTCTGCAGCTCAGACGAATCCTACCCAAGCCGTCTGTGTTAGAGTAGTATGTGCTCTAGGACAGATGCAGGTCTGTCAGACTTAAGTTTTCTCCATTTAGTCTCAGTTTAATCAGCATGCCCTGGTCCTGGGTGCTGAGCAGGCAGTCATTCTTATGTTCCTTGTAAAGCTTGCATTGTTTTCTGTTGCTTTAATGAACTCTTAAGGTGTTTGTGAAGACGGGTTGAACATTCAGTGAAGGCAATGCTGGCTCAGGCTACATCTGTCTGTAAGGAATATGCAGAGCTGAGGCTTCCTCTCTGTTAGCAGGGGATCTATGCAGGAGATCTCTCACTGCAGAGTGGTGTGGGTTCGTACTGTTGCAGTGCTGGAACTCGCCCGAGGGCAGCACAGTCACTGGAATCTCGCCTTTGCTTCAGGTGCTTCATGGGAAACAGCAAAATTGAAATCGCATATGTGCCGGCTCTGAAATTTTGACTGTAACTGCCTGGCTTTCTCTTGTGAAGAGATTTTTTTCACAGGGCGCAATGTGTGTGTGGTATTGTGGTGATCCCAACAGATGAACCGAGCGAGTGTGGAGTCCTGACTACTTCTGTCTGTCTCTGTTAGCTCTCTGGCTTGCTTCCCTGCAGCCTTTCTGAAGGCTTTGTTTTTAAAATAGCCTTTTCTGTGTTGCTTTGTCTGGAAGCAAGTAGTTCATGCCTTGAGCTGCTCCAAACTGAATTAAGTCTTTTTCTCTTTCAGTGTTCCACTGGCAAGCGACAATAATGGGACCAGTAAGTATGAGAGAACTGATGTTCGTAGCTCGTTGTAACCAGTCATCTTGTAACAGCTCCTCAAACTGCAATGGTTCTTTTTGGTTAACAGAATGACAGTCCCTACCAAGGTGGAGTATTTTTCTTGACAATTCACTTCCCAACAGATTATCCCTTCAAACCACCTAAGGTGAGTGCCTGGTACCGTAAACTGATGTACCCTATGGTGTAACACACATGTATGAGCCCACACTGACCTCTTCCTTCTTCCGCAGGTTGCATTTACAACAAGAATCTATCATCCAAATATTAACAGTAATGGCAGCATTTGTCTTGATATCCTACGATCACAGTGGTCCCCAGCACTAACTATTTCAAAAGGTACCTCCAACGCTTCTTTACTTTCACTGTGCTGACGTGAGTGACTGGGTTGCATGTAGAGTGTAAAAACTGCTGTGTTCCCTCTGTTGGCTGTTCCTGCGGTCACTGCCTCCGTCCTGTGACACAGTCGAGCTCACAGCCAATTAGGGAGCTCAGGGTGCTCTGGACAACTTTCCCTGTGCCATAGGGAGACTGTTTGGCTTTGCCACTGAGTCAGACAAGTCTCATTATGCTGAGTATGTAGTCTTACCACCTCTCCTCAGAGCTTGAATGCTGAACTAACGAAGTTAAACCTGCTACAGGGCAATGAAAGGCATCCGTTTTCAAAACGTACACCAAGTGAAACCCCGAGGGAACAGCTATGTGGCCTTGAAAAACATTGATCCTGCTCATGTTCTTTGTCATCTTAAAACAGTTCCTTTTTCCAAGGAACTTCACAACTTGGTTATTTTTATAAGAAATCTTTCAGAAATGTAGCATACTATAACATGTTCTAAAACTTGCATGTGGTCCCTGTGAGCTGTGTCAGCTGGTGAGGCTAGAATCTGTCCTTTGTGTCACAGAGCTGTGTTTGTTTTATTTAATGCAAATAAGAGGCTGGAAACACCTTGAGAGGAGGCTCAGGGCTCAATTGTACTGATTTTTGTGGCTATTGGAAGTGTAGACCTTGCCACGGCAGTTGAGGATGTTTTTGGTCTCCTCTATGCATGGACCATGTCCTGACCATTCCTCTTTTGTAGCTTCATGCTGGTTTTGTAATTAAGTGCTGCAGATTCTTGGTGTCTTCCACATTGTGTCCCAGCTCTGAGGCTCTCCGTTCCCATTATTCTTCCCTCCAACTACGTGTGGTGTCCTTGGACACCCTTCTAGTTCAGACCCTCCCTTGTACATTGGAACTGTCTTCTTTTACTGAACCCACGCAAATTCCTAAGCCTTTGTCCAGCAAAAGGCTTCTGCTTTTGTAGAAAAAGATGGAAAGGCAAAACAATATCTTATCTCTTTGAGAGAAGGGACTCTGCTGGTGCATGGAGCTGCAAGTCTCCAATGTGAGTGGAAAGAACTGAAGAAATGGTGTCGGTCAAGGGAAAAAGAGGGTCATGGTGAGGCAGCTTTCCTTGCGAGTGCTTTCAGCCAAGCACTAAGTTGGTACCAAGTACTGATGTCTGTGGTGTTTGAATAGCTCTGTAACTGGCTAGGAATGCTGTAGCTGGAGAATGTGCAATGCGGGGGTCTTATTTGTTTTAGTCCTGCAGTGCCTGTGTTGGCGGTGGAGTGATAGACAACACATCTCAAAATACTGGAGGAGGAACTGGAGATGGGGCAGTTAGAAACCAATGGGGCAAGGATTGAAGAGAGGAAAGGCTGTCCATGCCTGCCTGTTAATGGCTGTCAGCTTTAATTGCTCACAAAATACATCTTAACAGTGACTTTACAAGCCAGCTACAGTTTTGATGTGCTCTGAACGTCTCCATCTCCTGCTTTCTGCCTTGAATTTTTTTTTTTCTCTTTCTTGTCATCTTTATGCTGAATCCTTGTGACTGAGCCATCGGATCAGCATGTTGCCCATCTCCCTCTCCAAGTGTGCTCCCTGGGGCTGAGTATCTCTTGCTGGTCCCTTCTCCCTCATTGCAGGGGCACAAACTCTTCTTCATGTCAGCAGTGAGAAAGCAGCCTTATCTGAGATCATTTCATGAAGGAGTTGGAAGGAGCAAAAGAAATTCCTATGGGTGACTTCACAGAAATTCAGAATCCTTCTCTCAGGAATAATAGGGATGTCCTGTCAGAAAATAGATCTCAGCTGAATAAGAGGCAAGTGTGGATACTTAAAAGAAGCATTCCCATCTTGAACAAGTATAAATAAATTACCCAAAGGCAACGTCAGCCACTTAAGGTGGAAATGTTGTTTTTAGTCAGTTTAGAACTGTATCCTTGCAGACTTCGGGGCTGTTCCAGCTCTTCAGTAACTCTTTGTAGCCTTATGGAAGAACAAACACGTTGCTAGTAGGGAAAACTGTTGGGTTTGGTTGTTTGAAGTGAATAACAAGACTTAGATTACTCGGCATGAAGCTCCCATCCCTCCCAAAGCAGGAATTCAGTGTTTGTAGTGTGTATTGCTTAGAACAAGTCTGGAACTGTGGTGCCCTTTAAGGGAGGACACCGTTGGGACCGAGCTGGTTGAGTTTAAAATGTGTAAGCAGTTAACTAGAACATAACCATACAAAAATGTACTTTACTGACAGAGAAATCTGAGAAAGCTGGAAATGGTTCTTCTGGGAGACAGCATGTCCCACCTCCTGAGGTATCCAGTAGAGAATGCTGTCAGCAGTCACATGGGCTGAACATTACCTTGGAATTCGAGTGTATGACCCGCAAGGGGGAAGACGAAAGGGTACTTAGTGACTCCCTTTTTATCTGTAGTGCCACTTTCTAGGTGAAAAGACTATGAAAAATCCTACCAGTGCCACCTAGTCGTCCCAGTTCAGTGGTGAAGGTGAGGTGGGCTCCTCCCCAGGGGTGGCTGATTGCTCCAGGAGGCACTGGAGTATCCAGCTAGGGAGCTGGCTGCTGCCCTCTTTGCTGGATAAGGCAGTGAAGGCCTGCGTGTGTGGGCTCTTGGAGTGGTTTTGTTTGAGACTTCTGAGTAAATAAGGAAGCTTCTCTCTGTAAGCAACTCGATAGAGCGATCTCATCTCCGTTAGCAGGGGTGACCAACATCTCTGGTTTTGTTTGGTCTTTCTAAGTGTTTGTCCCTCCTGGGCCTGGTAAGGGGTTCTGCGGAACAGGGAGAACAGCGCTGTGTGTCTGGGTAGAAGAATGAACTTGCTCGTATGGGTAACTCTGAAGGAAGTGTTCCTTAGAGTGCATCTCGTGGGATGAATCCTCTCCAAATGCGGTCTTAAACACACCTGGGTGGGTAACTTAAACTCTAAAGCTTAGGCTTAAATTAAAAACATCATCTGCATAAATAAGAGTCCCTGTTGCGTTAAACAGGAGGGTAAGGTTGTCGAGCGTGATTGTGCTCTTCTTGGCCATTTTGGGAAAAATGCCACTTTCTCCTGAATTTGGTGGGTGCATGTGCAGGAGTTAATGCTAAATTGCAGTGCCTCTCTGGTAAAAGTCAGGGGAACTTGCTCCGTCATGTCCACACTTCTCTCCACTGTGTTTGTTGGAAGATCTTGCCTGGTGCACAGCCAGGAGGAGCTTCACTCTATTTCATCCGGGAGTTCAGCTCCCACTGTTCATACTCTCCCATTCCCAGTGCGGTGGGAATCTTCTGTAGTGCTGCTCTTGCAGGTGTTGAGGTATCACTTTGCTGAGACATCCTGTGTGGGAATTCCCAAGTATCCAGCAACCTCAATGAAGTTCACCAGGGGGTGCAGGGATAGGACAAGGGGTAACAGTTTAAGCTGAAAGAGGGGAGACTGATATGAGGTCTTAGGGAGAAATGTTTTCCTGTGGGGAGGCCCTGGCCCAGGTTGCCCAGAGAAGTAGTGGCTGCCCCATCCCTGGAGGTGTTCAAGGGCTTGGTGCAACCTGATCCAGTGGGAGGTGTCCCTGCCGTTTCAGGGTGTTGGAACTGGATAGGCTTTGAGATCCCTTCCAACCCAAACCATTTTATGATTCTAACTTGGATCTTCACAGACTGGGTCTCAAAATCAGAAAGTTGGTTTCTGCTCATCCTCTTGGCTTTTAATTTTCCTGCTGTAGTGCTTACCCAGATGTCTGGGAGATGTAACTGTCACATAGCGTGGATCTGTCTCTCTGTGTGTGCCAAGTTAGGGTCTTATTGGAAACTTTTAGTCTGGCACATCCAACTCTTCTTCAAATTTACTGTAGCTGCTTGTGTAACTTCCTAGGTATTGCCCTTGCTGCAAAGGCAGCTGCACTAGGACTGTTGCTGAACAGCTGGGGGAGATGATCCTTCCCCTCTGCTTGGCGCTGGTGAAGCCACAGCTGGAGCATTGTGTCTGTGCTGAGCTCTCCAGAACAAGAGAGACAGAGGTACTGGAGAGTGTGGAGAAGTCATGAATGTGTTGAAGGGATTCCCGTTACGAGGACAGGCCGAGGACCGTTCATCTCCATTATGCTAGTGGAGATGTTCTGTAATCTCCAGAGTACCGGGCTGAATTACACCTGAGCTGACAAACGTGGTTACTTCTGTATACAGGAGCTTGGCTGGAGGAGCTGGATCAAAGACTACGGCATCTGTTGGAGCTGGTGGATGGGGCTCCGGGAGGATGGCAAACTGCTCGTGGAAGGAGCTCATGGGCATCATGTTGGCTGTTCACCCTGGGGCAGAGCAGACAGGAGGGGCTTCTTCCCTTACTGTGATCTCCTAATACTGTTGTGGTGTGTGCGAGAGCAGATACTGCCCTCTTTGATCTGACAGCTCCGTGTGTCAGCGTGCAGGATTTGTGCTGGTGATCTCGGGATGCTGTATGGCTTCAGGCAGGACACACAGTGGAGCGAGTGCCACCCTTCTGTCCTGGCAAGTGGGTGAAGGAACAGTCTTATGGCCTTCTTGTACTTCACTAAAGGTTTGGTTGGCACAGTCATCATGCCAGCTTGGAGCCAGACCTGTCATTTGTGGGTGGGGACTGCACTGGGGTCTGGGACCTTTTGCCCCACACAGGAGTTGAGTGTATGGGAGTAACTTCTTTTTTTAGAAGGCAACTGATCTGTTCCCTTTGGGCTACTGATACAGCGATGTTCACTTTGCTTTGAAGATAAAAGTTAGGATAGCAAGAACCATCGAGGAGAGAGCTGAGGCTTTCACTCATCATCTGGCTTTGACCAAAGCTGTTTTGTGCCCAAGAAAACCCTCTGCCCATAGATAACTCAGACTGGCTCTTCAGAGGGCAGCCCCTACCCAAACTGCTGCTGAACCAGAACACAGCCAGGTGAGATGGTTTTTCTGGGTAGCTCATACTTGATATTTGCTTTTTATCTCCCTGCTGTGATTCAGCTGGAGATTCCGTTCCTTCTCAGTCGCCTCTCATTATCCTGAAGTGTCCCATGAGTGCTTTATTGAAGCGAGTTCTGTTTACAATACCCACTGGCCTTCACTGGTCTGGGGTTACCCTGCTTGAAGGGGCAGCTGACAGTGATGTGTGTCAGACCCATTCAAGCTGTGCAAACAGGGATTTGAGTTCTGAATTTGAAGATGATTTCTGTGTTGAGGAAGTGGAGATCACCACCAGCTCCTTAGGGCAGATTCCTGGAAGTCTGTGCCTTACATGTCACGTCTTGGGCATCACTTCTGGATTAACTGGGGTCCTTGTCTCAGTGCAGGGCGATGGGGCAGCGCTAACGCTCGCCTGTCTGGTGCTAAAGAAACCAGAAGGGGTAACTTTTAGGTCCTGCGTCATGCCCTAACAAGGCTGAAATTATTTCAGTGGTGGCCTTGGCTGTTGAGCTTCTCTAGAGATTGGTGTAGTCCAAATGAGTTGAGGACTTGCCTGGAGTCCTGCATTCAGTTCTGGAGTGCTCAGCACAGGAAGGACATGGATTTGTTGGAGCAAGTCCAGAGGAGGCCACAAAGATGATCAAGGACTGGAGCACCCCCTGTATGAGGACAGTTTGAGAGAGTTGGGGTTGTTCAGCCTGGAGAAAAGAAGGCTGTGGGGAAACCTGGGAGCTGCAAGAAGGGGGTGGCCAGGAAAGCTGGGGAGGGGCTCTTCATCAGGTAGTACATGGACAGGACGGGGGGGGAACGGTTTTGAGCTGGAAGAGGGGAGACTGAGATGAGATCTTAGGGAGAAATGTTATGCTTTGAGGGTGGGGAGGCCCTGGCCCAGGTTGCCCAGAGCAGTGGTGGCTGCCCCATGTTTGAACCTGGCATTAAAAGCCAGGTTGGATGGGGCTTGGAGCAACCTGATCCAGTGGGAGGTGTCCCTGCCCATAATAGGGGTTTAGAACTGGATGGGCTTTAAGGTTCCTTCCAACTGAAACCATTTCATGACTCTATTCTGTGGCATGTCTCGGATTTGTGTGGGCCTGGAGGTGTTCCATCAAATCCATGGAGAGCTGACTTCATGGATTGTCTTGATGAATGACTGAACCGATCCGTAGCAGAAGAAGCTCAGCCATGGAGTTCACATATTGAATCTGCATCTCCCCACATATTCGGTCAGCTGTGGCAGAGGCAGAAGGATGAAGTTGCTCCTCGGCAATGACAGGCTACTCTTGGTTATGTGAGAGCAGAGGAGCCTGAGAAGATGAGTCGATCTTGCAGCAACGAGCTGGAGCCGAGCTTGCTGACAAGCTGTGAGTGGCGTGATTCTCTGCAGAGAGGGAAGATCATCCTTACACTTCGGAGCGCTACGTACTGAGTGAAGGGAAGTTTCCTGGTGGAAACTGGTATCAGAGTTGTGCTAACAGATCTTATTTTGCATTGAAAAGTGCATTGCTGGAGCGTTCTTAATGTTAAGCATTAAGTGACGATTCTGCTTGATGTGAATGTGCTTATGTTGCTGCCCTGTGGGGAGCCAAGCAGGTTACTCTCTAGAAGCACTTTGTTGGTAGTCTTCCTGCATGATTAGCTTGGCTCTCCCACTTCCTTGGCTGTTGTGAAGTCCTTGGTCTGTGCTAGTCCCTAGCAGTAGGAAGCCCACTCAAGGATAAGCTGTTTTCCTTGTCCACAGTTGAAGGATTGCAGTTGGAGTACGTTAAATAGGCGGCGTGGTTGGTGAGTTAAAGCAAAGCTGAAGCAAAACCAGTTTTTTAATGAAATGGTGCTTGAAAACGTCAGTGAGTGAGGTTACTCAATGTTTGGTGCAACCTGGATGCTCTGACAGCTAAGAATGAAAAGATGAGCAGTAACTCGGTATCAGGACCCTTTGATCAATGCAAAGTGAAATTTATTCATTTGACTTTAACTGACAGAAATCCAGCTTTCAGTACTGAGGATTGTGCCCTCCTGCTACTGGATTTCCTCCAGTGAAAGGCTGGAGTGGAGTTGTTGGATCGTTCCAACAACTTGTGGAACAGCTTCACCTGTGGCCATGCAAGAGGAGGACCGGGTATAAAACAGTGTCACCTACCCACCTTGTGTACTTACTCAGCCTGATTCCATGGTTGCAAAAGTTGATTCTTATCAACTCTTTTGATTGTGTCCTGCCAATCTGGTGGTTGTTTGACTGGTAAATGTCCAGGTTTGCTGTGAGCTTGTTGCAGTGATACCTGGCTGCAGAAGGTGATGATCTGATGAGTCTGTTCTGCAGTGGGGGTCTGATCTGATGCATCACAGAACTCCTACACGTAATTGATGTTTTTAAGAATTGCTTCCTCTTTTCCCTTGTTCTCAGCTCCTTAAACTCTGAAGAGGCACCTTTTCCAAGAGGTTTTTAGTAGTGCTGTTGGTCTGAAACCTGTGGGTCTTCACACCTGTGCAGTGTTCTGGTGGAAAACCTCCACAGAGAACCTTCCTGACCTTATTCTGGACAGAGCTAGGTGCAGCAGGCTGTTAAGATAACCCCGCTTAGGTACAAATGTGCTTCCTGCCAAGGCTGTACAGGTAAAATGAGAAAGACGTGAGGTGCCCAAGGAGGAGTTCTCACACAGTGCTGTGGGTGCTGGGGCATGGGTCTGGGGAAGGCAGTCAGAGAGGAGTGGACATGCCGATAGCTTGGTTCTGCTGGTGCAGGGTGAGCCATCTTATCAGAATCCTTGGTTATTAAAGGTATGTGGTGAGATAAGACTTGAGGGAGTGGTTCTAATTGCTGAACAGAAAAGCTTGGATGGGATATCCTGTAGCTTACATTCCCTTCCTCTGTCAGATGTTACCTGTTTTACTGATCCCACCAGCGGAAGGAGCTTCATTGGCCAGAGCAGTGGAGCCTGGCAAACGCAGCAAAATGAGCTACAGGAAGACAGTGGGAGAAATGACTGTGTCGAGGCTAAGCTGGGCGTAAGGTGGCGGAGAGATTCCTGTTCCTGAATGCATAATGTGAACATGGATTCTTGGTGCTCTCATTGTTGAGCAAGCAGCTCAGCTCAGACCTAGTGAAGCCTTTGTCCTGCTTTGAAAATTTTCTCCTGTTTACATGGATACAGGCCAAAGTGGCCAGCAGCCTCCTGGCTTGGATTAGCCATGGGGTGGCCAGCAGGAGTAGGGAAGGGTTCGTTGCCCTGGACTCAGTGCTGGTGAGGCTGTACTTCGAATCCTGGGTTCAGCTTTGGGCCTCTCACTCCAAGAAAGATAATGGGGTGCTGGAGCGCATCCGGAAAAGGGGAATGGAGCTGGGTAAGGGTCTGGAGCTTAGGGGTTCTGGAGGCAGCTGAGGAACTGGGGACTGTTTAGCCTGGAGAAGAGGAGGCTGAGGGGAGACCTCATTGCTCTGCGCAGCTCCTGGAATGGAGGTTGTGAGGTGGGTGCTGGTCTCTGCTCCCAGGTAACAAGTGATAGGATGAGCGGAAATGGCTTCAAGGGAAGGTTTAGATTGGACATTGAGAAAATTACTTCACAGAAAGGGTTGTCAAGCACTGACAGTGGATGCCCAGGGAAAGGGTTTAGTCTCCATCCTTGGGTGGATTTTAAAGCTGTGTGGATGTGGTGCTTAGGGGCATAGTTTAGTGGTGGGCTTGGTGGTGTGAGGTTAAGGGTTGGACTCGGTGGTCGCAAGGGTCTTTTCCAGCCTAAATGATTATGATTCCATGAATATCAGGCCCATTCTTCCCTCTTGTCTGTCACTGTTCTTTGTTTTGCCATCTCTGCTCTAAACTTTGCCATCTCTGCTCTAAACTATCTTAAAACCCCACCCCACACACACTGAGCATAGGGAACGTGTGCTGCTCTCGTTTTCTGGCTACTGCCTTTTGTCATGGTGTCTCTGCCTCCCTCTCCATGCCACAAGGGCAGCCAGTGGAAGTTTGGACAGGTTTGTGTTTAGTGCCTTCAAACTTTGAGCAGCTGCACATCCGATTGCTTGGAGGACGCACTGTGCTGCTGCTGGTGATGGGACATAGCAGTGTTTGGATGAAGTGAGCTGAGAGGCAGACACGCACGGGTGTTTGGCATTTTTTGGGGGGGGAAGACATCTCTGACGTGCTTCATGGTGTCCCCCCAATACGCTTTGCGTACAACTCCCTGCTTGCTCATCTCTTCTACTTCAGGGTGAACATTGGAATGTGCACGTGCTGTTTGTAGCTTGGCAGGCAGTCTCGTGATCCGAGTGTGGGTGAAGGCTGGCACCACACTTGAGTGGCATCATACGAGCGGGACGCGGCTTTGGGGATATAACAATGTGTGTGTACAGAAGTGGTGGTGCACAGGGCTTGGTGATGGGTATGAGCACAGTAACCTCTGCTTTCCTGATTCAGTTTGAGAACTATTGTACAATTAATCCATCTCAGCCTACTTTGTGCTCAGAAAATTGGATAAAGCCTCTTAATTCCTTGCAAGACAGCATTGTTTTTAAATAATTAAGTGTCTGTAAGCGCTTGTGCGTCCTTGGTTTCACTTGGGTCTGTCTGCTGCCTGACTTCTGATTAGTGCCTCTGCAGGTCATTGACAGTGAGGGTGTGTGGCTGGTTCGGGGAAAAGCTGAATTCCAATTCCCAAAGCAAGGATGCTTTCGCAGAAGACTTTCAGGTCCGGTTTGGGATAGAACACATCTGCCTTGCGCTTTAGGGCTGTTACAGGTATCCCTGTTCTGAGAGGTTCCCAGGTGTAGTGGGGATATTGAAAAACTTGGGGTCATGTGAAGTTGTGTGGTTAAATGGTGAGGAATTCTGTTAGAAATGACTTTGCTGAAGCCTGTGGGATCACTGCTGCTCGGTGTTCTTAAAAGGATGCCAGTGCTCATGGCTGGACTCGGGGGAGAGTGGCGGGCTTGCTTTACAGATGCCTTTGGCTGCACTCAAACTCTAATCTGGTCTCTCTTTTTTTTTCTCTTCCCAGTACTTTTGTCCATCTGTTCTCTGTTGTGTGATCCCAATCCAGATGATCCTTTAGTGCCTGAGATTGCACGGATCTACAAAACAGATAGAGAAAAGTGAGTATGGAAGTCAAACCCCATGAAATGTTCTTGAAAGAGCAGAATCTGCACTTAAATAGTAATGGGGAACTGCTCCTTGGAGAAGAGGGTCAACTTCTGCTTGCCTTTTCCACTTTAACTGGGCCTTTTTAGACACTTTTCATGTGATCTGTAGTATAGCTGCCGTAATGGTGCTGCTTTGCTGTGGGAAGCAGGACCATAAGCAGCAGAAGTGATGGAAGGTCCTTTGCTTATGAGGTATTACTACTGCATTTTCATTCCCCATGATGGTCTTTCATTAGTGGTGTAGCTGCTAATTACAGGTTTGCCTAATGTAATGGAAAAGGGAAGTAAGCAATGCAAACTTGTTTGTCGAGCTCTTGAGCAGATTCTAGGAGCCGTACTGTCTGCTTTAGCTTTCTGTAACCAGCAGAGGGAGGACACGTTACTCTGGTGGGAGAATGGTTCCATGCAGTCGGTGAGGGAATCATGCAAGAAACGGAATAACCAGAACGCCGTTCCACCTTCATCTCACAGCACAAGGGAAGGACAAGTGGGGTAGATTTGAGGTAAAAGGGTTCCCAAGCCTCTATGAAAGCAGACAGCAAGGATGGAGACACCTCTAGCGCTTGTTAAAAGCACCGACTTAATGACTGTTATAAACGCTTTTCTGCCTTCCAGATGACACTAGTGTTAATTTCTGAAGCTGCATGGTCAGCTAATGAGAATGAAATAGGAAGGGGAAAATGGTTTGCGACCTTGCTTGCTCTGGTGTTTGAAAAGTGACGTTAGAGGAGTTCATGTGGCCCATTTTACTGAGCTGTGAGAGCAGCAGCACATATTGTGAGATGCACCCAACAGCGGCTGATGGCGCTTAACATGTGCAGGGCTGTTGTCTGGGTTTTCCAAAAGCAGGGAAGCAAATTTGTACTTCAGCACAACTGAATTTCTTCAGTGGTCCCAGAACAGGGAGGTGACAAATGCTCTCACCTTCATGAGTGGGTTGTCAGGCTCTTTAAGCTCAATCCTAGCACAGGAACCCAGCCCACATCCATAACCAGGGAAGGTCTTGTTGTGAGCATCAGATACATTTCCTACGGATTCTGTGGATTGAGCATCTTGCCTCTTGTTCACAGAAATGGGCTTTGGTCAGGGCTGGTGGGCTGTTTGACAAGCTGAGCTTCCTCTAGTCGTGACTCTGGCTGTTGAGGGTGTTTGGGAGCCAAAGCTGCAGGTGGCTTGGGAAAAGGAGATCTTTTTGCCTTCCAAATAAAACTCTTGGTGGACAAGTTGTGTCCTGGTAGTCATTGGAATGGCCAGATGGGACGTGTGGCATGAAACAAACCTGTTGGGGTTTGGTGGCCGATGGACACTGGACACTAGGCTTAACTTCCCATGGGGAGAAAAGTAGAGGGAAAGGGGAACAGAAATGTATTTTTTCTAGAATGCCACAAGTAAAACTGTCAGGAACAGCTTCCCCAGGGCTGCAGCAGCTACTAGGGGCTGGGG
Source organism: Cuculus canorus (assembly GCF_017976375.1). Classification (NCBI taxonomy): domain Eukaryota; kingdom Metazoa; phylum Chordata; class Aves; order Cuculiformes; family Cuculidae; genus Cuculus; species Cuculus canorus. Next base: position 245,461 of record NC_071414.1, read on the forward strand.
AGACATAGGTAAAGACTCTCTGGGAATGCTTCCCCTCAGCCCTGCACTGACACTTCTGTTACAAAGGCCTTGCATTCCCCTTGCAAATAGAAGTAGTCACTTCTTCTGCGTGGAGTTTTGTGGCCTTTCTTGTTTCTCTTGGTTGCCCAATGCTTCTGTTTGCATTTGAATGTTATGGATTTTTAATGCTGCTGGAGAATGCGAGTTTATGCCATGTGTAGACTGAACTGCTGGAGTGGAAGCACTGTTTGGATGTTATCCTAAGTAAATCCTCTTTTTATACATGCAGGTACAACAGAATAGCTCGGGAATGGACTCAGAAGTATGCGATGTAATTACAGAAATTATTGGATAACCTCTACAAATAAAGATAGGGGAACTCTGAAAGAGAAAGTCCTTTTGATTTCCATTTGACTGCTTTCTATGAGCCCACGCCTCATCTTCCCCTGTGCACATGTTTACCTGATACAGCAGTGCTGCGTGTTGTACATACTTGGAACAACAAACTAGAAATACTGTATTTCCCCGTACCAACATTGACTCCTAGCAGAGAAGTGTGTGTGTGAAAAGCTGGTTCTTCAGTCATAACTTTGTGAGCCTAAAAGCATTCCTTGCCAATTTAAATTGGGAAATAAAATGTGAATGGGTGAATTATGGTGGATTTTTAGGGGCAGTGGGTGCCGATCCATGAAGGGTTTTAAGTTGGAATCCTTTTAAACTCATAACAGTTATGAAAAGCAAGGTGAAGAACTTGAAGCTGTTTCTATATTCGTATTATTCTGAAGGACCTGCACCCTAGGTAAATGTAATGAGCAATGAGAGAAGCTGTACCCACATCCTGTGTTAAGGTCTGAGTTTCACCGGTCAGCATTTAAATGGATTGGAGCTATTAGTGCATCAAGTGACGTTGATTTGTTTCAACTCTCTCCCCTCCTTCATACTTCTTTTGGTTTGTATGTGGTTTCTCAGTTAATACATAGCTAATAGCTCTTATTTTTCTTAGGTTTTTTAACTGCTTAGGTCTTTCTGGATGTAAGGGTAAAAATCCATTTGACAGAAAACTTGTGTATATTTAAAGACCCAACTGCTCCCCTGGAGCTTGTACGTTCAAGAATGATTAATCTGTGTAATAAACTGATTACTACAGTCATTACATATAACTTTGTGTGAATAGGCTTTTAATTTTCAGAGCAGTTTGTTACAGGATAAAACTGATGGTGGATCAAACTCAAACTTTTGCATTCATGAGCGGTTGCGTTCGGAAGCGATGAAGCAGTTTGGGTCACGCCACACCAGGCTGTGCGCCCCATCAGGACAAACGTAAGCCGGAAGCACTTAGATGAAATCAGGCTGTGTAGTGTGCCAGGAATCTGACTGTTAAACCAAATAAGCGGTTCACTAAATGCGAGTCGGAGTGACATTTGACAAAGCCTAACGGTATTATTCCCACTTGCATGGGACCTAACACAATGCATATGTACTGTAGGTAAGTGAAACCTTCTGTAACTCAATGGATGTAAAAGGGTAAAAAAAGACAAAAACCTACCAAACACATCAGCACAAACTTTCATAAAATGTGGCTTTTACATAATTACTTTGCACTAAACATTTGCAGATGTTCATACAGTTTTAATTGTACTTGTATGTGTCTTTTTTGAACAAAGTCTTCACTTGAATCTAGTGACAAATGTAGTTTGAACCTTTTCTTTGTATACAAGTGTATTTGCCAGCATCGTTGGTGTGAAATAGGTGAGTCTGCAAGTTTATCTCCTCTAGTAGAATTGTAAACAAAGCCATTGACTAAGAAGGAGCGGCTGTCGCCTCCAGCCCTCCAGCCACAGGGGTCTGTCCCATCCATTTTCAAATGCATCTTTACACTCTTGCACAAATGAGGAATAAATGTCCACTGCTTTTGGTCTAAATCTGTTCCTCTTGTCTCCTCTCTCGCTGTCCTCGTGTTCACACTGCAGGGTGTGGATGGTGTCAGTGTTTCTTGAAGTCCTTGCAGCTGGTGAAGTTGGGCTGTGTGTCCATCTCCAGCAGGCACGAGGGCTGCTGCTCCTGAGCTTTAGTGGGGAAGAAACAGAGCGTGTGACTCTGTTATCTGGCTGAGTGACCCCACAGGGCTGAGCTACCAGGGAGGGGAGATCCGTGATGTGCAGGGTATTGGCTCCTCTGACTCTTGGTGCTTGGGTTATTGCACAGGATGTTGGTTTCCCTGGTTGGGAAAACAGTGGCCTGATACCCGAGTGTGGCCCTGGGTAGAACTTCTGTTGTCCAGACTCAGTAGCTGCTGGCATCTCATGGGTTTGTATTTGCCTTCTCCACATCTGGCATCATCTTTTACTGAACGGTTGGAACACATGGGCTGGTGTTTCTGATGGATCCTCCATGACCAAGGGGGAGAGGACGTGCATCAGCGGGGTCAGCATGTACTGCCTTTCAGAGAAAGGCCCAGTTGGGGTGAGTCTCGGTGATGATGAACCTTGCAGCACACTCTTCTGGGGCAGTCCCTGAATGTCTGTGTACATGAGCCCCCTGGGAGAAGGTTTCTGGCAGGTTTGGCTGGAGTTTGGCACTGGTGGTTACTGGAGGAGATGGGAGGTGTGCACGGGAGAGAGGAGAGGGAGGGGGGGATGCTGTGGGAGGGGAGGATGGCTTCCTTTTGTGGTGGGGCAGGGTAGCAGGACAGAAATGGACCTGTACATGAAGTGAATCCATAGGGCCTTGGAGGTTGGGGCAAGGTCAGCTTGGGTACTGCGGGCACACTGCTGGTGATGGCATGGCTGTCAGGGAGGTGTTTATTGGAGACTTCTTGCTGAGAGTAGGACAGAAGTTGCAGAATAAGCAAAGCAGTTCTGGTGCTCCTGGAGCAGAGAGTGCGCCTGCTGTCCCTCATGTGGGTCGGCCATTGGAGGGTGGCACTGTGAGCTGCATGAAGGAGCCTTTTTTACCTAGATTTTAACTTAAAACCTGATCCAGCTTAGCCTGTTTGGGTAGCTTGGTACGCGAGGGGCGCTGCTCGGGATGCAGAAGCTCCCAGTGAGCTCAAATGTTACTGTGACTAAGCCCAACAACCACGGACTTGCAGACTGGGATGCAGCTGGGTCTGGGCAGCACTGGAGAGCTCATTTCTGTGCTTGAAATACCCAGTTGGGCTGTGGTGCTGTGTGCTGTGGCCTTTCTTCAGTGGCTCTGTGGCAATACAGGGGTGATAATTTGTTGTGGTGTTTTTTTGCATTATTACCTTGCTATCCCAGTGCTTTTAAGTAAGCTGTGCCCTGACCTCTCTGCAGACCCCTCTGTTCAGTCTGCATGCATGGAATGAGGTAGGAAAAACAGTGGGATGAAGCTGGTTCCCATCCTGTGTCCCCAACGTGAGCAAAACACGCAAAGCAAACTGTCCTGTGCCACTGAAGGTTGTGCGTTCCCTTGTTTTCGGTGGCTGCAGCTGTGGACAGAAATGTACAGCTGTGTTTCCAAACAGTCCTGGCCATCTTCTCATCGTTCAGCAGCAGAACAGCTCTAGACCTGTTCTTGTTTCCAACTCTGACATATGGTAGAAGATCAGAAGCCTTAAGGAATGATAATGGCCCGTGCTTTCCCCATTTAAAGGCTGATTTCCTGGTGCCTGGAGCTCCTGCTGGAGTGGGTATGGCTGAAGACCTGAGAGGTGCAGAAAACTACTGCTCAAAGCTGTTGAAACTTAGTCGTGTGTCGCTTCCACTCCAGCTGGAGGAGCCCTTGGGCTCTGGGCATGCCTGCTTGCCAAGCTGAGCTTGGAAGCCACCTCCTCCAAGCACGGAAGTCCCATGGTGTGTTGGACTAGGAGGAAGGTGATCCCCTTTAAATGGCCTTGGAGCAGTTCTCTTTTATCCCTTTCTAGGTGACTAGAAAAGCTTTCATCCCCCAGTTACTGTTTCTGTCCATTCCTAGGCTCCTGTGGATGGACTTGGAGCAAGTCCATGGCTGAAGTTCAAAATCCTTGTTATTTGGGGGGTTGATGGAAGCTGTTTCCCACAGGGACAAGAAGTGCATTGAGGGCACGTGGTGGAAGGTTGCAAGCAGGAAGGTGCCTGCTGCCCAACTTTCTGGATGGGTGGAGACCAAGCCAGGCAGTCGGGCTTCAGGAGGGATTGCTGCAGTGGTGGCTGGGCTGCCCCTGCCCTGGCAGTGTTGGTGAATGGGATCAATGCGAACACAACCAGAACTGTTGTAATGTGTTGCAATGTGATCGCCATTAAACAACCCCTTACGCTTCCTGTGGCTGGGTTGCTTTGTTGCTTTCCCTGTGCCTTTTCCCTATTCTTTTTGCTGACTGTTTTCTCCTGTGGCAGCTCTCCCTCCTCCACGATGCCCTGGTTCTGTGCTGTGGCCATTGCTGATCACCTCCATCTCGTTGTGTTTGGCTTCACAAAGCCTGGCTTGCTCTGAACATGGGCAGGACTTTGGGGCAGTGCCGAGCACCCTTGCTGGCTCCTTCCCACTTGATGTGGGCATGCACACATTCCCAGCAAGCTTGGATTTCTTAACAAGCTGCTGCTAACACCCATGTCTCTGTTTCTGTGGAGGGCTGGGACCAACTCTGGTGCAAGGGCACCAGGTGTGGCGTCAGAGGAAGCTGGAACCACCTTGGCTCTTCGGGGCTTCCCAAAACTGCCTTGCCCTTGTGCCTTACTCCAGCCTGGCATCCACAGGCTTGATCTTATTGCTGTGCTGTTGGTTCTCTGCGTCCGCCTTTTCTTTCTCTGTAGGAGAGTGTTTGCATTTTATTTTCCTCTTGCCAGGTCTAAGCATCCCAGGCTGAGGGGGAGAGCAGGTATGTTTACAATCCTTGCCCTTTCATAACAGATGCATTTACAATGAATACTCTTCATGAATAAATCTCTCAGTGAGTTGTTTGGTGAGAGATGTATTAACAAGTTTATGCAGCGAGTTTCTCGGCTGTGTTACACCTCTTTCTTGCCCCCATCCATGGGGAAAAGTTGTTCAGCTCCCATTGAGGGAAGCACTTGTTGGTCTAGAGCTTCTTGTAGACAGAGGCTACAGTGGGTCCGCTGAGCCTGCAGAGCAGATTCTGGATGAATTGTAAAGGATTGTTTTGAAACCCCAAGTCATGGGGTGTTGATGCAACTCTGAATAAGCTGGGAACTTGTCATGTGCCTGCAAGTGCTGGTGTCCGTTCTTGGGCTCTGCACTGCCTTCGTACCTGAGAGAAGTTGTTGTCCCAGTGTGGACACTGGGAGCCCAGCTGGACCCTGCTCTTACTCCAGCAGTGACCACAATAAAAGATTTATGAGAGGCAGGAGGAATGGGATGGGCAGTTCTGATGGGATCCATGCTCATCTCCAGCTGAGGAACTTTCTAAGAAACTGTGTGGGCTCTGGCACCTTTCGGGTTGTGTTGAACAGACAGGAGTGTTGATCTGCTGGAGGGTACAGATGGTCCACCGAGGGCTCTGGACCACCTGGATCCATGGGCTGAGCTCAGTTGTAAGGGGTTCAACACGGCCAAGTGCCGCGTCCTGCACTTGGGCCACAACAACTCCATGCAACGCTCCAGGCTTTGGGAAGAGGGGCTGGAAAGCTGCCCATTGGAAAAGGCCCTGGGGGTACTTGTCAGCAGTGGCTGAACATGAGCCAGTAGTGGCCCAGGTGTCCAAGAAGGCCAGTGGGATCTTGGGTTGGATCATGGTGTGGCCAGCAGGAGCAGGGAAGGGATCGTCCCCTTGGACTCAGTGCTGGTGAAGCTGCATCTCGAATCCTGGGTTCAGTTTGGGCCCCTCACTCCAAGAAAGACATTAAGAGGCTGGAGCATGTCCAGAGAAGGTGAACGGAGCTGGAGGAGGGTCTGGAGCCCAAGAGTTCTGGGAGTGGCTGAGGGACCTGGGGCTATTTAGCCTGGCGAAGAGGAGGCTGAGGGGAGACCTTATTGCTTTGTGTGGCTCTTGGAAAGGAGGTTATGGTGAGGTGGGTGCTGCTGGTCTCCTCTCCCAGGTAACAAGTGATTGGATGAGAGGAAACAGGCTCGAGTTGGGCCAGGAAAAGTTTAGATTGTATACAAGGAACAATTTATTTACTGAAGGAGTGGTGAAGCCCTGGCAGAGGTTGCCCAGGGCAGTGGTGGAGTCTCCATCCCTGGAGGGGTTCAAAACGTGTGTCTGTGGCAGTTCGGGACATAGTTTAGGAGGCACAGTGGGATAGGGCTGATGGTTGGACTGGATGAGCTGAGAGGGCTTTTCCAACCTTAATGATTCCGTGATTCTTTGATTTTGCCATCTAGAAAGACTGGAAATCTTCTAGGGCTGTGATCTTGCTGCTCTTTGGCATTTTTTTTTCAGAAGACAGCCTAGTTTGAAGGTTCTTTGGTTGGTTTGTTTGTTTCTTTTGTTCTTTGAGGATGTTTGTTTTTATGGAATACTGAGTTCTGTGATGTCCCTCATCAGTTGGTGCTGCTCAGAGCAACTGCCCGACCCACGGAGCTGCAGGTGGTGTGCGCTGAGGCTGTTGTCACAGGATCAATGTATAAAGTGCTGGGGCAGAGCTGGGGGGATGCCTTGCCCTGAAAGCAAAGTTCTGGAACAGGGTACAAAGTGGAGGAACCAGGACTGCATTCCGGATACCACAGTCTCCACATGGACCTGCTCTGGGAGGAGGAAAGGCAGCAGGGTGGGAGCTGTGGTGCCAGTGCTCTGGCTGCTGTCACACTGTGGGGATTTGCTGTTGTCTTTGCATTGGCTGCTCGGAGACAAATGCTCTTCCAAAGTGTGTTTTCACCTTTCCTTGGCTGCGAGGTGGTGTCTGCAGCCACACGTACACACTATCTCTGATTTCCCTCTTGCCTGTGTGTGTGGTCCCTGTGTCCAGCAGGCACAGTGTGGTCCTGCCCATGCCCGGAGGTGGCTCATGTCAGACTCTTGCTCCCTGCTCTCGGTGTTGGAGGAGGCATCTGGGCTGATCCAGCGAGGGGGAAGCTGCTGGCAATGTGAAGAAGCACCAGTGATGGTGTTCAGAGCAGGGGGGTGTTCGTTTCTCAGGCACAGGGGAGCCTGGGGCTCCCATTGCAGAGGTCTCTGACCCCCTTTTCCATTCAACACTACTGGTGGGTTGTGTCAAAGCCTCTCCTTGCTGAGGCACCTGCAGTAGCCGGTGTTCCTGGGACACTGGATTTCCTGGCCTCGTGGCTGCTGCCCAGCCAGTTTTTAGCAAGTTTGAATAAAACCTCATCAGCCTGAGAGTGTGACTGTTTTTTTTTTTTCTTTTTCCCTTAATCCTGACCTGGAACACTGTGAATTGATGCAGTGCCAGTGCCTGGGGCTGTCAGTGGTGTGTTGCCAGTCCAGGGCGGGATCCACTAATTCTGCAGGGCATTGTGCACATCCTCACTCCATACCTATGGGCAGCCCTGGGAAATCCAGCAGTCCTGGTGGGAGTCATGGGGAGCCAGTGGATAACTTGGTGTGGCCAGAGCTGCTAGAAAAACATCGCCATACCTTACAGCTCAGCCTTGGCTGGTGTAGGGCTGCCCATGCTGACCTGCTGCCAGCTCGGCTGGAGGAAGGGTGCTCGGAAACATCCTGTTCCGTCTCCTCCTTCTTGGAAAATGCTGCTGAAAGAGGTGTAGGAGCTTTTCCGAATCCCTGCTGGATGCCTCCTGGGAGGGTAGGCTTTGCCAAGTGGATTTCATGCAGTTTGTTGTGGAGTGACAGCTCAAATTGGTGGTCTAAGGTGCTGAGCAACAGGTAAGCATGGGTGTTCTGTGTTTAAATGCTCAAATCTTGCCTTGGTCGAGTAACCCAACGCAAAAATCATAGAATCGTGGAATAGTTTGGAAGAGGCCTCAAACCCCATCAAGTTCCAACTCCTGCCATGGGCAGGGATGCCTCCCACTAGGTCAGGTCACTCAGAGCCCCATCCAACCTGGCCTTAAACACCTCCAGGGATGGGGCAGCCACCACTGCTCTGGGCAGCCTGGGCCAGGGCCTCCCCACCCTCACAGCAAAACATTTCTCCCTAAGATCTCATCTCAATCTCCCCTCTTTCAGCTGAAAACCATTCCCCTCATCCTATCCCTGCACTCCCTGATCAAGAGCCCCTCCCCAGCTTGCTTGGAGCTCCTTTCAGCACTGGAAGCTGCTCTAAGGTCTCTCCACAGCCTTCTCCAGGCTGAACAAACCCAATTCTCTCAGCCTGGCCTCATACAGGAGTTGCTGCAGCCCTTCAGATCATCTCCATGGTCTCCTCTGGACTCACTCCAACAGCTCCATGTCCTTCCTGTGCTGATGACTCCACAGCTGGACACAGGGCTCCAGGTAGGGTCTCACCAGAGCAGAGGGGCAGAATCCCCTCCCTCCTTGCTTGTCCCACTGCTTTGGATGGAGCCCAGGATAGGGTTGGTTTCTGGGCTGTGAGCGCATGTTGCCACCATTGAACACAATGTGTTGGCCTCCAGAAGGCCCCAACCAGGATGATCATACTCCTTTGCCACAGGCTTATTTGCAAGACTTCCCCATATCGGTGCCTCCTCCAGAGAAGAGGTGCTCTTGGTGGGATGTCTGGGAGCCAGTGCAGCCCTGTCTCAGCCCCATGGAGGACTGGGCAGACCCAGGAGCACCTCCCAGAGGCAGTGCCTCAAGCCCTGTGCTTCCACCTTACCTGTGTGGAGATGACACGGGACATGTGTCAGGGATGTGTTGGTGCAAGGCTGAAGGGGCTTTGTTGTGGGACTGGAACATCTCCTGCTTTGACTGGTTCCTATCATGCAGTAGTGCATGACTTGGCATTGCCTTACCACAAACTGCATCCAATTCTCAGTCCTTCAGGCTGCTTGGCTACATTTCTCCTTTTCCTCGCTGTCACTTTCTCCTGGCAAACCTGCCTTTCTGCTGGGCTGTGTCTGTCCCAGCTCTTGCCCAAGCCCTTGGCTGGGTCTGAGCACAGACATCCTCACGGCCCAGCCTGCGGCCACATCCCAGCAATGCTCCAGGCTGGCAGAGCAGCACATCCAGCCCCGAGGCTGTCACCAGTGGTTGCTGACGCAGCCCCTCTGGGTGTGGGGGCAGGGGGAGATGCAACTTTGCTTTGGCCGTGGGCTTGAAGACCAGCTCCAAGCTAGGGGCTGAGGGTGAAAGTCCCACCTCGCCTGGACACTGCTCCTGCATCCTTCTTAAGAAGGCAGATGTGCCCAATTCCTGCCTGGGCTGCGCTGTAGGATGCTCCTGGGAGCCTGGGAAAGGGACACGGACCCTGGATGAGCCAGTCTGCTGATGGGGGAGCCTGGCCCTTGCCCCAGCTCCACAGGGCGGTAAGGCTGGAGCTGATGCTGAAGAGGGTCTCTTGGCTTCCCCTGCAGAGAGGTGTCCAGCAAGAGCCCTGGGACCATTTTCCCTGGATAGATTGGAACAGGATCAGAATCAGGGACAGCTAGAAGCCTCTCTGCACTGTCCACCCACCGAGGGAGAATGTGCCTGTGCAGCCGCTGTAAATACTTCTCTGCGTTTCTGGGGTTGGTTTTTCTTTCCTGGCTCTGCCTTTGCCTGTTATTGCGATTTTGTTTGCTGGGAGAGGAACTGGAGCTGGCGCCGAGACCAGGAGTCTTTGAACCTCTCGGTGTGAATAGAGGATCTTCTGAATTCATGCCCTTTCCTAGGAGCCCAAGCCCAATCCGCTCCCAAAGCTAATGGCCCAGACTGAGCCTTGGCAGAAGGGGAGAGACCTGACCCAGAAACTCTGTCTGAAGAGAAACCTTCCTGCCCCAAGCCTGCCTCTCCCTGGGGATGATGGAAACCCCACAGCTTCTCTAGGAAGGACCAAGAACAAACAGGTCCTGCGAGGGCCAGGGGCTGTGGCAGAGCTGCTGCTGCCTTTGTAGGGCTTGGTTGGGGCTGCACAAGACCCTGCCCCACGCTGGCCCCGCAGCTCCCGGCCCCCTTGGGCCCTGCCCTGTCGCATCCTTGCTCCCTCTGCTTTTGTCCAGGAGAAAGGGGGATGTGAGGCACCTCTTCCCAGGAGGCCAGCAGTGCTGAGCAGCTGTCAGACCTTTGCCGAGCGTCCTGGGTGGGGTGAAAGTGATTGCAGGGGCTCGCAGGGCAAAATTCCTCCCCTGCGGTTGCTGCTGGGAAACAGGGATGTGGGAAGGAGCTGTGCTGATGCGGGGGGTGGGGGGTGGGGGGTGCTTGACCCCCGCGGGGAGGGGGTGCTTATCACTTGGGTGCTGTTTGCTGGGCCACATCTGAGCTTCCGAGCTGCAAGCGGAGCTGAGCGTCAGGAGGATCCCTGGGATGTGGATGCGGAGAGCGGGGGAACAGCAGGGGGTCCCCACGCCGCTGCCGGCCCCTCGCATCGTTCGGCCTCGGGGTGACAGAAATGCAGCTGAAAATAGGAAACGCACCCCAACAGGGGCAAAAAAGAGGAAAGACTCCCTCTTTTCTCCCCTGGCAGCGGAGCAGGACAGCGGGCGGGAATGGGAACAACGGCTCCGATCCACAGCGCTGCCGGGGGGGGGCAGCACCGAACCGGGAACGGGAATGGGAACACCAGCCGGGAATGGGAACGGGAATGGGAACAGCAGCCAGGAATGGCAGCACCGGACAGGAATTTAGGAACACCCAATTTCCATTTGGGAACAGGAACACAGGCCAGGAATGGGAATACGGGCGAGGAATGGGAGCACCAGCTGGGAATGGGAACACTGGCCCCATTGGTGTCCTTGTGTTCCCCCATCCCCTGGAGCGCGGGGTCCCCTGTCCCTGTGCGCTCTGCAGCCCCACATGGCCCCAGATCCCCCTGAGAAGCGGCTCCTGGGGCTGCAGAGGGCTCTGGGGAATGGCAGCTCCTGGGGTCCCATGAAGCGATCAGGGAGGCTGTGGGGGGCCCTGGTACAGGGGATGTGGGGCATCACCTTGTCACAGTCCCCTCTGTCAGAGCAAGGCCAGGACAGGGGATGCTGGACCTGCCCCTGGCCCCAGTCTGGGAGGACACCCCAAGTCTGGCCACCTCGCTCCCTCCCACAACCCCATGGGCAGCCTCGGGTCCATCCTGCTCTGGTGCTGAGCAGAGGCAGGGGGGGATGTGTGTGTGTACATCCTGCTCTGGTGCTGAGTGGTGGCTATGGATCAGTGTGCCTGGAGGCAGCAGCCCCAGCATTTCTCACCTGTCACACCCCCTCATTCCACACAGCTTCTCACCAGCGGTGCCTGAGCCCCCTGTCTCCCCTGGCTGCCCCCAAGTTTCCTGCTGCCCTCCCTGGGCCACAGGCTGTGGTGCCGGGGACAGCAGGGACAGGCTGTGCCATGTCATACCTCACCATGCCATGCTGTGTCATGTTGTGCCGTGCCGCGCCATGCTGTGTGTGCCATGCTGTGCCATGCGATGCCATGCATCCTCCTCTTGGCCACCCTGGCCGCCAGGGCAGCTCCATTTGCCTGCAGCCGCTTGAGGCTGCTGAGCCGTTCAGCTGCTGTGGCACAGGGGCTGCTTTGAAATTCCTGGGCTCTGCCAGCCTCCCGGCCGGTGATGTGTGTGCACCCCTCCCGGGCGAGCTGGCGTTACCTCACGCCAACTCCCTTCCAGCACCCAGTGGCACAACCCCCCATCCTGGCACCCCATGATGAGGAGCCTTTGCTCTGCCCAAGCTGGGCCGCGGGGCCGGGAGGGGATGGGTGGGCTCTGGGGGTCAGGGGTGGCTGTGCCTCTGGGCCATCAGTCACCTCATGTCCCCAAGGGGCCACGGTACCCAGCGAGGATCTGTCCTCCCCGAGAAGGAGATGTGAAGCCAGGGCTGGGGAAAGGGTTGGTGGGCTCAGCACGTGGGGATGGAGCCAGGCACAGGGCTCTGCTGCCCACAGGGGGGCTCCGAGGATGGGACCCGTGGGGACTGAGGCTTGAGGAGCTGCCACAGCCATTGGTGCAGAGTCCCCAGCACCTGGGGCAAGTGCAGCTCCTGGAGGACTCAGGCATGGGTGGCACTGGGGGCTGAGCTGTTCCCCTGCTCCACGCCCCAGGGACCCTGTCCCCATTCTGGGGTCTGCATGAACCATGCGCAGACACAAAGGAAGCAGAACAATGCACAAACCCTGCTCCCCTTTCCCCACCGTGGAGCTAGTGTGTGGGTCCCTCGAGCTGCCCCAGCTTCCACCACACTCACCCCAAGGCGTGTTGGGAGACCAAGGCCATCCCGAAGGGTGCTGAGATGGCCGTGAGGGGCCACCTTCCCCAGCATGGCCCTACTCCGAGCTCTCTGGACACGGAGCCGGTGGGGAGGTGGCTGTTCCTGAGTGGGGTTGGGGCGCAGGGTGGTGGGGGGCACGGGGGGCAGGTTTGCCAGGGCCAAGCGTGGGAGGTAATTAATGAGCATCCTGTGCTGTGCCTGCATCCCCTGGGGACCCTGCGGCTGTCGGCTGGCACCGCCAGCTCCTGCTGGTACTCGGGGCTGGGGGACCTGGCGGCATGGGGCCTCATTAATATTTTAGGAGCTCTTTTGTCCGCAGGGGATGTGGAGGCTTGCTCGCAATCACCTTTCATCTCCTTGAGGCCTCTGCACGGTCTCCAGCCTCTTATCTGCCGCCTTCTCACCGCTTTGCTCCCACCAGCTTGTTACAAAGCTTGAGTTTCTATTTTTTTTCCAGGCAGGGCTGGGAAAAAAGCCTGTCTAGTCCTGGCCAAAGGGCATCTGCCAGCCACACGGGCGGCAGCTGCCGCAGCATCCCTGCCTGCCTTGTGCCGGCCAGCTGCTGGGCTGCAGCTCCTGCCACGCTGGGCTCTAAGGGACTGAGACTGGATGTGGCCCCCGTGGTGCTGAGAAGGGCTCGGAGGTGGCTGCTGAGCCCAGGCAGGTGTGGGTCCCCGTGGTGTCGGGGAGAGGGGGCTGGGGGCATGCACTGCCTGCAGGGTCCCTGGCTGTGGGTGAAGCTGGGTGGGATGAGGCAGGGGCTGCTGCGTCCCTGGGGCTGTGGCCCCAAAGATGCCTTGAAAAGCTGTCCTTGTGGGTGATGTCCAGTGTGGCTGGGAAACAGCAGCACTGGTGATTCCCAGCCCACTGGGATTTCGCAGAGCTGAGGGGCAGAGCCAGGTCCGGGCCAGGAGAAAGAAGATTGTGGAGGTGCAAGAGGGGGAAACGGGCTGAGCTGCATTCCTGCTCCCCCTGAGCTGGAGAACAGGACCAAGGCTGAGAGAGTGGAGGCTGCCCTGGGAACAGGATTGGCTGTGCTGGGCTTTCTCCAGCCATAGTCCCTGAATGGTCCTCTCCTCATCCTCTCTTTGGTCCTCTCAGTTGATGCTTGGCTGTCCCCAGCTCCTACATGCATGGGCTCAGCCCCTCTTGGCTTCTCCAGCCAGTGTTGCTTGTGGTGCCCTTTCCTCGGTGCCAGTCCCAGATCACTGAGAGGAACCCCAACCCAGTGCCTGGGCACCTCCAAGTAAGAGAACAGCCCTGGCAAGGACAAGACGTGGCTGCCCATGTGTCTGTCCCACCAGAGCCAAACCCAACTGTCTGCTGCTTTGCCCACGTAAGAACTTAGATTCTAGAAGGAGACCTGGCTGAAGACCTTTAGGAGACTTTGGCAGCCATGTCCTGCCAGGGCTGATGGCTTCTTCCCATGGGAAGGTCCTTCACCATCACCCAGAGATGCGCAGAGCTCCTCCACCCCGCACTCACCCCAGCTGCAGGCACACCAGTGAGGAGGTGCTGGCACTGCCGCCTGCCCACCCCAGCTGGCAGGACAGGCTGAGGGACCCCAGGGACAGCTGGCGCCTGCACTCAGGAAGGTGGTGAGCTCACAGGTTTAATTTTCTCAAGGCTTCTTTTGGCTCTGACATGTGATCCTCATTACAGGAAGGACGCAGCAAACGCATTGTTCCCTGGGGCTGGCTGGCTCGACCTTGTGGGAAGAGGTAAGAGCACATCATGGCTTTTCCACCCCGCTGGTGTTTCTTCCAACAGCAATTTCGTATCTCCCTGATAACCTGAGCCGAGTTTCAGGCACTGTCAAAAAAAAATAAAGAAGCATCTGCTGATGATAGCACGTATCCTCAGCTGAAGCCCCCAGTGTGGGCATGCATGGCTGGCCCTGCGTGGCAACCGCCCAGTGCTGCCCATCGCCTGCCCGAGCCTGTCCTTGTTCCCCGACAGGGAGTGGGTTCCCCCACCCAGGGATCCAGCGAGGGAAGCAGGACCATGGGGGACTCCTGCACGGGGACCATCACCCCTGGGATCTGCGCCCGGTGGAGTGACCACCGGCCCCATCTAGGACGAGGTGAGAGGCGTCACAGCTCCAGCCCACCCCACAGTGAAGCCGCAGTCACTGCCCCCAGCACCCCATCCCACGTGATCCCTTCTGCCCTGGGGAAGCTGCAAGGAAGGGCTGGGATGCCAACAGGAGTTGGCTTTGCATAGCAGCGAGCACAGTGTCCGCACAGTGCACCGGCACAGGCAGCAGGGATGGGTCTTGCCTTCTGGACTGTCTGTCTGGGCATGGTCCTGCAGGCTTGGCTCTCCAAGCTGGTCTGGCCAAGCACATCTCTCCAGGTCTGTGATCATGTCTCAGTCCACTGGGCTTGTCTTGCTGAGGTCATTTCTCCAGGCTCTTTTCTTTGGGCACAGTCCTGTCCCGAACTCTCCAGGCTCAGTTCCTTGGGCATGGTTTACCAGACATGGCTCTCCAGGCTTGGGTCCCAGTGTATGGCCTCCCAGGCTTGGTTCTCCAGACATGGCTTGCTGGAGATGACTTTCAGGGCTTTGTTCTCCAGACATTGGTTGCTGGAAGTGGGTCTCCAGGCTCGGCTCTCCAGGTCCCACTTACTGGAGGTGTCTCCTCAGGCTTGATGCCTTGGTGGTGGTTCCTCAGCTGGTTCTTGGTGCCAGCAGAGGGCCTCCCTTACCAAAGAGAGCACTGCTCCGCCACAAAATTATAAACCACATTATCTATTCAGCAAAACTTCGTGCAAGGACCAGGAAATGGGCTGGAGTTCATTCTCTTCCAGGAGACCGGAGACAATGTGTCCCCCCCACTTCTTTTTTTTAATGCTAGCGCTTAAGATGCATTAAAGTCTCAGGAGTGTTCATCATTAAAATGGCAATTGCGAAGCGGGGCAATAAATTTAACATCATAAAAGGTGCTGGGAGGGTCTCGCTCATCTGTTGCTCTGCAAAAGAAATTGTTAGTTGCTTCCGAAAAAAAAGTAATTGGGAAGAAGCAGGTGAGAGAGAAAGGGGGGGCAGCGCTGGCTGGGGTGCTACAGCGGGGCTGGCAGTGGGGCTTTGGCTGGGCAGATGGGACATTTGGGACTGGGGCTGCTGGTGGAGGAAGGCTTTGGGCTGGGTGACGGAGAAGCGTGGTTGTCCTGTCCCCACCAGGGACCTCCTCTGCTGGTCTGCGCGCCACAGTGGGGACGAGTGGAACAGAGAGGCGGTGTGGGGACATCTCCCCTTCTGCTGGGTGGGGTGGCTTTGTCCACCACCCTGGCTGGCGGCAGCAGGAGAGGATGTGGAAAACCCAGCGGGAGGGTGAAAACCAAGGCTAGGCCGTCCCATGCCCTCGCCCTCGGTGGGTGTGCCGGCTGGGGGAGCTGCCCTGCACTGGGACCACCCGGTTCCTGCCACCAGCGTCAGCCACGCCAGCGCTCGCCGATAGCCATCGCTCAACGCCAGGCTCCACAGCCGCCGTCTGCTGGTAGAATTAGCGTCAGATTGGAACCATTTGCTAAATAATTCAGGAGATTTCTTTCTTTCTTTTTTTTTTTTTTTTTCCCCTCTTTGCGAGAAAGCTGTTTTCTGTCCCTTTTTTTTCCCTTAAGGTCGTAGTATTTTCCAAGCTGGGTTTCAAGCAGGAGGGGCCCGGCTATGCTCGGGCAAGACCGCCATGTGTTTACAGCTCAGCTCCCAGCGTTATTTAGGGATTGTAAAACCACAGCAGCTCGCTCACTCCCCCTCGCTCGCCGCAGCCAATTTCTTTCCTCCATGCGGCTCTCATTGCAGCGGCAAAGGTCAGCCCTGCTCCTTTGAAAGCAGCACCCCCTGCTCTGTTATCAGATTTAGGAATCCAAGCGGGAGGCTGACGCTGATATGCAGGCAAAGCCAGCTGGCAGTGGCCCCATGAACAGGGGTGCTGGGGAGGACAGTTGGGATGGAGGGTGGGAAGGAAGGACTGAGGTGGAGGGCGGTGGGATGAACCCCGCGCCCAGGCAGGGCTCGGAGGGCTGACAGCAGTGAGCACGTAAATAATGGGGGCGAAGATAATACAGCTGATTAGAGGCGGCTATCAGAGAGACGCTGAGCCAGCCTCGAGGGGGGTTAGGCTGCGGGGATAAAAATTCCTGCCAGGGTGAAGGGAGCCTGGATCTGGACGGGGTGTGGGGTGGGTGGGTGAGCCCCACAGTAGGGAATGGGAGGTCACAGCAATGGGATGAGCCTTGTGGGAGAACATTGGGGTCACGGTGATGTGATGAACCCCATGGAAAACGTCTTGGGGTCACAGTGATGGGATGAGCCTCATGGGAGAAGGTTGGGTCTCATAGCAATGGGATGAGCCGCATGGAAGAGGTTTGGGTGGGTCTCAGTGATGGGAAGAGCCCCATGGAAGAGGGTTGGGGGGTCACATCAATGGAGGCTCCACAGAAGAGGGTTGGGAGTCATGACAACAGGATGACCCTCATGAAAGAACGCTGGAGGAGTTACAGCAATGGGATGAGACCCATGATAGAGGGATGGGTGTCACAATGGGGGGACAGGGCCCATAGCAAAGGTCTGGTGACCATGGCAGGGGCCTGGGAGCAGGTAGTCCCATGGAGTGCCCTGCTCTGGGGCAGAGTGGGAGCAAATGAGGGACACACCAGCCCTCTGTGTGCCCCAGCGGGCCTGCGGGTGGGCAGTTCTCCTCACAGGGGCATGGCCATCAATGGGGTAACAAGGGATGGCGGAGCAGAGGCTCTGCGGGGTCCCTGGGGGTGGGGAACAAGGTAGGAGGAGCAGTGGAAGGAGTGAGGGGCAGAACCCAGGTGTGGGGCAGGAGATCCTGGCAGTGCTTCAGGCAGCCTGCTCCCGGTGTCTCCCCCAGAGCCATTCCCTGCTGGCCATGTCCTTTCCCAGGCACCGCTCATGCCTTCAAACTTTGCCAGCAGATGGGTTTTAATTAAAACCAGAAGCTGTTTCTCTGCACCCCGGGCCTTCAGGGATGACCACTGCTCACATCCTCCACCTTTGGTCTTCCTGGCTGCACAGCTTGAGGTGGGGAGATGAAAGTCCCCCCCTGCCAAAACAGCACCAGAAAAAAGGCAATCGTAAAACCCCAACTCCGAGACGTCCCCAGGCCAGGTCTGGTGAGCGCTGGCTACCTCGAGCCATGGCTGGAGCCCAGCGGCGGAGGGGCCATCGCCTTCAGCCCCTTCTAAAAATAACGGCTCAGAGCGCAGCGAGCGCTGGGTGCCTAACTGGAACCAGCTTTCCAAACTCCCAGCTGGAAGCGGCTTTTGAAGCCTCCACCAGCCTTTCTGGGAACGAGCAATTAAAAATAGCGAAGGACTCAAAGCATCATCCCTGCTGCCCATCTCGCCCCTGCTCGGGGAGGGCATGGAGAGATGGGTTCAGAGGGCAGATTTCCCCTTGGAGAGAGCAGAAGGGCCTGGAACAACAGAGGTGAGGCTGGAGGATGGGAGGGATTCAGCTTTGCAGATCCCAGGAGAAGGGAGGCAGCAGGGGCAGAGCCCCCCACGGGCAATCACTAGGGCTATTCCAGCCTTTTCCTCAGCCAGAGCACTTAAGCTGGAGCTGCCATGAACCTGGGGCCACATCCAGGCTGGAGCCCAGAAGGGCAAAGGCCAGGTTATCCCTGGGAGGGACTGGATAGAGCAAACCCTGCAGCCCCCTCTGTCCAGCCAGGGGCCAGGCAGGGTCCCTGATCCCCCTGCCCAGGCTCTAGCCCATCCTCTTTGGTGCTCAGCCTCACCACTCCTGCGGGTGCTTCAGGTGCTGGAGCCCTGCCCGTGTCGAGGCTGGCCCCGTGCAGCTCTGCCCTGCCCTGTGCCTAGCTCGTCACCTCTTTGGCGTCCCCTCCACTGTGCCGGCATGGAGCTCACAAGCTCCAGTGCCGCTGCTGCTGTACCCCCAGCGCCGTTCTCGCTCGCTTCCCCACCACGTTTGGCGGCCTGGTTGGGCTGTGCTTTGGCTGGGCACTGCCCCAGGGCACAGGGCTTCTCTGGGTGTCCCTGCTGTCCCCAAGCCGTGGGTCGCCTGCCAGCCTCTGCCTGTGTTTTCTTCCACCTCCCACAAGAGAGCAAATAGGGCCAGGGCCAAGCCCTGCATCTCGCCTTGCAGTGGCTCCCCTGGCATTCATTTCCTCTCTGCTGCATTCATCTCCTTACGTCCTAATTCCCTAACGAAGGGCCATGAGAGAGGAAGTCTTGCGGAAGCCCGTCCTGGCAGCAGTCTTCCTGCTACCAACCCACACATCGGCAACGGCAGAACATGATTTCCTTAGGACAAGAGCAGACATGCTTCGTGTGTTGGGACTGGCACAAACCACATCGCTTGCCTTCCACTTCCTCCTCGCTCTTCTTCCCTTTTCACATTTCTTAAGGTTGTAGACAAGAATGTCCCATGTCCTCCTTTTTAATACTGGCAAAATGCTCATTTTTCCCCATGCCCTCAGCATGTGATGGATTTCCAGGTTCCAAAGAGAATCATGGAATGGTTTCGGTTGGAAGGGATCTTAAAGATCATCTAGTTCCAACCACCCTGCCATGGGCAGGGACACCTCCCACTGGATCAGGGGCTCCAAGCCCCACCCAAGCTCGCCTTGAACACCTCCATGGATGGGGCAGCCACAACCTCCCCAGGCAACCTGGGCCAGGGCCTCCCCGCCCTCATTGTGAAGAATTTCCTCCTTGTGTCTACTCTAAATCTTTTCCTCCTCCAATTTATAGCCAGAGCATCCCAAGTGCTTCCCATGTGCTGGCTGCCACCAGCACCCATGGCCAGAGAAGGTCCTCCTGATGCCTGTGGGGATGGTGGTGTTTTGGCATCATCCTGGGACAGCAGCTGTCGCAACCCAGTGGGGTTCCTGAGCACAGACATGAATATCCAACAGCACTGGTTCTCCTTAGCAATGCATGAATTCTACCAAGTGCCCGTTCCATACTGCTGCGAGGGAGAAGCCCTCATCTTTTCGATTTTTGCCGTGGTCCAACGAGCTCCTGCATCCCTTGCCTTTCCTCACCAATTTCTTCTAGCTCCTGCAGACTCCTTTTACTCCCTCATCGCCTGATAACAGCTTTCAAAAGGGGGTGATGATTCATGTGTGGAGCCATGCGAGACTCCTAGGGCTGGGGAAGGAGCCAGAATGGGGACAGATGGATGGACACCACTGTGTTTGTGCAGTTGGTGAGGAGAAGATCTGCCACTGCCTGACCTGGTGCTCAGCCTGGCTGCCTCCTAGCCATCCTCACTAGCTCAAGCAGTGGATGGGGCTGCAACTTCTTGGTAACAGAACCTTTCCTCCACACACATATGTACAAACAGGGTCTTTCATTGGGGGTTTTTATTTTCTTTTAGAGCCAGCCGCATCCATGCAGCCACAACAGAGACACGGGGCAGGCAGAGCAGCTTTGGCAGGTCTTCGCTGCTGCCACAGGACCATGGTGTCCTGGCAGGGACGGATGCACATGTGGGTGGTTGCATGTGGGTGATGAGTTCAACATCCTTTGGGGATCAGGAGGAAAAAGCAAAGCCTTACAAAGTGGCAGACATTGGAGTGTCTGCTGGCTGGGAGGCAACCCCATGGTGCTCCGGGATTGCCACTTGGCTGGCTGAGGTAGCCCAGCAAAGCTCAGGAGAACAGGGGGATTGGCCTCTGCATGCCTTCATGAGGAGGTTTTGCTCCTGCAATGAGTCAAGGAAAAAGCCCAGGGCGAGGTCTCACCTGAGCAGTGGATGCCCTGGAGGGGACACCCCGGAGAAGATAATCTGGAGAGGACACCCTGGAGAGGACATCCTGGAGAGGATAATCTGCAGAGGACGTCCTGAAGAGGATAATAAGGAGAGGACACCCACAGCAGGATTGGTTCTGCACGGTTCCCTGCAACGTGGGGCAGCTCATGAAGGGGCTCCCCGGGGAGCTGAAGAGCAGCTCTGGAGCCTGGCAGAGAACAAAAACGGAGATGGAGCTTCTCCTGCCTCTTCTGCGCTCTTTGCCTTGCGAGCACAGCTCGGCCATGCCAGGTGAAGGCAGGAAGGCGGCAGCCAGCCACGCAGGCAGTGCGGGGAGGAGCACAGCAGGGGTGGTGGGAGTAACATGGTGGGGGGCCAGCTGGTGCGTGGGCCCACCGGGAGACTGCACAGAGGAAGGAGAAATGGGAAAATGGCTTCTTTAAATCCCCGGGCTCCGGGTGCTGTGGGAAGGCAGAAGCAGGGAAGTCAGAGCCCGAGGAGAGCCCCTGCCTCTGCCCAGGAAGGGATGCGGGGAGCTGGCAACCCTTGGGGCTGGACCAAGCTCCAGCAACTGAGCTCCAGCAGTGACCACGGGCACTGACGATGCAGCCACTGGACTAGGACCAGGACTCTCCCAGTAGCCTACAAAACCCACTGAAGCTTGATCCCCAGAGGTCACCAACACACAGATCAAGACCCTCCAGCCCACACAGCCCAGGCTGGTGTCCTGGGGGTATGAGGCGTGGGCAGGAGCTCTTGGAGCCACCGTGCTGCACTGTCCATGGAGGTGCTGGGACCTGCCCAAGGGTACAGGCTTCTACTCCCATGTTTTCAGACCTTCTGGGCTTGGATCCTGATGCTCCAGCTCTGCAGGGCTGCAGTGGGACTTCTCTTTCAGACTGTCAGGTACCTGCTGCGATCTTGTGTGGCCCAGGAAGGGGGGCATGGTGCTAATCTGGATCTGTTCTCCTGTACATCCACATACATCCACCTGTCCACCCTTCTCAGTTGTTTCCCAACTGAGGGTGATGGCCAATGACAGGCATCTCCATTGGCCCATGATGGCTGATATCCACCCCCAAGGTGATCGAAGCACCTGTGAGGAAACACGGCCGGCTTGCTAATGACCACAAGAGATCAGCTCTGCCCAGAGAACACCTCTCTGGCTGCCTTGGAAGCAAAACCAGAAGCACAGGGAAGCCTGACTGCTCCTCACCATTGGGTGGTGGTCAGCAGCTGGAGCTGGCCTTGCAGCAGTCCAGGAGCTTGTGTTTAGGGTTGAGAAAACATTCAGCACTGAGAAAAGATCCTTGGGTATCCTTGGGGCATGAGGACAGTCTCTCTAGAATATGATCACTTGATAAAAACCTTAATGCCTTCAGAGCTGCCAGCTCAGCTCCTTGAGCATGTCACCACATCTGCCTTATTTCAAGGGTTCCTGTCCACCACAAGGAGAAGGACATGCCCCCTCCCACCAGTGAGGCCACTTGCATGACTTTCTGCCCACGGAAGAGCTAGTCCCTTGTGGCAGCTACCCCCAAGAGCTGCTGAAATGCCATGAGTGGGGTCATGACATGGGCAACCAGTTCTCAGGATGGCATCTTGTGGGGGCAGCAGCTAATGGAGGGCGGACAGAGAACAAACCGTGAGCTAGGTTTGACCTGAAGATTTTGTTTCAATGAGGTGTAGGGGAAAATGAGCAGGGGCAGGAGCCCTCTGACCACGGGAGAAAGCAGGAGAGGGTTGTGGAGGAACAGCAAGGGAGGAGGTAGCACCCTGAGAGGTGTCAGGAAGCTGGAGGGGTGACAGTGCTGCAAGGTGCATTTAATCCCTGGATGGCTTCAGCGAAGGACACCCTAGCAGCGTGGCACAGTTTCTCCCAGCTGTGCTTGTCTGCAATACAGCCATCCCTGCTTCCCCAAAATACTTGGGAGGGCTGGAGTAGGCCAACTCCACCACCCTCGTCGATGCTGCAGGGAGCCTATTTTAAGCCTTGCTAACGTAGGAGGATTAAATTTGGCTGGCTGAGACACGTCCTGCTCCCAGCTGTCCCCCAGACTCCCCTGAGGTTGGCAGCTCTGCTGCAGGCACAGCTCACAATGCAGGAAGCTGCCCTAGACCTCCAAGGCTGGCTGCCCTGCACAAGGGGAACCCAAACCTGGGGCATCTTCTCATCCACACTTGGCACCCAGCTGGGATTGACAGAAGAAGGTCTTCCAGGCATTGACATCAATGGGTTGATCCACAGGAACCTGGTGGGAAGCACCGTGGGATAAACCCCGGTAAAATGGATGGGTTTGAAGTGAGCCAAGGTCTCCAGCCCTACAGTTTGCAGGGACCACTTCCTTCACTGTGGGGAGCTGAGAGACAGGGGTTTTCCCCCCCATCCCAGCCAGCCCACTGCCAAGCAGAGCTAGCCCTGAGGATGCCGAGGATGCAGGTGCCCGGAGACCCCTGCCAAGACCAACTTGGTGATCTTCCACCACAGGCATCGTGCTCCCTGCGGGGTGTGCTGTCCTCTCAGTTGCCTCCGCTCCTCCAGAGCCCCACACACTATATGTCCCCGGTCAAGTGCCTTGTTTTATTAATTTATAGAGTGCTTGTTGCTGGAGGCCGTGCAGAAGAGCCTCACGGAAAATTACGTTTTGCCTGTGCAGATTTATCTGCCCGGAGCCTGCCATGTGTATATTTAAGCGAGTGTCACACCCAGCCATCGCCGGCTGCATTACCATAGTCTGGAGGCTGGGCAGCCAGGGACAAATGTTTGGCCGGAGGAAATGAGGCAAGCGGTGGAGGGGAGAGTGCTGATTTACACCCAGCAGGGCAGACCATGACCTCCTCCCAAGCACCGAGCACCGCACTGGCCTCTGTCACTAATTCCTGCTGCCACAGGGATCATCACTCCATGGCTCATCCTCCGTTTGCTCATTTGGAAGACAGGGGTAATAATACCCACCATCACCTATTTGTGAGGCTGGTGTGAATTTTCATGAGCTACCATCTGAACGGGGCTTTGAGCAGGAAAACTGCTGTATCAGCTCTAGGCAATGATAAACAATACTCAGCATTTACATATTCAAAGCACTTTGATTAACTCTTGGGGTTTAAGGACTTGAGTCGTTTCCCACCCGACTGTGATGGCAGCTGGACCGGGTGAGCGCAGGGTGCGAGATCAGGGGGAGCTGGGGCAGAAGCCCCGCTGGGCAGAGGCAGCAGAGACCCCTTCCCCGGGTCCTGCAAAGCACCTCCTGCCTCAAATCCTGGCCTCGTAAAGGAGAAACAAACATGGCTTCATCCCAACTGCGGGAAGGGGTGAGATCCTGCAACATGAAGCAGGTGCTGAGCAGTGGAGTATCCTGGGTTCTGCCAAAGCTGTAGCCAGGTGTTAAATAGCTGTGAAATTCTAACTCGATCCAGGGAGAAGTTGCCAAATAAAGGGATTTTTTTTGGGAAAAAAAAAATAAAAGAAAGAGGGAAAGGTGGGCCTATGCCTTCACTGATGGAAAGCACTGCAGATACAGCGTGCCCTCTTCCCCAACCTGCCTAACGTCACCAGGGCAAAAAGACACCAAACCGAGGAACACAATTCATTATTTTATTCAGCAGATTTTGTTTCTTTCTTCCCAAGCTGTTTCAGTGCCCTGGTTTTAAATGCCCCCTCCTTGCCCAGCGGGGGATCGACATCCCCCCGTGTACCTGCCCCAAGAGGAGGCTTGAGCATTATTATTAAAATCACTGCCAAACAACAGCAAAACATGGTGAAACTTTGGTCCCTTCCTCACCCAGTGACTTCAGAGCAGGCGTTGCCAGCGGCTGGGGTCTCCACAGGGAGCTGCCAGCTCCCTTTCTACCGCTTTGGCAGCTCCTTCTGCCATTAATTAAAGTGTCTCTCTGTGCTTCAGCGATGGGGACAGCCACCATGCTGCACCCCCTGATTTTGGTGCATCTTCCCACCCCGAGAAAGCCAGGGAGATGCTGCTGTTATGTCCAATGCCTTTGTTTTACGCCGTCATTGTGTCCCCAGCCCTGAAAATCCAGCACTGGCTGGGAAGGATGAAGGGCAGAGCCCCAGCCATGCCTTGCAGTGAGCGGCGAGCTCGGCCGCAGCGCATGTGCAGGGCGAGCCAGCATCTTTGGGTTCCTAGATTAAAAAATGTTTCCCTGCCGCCAGGAAGAAAACTTTGGGTGACGTCTCCTGTGCGGCAGCCTGCGAGCAGCAGCCGGAGCAGAGCCCTCTCCAGCTCCGGCAGTGGCAGATGCTCAGAGTTGGCAGGGATGGGGTGAGCGTGGGGGTCTGCATGGGCACAAGCGCTCCGGTCGTTGTCCCAGCACCGGTGGCTGCTCCAGGAGCTCTTGGCGCTTGGTGGTGGAGACACCTGCGAGGAGCTGTGAGGCCCAGGGCTATGGGGCCCAGATCCTGCTACCCTGCTTGAAATGGCGCCAGGAGGGAAGAGATCCCCAGGAGAAATGTCCCGGCTGGTGCCTTCTGCAGGGGGACGTGGGCAGGCAGGGGCACAGCCCAGGCTGGTTGTACGGTACGGGCTGATCCTGCCTGTGTCCTGCTGAGCACTGAGGGCATGGGGACAGCACAGTGTCACACCAGCACCACTCACTGCCAGCTCCAGAGGTCTCGGGAAACCTCCATCGGGTCCTCCTTGGGGCTGGGGTCTTGGCATTCACCCCCTGCCTGCTCCTGGGGGGCAGAGGGAGGGGACCGGGGTGATGCTGGGCGGGGACAGAGAGAGGCGCCCGGGGTGATGCTGAGCGGGGACACTGGGGCACAGGGAGGGGACAGAGGTGATGCTGAGCGGGGACAGAGGGGTCCGGGGTGATGCCGAGCGGGGACCCCGGAGCAGCGGGGCGCAGCCTGGGAGCGGCAGCCGGGAGCCGAGCGGAGCCGAGCGGAGCCGCCCGCGCCGCGATCGATCCGCATCGACCGTCCCCGCCGCGCTGCTCCACTTTCCAGCCAATGTGGGGCGGCCGGCGCGGCCCGGGAGCCCCGGCGGTGGCACCGGCCCCCCTGCGCTGCCCCGAAGAGCCGGCATGGACCTCGCGGAGCGCACCGCGGGCACCGGCACCGAGGGGGCGCAGAACTGGCCATGGAGAGGGCACCACAGGGCACCCAGTGCATCGCCCACCGGGCACAAAACTGGGCACCTCAACAGACACCAAACAGCCACCCAAACGGACTCCAAGTGGGCACCGAACCAGGCACCCAGCAGGCATCGCAACAGGCACCGAACCTGGCACAGAACCAGGCATGCAAATGGACACCGAATTGGGCACCCACCGGACACCAGAAAGGACACTGAGCCAGGCACCTCTGTTGGTACAGAACCAGGCACTACCGGGCAGCCAGCCCACCACTCACAGGGCACAGAACCAGGCATGCAAATGGGCATCGAGTGGGCACAGAATCGGGCATCCAAATGGTCACCGAACCAGGCACCTACCAGACACTGGAAAGGACACTGAGCCTGGCACCTGGACGAGAACTGGGCACTGAGAAGGCACCACTGGGCAGCCAGACCATCACCCACCAGTCACAGAACTGGACACCTCAATGAACACTGAACCAGGCACCCGAATGGGCACTGAGTGGACACAGAACCGGGCACCACAACGGGCACCGAACCAGGCACCCAGCAGGCACCGCAACAGGCACGGAGCCGGGCACAGAACTAGGCATCCAAACGGACACCAAACCAGGCACCCACCGGGCACTGGAATGGGCACCAAGAGGGCACCACTGGACAGTCAGCCCATTACCCACTGGGCACAGAACCGGGCTCCAAAAGGGCACCACGAGGCACCTCAACCAACACAAAACCAGACATCCAAATGGGCACAGAACCAGGCACTCACCGGACACTGGAAAGGACACTGAGCCAGGCACCCAGACTGACACAGAACTGGGCACCAAACCAGACACCTGCATGGGCACTGAACTGGGCACAGAACCAGGCACTCAAACAGGTACCCAACTGGGTACCAAACAAGGAAGCAAAGCTGGCATCTGAATGGCCACTGAGCAGGGCACGGAACAGGACACGGGATCAGGCACCCAAATGGGCACTGAATCAGGCACTGAAGAAGGCACAGAACCAGATGCCAAACCAGGCACTGGACCTAGCACCAGATCAGGCACCCAGCTGGGCACTGAACTGGGCACATAACAGGGTACCAACCTGGGCACCCAAACGGGCACTGAACTGGGCATCAAAGCAGGCACAAAATGGGTCACTGGACCAGACACCAAACTGGGTGCTTGACCAGGCACCAAACTAAGTACCAGACAGGGCACAGAAGTGGGCACAGGATCAGGTATCCAGCTGGCCAGCAGACTTGGCACCGAATCAGGCATTGAACCAGCAACAAATTAGGTACAGAACCGGGCACAGAACACAGGCAAAATCAAGCAGCAGGCCAGGCACCACACTGAGAGCCCAACAAGGCACAGAACTAGGCACAATGCGGGGCAGCACTACTGTGAGCACTGAACTGGGTGCCAGATTGGTCAAAGAACTGGGTACTGGACTGGGCATTGCTGCACTGGGCACCAAACTGGGCGTAGAACCAGGCAAAGAACCAGGCACCACAGCAGGCTGAGCACCGAACCAGGCTCTGGACCAGGCACTGCTGTAGCAGGCACTGAATCAAACTGGGCAGCATCATAAACTGGAGAGGGGCAGATATAGACTAGAGGTAAGGAAGAATTTCTTCACCATGAGAGTGGTGAGGCACTGGAACAGGTTACTGAGGGAAGTTGTGGCTGCCCCATCCCTGGAGGTGTTCAAGGCCGGGTTGGATGGGCCTTGGGCAGCCTGATCCAGTGGGAGGTGTCCCTGCCCATGGCAGCAGGGATCTAGATGATCTTGAAGGTCCCTTCCAACCCAAACTATTCTATGATTCTATGTCAAGAACAAACCAAGAACCACATCGGCAGAACCATGCGAGCACGAACTGGGCAGCACCACACCATAGGGGCCAAACAAGAAACTTAACTAGGCACTGTGCTGGGTACAAATCATAACTGGGCACAAAACATAACCGGACACTGTGCTGGGCATCACTGAATTGGGCACTGCCACACCAGGCACCAAACTGGGCACTGAACCAGTCACAGCGCCAGGCAGTGCCACACAAGCACTAAATCTGGCACTGCCATGCTGGGCACTGCATTGGGCACTGTGATACCGGGAGCTGCACTGGGCATCACCACAGCAGGCACTGCACCAGGTGTAACCACACAAAGTGCAACCACTGTACGGCACATTCGCTGCACCACAGTGGGCATCACAGTGGGCACAGCTGCACTGGGCACTGTGCTGCCACCCTACACTGCACCAGTGTCTCGCAACACCACCACCACCTTGCATCGCTGCTCGCACTCCGCACCATCCCAGTCCTCCTTCTGATCCTGTTCCAGCGCCCTACCCTGCCACCCAGGGTGACATGCTAGCTCATCATCCTGCGCCCTGCAGCCCTTCACACTTGCTCCCTGGGCCAGCAGATCCCCAGGAAGGTAGATGTGTGCCCCGAGGACACTGACACTGCAGCTCTGTCCCCTCAGCACCCAGGAGGGACTATTTCTGTGCCCACCCAGCCCTGCCACCTGTCCCAAGGGTGCAGGTGCTGCCCATGATTGGTTGGGCTCAGCAGCAACAGGTCTGCCCACCCGGCTGCTGGGGTGGGTCCAGCAGTGCACCTCCGCTTGAATGTCTTTGCATCCAGAGGGACCTGGATGGACTGGAGAGGTGGGGCTGTGCAAAACTCATGGAGTCCAACAAGGCCAAGTGCAAGGTCCTGCATCTGGGTTGAAGAAATCCCAAGCATAAATCCAGCCTGGGCAGAGAATGAATCCAGCAGGCCTAAGGAGAAGGACTTGGGGTGCTGAGGGATGAGAAGCTCCACATAAGCTGGCAACATGTGCTCGTAGACCAGAAACCAGCCATCTACTGAGCTGCATCCACAGCAGTGGGATCAGCAGACGAGGGAGGGGATTCTGCCCCTCTGCTCCACTCTGTTGAAACCCCACCTGGATCCCTGCGTCCAGTTCTGAATCCTGAGCAAAGAATGGATCTGTTGCAGCAAGTCCAGAGGAGGGCAGGGAGATGATCCCAGGGCTGGAGAACTTCCTGTACGAGGACAGGCTGAGAGAGTTGGAGTTGTTCAGCCTGGAGAAGAGAAGTCTCCAGGAAGACCTCAGAGCATATTTCAGTCCTGAAAGGAGCTCCAGGAAAGCTGGGGAGGGGCTATGGATCAGGGAGGGCAGGGATAAGACAAGGGGGAAGGGTTTTCAGTAGCAAGAGGAGAGATTGAGATGAGATCTTAGGGAGAAATGTTTTTCTGTGGGGAGGCCCTGGCCCAGGTTGCCCAGAGCAGTGGTGGCTGCCCCATCCCTGGAGGTGTTCCAGGCCAGGTTGGATGGGGCTTTGAGCCCCTGATACAGTGGGAGTTGTCCCTGCC
Source organism: Cuculus canorus (assembly GCF_017976375.1). Classification (NCBI taxonomy): domain Eukaryota; kingdom Metazoa; phylum Chordata; class Aves; order Cuculiformes; family Cuculidae; genus Cuculus; species Cuculus canorus. The sequence continues at coordinate 273,847 of NC_071414.1, forward strand.
CACGGCAGGGAGTGGAACTGGATGCACCTCAAGGTCCCTTCCAACCCAAACCATTCCATGATTCTTTCATTTCGGGAAGGGCACTGATACGTGGAGCTGGGGGCTTTGTTCCAGTTGCCCTTGCAGCACGGCCAGGCCCGTGGTCCCCCTCAAGCGCTGGTGCTGGGAGGGTGTTGTGGCCATCGTGCAGATGCAGGAAGATTGCTGGCTTGCATTATTTCTGCGATAGCACCAAAATATGTCCAAACACTGCCTCCATTATCTCCTCCGTGGCTCTTGGTGAAAGCGGGAGAGCGACCCGGGCATGTTTTGAAACGCAGCCTTTGCGCTAGGTACACAAACCGGCGGCTTTTGCTTACCACGGAAACGCTCGCCGCTGGCTTAATAGAGCAGCTTTTGATTGTGTGGGTAACGCTTTCGAAACCTGCCCACTGCTCGCCTCGACCGCTTTACAACCGGCAACGCAAACAGCTGAAAAACAAGGCTGGCTGGAGCCCGATTTGAAAGAGGCTCCTAATAAAGGTCCCGCTGCTCTTTGACCAGATGTTAAGAGCACTGGTGTGTGTTTTTTCCTAGGCATCCTTTGTGAAAAAGCTGGGGAAGGGGGATTTTTCAGTGTCTGATGCCATGTCAGTGAGAACTTCAGAGGATGGTTTTGAGGAGCAGCAAGTAGCTGGAAATACTGGAAGAGGGAAAAGTGTTGGAAGCAGCAGGAAAGGTGGAAGAGGGGGGCTCCCTGGCTGTGTTCAGTGCTGTGGGGTCCTCACTGGTGCACCTCAGCTCTGGGCTGGTATCACCCATCTCCTGCTGAGGTGCCCTGTGCAGCTCCTGGAGCACCGCTGTGCTCCTGAGGGCAGGCTGGAGAGGCTGGCTCAGGTTGGGAGCCCAGTGGGACCACACCAGCAAACCAGCAGCATACAAGGCCTCTAGAGATCGTAGAATGTATGAATAAGTGCAACCAGCCTTCCCAGTACGAAAGCACTGGATCCTGGCCGAAGCAGGGAGCGGGGGGCTGGCAGCGGCCGAGGGTGGGTTGAAGCACCTGCAAGGTGCCACCATCGCATGGGGCTGGGTCCAGGGGAGGGGCAGGCAGGACCTTTGGGACGTGACTCAGTTTCCCCGCAGCGATGCCGGCGGGGGCATGGTGGCGGTGGTGGCGGTGGCCGTTGGGCTGGCAGGCAGGCGGTTGCAGAGGCTTCCTGTTTCTGAAGGATCCGGCTGGCATTGTGCCGCACAGCGAGGGGGGCAGAGCCTCTTCTTGCACCTGCCCAGAGCATCTGCTAGGGAGAAAATCTCCATGGCAACTCTGCCGGTTCCTCCATCCGTGTTCCACAGGGGGCAGGGGTCTCTGCCTTTGCCTCCCCCCATGCAGCCAGGATGTCCCCATGGTGGGGATGGGCCATTAGTGCCCTAGGAGATTGGCTTCTGGAAAAGGAAGGCTTTGCCATGGGGCAACCCCTTCCCATCGAAGCCTGCTGATCCCTTCCTGTGGGAGGTCTGGGTCTCAGACCACCAGCGACGGGAGGTGAGATCTGGGATTCACCCAGTTTAGGAGGTGGTTCCCCACTTTGTTCCAGGTTTCAAGGAGGTCAGCTGGTTTCCCGTCTTCTCTGATACACCCCACCAGGACACACTGAACCTCGCTGTGCCTCAGCTGGAGTCTGAGACCTTTGCCCTTTCCAAAGCAGAGGAGGAATTTTGGGCAGGTGGCACGAGGTCCAACAGGGCCGGGGCTGCCGAGCCTGGAGCTAGCAGTGAGCCTGGCTACAGGGTGCAAAGTCCATGCTGCTCGTCTGGGCATCCTCCCCTGGGACTCCTGCCGGGGTTGCTGACACCAGTGTGAAGCGCTGCTGTCTCCCCCTCACCTTGTACAGGTGCAGGGGAAGAGGTGGGAGATGCTCCCTTGGGTGTGGAGGTCCTTGTGCTTCTGGTGTCCCTTGGGAAGCTGAGCAGGGGGAGCACCTCAGCTGACTCCCATGGACCCCGAGCAGCCCTTGCCTTGCTTTCCTCCTGCTGCAGGGCTCTTGGAGGGACTGTGGGGCTCAGCTCCATGAGCTGTGGGCACTGTAAGAGAACACAGAAGGAGATGGTTTTCAGCCGAGACTGCAAGGGAAAGGGAGGGAAACGGAATTGGAAGCAGCATTCACAAGGACTATGGCGAGTGTCCTCACATCATCTGGCCCTGTCATTTGCAAAGGCACAGGGACACCGAGGGCAATACCAGAGGTACTCAGTGCCTTGAAAACCCTCTCTTGGTTCCAGGAGTGACTGGGATGCTGGGCATAACCCAGCCCCTCTGAAGGCCACCAATTTCACCAGTCCCTGACCCCCTCCTAGCCCCAGCCTGGCTGTCTGTGACTTTTCTCCTCCTTCCTGGAATGGCCGTGGACAGGGGACACCCCCTGCATCTCCAGCCTCCTCCCTGATCCGCTTTCTCAGGGCATTCAGATGACTCCTTAGCTGCTGGAAACCCATAGTCTGTGAGTTTTGATAAGGAGAAAGCAAGTTGTGGTGCCGAGTGCCAGAGAAGGGAGCCCAGCCTGCGCTCTGGGTGAGGGCAGCACTGTTTCTCAAGTGCAGACAGGTTGCACCCCTTCAGCCGTCTGTCTGACGCTTCCATTTCTGCAACGAGGATGCTGTCAGTCCCCATGGGAAGAGGCAGCCTCTGCCCCAGAGCAAAGGGAGGAGAAAAAGCAGCACAACTAAAGGAATGACTTCTCTGTTGTATAAAGGTGGGAAACTGAGGCACGGGATGACTTAAGGGCATGGTCATGCCCTGTGTGCCATGGGTGGGAGTTGATGGAGAATGCAGATGACCCGAATCCCAGGCTTTTTTTCTGAGTTGCTGCTGAATTTTCCCAGAGGCGAAAAATAGCGATTTTTTTATTGCCTCTGAAGCAACTGTTGAGGACCCTGAGCCCTCAGAAACGAGGGAGTGGTTAGTGGAAAGTCTCCCAGGGCACCTGCCCAAGTGTGGGGAGATGGTCCAGCAGGTGGGGAGCAGGGGACAAAGATGATGTCCTCCTCAGGACTGTGTTGGAATTGGGTGTTTGGGATCATCCATGAAGTGCAGAGAGTGACAGCAGTCAGATCTCCACAGAGAATCCGGTTGGGCACACAGCGGTCTCCTTCCAGGAGGTCATCCACGTCTGGGAAGCTCAGGGCAGCTTGTACAACCTCCTGGGACCACCTGTAGACTGGGTCCTTGTTGGGACAGACTGGCCCAGAAGCATGGAGTGGCCAAAGCAGCAGCAAAGCACCACTCCTGGGATGGGGACCTAACTGCTCTGGGACCCATAAGTCTGAAGCCACAGTCAGGGCATTACTTAAAGGAACCTGGCTTCAACCTCCAGGGAGTGTTTGCCCCTCATGGGGACCTTGCTGATGGGCTGGTGCCAGTTTCTAGGGACCGGGCATCCCTTTTCCTGGCTGCTCATGAGTCATGGGTACTCTCAGCCCATCTTTGCCCCTGTCCCAGGTTATGTGCCAGGAGGTGGAAGAGTTTGGCCTTTGCTGCAGGCAGAGCAAAGTGCTTGTTGAGAACTGCCCATGTGTGCAGATGAAACAAAGGGAATGTCACGTCCTGGGGCTGCCGTCTCCAGGAGCAGATGAGGGGGGCTGGGACACATCAGAGGTCAGCGCTGCTGGTGCCTGAGCAGCACGAGATGTTGCGATGGACTAAACTTATCATCTTCAACCCTCTCAGACATCATCGGCACGGTTCGTGTAGAGCGAAAAGATCCCAGGGGTGTCTGATCCTGAGAAGTGAATGAGGAGCTCAACAGGAGCTGTCAATGGGTGCTCGCAGCCCAGAAACCAACTGTGTCCTGGGCTGCATCCAAAGCAGTGGGACCAGCAGGTGAGGAAGGGGATTCTGTGCCTCTGCTCCGCTCTGGTGAGACCCTACCTGGAGCCCTGCATACAGTTCTGGAGCCCTCAGCACAGGAAGGACATGGAGCTGTTGGAGCAAGTCCAAAAGAAGGCCACGGAGGTGATCCCAGAGGTGGAGCACCTCCTGTGTGAGGACACGCTGAGAGAGTTTGGATTGTCCAGCCTGGAGAAGAGAAGGCTGTGGGGAGACCTTAGAGCACCTTCCAGTGCTGAAAGGAGCTCCAGGAAAGCTGGGGAGAGTCTCTGGATCAGGGAGTGCAGGGATCGGATGAGGGGAAAAGTTTTCAGCTGCAAGAGGGGAGATTGAGATGAGATCTTAGGGAAATATGTTTTCCTGTGAAGGTGGGGAGGCCCTGGCCCAGGTTTCCCAGAGCAGTGATTGCTGCCCCATCCCTGGAGGTGTGCCAGGACAGGTTAGATGGGGCTTGGAGCAACCTGATGCAGCGGGAGGTGTCCCTGCCCATGGCAGGGGATTGGAACTGGATGGGCTTCAAGGTCCCTTCCAACCCAAATCATTCTGTGATTCTGAGATTCAAAGATTCTATGAGCCCCAAGCCCTCCCTTTTGTCCCACTGTAGAGGGTTGTGTCCATCCCATCCTGCTGTGTCTGGATGCCAGTGGAGGTCCCCAGTTGGCTGCAGAGGGTCTCATCTGGACCAGACTTACTTTTGAAAGCAAGATGGGTGACATTGGCACCTTGGGTGGCACTGGTGCCCACAGAGTGGCTGCTGTCCCTGCTTTGACAGTGACAGAGGAGCTTGGATGCTTGGGACTTGGGCAAGGGCTGGGCAAAATGTGCTCATCCCCTGATTCGGACCGGAATCTACTATTTCGGTCGCTGTGACCTAATGCTCTGGAGGTGCCTTTGAAAAGAGCTGGCGGGTGGTGGCAGGGGTTGGATTTCAGCAGGGCTCCAGAACCTGAGCTGTGATGGAGCAGCACCGCATTCCAGCAAAGCCAGGCAGTCGGACAGAGAAATCCTGAGGAACTGCATGAGAGGTGAGGGAAAACATTTGATCCAGGTGATGCCAGAGCCCCAGGTCACTGCAGAATGTGAGAACAGGAAAGGATGGCAGGGTTCAAGGGAATGATGCTGAAATCACCGCTTCACAAACCACACCAAATCAGCCTTTTCCTGTAAATAATTTGACTGGAATGAAATAGTTTTTCCTGATGTCAGCCAGCCCCTTTAGGGGTTAAACTGCAGCCCTGCCTAGGGAACTGTAAAAGGTGTTTCCGAAATCTTTCCACTGCCCCGTTGTTTTTATGGCCAGGAAAGGCAGGGCAGGAGGCGGCTGCGCTGGGCGAGAGCAGAGACTGGGCTCCAAGAGCAAGGGGGGCTCAGGCTGAGCGTTCAGGGCTGGGCAAGGGGCTGCAGAACAAGTCTTATGAGGAGCAGCTGAGGGACCTGGGGCTGTTTAGCCTGGAGAAGAGGAGGCTGAGGGGAGACCTCTCTGCAGCTCCTGGAAAGAGGGCTGTGGTGAGGTGGGTGCTGGTCTATTCTCCCAAGGAACAAGTGATGGGATGAGAGGAAACAGCCTCAAGTTGTGCCAGGAGAGGTTTAGGCTGGATATTAGGAAAAATATCCTTACCTACAGAGCAGTGAAGCCCTGGCAGATGCTGCCCAAGGCAGTGGTGGAGTTCCCATCCCTGGAGGGGTTAAAAAAGTGTGTGGCCGTGGCACATTCAGACATAGTTTAGGAGGCATGGTGGGGTTGGGCTGAGGGCTGGATGAGCTTAGCGGGCTTTTCCAACCTTAATGGTTCCATGCTTCTATGATTGGGAAAGTCATGGAGCAGTAGGAGTGGATGCAGGAAGGGATCTTGCCTCTATCAGTGCACCCTGGATGCCACAGGGGTAGCAAATGGTCCTCCTGGCTTGGCGGACAGTGTGAGGCTGCTCAGAAGGAGGTGTTGATATCAACTTCAGGTAGAGTTATGGAGGGTCTGGAGAGCCTGAGTTGCTGTTCTGGGGATCGTGGAGTGACATTCAGCCAGCCTCGTTCTCCCACTCTTGCCCAGTGTGAATGGCCGAGACCTTTATGAGTTTTAAACAAGGGAGATGATGGAGAAAGCATGCTCGGCTGATGGTGGATCTCAAAATTGAAGTGGGTAGAGACACCGAGGTTTGCATATCTGAAAGCCAGAGGGATGCTGTGCTGCTGACTGGGTGCTGTCCTCCATGTACCCTGAGCTATTTGACTTCATCCGTGTGTCCTTGGGTCAGGCTTGGACACATACAGGAGGCAAAGCCACGGGTGGGCTGGCCATTGCTGTGCTGGACACTCCAAAACTCACCTTGCAGAGAGCGTGGCCATCAGGCAGGTTTTGCTCTGGCTCATGCTGAGTATGCAGGAAGTTCCCTCCTGCCTGGTCCCTTCTTTCAGCCACCTCCAGCACTGGTGCTTGCGCTGTTCTCCCTCCCTCCTGCTCTCCTGCACAAGCCTCGGCTGCCCCCCCATCCCTGTGCCTTCAGCCCAGACAGGGTTCCAAGTGCTTCATGCTTAAGCTCAGGCCTAGAAATCTGTGTCCAGGCTGAGGCTAGAAGCATCCAAGAAGCAGCAGCCAAGTTTGATTTGGGCAAAAAGGATACTGAAGTCCATGACCTTGCAATGCAGGACATGAAAGGGGGAAGGTGGCTTAGGAGTCACCTCTCCAAAGCATCCTCGTGTTTGCGAGGGGTGTGTGTGTATGTGGGCTCCAGGCACCGCTGCACCTGGGAAGGGGCATCCCAGCGTTAAGAATAAATGGGGGAAAGATGTGTTATTTTTTGATGCTCTCTGTTCTCCTGAGACCCCACCTGGAGCCCAGCATTCAGTTCTGAAATCCTCATCACAGGAAGGACATCGAGCTGTCAGATTGAGGGCAGAGGAGGCCACCGAGATGATCTGAGGGCTGGAGCACCTCCTGTACGAGGACAGGCTGAGAGAGTTTAGGTTGTTCAACCTGGAGAAAAGAAGGCTGTGGGGAGACCTTAGAGCACCTTCCAGCACTGAAAGGGGCTCTGGGGAAGCTGGGAGGGACTCTGGATCAGGGAGTGCAGGGATTGGATGAGGGGAAATAGTTTTGAGCTGAAATAGGGAAGAATGAGATGAGATCTTAGGGAGAAATGCTTTTCTGTGAGGGTGGGGAGGCCCTGGCCCAGGTTGCCCAGAGCAGTGGTGGCTGCCCCATCTCTGGAGGTGTTCCAGGCCAGGTTGGATGGGGCTTGGAGCCCCTGATCCAGTGGGAGGTGTCTCTGCCCATGGCAGTGAGTGGAACTGGATGGGCTTTAAGGACCTTTCCAACCAAAGTGTTCCATATTTCTATGAGATTTCTGCAGACGTGTGGCTCATGTTTGGGGCCAGCTCTCCACCATGTGTGCGGGTGGCCAGTGGGAACAGGCATTTGGTGGCCAGGTTGGCCTGGCAGAGTTGAGGGGAATTTCTGTTTTGACTCTGTGCCTTTTCTTGCTCTCAGAAGTAACGAAATGCAGGAGCCAGAACCCATGCCCCATTAAAGACTGCAAATTTCAGCACGCAGCCATGAGGAAATGCAAATTCTCAGGTCGACTCTCAGCTCTACCTCTGCTGTGGCTGACTTTTGCTACCGTGATGAAATTCCCAGTGATGCTCAGCTCATGGCCCTCACCCCACTTTCCGCACCCTTTGTCTTCCCCCACTTACACCTGGGCTCATGGTGAGGGGCGTGGTGGGGGAGGTGGTGGCACAGGGTGGTGTTTGGGTTCCTCTGTGGAGGGACTGCCATGCTTCAAGACCCTGTGCACATTCCTATGGCTTACATGCTCCCAAGAAGCTGGGGATCCCAGGGAAGCAGGATAGGAGGAGGCGAGCTGTGCCGCACGTGCTTTGGATATGCAGGGATGTGTCTGTCCGTAGGCCAGCGAGGGTGACAGCCTGAGGAAGACAAAGAGAAGGCCTGTCAGCGGAGGAGGCTGCAGGAGTACTTTCTGCAGCCACGAGCACCGCCTGTTCTACCTCACAATTGTACTGTGCTGTGCTGGCAGGGACCTGCTTTTCCATAAATTTGGGTGAAGGGAGAGTTTGGCAGAGCCCTGGGCTGCAGGGAAGGATTTATGGCTGCTCTGGCTGCTCTGTGCTCTCCTTGCAGGGCTGGGGCTCCTGCAGAAATGGCCTGCAGAAGGAGGAGAAGGAGTCTGAGGAGGAGGTGGAGGAGGGAGCACATGCTGGCATCCATCCTGGGAACAGGATCCCAGTGCCCAGGGGAGTGTGGGGGCTGGAGGAGGCAGGATGAGGAGACACATCCTTGGTCCATCCATGGGTCTCCGGTGACCATGGGGTTCAGAGTGTCAGGACAGGGATGGGACCCCCATGCCAGACTGGAGGTGGGTAATGCAGCCCAATATGGGCACAGCTAGACACCGGGTCTCCCAGCAACGGGGAGCTGGTGGGGAGACACCTCATCTGCCTCCAGGTAGCTGGTGACATCTCCCAGCTCCACCCTGGCCACATGCTGAGGGCATCTCAGTTTACCTGGAGCGCCTTCTCCTGTGCAGCATCTCAGGGTACCTGGAGCACCTCCTCCCCTGGAGCACCTTAGGTCACCTGAAACACCTCAAGCCACCTGGAACACCTCATCCCTTGGAGCATTTTGGGGCCTCTAGAGCATCTCTTCCCCTGAAGCGCCTTGGGCAAGGCCATTGGCTGCTGCCGGTCCCAGTGGTGAGCACCAACCCCTTCTACCAGGCAGCAGCACATTTCTAGGTGTGTGTTTGCTGGCAAAAGGTGGGTTTCCACGACAAGTCCATTGCCTCCTACCTGGCTGGCAGCCTGGGGGTGGTCCTGGGTGATGTCCCTTGCTTGGGCGGTGCATGTCCATACATCCCTCCTGGAAGAACTCAATCCCAGGAAGCATCTGGGGCTGGGTTGTGAGGCTGAAAACTTGCTCTCACAGCTCCAGCTTGCTCTGGACTATCAGAGGTGATGAGCTGTGCTGCCCCAGACTGCTGGGAAAGGACATTTTCCCCCCTTTCCACTGAATTTAAAGTTTTCCAGGCAGTGTTGGAGCTTTACAGGCAGAGCCTCACAGCTCTTCATTCTTCCCGTCTCTCCTGCCCATTCTCTTTAACTCGAAACAAGAGTTGTCCGACGAGGGAAGCGCATCTCAAATGTCCCTTCTCTCTCCTTCACAGTGAGAACAAAATAGGTGTTGGCCGTGTTTCCAGATGGAAGCGTGAGGCCTGAGGACAGATAAAGAGTTTTCCAAGGCTTGGAGCAAGGTGTGGACAGCGCTGAGAATAGCATCGCGAAATCTCAACTGCCAAGCCCTTAGCCTAACCAGAAGGTTATTCTTCTTCCCTTATGCTCATACATATCCATTAGGATGAGACCATATGTGTGAGATGTAGATGAATTTCTTTCCTCTTGACAAGTCCAGTTGGTCTTCCTAGGTAAGGAGATGGTGGTCTGTTCCCATCCAACTCTAGGCTGGCTCTTTGCCGCGATTTCTTGAGTTGTGTTTGCCCCAGAAGAAACGGAGTTACAAGTCGGAGCTTCAGACTTAGTTCGTCTCCACCCGTTAGGGCTTTCAATGGCAGACATCCCTGGGGAGCTGCAGAGGTCTCTTATGAGCGTGGGGAGTGCGTGAGTGCAGGGGAACCTTCAGTGGACCAAAGCAGCAAGGTGGGATGGAGTGGTGGGGAGGAGCTGCTGGCTGGTCTGCAGTAAGGACCCATTTCCCATTCAGGTCACAGAGGGCTTCCTGGTGAAGAGGCAGCTTCTCTGACAGCAGGAGAAACTGGAGGGCCCACCACAATGTTCCTGCTTTTCAGACAAGGTGTCTCCCAGAAGATCTTGATGACACCCTTGCACATCTCAGCTTACCCAAGAATTTGGTGCTGCCGTTGAAGATGAAGTCTGATGTTGAAGGGTTCCTTGAAGGTGAAGCAAGGAGCCTACAGGAAAGGTGGGGAGGGGCTCTTGGTCAGGGAGAGCAGGGACAGGATGAGGGGAACAGTTTTCAGCTGAAAGAGGGGAGATTGAAATGAGATCTTTTGAAGAAATATTTTGCTGTGAGGGTGGGTTGCCCAGAGCAGTGGTGGTTGCCCCAGGCCTGGAGGTGTTCAAGGCCAGGCTGGATGGGGCTTTGATTAAACTGATCCAGAGGTAGGTGTCCCTGCTCAAGGTAGAGGAACTGGATGAGCTTTGGGGTCCCTTCCAACCCAAACCATTCTATGATTTTATTATCTTAAAGGGTTTGTAGGTGGTGGGTGAGACGTGCAGTTATTGCTTAGCCTCTATGCTTCTTTTCTGAAGGAAGAGTCATCTGGATGTAATGGATCCTTTTGATGTCTCCCAATCCATTACAGGATCAGTGCAGAGGTGGCATCAGCCTGGATGATGGATGGTGTTTAGGTGATCAAGGGGGGGACCGTTTCCTATACCTGCAGAGTCAGATCTGTCGGCTGCTTTCAATAGCATTGATCACACATTGCTGCGGACGTCTTTTATGGGCTGTAGGTGGGAGCAGAAAGGAGCGCTGTGGGTCTGGGGCACTGCTTCAGTGTGTAAGGGTCAACGGTGATTGCTCCTCAGGTCTCAGGTGGTGGAGCTGGGCAAAGGAGAAGAACCCAAGCAGAAAAGGTAGCATTTGAGAGTCCTTTCTGCAAGGAAGGATGTTTAGGACTTATGTCCGAGGTGTCTCGGTTAAAGCTCGGCTCCAATGGCTTTGCTGGGAAGAGGATATGCAAAATGTGGCTGAGCAGAATCTCACAGAGGAGGAACCCACTGTGAACCTTTTCTCAGAGGCCTTGTGAGCACGGGAGGTGTCAAAGGATCCCTTGTCTGCCAGACTGTCTCCGCCTGCTGGGAAGGTGTATGGACGAGACGTGGGGAGGCAACATGGAGCTGGGTGTGCTGGGCAGGATGTGATGTCCTGGCTGCCACACTGGTAAGAAGGAGCCCAGCACAGCTTTCACAGTTTTTTCTCCACAGCTCCTGACTCCCGCATGCCCAAATTAGCTCTTGCCATAAGTAACTTCTGATATTTCCTGGGGAAATCATTTATCTTTGATGTCTCTTTCTAAAATCATGGTTGCCCTGATCCGTTGACGTTTGCTCGTTTGGGTGGATGGCTGCTGCAGGCAGGATGAGTTTGGAAAGGCCCATTCAACCCCACAGTCCCCGCAATAAGGGCTTGTGAGGAGGGACCACGTTGAGCACCAGAGGTGGCCATGCTCATCTCGTAATACCAGAGCACAAATCCAAACCTCGCTCAAGCCTGGGACAACCCAAGGAAGCTCAACAAGTGCTGAGCAAATGTACAGCGGCATCAGTTGGGGTTTCATGGGTGGCAGAACCCACCCAGGACCCACTGGAGTCACCCAGAAGCATCTCATAGCCCATGGGGCAAGGACAGCAACACGAGTCCTCTTGGCCCAGGTGGGGGGCCTCAAGGATCCTGTCCCACCACAGGACCGATACTGGATTTGAGATGGAGACACGGGACTGGCCAGGAGACAGAACACACGAGGATGTAAGCAGAGCTGGAAATATTCTCCCCCTGAGTCTGGCTTGCTCTGCATTTCAGCTCCCCACTGAAGGGCAACCACCCTGCACTGAAGATGGGTGTTCTCATGCCACCAGTGCCTTCCCAGACCTGACTGCTCACCCGCAGCTTGGGCTGAGCCAAAAACCTGCAGGCGCTAGGAAAGCTCCCTTGTTAATGTGACCCAGGACGGGTGTCCCCTGCCTGGCTGTGCCTCATGGCGCTTGCCTGAACCTCTCTCGTTGGCAGGGCTCAGACAACGCTTCCGGAAACTGCCGGCAGCAGACGTAGGCAGCAGGAGCCACCAGGAAGGGATGCGAGCCACGTCGCCGTGCCCCAGCCCCGCGGCTGCCTGCCCTGCCTGCACAGGCAGATGGCTTTTGCAGGGCGCTCCGGATGTTGGAGTGAGGCTATTTTGGACCACGTGGGCGTCTGAATTCCAGGCGAATCCCCAGCTCAAAAAAAAAAAAAAAAATCCCAACGCCTGCCAGGGTCCCCGGAGGTGGAAATGCTGCAGCTCGAGTGTCCTCGTGGCTCTCCTGCTGCCTGGCACGTAGGCGTGCCAGCAGCTACGCCTGCTCACCCCACAGCCCCTCTGGCCCCCAGCCCCATGGCCAGGACCCATTGCACCTACTTGCTCTTCTCTGGCCAAGGCTGCATGTCTGAAGCCCCGGGATGGCCGTGGTGTCCCTCGGCACTGTGTGAGCAGCTCCTCAGCCCCCTGAAAAGGCTGATTTGGGTGGGGATCCTGCCTCGCTGTGGGCTGGGGGGTGCTCGGCAGCCCCCTGCTCTCCATGCCGTGCTCCCCCTTGCTACGCCGTGCTGGGATGGGAGAGGGCAGAGAGAAATGGGCTTCCTGCCCTTCTCCCAGACGCCGGCGCGGCGTCTGTTTGCTTTGAGGCCCGGGTCCCTCCTGCCAGGACATTCCCGGGCAGCCGCTGCTGCCATTTGCAGAGGAGCTGGGGGACAGCCTGGCCCCCCAGCTGCAAAGGCCAGTGCCTCACTCCTGCCCCGCACTCGCATCCCCATCCGCAAGCACCCTGGGGACCCAGGCTGGGCTCGCACCAGGGGCATGGACCCAGCAGCCCCATGGGACACCCTTGTGTCCCTCCAGCCCTGTCCGGGAAGGGTTCCCTGTGATGTGAGTGACACGTTCCCAGGCAGCAGCCAGTGCCCGCCATGTGGGAGACAGCTGGGGTTAAAAATTAACACAGACAGAGCCTCAATTAACCATTGGCAGGGGCCAGTGGAGGGCTACGTGCTGCTTGGGGCACCCCCTTGGTGGGACTCCAGGCTCTTGGAGCTGGGAAGAGGAGGAAGCCCATGCCCCCCCAGCCAGGGACAAGAGGGTCGAGCTGTTGGTGGGTCACTCCGACCCCAGGTGTGGTGGGTACTTTTGGAGGTCAATGCCCCAAACTTGCCTGCTGCTCCAGCTTGGCTTTGTGGTTCCATCAGAGCCAATGGGAGCAAATGAGTTTCTTAAAAAAATCAAGGGCTTATGCCAGCCTGAGACCAGCCTTCCGGGACAGGGACTCCTGGCACAGCATCCAGAGAAGCTCGTCCAGCTTTTGGGGGTTGGGTCCTACCAGGTTCCCCCATCCCAGCCCATTTCAAGGGGTTTTCAATGGCCAAAGAAATCCACACCAAGGTCTGGGTTCCTGACACAGCTTCTGGCTGGATTTGGGTCCCCTCCACCAGCAGACTCCCTGCACCCATTGCGGAGGAGGTGACAAGCGAGTGCCAGCTCTGTAACCCACTTGTATGGCAGTGGCCAGGCTCGGGAAGGGGGGTTGAGGTGGGTATTTTGGAGCACGTTTGTGCTCTGGTGGCTGTTGGGACACGTCTCCTGCTCAGGCAGCCTTGGCTGTCCTCCAGCTGCTGTCCCACAGGGCCCTGCTGTCCCCCGCGGGGGCACGGACCTTCGTGACCCTCCCTTACTGCTGCAAGGTCGGTGTGCCCCACCTCACCTCCACATCCTGGGTCTTCCTGGTCCCAGCTATTCCCAGCCCTGTGCCTCTGCCTGGAGCCAGGCAAAGGTTCTGAATTTGCTCCGCGGCTGTGGAGGACTCAGTGTGGGCCCCACTGTGGGATCCTGGTGCCCGGAATGATGGGGGGGATTTTGGCACCAGTTCTGGCAGGAAGAGACCAGAGGCAGTGCTGCTGTTTGCAGGTGGCCTTGCCATCCTGTCCCATTGCTGTCCATCCCTGTACTCTATGCCTCTCATTCTTGTGACCTCCTTTCCCAACCTTGTCACCCTCTAACCCTGTCCCTCTTGCCCTCCATCCCTGCGCCATTTGCCATCCAACCTCATCCCTGTCATACTTCATCCACGACCCCTCACTATCCCTGTCCTTGTCTCCTTCCATTCTTGTCCCCCCATCCTCGCACCCCTCACCCTGTGCCCTGTCCACATCCCCCTCACTTTCAGTCCCTGGTACCTTCATCCTTCATCCTTCATCCTTGTCCCCTCACCCTCCATCCCCAACCCCTCATTTGCCATCGCTTTCCCTGTCATCTTCCATCCTTTTCATCCGCCTCCTTGCACCCATGCCCGTCCCCCCAGCCCCCAGCACACCAAGGGATAAGGGGCCAGTGGCAGGACCTTGCCCCCGTGCCCTGGGGATGGATCAGTTTGAGGGTACTGGGAGACCCCATCCTCCCTAGGGTTGGGGCACTGGCGACGAGCTTGGGGATGCTGAGAAGCTGGAGGTTTGCTGGGAGCACTGGGCTGGAGCAGCTTTGCTGCTTTGCTGCTGTCACTGACAGCAAGTCCCTGTTTGGCTCTGTGCCTCAGTTTCCCCTCTCTTAGAGGACTTAAAGGCAATTTTCATTTCTGTGAATTTCCTAAATACGCTGAGCAGTAAAATCCCACCTCAGTTGGGAGAGGACCTTTGGTGGATGGTGAACTCTGGGTGCAGCCACTGCGAGCCTTGTCTTTGAGAGGGACGTTAGTGCCCTGTGGCTCCAGGGCAGCGATGGAATCCCCAGCCCTGGAGGGGTTCAAACCATGTGGCCATGGCACTTGGGGACATGGTTTAGCAGACATGGTGGCGTTGGGCTTGTGGCTGGATTGGATGAGCTTAGAGGGTTTATCTAACCTTAATGATTCCATGATTCTAAGATGGCATCGGGGAGATGGGATACACTGAGGTCCTTAAAAATAGCAATAAAAGGGCAAATAGAGCGAGTGGGGAGAGAAGCCAATCTGGGTCTGAAGGTGTTGTGTGCTGGTCAGCGTTGCAGGCATCACCGTGGCCGGTACTGGTGGGATGCTGTACCCTCTCCTGTGTCACCAATGCCACCCACATCCCACACGCTTGGTACGAGGCTCTTCCAACGCCTTTTCTGAGGGGCGAGAGGCTGGATGGTAGCAGCGGGGGAACCCGGGGAGGGACGAGCCGAGGAGCCTGGCAGCGATGCCAGCTGGATCTGGGCATGCGGATGCCCCTGGAGATGGGGCAGTGCCCCCGCCCATCGCTTGCCAGATGGGAGGGTGACTTTGGGGAAGCCAAAGCATCATCATTCGAAAATCCCAGGAGCTAAATATGCAAAAGGAGCATCATTAACAAGACGTGGATCAAATACAAACAGTGCATCCGTGCCTCCCCCCACCCTTACATTTTGTGTTTCATTCTGAGACGGGAGCTGGGTGGGAAGCGATTTTGCATTCCTGTGAAAAAAAACCTCAACACAAACCCAGTTTCATTCTTGTCAGGGTTGCTGCTTTCGGGAGGCTTTGGGGATTTTGCTGGCAACCGAAAAGGCTGTGGGAATTGGGGGTGGTGGGGTTTTTTTGGGCTGTTTGTCCCTGGGAAGCCATTCTCGGCTGGGGAGCGGAGGTTTGGTGTATTTGATAAAGTTCCCGTTTCTTAGTGCCCATCCCTCATAGGGAAATGAGAAAAAAAAAATCTCCCTCCCAACCCCCCCAGCAGCAAAAAATCCTGCCAAGAAGTTGAGCAGGAAACTTCTGGGTCAAGCGTGGGGAGACCCAAGGACACCAAATGGCGGGGTGTGTGTGTGTGTGTGTGTGTGTGTGTCCGCTCCCAAAGACCAATCGGGCATCGGTGGTTTATTGCTCTGGGCAGTGGGGCTAAGGAGCTGGGGTCTGCTGCCCTCCCCCTCCCCCCAGTTATCCTGGAGGGGAGGCAGGACCAGCTGGGACCCTCCTGGTGATGACAGGAGTGGGGTACAGGGGCTCCGAGGAGGAGGTGCTCACCCCTGCCCGGTGCTCCCTGTGCATGCCCTGGCATTGTGGTGGGATTTGGGGGGCTCTGTATCCCAGGTGTCCCCCCCTCTGCACCCTATGTACCTTGAGGGATCCTTGCTTTTGCGTCCCACTGCCAGAGCAGGGATGGGGCACATGGAAGGAACACCCCATAGGGGACAGAGGGATGGGGGACACCCCATGGCGGGGACAGAGGCCTGGAGTACATGAGAGGGACATTCCATAGGGGACAGAGGGCAGGGACACACCACTGGGGGGACAGAGGGATGGGGTACACAGGAGGGACACCCCATAGGAGACAGGGGGATGGGACAGACCATGGGGGACACAGAGGGATGGGTTACATGGGAGGGACATCCCATGGGGAGGAAGAGAGGGATGGGGGACACACAGAGGACACACAGAAGGATGAGGTACATGTGGGGGGACCCCCTGTGGGGGGCAGAGGGATGGAGCACACAAAGGGGCCACACAGAGGGATGCGGAATGCTCTGGGATCACCTCATGGAGGGGACAGAAGGATGGGGGCTCCAGCTTCACGGGGTGGATAGGGGTGGAGGAGCACCCTCGGGAGCCCCTCCTGCAGCTCAGGGGTTGGGGGCACCCCTGGGGACACACGTGGGGATGTTGCCCCGTGGGGCAGGGGGGGCACGGTGGCGTGACACCTCGTGAGGAGGGACATGGGGTGACACTCGGCTGGGGATGGGCGTGGGCTGGGGGGGCACAGTGGGAGAGGATTGGGCCAGTCCAGGGGGGCACAAAGGGGTGAAAACAGGGGAGGCAGGGGTGGGCACAGAAGGCGTGACACCCGGGGGGGGGGGGCAGCATGGGGGGACATAGGGGGTGAGTCCTGGGGGGTGGCAGGGACCAGGGGGTGATGGGGGTTACACAGGGCAGGGGAGCCTGGGGTGGGAGGGATGTACAGGGCAGGGATTGGGACATGGGGGTGTGCAAGGGCTGGGGCGGGTTCGGGGACCCGGGGGGGGGCACGGGGGTTGCAAATGGCAGTGGGGGGGGGGTGCATGTGGCAGGGGTCGAGCAGCCTGGGGGGATCAAACAGGGCAGGGGGAGGCGAGATCCGGGGGGGCACAGGGGGTGAGAGGGGGGCTGAGCACGGGGAGCCGGGGCTCGGGGGGAGAGCACTGAGGGAGGGGCTGGGACCCGGTGGGTCACCGGGGCGGCTGTGTGTGCACGGGGTGTGGGGGTGCTCTTGGACCCTGGGGTGCACAAGGCGGGTGGAAGGGACGGGACTGGGACATGGGGGCGCACCAGGCGGAGTGCTCTGTGATTCGGGGGGTGCCAGGAGGGTGGGTGGGGTGGAGGGTGGGCTTCGGTGGGGGCTGCTGTGTGGCACAGGGCGGGGGGTACCAGGATTTGGGGGGGATACGGAGGGGGTCTGTGAGCCGGGGGGGTCACAAGGCGGAGGGGGACTGGATGGGTCCAGCTGTGGGTGCACAGGGATGGGTGTGACAGGACCCGGGAGAGGTCAGAGGTCGGGGTGGGGGTCTGGGGGGGGAGCTGTGTGTGCACAGGGTGAGGGGTTTCAGGACCCGGGGGGAGGGGGGGGCGGGGGGCAGGGACTCGGGGGGGGGGGAGCTGTGGTTGCACGGGGCTGCCGATGATGGGACCCGGGAGGGTCACAGGTCCGGGTGGGGGTCTGTGGGGGAAGCTGTGGGTGCACAGGGCAGGGGGTGCCAGGAACCGGGGGGGTGGGCGGGGGGGAGGGGGGCTGGGCGGGGGGCTGCTGTGTGGCACCGAGCGGGCGGGCCGGGGCAGGGGGCACCGGACGGGGGGGGTCTGTGACCCGAGGGGTGCGCGGGGGGGTGGGTGCCAGGACTCGAGGTGGGGGGCAAAGGGTGGGGCGTCTGTGACCCGGGGGGGAGGGTCACAGGGCTGAGTGTGCCAGGACCCGAGGGGGTGCACGGAGGGTGTCTGTGACCCGGTGTATGGGGGGGGGGGGGGGGGGGGGGGGGGCGGGCTCTGGGGTGTTGCCGTGTCCTCGGGCGGGGGGGTCTGTGACTCGATGGGTGACGGGACCCGGGCGGTGGGGGGGCTCCGGGGTCTCTCTGTGTCCCCGGGCGGGGGGCGCGGGAAGGAGGGGGGTCTGTGCGCGCGCGGGCGGCGGGGGGCGCGCGCGCCGTGCGGAGCGCGGGGCGGTCCGGTCCGGTCCGGGTTTTGCCGGCAGCCGCGGGCAGCGGCGGCGGCGGCAGCAGCGCGGCTCGGGGGCTGCGCACTCCCAGAGCGAGCGGCGATGTGGAGGTGGGTGTGCGGCGGCGGCGGCGGCGGCGAGCCCCGAGCCCGCGCGGCTCCTCTCTCCCTCCCCGCGCCGGGCAGGTGCCCCCTGGCCCCCTCCGCTCCCGGCGCCGCTGCCCGAGCCCCGCGGTCCCGCACCGGCACCGAGCCCCGGGGCAGGCAGCGGAGTTGGGGCTGCGTGTGCGGGGAGGGGGCGACGAAGGGGAAAAAAAGAGGCGAGGGGGGAAAAGGAAAAAGTTTGACGGGGGGGCGGCGGGGGCGGCCCCACTCCGCCTGGTACGGCTGCCGGCGGCGGAGCGCGGGGCTGGCGCCTGCCCGGGACCGCCTGCGCCTCTCCCCGGGGTGGGGGGAACGAGCAAAGTTTTCCTCGGTGCGGCTGAACCCCGTTTCCCAGTGCCCCCTTTCCCAGTGCGGCGGCGGGGATGCGCCGGGCGGCGGGTCGGGGCAATGGGGTGACCCCCCCGGTGGTTTCTCGGTGACAGCGGGGCGGGCAGTGCCCCCCGAGGGGGGCATTCTCGCCGTGGGGACGGGGTGCGGGACCCCCCACCCCGGCGCGCCCCGTGCCCGCGGGGGCTGCGCTCATCTCCCGGTGCCCGTGGGAGCGGCGCCGCTCACCCAGCCATGTGCAACAACTCGCCCAACTTTATCGTTCCCCCTCCCCTTACCGAGTCATCCCCCCGCCCAGCCCCGCCGCCGAGCGGGATCGCCGAGCTCCCCGCTCTCCCGGTGCGGCGGGGAGGGCTACCCGCGCCCCCCGACACCCCCGGGCGATCCCGGCGCCGCAACATCCCTCGTTCCCTCCCGGCGCCGCGGCCATCCCGGGGCTGGGAATTGTGCCCGGGAATTGTGCCCGCACCCCGGGATTCCGGCACCCAACTCCGCTCGATCCCATCCCCGCCGCCTCGGGTTTGCCCTTCTCTTATTTTATTTTCTCATCGCGGCTCTCTCCCCCCGCATCCCGCAGACGCCGCGTCCTTCGCGCGGGGCCGGGCGCCTTCGGGTCGGGTTATTCTTTGCTGGGATGATTGATCGCGGAGAGGAGGGAGGGGGTGCGATGGCGGGGGGGGGGGGGCTCCATCGCCGTCCCACGCGTAAACAAAGCTGCGCACACATCCTGCCCGTGGATCCCGTGCGCGCCCGCTCCCCGCACCCCGCAGCCTTCGCCCCCGCTGCCCGCCGGGCGCCCCGGGAGCGGGGGGGACCGGGGTGGTCTCGGGGAGGCTCGGGGGGGGCTGCCTCGCTCCGGGGATTGGGGGGGGGGGGGGTTGAGGCAGGATTGGCGGAAAGCGGGGGGATGCGCCAGCGCGGCTACCTGGGGCGCGGGGCCGGCGGAAGTTTTGTTTCTCTGGAAACGGGGCCCTTGCTGTGTCAGCAGCCCCTTTGTGCCGCTTTGTCCGCTCCCCCCGGCCCCCTCGCCCAGCGCCGGGGCCGCACCTGGGACTGCGGATGGACGGACAGATGGACGGACAGACACCCCTCTGCGCCCCGACCCCGGGGAGCCGAGCATCCCCTTCCCCGGGTGGGTTGGGGCGAGGAGGGGTCGGATGGGATGGCAAGGGGGTGAGGCGGTGACCCCCCAAAGCGAGGTGGTGACCCCTCGGCTGGAGCGCTCGTAGGCATGGAAACCCTTTTCCGTCTGTCCGTCTGTCTATCCCTCTGTGCTTAACGTTGCTATTCCCCTATCTGGGAAAGCTTCGCAGAACCACCTTCTCTAGCAGCACCCCGGCTCCCAGTATCCGAGCGCAGCGGGGACGCCAGCCCTCGCCTGCCCACTGCTGCCTGTGGCTCCTGCCACCGCATCGAATTCAAATCGGTCGCGGCGTAATGTGTGCCCGAAAAGTGTCACCATGCGTGGTGGCCTTGGCTCCCGGCAGACACCCAGTGCAGGCCTGGCCAACCCGGCATGCGGGTACCCGCGTCCCCCCCAGCAGTGCTGCCCGTCGAGCTGGCAGATGTCACGCCCTGACCCCAGTGCCAGCGTCAGGGAGTGTGCGGGGGGACACGGTGATGGCACCATGGGGACATGCTGGCGTGTGACAACAAAAGCAAAGTAACAAAGGACGAGCTGTGGCGCTCAGAAGTTCGTCCTGGCCCCCCGCTGCGACTGTCCGGCGCCGGATGGAGATTTGGTGGCCTCATGGGCAGGAAGGGTGTTTGGCCCATTTGCCAGCCGGGGGGTGCAAGCAGGAGCTTGGGGGTGTTTGTGCCGGGCACCGTGTCTGACCCCCTCCCCACCATGGTGGGAAACGTCAGGAGCAGCCAAGTTGTCCTTGACATGGGTTTGCAGTGGGGATGCCGGTAGCCAGCGCTGCGCTGTCAGGTGGGCAGGTGAGGGAGAGAGGCTCTGATGCTATGCGCTGAATTCACCCTGTCCCTCTTCGTCCTCTTCAGCAACAGCAGAAGGCAGGGGAGATGCCGTGGGGACACGGAGCAAGGTGTTTTGGGGATCCTCTGGGGGTTCCTCACCCACCAGCGTCTCCTGCTGTCACTGGGACCATTCCAGGCTGGGGCTGGGCAGGTTTTGGTGGTGCAGGTGCTGTTTGCCCAGGACCTGGGGATGCTGCAGGACTTGGGGGCAGCATCCTCTCCCTCAAACTGTCCCCTCTGCTCCAGCTCCTGCTTGGGGGGCTGGGAGGAGGGCCGGATCCTGGGCGCTTGGCCAGCACGCACCGGCACCTCCTGCTGTGGCCGTTGAAGGCTCAGCGAGGCTGGATCTGGCCCCAGCTGGTCCGGGCCCCTCTGTCCCCATTGCCCCCTGGCAGGAACATTCCCCGGGGTGGTGGGAGTGGGTGTCGCTGCTCTCCTGCCTCCCCTCACCCCGTCGTTGCGTTTGTTTTCCCAAAGACTGGCCATAGGACCAACAACCTCTTGATTAAGTGTATTAATAGTTAAACTTTCAGCTCATAGCTTAAACTCACCAGACCACGAAAAGCTCCCTCCTTTACTCATGCTCTGTTGCTCAACTAAAATATTGCGCTGCGAAGGGTTGGGTGTTTTTTCTTTTCCTCTCTTTTTCCCCTGACTTGACTTTGACTCCTGGGAGTGTGTGGGGGTCTCGCAGGGCTCCCCTGGCTGTGGGGGACTCCCAGTTGCCCCCACTGCCCCTTGCAGCCACCCTTCTGCGAAGAGCCTGCACAGGGAGGTTGTTGAGGCTTGCCTGGCCAGGTGTCCCCTTCTTGAAGCCCAGCCAGGCTGGTGAGGAGGATGGGATCCACTATCCCAGAGAAATGGTGTTGCCTCCCGTTTCCTGGACACAGGGATGGATGGGCTGCAGTGGCTGGGGATGGGATGGAGCTGCTGGTGGAAGCTGGGGTGTGGGATCAGCTGTTTTCCTGCCAGGGCAGGAGGAAGGGTGGGAGGTTCAGCCATGGCAACTGTCAAGGTCCTGTAGCTGGGTTGGGGCAACCCCAGTCCCAGCACAGCCCGAGCATGGGTGGGTTGGGAGCCGCCCTGCGGGGAACACCTGGGCTGCATCCCCGGCAGCGTGGCCAGGGGCTCAGGGGACGGCGTGCTCCTCTGCTCTGCTGAGACCCCCGGGGCGCTGCGTCCAGCTCTGGGGTCCCCAGCCCAGGGCAAAAAGAGACCCGTGAGAGCGGGGCCAGAGGCAGCCACAAAAACGATGCGAGGGCTGGGACAGCTCTGCCCCGGCGAGAGGCTGAGCACATAGGGGTGCTTCGGCCTGGAGAAGAGGAGGCTCTGGGGAGACCTCACTGAGGCCCTTCAGTACCTAAAAAGGGCTGATAAGAAAGATGGAGATAGACTTTTCTCCAGGGTCTGTCGTGATGGAACAAGGGGTGAGGGTTTTAAACTGACTGAGGGCAGGGTTAGGATGGACATGAGGGAGAAATGTTTCAGGTGGGGAGGCCCTGGCCCAGGCTGCCCAGAGCAGTGGTGGCTGCCCCATCCCTGGAGGTGTTCAAGGCCAGGTTGGATGGGGCTTGGAGCCCCCTGATCCAGTGGGAGGTGTCCTTGCTCATGGCAGGGGGTTGGAACTGGGTGGGCTTGGAGGTCCCTTCCAACCCAACTCATTCCATGATTCCATAAAGGGGGTCAGTGGCATAGGGTGGATGGGAGGGAAGAAGCAGAGGGGTACTTGGAGGAGGAACCACCTCCATAAGCAACTAGCCAAGAAAATCTGGGCCCAGGCTGGGGGGGAGGAAACGTGTGGGTTTGCTCCTGCTTGGTAGCAGCTCTGTCATGGGGAACAGGGCAGGATCAGTCCTGCAACAGACTGTGCCTTTGCTAGAGGGACCTGCCCTCGTGGGGAGATGGGCTAGGACTCCTGATACTGGGTAAGCTGCTGGGTGAGCATCAGGGCATGGGTGTAAGGAACAGCCTCACAGTCCCAGTCCGTGCCCTATGTTTCTTGGGATACTTGCAGTGTTGGAGGTCTCGTAGGGAGAGCCAGGCAGCAGGACGGTGTGACCTCAGTGAGTGGCTGAGAGTGGCCTGTGGGCCCCATCACCTTTGGGTGAGTCCAAAGGGCACATTTTACCCTGGCCTGACAACCAGGGTAGAAATAGACTTTTGGGTCTGTCAGCATCTTAGCACTGATGGTGGGAACGTGTCGTGGAGCAGGTCCTCACCCTGCCCGATATTCTCTGCTTTTGGGGCGCTTGAGAGCTGGGAGAATGCATTGATAACATCTTTGGAGTGGTTTCATCTTGGCTTACATGCAGGTGGAGGGCTTTGATGGGCTGACAGCCCTTGCTGTACATGGATGGCAGCCTGTTATTATGCGAATGAAAGGATTTTTAAGGTCACAAGGTTTTTGAGAGGCTGCCTCGTTGTCTCTGGCTTCCACCCATCCATTGTTATGGCATGGAAAAGGGACTTGAATAATGGCACTGCTGTGTCCACCTTGTGAAGGCATCATGGACCATAGTCTTCCCTTGGAATTTGTGGGTCCAGCTCTATATCCTCATACTCCAACAGTGTTGCTCATACCAAAGCATCTTCCATCGCCTGAGCTTGAACGTCCTATGTACCAGGAGGATGAAGACTCGTTGCCTTCATAGGGTGACGCCTATGGCATGGTGGCCCAGGCGTGGGAAGGTACATGTTAGCCTTGACCCTGGATCTGGTGGCAAAGAAAGAAGATGCCATTTTCTGGTTTTCCAAATAGGGTGTGCTTTTCCATTTCCACTCTCCCGGCTCGGAGATGTGGGAGCTGGAAAAGGGTGTAGGTCACTGGCTCTGCCCCACGTCCGTGCTGCAATACGCTTCTTCAGTGGGGTCACGGTGTGGGTGATGGATGGGACCTGCACCGTTGTGTGAGATATAGCCTGCCATTCTGAGATGTGCTTCATCCCAAGGGTCTGATTGTCACCTTTGTGGTAGGGCTGGGAAGTGCTGCTGTCCTTGTCCTGTAGGCTGCGAGGTCCTCAGGGTGACTCCAGCAGGTTCTGGGTGGGTGCTGCTATTCATCAGAGCCCAGCTGACTTTGGCAAACATTTGCTCAGCGCTTGCTGAGCTTCCTGGGGTTGTCCCAGGCTTGAACGAGGGTTAGGTTTGTGCTCTGGTATGATGAAATGGGCATGGTCACCTCTGGTGCTGCTGACTCTGGTCATCTCTTGGTTTGCTGGTGGTTGCCTGCTGTTGGAAGGCAGCCTTGGTCTCGCCTGCAGCTGTGGCATGATGAGTTTTTCATTTTTGGTTTTGAAAACCTGCCTTGAGTTCATCCTCTGCTCCAGCTTTTCATAGGGATATCTGTGCAGTATCCATCTCCCATGGTCTCCATTATGAGTCTTTGACTGTGCCCAAATGACCAACAGAGCTCCACCTTCTCAGACACCACATGGTCTCTTGGTGTCCCCAAGGTTCCTGGGGGAACTTATTTTTGCTGGGACTCACCCATGTGGCTTTGGTGCCTCTTCCTCTCCCTCAGAGGCTGGCTGAGAAAAGCAGTTTGGTGTCCAGGTCTGAGTACCAAGTCTGTCACTTGAACACCCCCGAGGCTGAGGGGTTCTCAGTTGAACGTGCTGACCCTGAAGGGTTCCAAGGATTTGCAGATGCAAGTGCTCTCAGCTCTGCTGCCTCCATGCTCCATAGACTCTTCTCTGCTTTGCCCACTTGCTGCTTGGAAGCGGGTTCCTGCTCTCCAGCCTCTCATGGACAAGAATTAATGCCTATGGAGCGTTGATGTCTTGGGGATGACTTGAGACCCTTTGACGTTAGTGCGAAGCCTGGTAGAGGGAGCTTTACACCCGTGAGTTGTGCAGACCAGTGCTCTGCTCTCTGCTTTGCAGGAGTCTGTCTTTGGGATTGGGTCCAGGTCAAGGGTGGGCAAACGAACTGTGCCCGCAAACATTGCTTGAAGGCTGTGTGTGGTCTTGCCTTCTTTCAGTGAACTGATAGAATGGTTTGGGTTGGAAGGGACCTTCAAAGATTGTCCAGTCCAACCTCTCCCTCAGAAGATCTAGGGACATCTTCCACTAGATCAGGTTCCTCAAAGCTCCATCCAGCCTGACTTTGAACACTTCCAATGATGGCACATTGAGAACTTCTCTGGGCAACCTGTCTCTGTGTCTCACCACCCTCATCCTGAAACATTTCATCCTTATGTCCAACCTAACCCTGCCTTGGTTCAGGTTAAAACCATTGCCCCTTGTTGTCTCCCTACAGGCCTTGATAGAAAGTCTGCCTCTATCTTTCCTGTAGGCCCCCTTTATATGCTGAAAAGTCTTCCAGCGGGTCGTGGTCTTGACTGGGCCACGAGGAGGTGAGGGGTGGGAGTGGCTGGTGTCTGGGATGTGGCAACAGGCTTGTGAGCAGCCAGGGTGGCCAAACGTGGGGCTGTAGCTGCCAGGCTGGGTTGTTCTTCCCCACCTTCCCATCCTGCATCCATGCCCTGTTGGGCTGGGATCCCAGCAGGGAAGTAGATCCCAGGAAAGCATTGTTCCCGGGATTCGTGCACCTCACTGCTGGACAGGGACCTCTCCCTGGTTCCCAAAGCCCGTGGGAGTAAGTGACCAAGGATCGGCCGCTCCGGGAGCTCCTCTTGCCCTCTGCTTTACCTTGTGCATCTCACTAATCTGATGACCGGAGGTATGCGAAGCATTTCAAATATGGCCTTGTTACTGGCTCCGGACAGAGCACGCAAGAGGCGTTTCTTCACACTCCTCTTCAAGGCGGCCGTTGCCGTCCCCTCCTCCCACGGGCACCCTGCTGCTGTTTGCCCCACACTGGCACGCCTGGGCGAGCCTGTCCTGCCCGGCTGTGGGAAGGATGTGTCCCTTTGTAGGTCAGCTCTTGCTGCGCCAGCAGCCGTGGGCGGGCGCTGGGTCCCGTGGTGATTTGAGAGCATCGTTGGGAGCGTGGGCGAGGGACGAGCGTGCGCTGATGCCAGGGAGCGGGATGTCCCCTCTGCCCGCAGCTTTGGCGGGTAACCAAGGCTCCTGCGGCTTGCCCAGCCTGATGGGAAGAGCTGGAGGGGCAGCACAGGGCATGTGGGGAGGGTGGATTTGGGAGGTTCCAGGAAGTCCCCTGGGAGCAGGGGGCTCTGAAAGCACTGGTGTGGGGGATGTGGGATGGGGGATGCTGGCACCCAGTGTGGGAGCAGAGCTGGGGAGGAGTGCAGCGTGGCTCTGGGTGGAGGGAAGATGCTGCGACGCCCAGGTGCTCCCCGAGGGGACTGCAGCCTGTTTCTGGCTGGCTCTCCAGGGTGGTCCCTGCAGTGCTGTGGCACCCACTTCGGGGTCCTTTGCCTCTCCCTGACTCCCCCTCCCGGGTGGCGAGCAAAGCATCCTGTCTGTCTGTGCTCATCTGTGCCTCCCCAGTGCCCATCACCGAATCTGCGCACCGTGCTGCCCACTGGAAGGGGCCCCGTTGCCACCGGTACTGCCATGCTTCCGCCTGGCTGGCGCTGCCTGCCGCTGGTGGGGACCCTCCACTTTTGCTGTCCCCAACGTCCCCCGCCTCACGTGGTGGCAGCGGGCGCCTGGCAGCATCTCCCCACTTGGCTGTATGTGCTATTTAAAGCTGGGGCGGAGGAGAGGAATAAATGTGGAAGATGGGGATGCTGCCGGTGGCTTGAGCCGCCCGTGGGGACAGCTGGCCCCACGTCCCCATGGAGGGGATGCCGGGCAGGGTCCAGCGCAGCCGCAGCAGGGCTGGGAGCTGGGCGCCAGGCTTTTGCGCTTTAATGCATCAGGACAGCTTGCAAATTCCAGGCTGGCGCGGCAAGGTGCCGGCTGCGGTCGAATGTGCGCTGTCTCGCGGGCGAGAGGGCCGTGCTGCCATAACCGGTTAGCTCGCGGGGGGCTGCGGGCGGGCCCTGCCTCCTGCTGGCCTGGGGGGGCTCTGGGCAGCCCCGGTGGTGGCACGGCAGGAGGTTGGCTTGAGAAGGGCAGATGTGCAGGGACCATGTCCCCCTCATCTGTGCAGACCCCCAACCCCTCGTCTGCAGGGACCCCTGTCCCCCCCAGCCACACGGGCTCTTCACAGCCTCACATGCTTCCTGCCTTCAGGCATCCCTGTTCCCCCTTCTGTGGGGAATCGTGTCCCTCTGCCTGCACAGCCCTGTGTACCCACCATCCCTAGGAACCCTTGTCTTCCCCATCCCCAGAGAACCTTGTCCCCTCTCTGCAGCCCTCCTGTGTGTGTCCCCCACTTCTCCCACCCGCCTCAGGAATGCCTCTCCCCCTCTCTGCAGCCCTGTTGTCTCCCCCAACCCAGGAACCCTTGTCCCCCTCTTTTCACCTCCTTGTTCCCCATATCCCCAGGAAACCCTGTCCCCCTTTCTGTAGCCCTCTTGTCTCCCCCATCCCCAGGAATCCTTATGCCCACTCTGCAGCCCCCCTGCCCCCCCATCCCTAGGAACCCTTGTACCCCCCTCTTCACCCCCCTCTCCCCATCATCAGCTTAGCCTTGAGGTGATTCTGCGTGTCCCCTCCAGCTCCAGTGACGCACTAGAGGTGGTTGGAGGGCAGCCTGTGCCTCTGAATCCCTGTGGGAAGGGGGTGACCTGTCCTCTCTACACATGGGGAAACTGAGGCAGGGAATGGCAGCACTGCTGCCCATGTCCGCAGCACTGCTGCGCTTGGCCTGGCAGTGGGGGGGCTCCTGGGGGTCCTCATGCACCTCGTCCATGGAGTGGTTTCCCATCCTTTCCTGAAATCTTTCCTAACTGTGTGAGCCCAGGAGCTGAGTCCACGAGCTTTGCCTTCATCACCCAGATGCCCACATGTCCCTCCGCCACGTCCCCTCCCATCTCCCCATCCTTACATTCAGGATACTTAAATACAAAAGCCTTGGAAAATGTGTTCAGGCCACCTCAGTGGGAACAACTGGTGTCACCTTGAGTGCTAAACCAGTGGCACCTGGGGCCCTTGGTGCACACTGGTGGGGCTCTGGATGCTCCCGGCCTCACTCTGGCCGCGAGCAGCATCTCGGGAGGATGGGGCTTTTTTCCTTTGCGAAGGCGTTGGGGATTAGTGAGCGGATTAGCAAATATGACCCCAGGTAAAGATTAAAACCAGAAAAAAAAAAAAAAAAAGGAAAAAAGGTGGTTTGGTTTTTCCCCCTCCTGCTGATGCACAGTGAAGATTTAAACAGGATGGATTCAGGCAGCGGCCGCGGTTCAATTTGGGGTGGGAGGCTGGCAGCGGGGTGGGGGGACGGGATGGGGCTGAGTCCGCGGGGCAGGAGGTGCCGGAGCCAGGTGGCAATGTGGAGCCAGGTGGGGGGGCTGGACCCTTGTGGGTGAACCACTCAGTGGTGGGTGATGGGGAGGGGATGTGGGGCCACACATGGATAACCACTGCCAGCCTGATCCCAGCAGTGGGCTGTGGGGTGGCAGCTCCAGCACCTCATCCCGAAGCCTGATAGCTCCGCACACAGGGCTGGGAACTCCTGGCAGCGGGGAATAAGTCTGCCCCTGCCCACAGATGCCCACCCAAGCTCCCTGGGTTGCACCCCACAACCCATCCTGCGCTGCAACTGCCTCCAAGGAGAGGAGACCGTGGCTCCAGTGTTGAGGCCATAAAGCTGGGTCCCCTGCCTTGGCGGCTCTAGGGGGCTCTTGGCAGAGCCCGCCCCAGCTTCCCCAGCGGAGATGCTCCATGGGGCAGAGCCGGGAAGCAAGGACAATGGGGCCTCATCCAGGATGTGGAGGGTCCCCACTGTGCAGGCAGCTGGGAAGGGACTGACTTTCCTGCCACGGTGCTCCCACGTTCCTTTGGAGATGGAGAGCGGAGATGGGACTGGGGACAAAGGAAATTGGGGAGCCTCCCTCTGCGCTGTCTGGCCTGTCTGAAGGACTGTGTGACCAGTATATGTACTGGGAGGGAACTGGAGTGGCTATCTCTGGTGAGGGTGGGCACTGGGGACTCTGGCGTGGCCGTGTCTCCATCCCTGCTCCTCCCCATCCCTTCTCCTCCCCATCCCTTCTCCTCCCCATCCCTTCTCCCCATTCCCCAGGGCAGGGCTGGCTCTGGGGATTCCTCTCTTGGGATCCAGGACCTCTCCCCATAGTCCATGGGTGCTCCTGGGGATGAAGTGGAGCCAGCCCTGTGCCCTGGGGGTGCTGATCCCTCTTGGAGGGCTGAGCGTTTTGGGGGCTGAGCACTGACTTGGGGGTCAAGCATCGTTTTAGGGGGCCTGAAGACCAGGCTGGGAATTGAGCACCATTTTGGGGGTCCTAACGCTGCCATGGAGGTCAAGCACTGATTTGAGGTGTTGAGCACAGAGCTGGGAACTGAGCGCTGGCTTGGGGGTCGAGCACCCTTTTGGAGGGCCAAGGACTGGCTCAGTGGTCAAGCATCATCCTGGAGGGCTGAGCACTGGTTTGGGGGGCTGAGCGCCAGCTTGAGGATTGAGCACCGTTTTGGGGGAATGAACCTTGGGGGGTCAAGCACCGCTTCAGAGGGTCAGTGTCGGGGGTTGAGCACCATTTTGAGGGGCTGAGAACTGGCTTGGAGGTCAAGCATCATTCTGGAGGGCTGAGCACTGCTTTGGGGGCCTGAGCACCAGCTCAAGAGTCACGTGCTGCTTCGGGAGGCTGAGCAGCATTTCCAAGGAGCTGAGTACCAGCTTGGGTGTCAAACCGTGTTTTGGAGGGCTGAGCACTTGCTCAAGGGTTCAGCGCTGGCCTGGGGGGCACTGAGTACTGGCTTGGGAATTGAGCACCATTTCAGGAAGCTGAGCACCAGTCTGGGCATTGAATGCTGGTTTAGGGGGCTGAGAACCATTTGAGGGTGCTGAGCACTGGGCTTGACCAATGGTTAGAAGGGTTAAGCACCGTTTCTGTGATTGAGCCCTGGTCTGAGGGGCTAGGGGTCAAGCCCCAGCTCGAGGGGCTAAGCACCAGCCCCGCAGCTGGTTGGGCAGGTCCCACCACTGCTCGATCTGGCGGTTCACAGGCTGTGGGGTTGGAGCCAGCAGCAGGGAAGACCAGCAGACCGCTGGGGGCTGAATCTTTGCTGAGAGTTTTGGGGGGTCACCCTGCTAAGAATGTGAGGCTGGTAGTGAGACGGGGGTTGTTCCTGCTTCCTCTTTCCTCCATGTCTCCCTCTCTATGTGCTCATTCATACTGGAGTGGCCATGGGATGGGAAAGGAAAAACTGCCTCTTGTCTCTTTGCTGGCACCAAATGTGTATGCACATCCCAGTTTCCCTCCTGCACTGAAGCTCTTCCATGAGTCTGCCCCACTGCCTTCTGACCAGAGTGGTGTGTTTGCTCTCCTGCTGGGCTGCTGTGGGTGTCCCTGCTCGGACAGGCAGGGATGGGAAGGAATGCCTCATTCCCATGGCAGATGGCTGGTACTCAGGGTGATGCTTGGTACCACAGCATCCCTTTGAGTATTCCCCTGAGAGCTCAGGTGCGGTGGCGTGTGCTGGCAAGCTCTCACCTGGCTAACTCCATGCTGGAGCCTGAACCTGGCTCTCCTGGTGGTCCTGGCAGCTAGGAAGGAATCCACCAGGACCTCCTGGAGCAGAGGTGGACCTCGAGCTGGTACCACACCTGTGCTGTGGTACTGGTGTGCTGGGGGGGTGTCTCCATGGGTGCAGGGAGCTCATTCCCTTCCAGCTGAGCTGCTGCTGTCAGAGTGGGGAGAACCACCCAGTCCCTTTCCCTGGGATTCTCAGATCCTGTGGTTCACAGGTCCTCTTGGACCCTACAGGTTCCAGCCATCCTGGAGACCTGTCTGTCACCCTGCCTGCGCTGGGGATGGCGGGAGTTGCGCCTTTCCTCCACCTGGGAGATGCCAGGGTCAAGGGCAGGGCTGTCCCAGGGTGTCCCAGGGCTTGTCCCTCGTGCTGCCCCTGCTGCAGATTCTGCTCTGAGAGCAATGTTGGGTTCCTCATGAAGTTCCCTTTCTTTCTGTGGGAAGCAGTTCTCCTCCTCAGGGGTGCCCCCCCTCTCTCCCAAGGGCCTGGGGACAGATCCAGACCAAGAGGAAGATGCTTGCGACACCATGCCCAACATCTGCATCCTCAGTGCTCCCCACCATGGGGCTGGGCTCTCTCTGCTTCCCCAATGGGCATCACACCAGTGCTGTGCTCCTGTGGGCTCCCTGGAATGTGGTAGCACTGAGAGCTTGGTAGAGTGAGATGATGGTAGAAGGTTCCCTCAAAGGAGAGGTAGGAGTGACACCACTGGGGACACTGGTCTCGCTTAGTCCCACCTTAGAGGACACTGTCCTGCTCTTCCCCCCACTGCTGGCTTTGCCTTGGGATGCTGCTGGTGGCCACGTCCACAGCTGCCTCCCAAAGCTCTCCTGGGGGTGACAGTGGGGCCAGGGGTCAGCAGTCTCCCTGCACTCATCCCAGACTTGCCCAGAGACCCCATCCTAGCGCCGAAATTGGTGCCCTGGAGCGGGGAGGAGCTCCAGGGTCCTGGAGTGGACACGTCCCACCCAGCCATGCTCCCCCTGAGCACCTGGCATCATTTATTGGTCAGGTGGAACTAAAAGCAGTTAAAGAGAAACTTGGAAGCATAGGATTGGAGAAGGGCCCTGGGCTGCCCCAGAGTTTGGAGGCGCAGATGGGTGCTGGAGAGGGCAGGGACTGTCACTGAAGCCTGGGCAGGCACTGCACAATGTGGGCAACTGTTTTGTGGGATGCAGCAAAACCTCTTTCCTCCCTGTTCCCCTCTGTGCATGCTTGTGCTGGGGTGGCCATGCGGTGGGGAGGACCATGAAAAACTGTGTTTGAGTCCCTTAGTGTGGGTGCATCTCAGCCTTTCCCTGCCTCAGTTTCCCTCCAGGTGCACAGCTCTTCCAGGGTGTTCGGTTTTTTGGCTGCTCTCCTGCTAGGCTGCCTTGGGTCGTAGTTCCTCGTGGCAGGGTTGGCTGTCCCCTGGGTGATACTGGGATGCTGAGAGCAACCCGCTCAGTATTCCCCTGGGAGTCTGGCTGTATATGTGCCAGAGGGCCAGGAGCTCCAAATGACACACCCCCACCTTCTCCTCCTCCCCTGTGCCTCAAGGCTGAGACTGCCCCAAACTCGTCTCACGTCTCACTGGTGAAAATGGCTGCGGGGAGAGGGGGATGCTTGGCCGCATCTCAGCTGCAGGAGCTGCCTTGTGCCAGAGGGACCCTCTGGTCCAGGCTTTGTGCTGGGGGACTGCGACATGGTTTGGGGACCTGGGGCTATATAGGAAGCTAGGGTCAAGGTGAGGTGCAAGGGCTCTGTGCTGGGCAGCTCCCATCTTGCCCAGAGGCCTCTTGGCTGGGATTGAACTCAGGATCTGGCCCCTGAACCAGCTGCCCTGCTTTGGCTTCCCGGCAGGCGAAGGGCGGCAGGGGCAGACAGCCGCATCCATCCCTGGAGCAGATGGTCCCTCAGCAGCAAGCTGCCCCTTCTGCATCGATTCCCCAAGCCGGACGTTTAACGATTGCTTTCTGGGGTTAATTAAACTCTCCTCGCTGAGGTCTGCGGTGCGGCAGGGCTCTACCTGCCTGCAGTCCCCATGGACCCCTCAGAGGAGGGGGGATGAGCCTGTGGCTGGAGCTGGGCTTTGCTTCCAAGCCAACCCTTCCCTTAATATCCAACTCTGGTGGTGGTGCTGGGAGGATTGCCGCTGGCGACTGCACTTCTCTCTAGGGCATCTGGAGCAAGGTCAGCATTGGAGCCTGGCCATACCCCACTCTGGGGTGCTGCAGGAGAGGCTGGATACTGGCTTCCCGCCCAAACGTGGCTTCTTTTGAAGATGTCCCTGCTACCTTGCTTCTGGCGGGGTTGGGCTGTGCCCGGCCATGTCTCTATTTACAATGATTTTTGAAAAAAACTTCGAATATTTGGCAGCCGGAAGGTGAGTGTGGAGCACAGCGGCTGCAGAGCGGGTCGCCAGCCTCACGATTGTTGGGAGTTGCTGCTTCTTGCATATCTAAATGTGCCCTTTCAGCAGGCACTCTCGGTTGAAACTGCCATCTTTTGCCTCATTGTCAACCTCGTCGAGGTTACGCATCGTTTGCTGACTCACAGCCTCCTGCTCTAATTACTGAGCTGGACTCCCTCCGAGCTGCCTACCCAGTCCAGACACATTGCTGCTTGCCCGGCAGGGGGGCTGGAGCAGGGGCACCCCGTGCAACACCCCTGCCTGCACGCAGCCCGCCCTAGGGGTAGTGTTCCGAGGCTCCAGGCACAGCCAAAAGGTGTTCTTATGGTTTCCTTCTCTGACATCCCACTTGCTTACACCCTACTGGGATGATTTTGGGGTGCAGCAGCTGGGGGCTGGCAAGGGCGAGCACATGGTGTTACCCGACTCATTATCTGGGCATGATCGTGACCTGTGGTGTGGATGTGATCCCGACTCATGGTCCAGATGTGATCCTGACCCACGGTCCAAGAGTGATCCCAACCTATGGTCCAGGGGTGATTCTGACCTATCGCCCAGGCATGATCCCAACCTATGGTCCAGGGGTGATCCTGTCCTATTGTCCAGGAATGATCCCAACCCATGGTCCAGGCGTGAACCTGACCCGTGGTCCTGGCGTTGATCCCAACCCATGGTCACGGCCTTATGCCGGGGGGCTCTAGTGAAGGCTGACTCCCCAGGCATCCCCTGAGCATCGCCCCGACGACGGGTGCTCGCTCCCATTCACGACCTGGGCATGCAGCCCCCCTGGGCGGCAGCACCGGCTGGGACGAGCCGTGCACTAAACCCGTTAGCTGAGCCTCTTTGATCCCTGTCTGATATGATCAACCGGCCGGTAAGCTCTCAGCCGGGCCCAGCGTGATTCCCAGCATTGCAGCGATCCGAACAGACGCTGCAATTACCGGTGGGGTCGGACTGGTCCCGCTCCCCATTCTGCTCCTCCACGCTGGCTCGGACTCCTGTCTGCACTGAAACAAAGCTGCTGAGGAAAGCACTGGCTCTGCCCTTAATTCTTATTATTTATTATTGTTAGTATTTAAATATCCCCCCTTCCCTGCTTGTCAGTGTGGTGCTGCGCCGGTGGGAAGAGCCTGCTCTCTGCTCTGGCATCTCAGAGGTTTGCATTTTCTAAGGAGGAGGGACCCAAATCCACCCATCCCAGCTGGACAGAGGGGTGCAAGGTGCTTGTGTCGGCTTTAATGAATTTAATTTTTATCTCCTCCTGCATTCGGGCGGTCAGATTGGGGTGGAAACAAGGTCCCTGCAAATCCATCTTGCTAAAGGAGGTGAAACCAAGCCGGGTAATCCGGTGGTAAGGACAGCACTCCAAGCCGGGTAATGCAGCCGCGCTTGCCTTGGAACAAGAGATATTTTATTTATTTATATATCAAGAAAAAAACCCCATCTCTGTGTTTGCACAGGCTTCTGTCTGTCACAGAATGGTACAACCACGCATCTTATCTTGTAAAGCCATATTTTGGCCCTTTTTTTTTCCCCCAAGAAAGTGAATTTTAAGCACCGGGAGACAGTGATGGTTTCTTTGGAGCTGTTACGATCTGCCATGTACAATAAATCCGTCTTAGTTTGTGGATTATTGGCCCAATAGACCGTAACAGCTCTGTCAGCCCCTCCTGGCGTGCTGAGTCCGGCCGGCTCAGCCTGCCTGGGCTTTCCTTTATTTTTGTTTTATTTTATAGCACAATTTTCCTAAGGATTTTTCCATGCTGCGTGCGTGTACGGTAGCTGATATGGGAGCTCAGTTGCGTGCCCAGGATTCTCGGGTGGTTATTTCTTTTTTTTTTTCATATATATTTCCCCTCTGAAAAATACCCGAAGGCACAAATCCACCCGCTGGAGTCCAAGTCTCCGGGATGCGGTGAAGCGGGAAGGCAGAGCTGTTGCTCCCGGAGTGTGGCAGGCTGGCCAGGGGCTGCCTCAGCAGCATGGGTCCTGCTTCCTGGGATTGGGGTTTTGCTGCTTTCCAGCAGGATTTTCCCTGGACGGCCTTGCTTATGCAAGCTGCTGTTCCCTGTGATTGATGGAAGCCGGGAGAACCAGGATTTCCCAGGGGTGGCATGGGATGGCATGCCAGCCCTTCTGTCCTCGCTGGGCAGGGTGTGGGGTGGCACGTGCTCCGGTCACCCCCTGCCTGAATGTGGAGGGTCTGAGTCCCCTAGAGAGGGGGAACTTGCAGCCAGTCCTGCCCCAATGCCAGGCACCCCCTGCGTGGGCTCAGTGAGGCCGTGGGGTCAAACGTGGGGGGCAGGTGTGGGGCAGGATATGGGCCACAGGTGTGGGATGAGCAGTGGAGGGCAGATATGAGGGGTGGGTGTATGGTGTGGGGTACAGGTGCAGGCACAAGGTGCAGACGTGGGGTGCGGGTGCAGGCAGGACTGGGTGCGCTGCCGTGTCCCCTGACACCAGTTCGCCTGCACCCCGTTTTGACACGGGCCGTTCCTCTCTTCCCCGGTACCTGTGGGCTCTGCTGGGTTTCCAGGGCCGGTGGGGTTTGGGATCTGGATCTGCTGTAGGGCCGGGGCAGCTGGGGGCCACATGTGTCCACCCTTGTCCTTGAACCTGGAGCAGGGCAGAGGGCTTTGGGACAGGAGCGGGCTGAGCGCTTGGATCTGTCAGCGATGGCCCTGCTGGGATAGGGCTGGCGCTGGCTGCCAGTGCCAGGGATGGTTGGTGTCAGCGGTGCCACGGGGGGCTGCTGGCCTTTAAGCCCCCCCAGCGCAGGGGCTGGGGGAGCCGCTGTGGCCCCAGCAGCTCTGTAAGCCCATTAAGAGCTCAGGAAGCCTTACGCCTCGAGGGTCTGCCTGAGGGACTTGCACTACTGCAGCTTAAGCCCCTTGAGTCGAAGTGGGGACACGAAGACGTACGTGTCCATCCTCCAGAGGCTCCCATCTCAGATCCCCTGGCTGCTTCTCTCGGCCACAAGGGATGGGTGAAGGCTGCAGTCCTGAGAGCACCCCAGCACTGGGTCTGGCTTTGATGCATCATTAAAATGCATCATTGGGGTAAAGAATTCCCTCGTCTTCTGCAGAGCCCTTAAGGAGGATGTTCTTTCTCTTGGAGCCAGGGTTGAGCTTCACATTGTGTAGGAGAAAAGGGCAGAGAGGCCACGAGTCCAGCCATGCTACGTGAGATGTGGAAATCACCTTGACCAAGGGGAACATGGGCAGGGAGTGCTGGGGATTTCTTTCTCCTCTTAACCTGAACGTGGCCTCCCCCCAAAGGAGGAAATAAACTCCGAGGGTCTTTGTGAGTCCCTTGGGATGGTAACACTCCTTCCCCTGTTTTGTGAGCACAGCTTTCCTCTCACCCTGCCCTCGGTCAGGCTTTGCGTTTGCCCGCCACCATCCTGAGGACTGAGGAAGGTATCGTGGACAGCCCTTAAAATCCCAGGGGCTCACCCTAGCCTTGGCAATGAGTTTCCTTCTGCCTGATCCATCACCTGCTCCTGTTTCAACAGGCTCTGCTAAAAAATCTGTACCACATCTTTCTTACAAGCCCTACTCATGTATGGAAAGGTCTTCTGGCTACGTGCAAGACATCCAGTGAAAGGCTAAGTGTTTTGTAGCCATCCAGTTGCTTTCTGCAGCTAAACTGGTATCCAATCAAAGGCAGAAGCTGGCCTTGTACAACCCCTCCCTACTGTGCCACCACATCCCTGAGGCAGAAATTCTTCTCCCAGTGGTTTACTGGGGACTGTTTTCCTAGTGACTCTCTGCATCAGCTTGCCCAAGACTGCTGTTCTCCCATCCTTCCACAGGTTAGGAAGACACATTTCCTCTTGGGCTTGTTCTTGAAGAAGCATCAAGAATCAAAAGAGCTGTGAGGCATCTCCTCTGAACGGGCGCTTGGTGTGTGGTGGGTGCATCGCCTGTGCTCCTCTGCCCTCAGACACATTTGCCCATCTGAGAGCATGGCATGTGTTTGGTGCAGGTCTCCTTCCTGGCTGTGGTTCTAGTGGTTGAAAGTAGAACTTCACACTTCTGACATCACTGTTGGTCACCACTGAAGCTCCAGCAGCCCAGTTGGGACTGTTCTTGCTTGCTTGCCCTGAGGTGCCCCAGTGCCAGGGCTCACTGATCCCCAGGACTTGGTGCAAACCCTTGCCATGACTCTGCTCTGCCAGAGGACAAGGAGCTGATTGCTCCCTGGGCACAATCAGATGTGAAAGGGAGGAACATCCTCTCCTTCTTCGTTATCCTGGGATGCTCAGCCATTGTGTTGGTTACTACACCAACGTGGTTTTGTTGACTGCCCTTGCCCTTGAACGTGCAGATGGTGTGGGAGATCCAAGTCTAGTGCTGCGACTATGTCACAGAGAAGCCAAAGGGGATTAGAGGGGCAATGAGGGTCGCAGGAGACCTGAGGACTGGTGGAACCAGTGTTTGTTGTATTCCCCAGGGTCACAGGAGACCTGAGGACTGGTGGAACCAGTGTTTGTTGTATTCCCCAGGGTCGCAGGAGACCTGAGGACTGGTGGAACCAGTGTTTGTTGTATTCCCCAGGGTGGATGGAAATAATGGAGCACCTGCAGAGCATCACAGTCCTGGAGGTGTTGACAGCAAGAGTCCCCATCCTCTGGTACCTGCTGGCCTTGCTGTTGCAGCCTTCCCTCTGCCCAAATCTCCACCACTGTCCTCTTGCTCAACGTCTTCCAGCCAGCAGGTCGTACTCAGCTTGGCGGCACTGCCTTGACTTGCCCTGGGCTCTCTGGTTTCTATCCCTACCACCTCCAGCAGGATTCAGCTCAGCTCTGGGGTCACTCAGGACCTGCTGGTCATGCTGGGCGGTGGGAAGCTCTTGGGGCATGCAGCAGTGAGCTTGCACGAGCACTTGTGTCTAAGCTGGAGTGCGCTGGGGTTTGCTCTGTGTTATTCTGGGTTTAAAAAGGAAAGAAGTGATTGCTCGTTCCCAGTTCCTGCATTTCCTGCGAGCAGTCTTGCTCCTGGCTTATCTTCAGACAGCCTCAGGGGTATTCCTGTGGCGTTTGGGAGTTTAATCAGGCACTGCTGGGGCATGTGAACCCTGTGCTGAGTTGCTGTTCCCATGGAGGGGAGCGCCTCTTGCAGATATTTGGGTTGGCGTGCCTGGGCGGGGGGCTGGGCGGGCTGGGAACGCACTGCTCCTCCTGGGGATGTAGCTGAGAATGGCCGGGGGTGGCCACCCGCCTGGCTGAGGCGGCTTGTGGGCAGGGTGGCTTCCCCAGGGCACCCCATGCTTGGTTGTGAATGATGATCAACCTAGTGATTCAATGATATGCTGGGAGGGAGTGTTCGGCCTCTCTGGCCCTGCCTCTGCCACCTGCCTCCATTTTGTCCCAGCCCATGGATTTTCCTTGTAGCATCCCAGATGGGATCCATGGGTCCCCACCAGACCTGGCCCCTCTGGCCCTGACCCGACTGCTGCTCGGTTTAGTTTGGGTGATGTTGAATTCGGCAGAAAACCAGGGCCTGGGTGGAGGTGCCCAGTGCTCGTCTCTGCTTTGCCAGTGGAATCGAGGGCTTTTGTTGCTGGCTCTTTAGCAGGCAGTATTTCTTTTTCTGGGGGCTGGATGTATTCCTGGCAAGTAAAATGACGGATGCTCTGTTTCGTTTCCAGTGGCAGCGTTTCAGATTCCTTGCTCCAGGGCAGGAGCTGAGCGAACTCTGATTCCGGAGCAGCTCTGGTACCATAGCAGCTTAAAGGCCACGGGGTTTGCTTGAATGACAAACGGTGCTGAGTGTGGGGAAAGCTGAGGAGAGGCGGTTTTGTGTGGCATGCCCTCCATCTCTTGCAGGAGTGAAAGCCCGCCGAGTGCAGAAGCAGCTTTTTATTGTCTTTGCGCTCTGCAGGCAACTGAGGTGGTGGTGGAAAGGTGATGTGTAGAAGGAAGGCGAGTCCTGCCCTGCTGGCGAGCGGGGGTGCTCCCTGTGTCGCTGCTGGGGAGATGAGGAGAAGAGCAAAGTCTTGGGGCATGGCTGTGTGTCTTTGCCCTAGGAGCTCTTGGATGCTGTGCCCGCTCCCGACTTGGAGGAACGGGAGCAGATCCTGGCTGCTGGCTGAGCTGCATCCCGCAGTGAGCCCAAGCCATTGGTGAGGATGGGACCTGCCAGCGGGGTGCGTGGGATGCTGCAGTGCTGGGAATGGAGCGTGAGGGTTGGGGACTGCAGCCCGGGGTGTCAGAGCAAGCTGAGGACCTGCCTTCCTGAGGCTTCCCAACATTTTTTGGCCCATCCGGATGAACCTGAGGCATGTTTGGGTCTGCAGGTATAGAAATGGTGCTGGCAGCAGGCAAGGTTTGCCCATACCTGTTGAAGCTCCCCTGCATGTTCTTTTGGTGGTGGAGATAACTCTGACTGCAGGATGGTGGTGGCAGACGGGCAGCAAAACCTGCCCCCTCCAACCTTTCAAACCTCTCTGGTCCGCTGGGCTTTCTGGGAGCAGGGGAGGCTGCGATGCTGGTGCTGGCAGCCCCATTGCTGCAGCGAGTTTGGGCTCTGCTGGGATGGGAGGAGAGCAAGCCAGACTCCCTGAGGGCCCCTACCCAAAGCAGAGATGGTCTCTTCCCCCCAGCCGAGCCCTGGCCAAGCAGCCTTCCTCCCCTTTCTCTTCTTCCTCCCATTTCCCTCCTGCCAGCCAGGCCAAGCAAAACGCAGTGCTGACCAAAAATAACAACCGCCGGCAGATCCAGACAATGGATAAACCCCCGGCGAGGGCGACCCGAATCCTCCCAGAGGAAGACAGGATTATTCACCGTCCTCTCAGACATCTGTCAATAATCACCGAGCGCGGACCCCAGCGGCTTCCCAACGGTGCTGCTGCCTTCCTGGCAGCCGAAGCCATTCCTCTAAAGCAGTCACCTTCAGGAGCCAGCGCTCGCGCGGGGCTCAGGGGGATCACATGCTCCAATCCCACCTTTGCAGAAGCAGTGGGAGCCGGTGCTCGCGGGGGCTCAGGGGTATTGCGTGCTCCAATCCCACCTTTGCAGAAGCAGTGGGGACCCAGCCCTCCACTGTGGAGGTGGTGTGAGTGGAGGAGATGTCTCAGAGTTTAAGAGGAATGGCCTCAAGCTGCACCAGGGCAGGTTCAAATTGGACTTCAGGAAAAACTTCTTCACCAAAAGGGTTCTCTAGCTCTGGCAGCGGCTGCCCAGGAAGGTAGTGGAGTCTCCATCCCTGGAGGTGTTTAAAAGATGGGCAGATGAACTGCCTAGGCATATAATTTAGTTGTGGACAGGTATGGTTGGACTTCATGATCTCAAAGGTCTTTCCCAACCTAGTGATTCTATGATTCTCAGATGCTGATGTCTTCTCCAGCCCGCAGAAGGGTGGCTGGTGAGGCCAGGTGCTTGCTGCACCCTCACTTGCGTGGCTCCTGCCTCACTTCCCTCTCTTCACTTGGTCCATGGGATGCAAGTGCTTAGGTGTTGGCCTTGCCCTGCCGCCCTTGAGGTGGGGATCTCATTACCACGAGGTCCCCACCACCCATTAATGACCAAACTCAGACACAATGAGCTGGTCCTGGTGCTCTTGAGCTCACACTCGCACTACCGGTGTCCTTCTACGGGTGCACCAGCCCTTCCCACTGCCAGCTCTTCTGGGATCCAGAGCAGCCCCTTTATTTGTAGCTTACCACCACGGAGCTGCCTGGTGGGATGTGGAGGAGTGGGGCTTTGAGAGAACCAGGACCACAAGAGGACCTCTCTGGGCTCAAGCTGCTCTTGGAGTTGGCACTTATGGCTTTGGGCACCATTGAAGGTGGCACCTGGAAGTGGGAGTAATAGATTTGGGCACATCTGGAGGTGGTACTGATGAATTTGGGCACTTGGAAATGACACTAGTGGATTTGGGCACCGTTGAGGTGGTAGTTCAAGGTGGCCCTTGGAGGCGGCACTGGTGGATCTGGATGCCAGTGGAGGCGGCACTAGTGGCTTCAGGCACTTTTGGAGGTGGCACTTGGAGGTGGCACTGATAGATTCATGCACCATTGGACGTGGCAGTTGGAGGTGGCACTGATGGATTTGGGGCTTTTCACCATCAAATATTCCATGTGGCTTTGCCTACAACTTTTTTTTCTCATTTTTAATTAACTTCTCGGAGCTCAGCGCCTGCTGATCGGTCTCTCTGTGACCTGGTTATTGGTTAGACCCCAAGTAATTTATGCTGTAATTGCCCCATCTGTTAACAGGAGCTATTCACACATCTTAGCTTGGTCTCTCTGGGCTGCGTGCAGGTCTCCCTGGGGCAAAGCCTTGCCTGGGTGCCCTGCAGCCCTTTGTGGTGGGGGGGCTTCTGCTGGGATGCCCATTATTGCTGGCATCTGCTGCCAGACAGCGTCTGCCTCTTGTCCACCTGCCTCCAAGGTCCTTGGGTCATTGTCCTTTGTCCAGGGAAGTCGTGGTTGCCCCACCCCAGGAGGGGTTCCAGGCCAGGTTGGATGGGGCTTTGAGCAACCTAGTGGGAGGTGTCCCTGCCCATGGTAGTGTCTGGAACTGGATGAGCTTTAAGGTCCCTTCTCACCCAGACCATTCCATGATTCTATGGTTCAGCCTGGTCTTGTGAGCATCACAGACCTGAAATCATCTTGGGGACCTCTCTCGATGGAAGGGACACTGGGAACTGGCTGCTATGAAGAGTGAGGGTCCCTTCAGGAGGTTCTGGGTGTGCTTTGCAGAGGGCAGAGGGGTTCTGCTGGACTGGGAGTGATGCCGCATCTCCAGGAGGGCTGCTTTAGGCAGAACGATGCCAAGCCAGGGGGGAGTGGGCGAGTGGCAGAGAGCCGTGCCATGGCGCGTGAATGTCAGATGCTGCTTGGCTGCAAGCTGGGCTCGTGTGAGCGCAGATCTGCTCAATCCCATTTGGAGCAGGGGGAGAAGTGCGGGGGGGCCCTTCCCGAGGCTCAATCTGGTAGGTTTTAGTTACAGTCGTTTTAGGATTTGGGCAGCGAATTGGCGCAGCTTTGGCACGGGGCAGGGCTGGATGCGCGCCGGGGAGGGGAGGCTGCCAAGCCTCTCTCGTACCCCGGATTGAGGAAGGGGGAGGTGGTGCAGGTGGGGTGCAGCCCCCCCAGGGTTGAGCACTGTGGCTGTCACTCGGCTCTCTGGGCAGCAGCTGGGTGAGAGGAGGAGGGGAGGAGGTGCCTGGCGTTGTCCGCAGGGCACCCGCAGCCCTGCAATGCTTGGGTGGACGCTTCAAATCGCGTTATCTCCATAACCGCCCAGCTCCGTCCGCTCCGAGTGGCAGCGGAGATAAGTGGATTTCCAGGGAGCGCCTGGTCGTCTGACATTTAAGACTCCTTAATCCGTAACCACCACCCCGTGGAGGCAGGACGCAGCCACATTTCCCAGCTGGGCGGCATGGGGCAGCCCTGGGTACAGGTCGAGCCCCGTAGTGGTGGCTCTGTCTGTGCTGGCACCACAGCTCACCAGGGCCGCCATACAGTGAGGGTCAAGGATATGCATAGAGGTGGTGATGTCCCTGTCCTCTCTCAGGTGGGAACCTCCTTG
This sequence comes from Cuculus canorus, assembly GCF_017976375.1. NCBI lineage: Eukaryota > Metazoa > Chordata > Aves > Cuculiformes > Cuculidae > Cuculus > Cuculus canorus. The sequence continues at coordinate 315,540 of NC_071414.1, forward strand.
GAAGCGCAGGACACGTTGCTGACAGGCTCTACCTTGCTTGGGTGCATTTCCCGGGGTTGTTGGGCATCCCTGCATGGCTCTGCTGTACTGGCATGGTCCACTGAATGGACCATGGCCATTCCAAAAGAATGGCTTTGCTGGAGCCATGGGGCAGGGAGCCCACCTGGGGAGGTGACATCATCTGCCGGCTCAGCTGGGCATCTGCAGGGCATCTGCTCAGCCTCACCATGGCATCCCTGAGAATGTGCCTGGCAGGACGTGTCTCTGGCCAGACCATGTGTACGTCCAGAGCTGCCCTTGGGAGACACCACCAGAGCAGAGTGGCTGCCTGCAAGGAGGAGATGGGTGAAAGCCACTCTGTGCGCCATGGTGATTTGCCATCTGCTTCCAGGGCCAACTCCAGATGCTGGATTTAATCTTCCATAGCCTTTTTAATTCAGGCGTTGGCTTCTTAATGTCCCTTCGTGCCACCTCGTCAGCAGAGATGAGCAGAGTGGCTGCCACTACCGGCACTTCAGAGGATGTTCTGGAGCACAGGAGATCAACTATCTCCATGCGAGTTGCCCATCTGGCGACCTGTCATCCCTCTGGCTCCTTAATCTGCAAGCGCCCAGGGTGAGGTTCAGCATTTATGACACTGGTCAACCCTCCCTCAGGCCTGGGCATCCTCTCTTGATATCTGGAGAAAATGGAGTGGGTGATGGTAACTTCCATGGCTCATCCAGGAGTTGATCTTCTGGCTGGACCAGTTTAGGGAAGGATGAATGCAAAGAGCAGAGCTTGGGGGCTGTTGGGTTGACAGAGGCAATGACTTACAAACAAGGTGGGTGAAAGGACACCCTTGTCTTTGCCTCGAGGTCCCCGTGGCTGCTAATCCCACATGATGTTCTCTCTGAACGGGTGTCCCGCAGGGATATTCAGCCTTGGGCTGAATCGTTGCTTGATTTCTCTCTTGGTTCACCTTGTTTACCCACATGGCTTTGGCAGAAGCAGCAGCTGAGACCAGACGGCACCTGCCAGTGGTCCCCGTGGCTGGGTCATGCCAGACTGAGTCCCTGGCAGGTCAAGACAGTGCTTCCTTGTGTGGTTTGGAGATGTCTGGCAGGCCTTTGGTCTGGTAACTGCTGTCTGACTTCTGGTTGATGAAGCTTTGATGGGACATCACCACCAGCTTTCACTTCATCTGTGTTACCTGGTGGAGGGAGCAGCAGGTTTGACTATGGGAATCAGGCACCTGGAAGCTGAGTTGGGTGTTGTGGTGCTGGCATTGGAGCGATTTTGAGCCTTGTTCTGGTGATGCCTTTGACCTGGGTTGCAACTGGACCATCTGACCTGTGATGGTGCTACAGGGCAGTGATCCTGTCCTACCTGCCGGCTTTTGTGTTTCAGACACCAGAATGCCTCAAGGTTGTCCTGGGGCTCCCCATGCATTGCTCCCACCACCCATGGCCCTGCAATCCTGGCCATCCTGAGGTCCTGTCCATGGCTGTTGGCTGTGGGCAGTTGAGGAGCATGGGGAGCACCTGTGGCCCCTCTCAGGAGCTGCAAGCGGTGTCTGCAGTGGGGAAGGTAGCTTAGAATCGTAGACTCATGGAGTGGTTTGGGTTGGAAAGGTCCTTAAAGCCCATACAGTTCCAATCCCACTGCCATCAGCAGGGACACCTCCCACTGGACCAGGGGGCTCAAAGCCTCTTGACCTGTAACTTTCCCAGGATGCCTTGGAAAGAGGCAAGTGCTGGTGGTGGGTGCCCTCCTTAGCTGCCCGTGTTGTGTTGAATCTGTCCATCTGTCTGTCTGTCCATCCATCACCAGACTTTGCCAGGGAGGTGTGAGCTGCGCTGGGTGGGCGGCTGTGTGCTGAGGGGGAGGAAGCAGGGACAAAAACCCAGTGGAAGGGACAATTACCTCCTTTCTGGAGGCTGAAAAGACGCCAGGGTCTCTTCCGTCTGCTCCAGGCAGACAAAGCCGCTGCCCCCGGTGCCCACCCAGAGCCCAGGGATTAGAAAAAAGCCGAACTTTTATTTTTCTCCCTTTGTCTCCAGAGCCCAGGAGCCGCTCAGCTTCGGCTTTGCTGCTTTCTTCTCCCTTCCAGGCCGTGTCTGTGCACGGCTGAGCGACCGGCAGCTTTTCCGGGAGGCAGCTGATTTATTTAAAATTAAAGGAAAGCAGAAGTTCTTTCTCGAAGCTGAGACTTTTAACGTTGTCAGGAGCTGAAGGCTTTCCAGCAATGCAGCGGAATGACACAGGGAGGGGGCTGGAAAGCACCGCTTGTCATTTCTTTAAGGGAAGTGAAGCTCCTCTCCTGCTGCCCTCGCCCGGTGCCTGGTGCCTGCAGGCAGGGACACTCAGTCCAAGGGCTGGCAATGGTTTCTGTGGCTGCTGGCCCACCGGAGAGCCTTTTGCAACCTTTATTGGTCTGGAATTATCAGGACCATTGCAGTGCGGCCCCCGAGGTCTGGGTGCCAGACCGGGGCAGAGCAGAGGAGAGGAGTGGGGTGCTGAGCTCTGGGGAATCCCTGGGGAAAGAGGAGCTCCCTTTTTGCCGCTCTGGACCCTGGGAGAGTGCTGCTGCCTCGTCCTGGGCAGCCAGGGGCAGGGTTTTGGGCTGACCCATGGAAGTGAGTCTCAGTGTGGGAGCAGGGGGAGCAAAGCGGGTGGCACCAAAGTGACAGCCTTGACTGGGAGGTGTAGCTCACCGGGCACTCGAACCACTGGGACATTTTGCATTCAGAGCTGCCTCATGGGCGTGGGCTCAGCGTGTACCTCACAAGGGGGTGGCAGGGGGAGAACAGAGTTCTATAAAGGGCTGGGGACCTCCAGGTGTGGGTTAAGGCCTCCTGACCTTGGTGGTGTCCCCTTGAACCCTGGCGTCCCTCCTGGCTGCTAAGCTGCCTGGTGCAAAGACCCGGGCGAGGGAGCCCATCACGTGCCCCTTAATGCGGTGGCCGGGGCTAAGCACCTTCTGACAGGGACCCAGATGACGCTGCCCGGCGCCTTCCCCAGGGATGGGGGCCGCAAAAGGGGCAGAAACAGGACGGGGGGGGCCTCACGGTCTTTGCGCGGGTCAATCATAAAGAAGGGATTAAGATCATTAATTCCTCCCCCCCCCTGCAATTAGCAACTTGGCCGGGCAGAGGCTGTTGAGGAGCAGCTGAGGTGTCTGCAGTGCTGGGTGGTCCCAGTGTCGGGGTTTGGGGATACGTTCTTTGTGCAAGTTAGCCATGACAAGCAGGTCCCGGGGTCCCTGGGAGGCGACAGTGGGGACAGACCCATCCTGCCTGGCATGGGGTGCTGCCATGGAGGAGCAGGAGCGTCAGGGGTCTGGAGGGCAGCGTGCGGTGGTTGCAGATGGCAGGAGCTGGCAGAGGCAGAGCAGCAGCCGGGACAATGGTGAGATTGTGTGGTGATGCTGCTTGGCACGGCTCGGCACAGCACCCCCTGCCAGCAGCTGGGCAGTGCCTTGCACCACTGGGGCAAAGAGGGGACATGGCGGGGTGTCCCTTGTCCCCATGGCTGATGGGTGAGCCACACTGGGTGGGCCAGGATGGTCTCATCCCACTGTGTTGCCTGCCACAGTGCCACCAGCACCCGCTTTATGTAGGGATTGCAGGGACAGGACAAGGGGGAAGGGTTTTCAGCTGGAAGATGGGAGATCGAGATGAGATCTTAGAGAGAAATGTTTTGCTGTCAGGGTGGGAGACACTAGCCCAGGTTGCCCAGAGCAGTGGTGGCTGCCCCATCCCTGGAGGTGTTCAAGGCCAGGTTGGATGGGGCTTGAAGCCCCCTGATCCAATGGGAGGTGTCCCTGCTCATGGCAGGGAATGAGACTGGGTGGGCTTTGAGGTTCCTTCCAACCCAAACCATTCCATACTTCTGTGATTCCATGTGGTGAGGTGGGACGGGCGGGCAGTAGCCAGCCACAGCCAGAGGGGAAGGCTGGCTGGCAGGCTGGGCATGGAGGAAGATGGGAAGTGGTGGAGGCAGTGACTGCAGCCTCCCTCCATTTGGTGTCCTCCCCAGCTCTGCGCCCAACACTTGTTGTTTGAGGGACCCCTCAGCACGGCAGTGAGCCCCCATGGGCGCGGCTTGAGGGCTTTGCCAGAGGGATGTGAGATGAGCTCCTGCTGTCCCTCCTGTGCTGCTCCTGGTCGTGGCCAACAGAGCCCTGGTTAATGCCGCGGCAGCACCGCAGCTTGGTGGTTATGATGCCACGAGGCTGGTAAATCCTGGGCTGATCCTGCTCGGCACTTGGCTCCCTGCTCGGCGGCCAAACGGGGCGGAAGAGGCGCAGGCCCGCAGGAAAGGCAGCCGCGGGCAGGCGTGAGATAATGCCGCCAGGCGACTTTATCTCACATCCTCCCGTACCGTGCTTTTCCTGCCGCCATCCCCACTCCGGCTCCTGCGCCGGTTGCTTTGGGCGTTAAGGTGTGACCTGTCCTAACGCCTCCAGGGATGGATCCCTACCTCCCTGTCTGCCAGGGATGGATCCCCTGCTGCACCCCAGCCTCGCCGCCACCCAGCACCCACTGCCCACAGAGCAGAATGCTGGGAAGGGCAGTCTGTTCTGCCGCAGCCATCCGGCCACACGTGGCCTGGCGAGCTCCAGGCTGGAACCCAAGCCCTGCATCGATCCACGCTGCATCTTAAATCCCGCAGCAGCTGAAGCAAGCGGTTTTTAGTGCACGGGCAGGGGGGTTCCCCGCAGGCTCTGGCACCAGGGTGAGACAGACTGGCTTCCTCCACCGGTGCTGGGGATCTGTGTGGGGACATTGCCCCCCTCAGCCTTTTAGTGGCTGTGCCCACAGCCGTGTCCGTGGGGAAGGGTCCTGGGCTACAGTGGGGTTGCTGGAGTCCCATTGCGGCTCAGCCTTAACAAAGGGGACACGAAGGGTGACAGATGAGCAGGGTGCAGGGGTGCCCCTCGCTCTGTGCATCACTTCTGGGCAGGAGGGAGGGTTCTGGCAGAGCTCTCCACATGTGGCTGCATCCTTGCCCACAGTCTGAGAGGAGGCTGACGGGACAGCCGGAATGGAGGGACTGGGTAGGCGAGGGGCCTCCTCCCAGCACTGCCCTCCCCCAGCTGCCACCGGGGTGGGGACGTGGGTTCCTGCTCCGCTAAGCCCTGCAGCTTTTCTCCTAAAGCCTGATTACTCTGGCGGTGCCTGTGCGTGCGTGCGTGCTTGGGAGGGGAGGAGGAGGAATTTCACAACAAGTGTTTGCAGCCAGCTGCCCCCGGGATGGTGGCATTGCTCCCACGCCAGGGAACAGCACCAAAGAGGGCTCTTGCCATTGCCACCAAGACCCTTCCTGCACTGGGTGCCGTGGTGGGCGTGTGGGCAGGGCATGGCAGGAGGTCAGCAGTGAGCAATGGAGGTGGACGTGGTGGCTTCTCATGGGGTTTGTAGGTAGATGCTGCGGCTTCCTATGGTGCCTGGAGGTGGACGCTATTGACTCCTCATGGAGCTTGCAGGTGGATGCCATGGCTGATGGCTGCCCATGAGGTTTTGGGGTGGACACTATGGTTCCTCATGGAGTTATGATGTAGACACTGTGGTTCCTCACAGGGTTTGGATGTGGACATGTGGATTCTCATGGGGTTTGGAGGTGTACGCTGTGTTTCCTCATAGGGTTTGGAGATGGATGCTGTGGCTCCCTGTGGGGCTTGGAGGTGGCTGTTGTGGCTCCCCATGGGTCTTGGAGGTGGATAGGGCAGCTCTTGGTGGGGTTTGGAGGTGGATGCTCTTGCTTCCTGAGGGGCTTGGAGGTGGATGTTGCAGCTCCCCGTGTGACTTCCTTCCCTTGTCCAGTGCTGTTGCACAGTGCTGGTCTGGAGACAAAGGTCCAGGGAGTAGAGGAGGAGGGTAGGGGGAGCAGCCCAGCCTGAGTTGGCTGCACAGCATCATCTGGGAGTGTGCAGGAGCTGGGCTGCAGCCCTGCACCCAGCTGCCTGTGTGGCACCCGACCTGGACGACACGGACGGCTGCTGAGTGGGGACTGGTTCGCACGAGCTCCGGCTGCTGCCTCGGGGACATCCTGTGGGCGCCTGTGGTCCTGTCTGGCATGGGGGCCGCCTGCTGCTGGAGCGGAGCAGGAGCCGAGCCCCGTGACTTCCCTGGACCTGCAGTCGCTGGGGGAGGAGAGCCGGGCACAGAGAGCCTTTAAGCAGCAGAGTGCCATTGCTGCTGGCCAGGCCTTCCCCGGTGACCCCCCGTTTCTGTCTGCATGGCGACCCTTTTAAAGAGCAGCAGAACGGATCTCCACCAAGGTCCGTTCCCTGGAGTTTCTTTGTTCACGGCGCAGAGACTTTCATGGCAGGGGGAGGAAGAGCCGCTTTGAAAAGCTCGTTGGCTCTTGCCAGCGCTAACTCTCTTTTCTTTTCCACTTGCAGAGCCGCATGGTGTGTACCCAAGGCGCAGAGCATGTCTTTGCACTGAGGCTGGACTGAAGTCCTCTGCAGCTGAGGCTGGAGGAGCTGCCCCGTTGATGAGCGTTCCCATCTGAGCTTTCCCCAGCGGCCGGCGGGCTGGTGCTACCAGAAGGGCTTTGGGGGCCTTTTGCTTTTGGGGGTGGGTTTTTGGGGGTTCTTCTGTTTGGTTTTTTTTTGGTTTTTGTTTTTTTTTTTTTTCTAATTTGGGGTTTGGTTTTGTTGTTGGGCTCCGGGCACCATGTCAAATCCGGGCTCCCATCAAGACACTGGGAACAAGCCAGAGACAGAAAAAAATAACCAAGATGACTCTCAACCCCCAGTCAGTTCCGAGAGGAGGAACAAAAGTGGAATAATAAGTGAACCTTTGAACAAAAGTCTTAAGAAGTCCCGTCCACTCTCCCACTATTCCACCTTTGGTAGCAGCAGCTCGGTAAGCGAACATTCAGAGAAAGGCAACCCCTTAGCTAATGGCAATGACACGACTGTGGATAAAAGTCATTCTACCTCAAAGCACAAAAGCATCTCTAGTATGCTGAGCAAATTAGACCGGGTATCAGAGATCTCCTCAGAAGGGACAGATCGGACCCTACAACAGTTTGCTCAGTCGACAGAAAATGCTTAAGAGAGTGGTACAGGAGCATCTTCCTCTCGCAAGCGACCACGGGACTGGATCTCTGACATGGAGGCAGTCTCAGCTGCAGAGACAATGAACGGCCCCCTCTGATTTTCCTTACCTGGGGGCTTTTCCCATCAACCCAGGCCTTTTCATTATGACCCCTGCCGGCGTGTTCTGGCAGAGAGCGCACTCCATATGGCTGGCTTGGCAGAATATCCCATGCAGAATGATGTTGGCATCTGCCATCAATTCGGGGAAAAAGAAACGGAAAAGATGCGGCATGTGCCGCCCTGCCGAAGACGGAATAAACTGCGAGCAGTGCAGCAGTTGTAGGAATCGCAAAACTGGCCACCAGATTTGCAAATTCCGAAAATGTGAAGAACTCAAAAAGAAGCCTTCTGCAGCACTGGAGGTAACCGGCCCCTCTCAGGCACCCTAACCCCTCCTCGGGCTGCGCTCCTGGGTTCGGACCTTGCCCTAGATAATAAAACGCCTGGTACTTCTTACTTTTTTATTTTTCCCTTTTCCATTAACATTTCCTCCAGTGAGATGCGTGCTTTGCCCATTGCTCCCAGTCCCCACTCTCCCTGGTGGGCTGGGCTTGGGGAGTAGGGCTGGGATCTCGCCCTGGGGTTCTAGGAGTGTTGTGCTTGGCTCTCCCCTTGGCAGGTGCGGGCAGCAGTGGGTCGGGTCACTCCTGGGCTTTCAGTGCCGGTGTCCCTTGTCCCGGGGAGCTGCTGCTTCCTGAGCCAGGGAGCAGCTTTGAATCTGGTGATGGGAGCAGAGGGTGGGGAGGCAGGAGGTTGCTGTTTGGTACCCGGCTATGGGGGCAGAGGGTGGGGAGGCAGGAGGCGGCTGTTTGGTACCTGGCGATGGGGGCAGAGGGGGTGGGGAGGCAGGAGGTGGCTGTTTGGGACAGAGCCTGGGGGTGACTAGTGCTTGCAAAAGCCCAGCTGGGGCACTCAGAGTGAGTCCCTAAGGCTAAGTTGTGCGCCTGCTTGGGCACCCGGCTGCGCTGGAAGCATCTCTGCTCCTGCCGCGCCTGCCGAGCACGGGGATGCCTGGTTGGGATGTGTGGGTGCTGGGGTGGTACCTGGGCTGTCATCACCTGCAACCCATGGAGACCACATCCATCCGTGGGTGTTGTCCTTGGCTGCTGCAAGCTGCTGTTGGGATGGGGAATCCACTGGGAAGGTGGGGAGTGCAGGAAAAGTCCAGTGACTTGAGTTGTCGCATAGGTCTGAAATTCAGTTGGGATCATGCGCAGCTGCTAGTGACGTGGGCATGGGCAGGGGCTGGGCACTGGTGGCTCTGGACGTGGTGCATGGCCATGCCACTCCTTCAGAGCCTGCCCCTTGTTGCATGCTCAGGGTTGCTCTGGGCCTGCCCACTGGGCCCCCATGTGTTACACTTAAGCTGGGTCTGATTTTTCTGGGAGCTGATCCCACTGTCAGCTGTGCCAGCATGTTCCTCCTGCTGGAGAGGACATCCCCAGAGCCAGCAAAGGCTAAAAGTCACCTGGACGTCAGCTGGATCATGCCTGCTGGCACAAGGGCATTGCCCATCCTTTGGTCCCGACAAGACAACCCACCGTTTCCTTAGCCACGTTCCACGTTTTTCATTTAGCATCAGCTCAGAATGAATCGTGAAGACGAACAAAAAATCTCTTTGGGCGGCGGGGATGAGGCGAGGGGGCCTATGTCTTTCAAAAACCGCTGTATTGCTAAATTATATTCGTGTTCTAATTTGCTGAGTCAGTGATCTGGAAAAAGGGAGAAAGGGAAAAAAAAAGTTCATCTCTTCCAAAGAGTCCTAAATCGGGTCAATAGACTCGGAGCTCACAGCAGCCCAGGGAATTGCTCCCATCTCCTGGTGCTGCATTGTGTCAGGGGGTGATAAATAGCACCGGGAGCCCATGATATGGTCACCTCCTTGGTTGGTTTCTCCATCCCACAGCTGGTTGAGAAACTGGAGCCACTGCAACAGGGCTCCAGTTGTGATGGAAGGGTCCCTCCAAAGATTGGTCCCCATCTCTCCTAGGCATGACCATAAGTGTTGAGGCTGAAAAGAGATTTTGTGCTAGTGAGGATGGACGCCTGGGTTGCTCCAGGGCATTACCATCCCCTTTTCAGAGCAGACCCTCCCCTCTCTCAGAGTGTCCATTTGCACCATGTGTTGACCTTCATAGAATCATGGAATCACAGAATAGTTTGGGTTAGAAGGGACATCAAAGCCCATCCGGTCCCAATCCCCTACCATGGGCAGGGACACCTCCCACTGGATCAGGGGGGTCTCAAACTCCCCATCCAGCCTGGCCTCTGAACACCCTCAAGGGTTTTTGAACAGCCACCAACTTCTCTGGGCAACCTGGGCCAGGGACCACCCCCACCCTCACGAATTTGTGGCTGTATGTGTCTGAACAAGGATGCTGGGACCTCAGCTGATGTCCAGGGTCAACCTGGTCACTGGCAGGGTTGTTATACCTCACCGTACATCAACCAGCCTCGACAGTGCGTTGTGTTGGGCCAACGCTAGGGCAACCACTGCACTTGCCTTGTTGTGAAGACCTGTCTGGAAGTGGTGGTGGCCAAATGCAGAGCTCAGCAGCTCCATGGTCTGCTGGTCCTGCTGGGATGAAGTCCCACCATAGTGCTGATACCAGGACAGGAGGGGGGCATTTACTGGCCCTTGTGAGGGGCTGAACAATTCACAGGGCTTTGTGAAGCATCATGCCACTGCAGGCACCTGGGGAGAAGAGCTGTGGCAGTGAGGCTGCTCTGCCAGTGCTGTGCATCCAAAGAGGTGTCCTTTGAGAAACCCAGACTGGGGCCACAGCTCTGATTAAACATTGACTAAAATCAAGCACTAAAAAAACCCCAGAATTAAACCTTTATGGCAGCATAAAAGATGGGCTGAATCCCTCTGCCACTGTTTAAGCTTTATCTGCTCATCTATAGAGCTTGAATAACCGGTAGCCACTGGTGTCCCAGTGCGGTGGTGGCCGTTTGAGGCTTTAAGGCCAGTGAGGCAGGTTGGATGGTTTGGAGCAAGCAGCAGTATGTCCTGCACTGACCAGGCTCCTCTGGGCTCTGCCAGCCCTGGCAACCCAGATAATGTTGTTGGGAACTGGTGGCCAGCCCTGTACAGGGCACCCTAGGCTTGTCTCAAGACCCGTTGGCACATGAAGTCTATGAATAGTCAGGAGACAGAGTTGCCCTTCCATCTGGAGAGGCCTTGGTGAAGTGTGTTGGTGCCCAGCTAGTTCTGGTGTGAGGATCACCACCACCCTCATGAGTCTCCAGGGCATGTTGTGACAGGAGAAGGGGCAATGGTTTTAAACTGAATCAGGGCAGGGTTAAGCTGGACATGAGGATGACATGTTCTATAATGAGTGTGGTAAGGCCCTGGCCCAGGTTGCCCAGAGCAGTGGTGGCTGCCCTATCCCTGGAGGTGTTCAAGGCCAGGTTGGACAGGGCTTGAAGCAATCTGATCCAGTGGAAGGTGTCTCTGTCCATGACAGGGCATTGGAATTTGAGGTCCCTTCCAACCTAAACTGTTCGGTGACTTGTGGGGATGAGGGGGTTTTAATCTGGGCACCCACATTAGAGGTGGTTGTCCATCTTCCTTTTACAATGAAGGGGCAGAGGTGACCTGTATTGGACATCTCATTCCAGACCCATTAGGAGCCCCTTTCCCCTTGTTCCTCTCTCCTGGGATGATGTATCTGAGTAGGTGGCCCTTACTGCTGAATCCACCATGCTCTGCCCTGCTGATTCTCCATCTGGCGCCTTGGGTGGGATGCAGCCTGGGTGACATGCTGTGCCACAAGCCCTCTGCATCATTGCTGGGGAACACTCGTGTCTTCCTTGGATGCCTGATTGAAGAGACCTCTGGGGAAGTGGTGAGCCTGCAGCTCTCTGACTGTCCCAGCCTGGTTTGCTCCAAGGACCCGACACAGGCTGGAAGCAGGAGAAAGTGTGATCTGTCAGCAGCCTGGCTGGACACCACCATCTCTTGACCATTCTCACCTTCCACCCTGTCCCCTTGCTCCAGCCCCATGTTTGGGTCATGGTGCCTGTGGAAGTGAGCACGCTGGGGTTCCTCCCGCAGAGGTTGGTGCCTGTACTGCCCTGTACTGAGGCTTGGTGGGTGATCCAAGAGAATGACCGGATCAAAGCCTGCTGGCTCCTGCTTGGCATTAGGTGACTCTTTGGACAATACATGGGGTACCCAAGCCCTGCACACAGGCTTGACAGTGGGAGCTGGTTCTGGGGCTGACTGTGTCCCCCCCTGCCCCATGGCACCCAGCTGCTGCCCATCACCGCAGCCTGGGCCTTGTTTCCCGTTGATGTCCTTTGCTTGTGGGAGATGTGGGAACCAAAGGGCTCTCTGAGGCATGTCCTCTTGGTGGCTGTGTGGCCCTTGCCTGTTGGCCAGCGTGGCTTGCCTTATCTGGAGGCTTCTGGCATTGAGAGATGTTGTGGTTATACATGGCCTCATGAACGTTGTGTGGGCTTCCCACCCCATCCAGCTGGGAGATGTCTCTCCTTCCAGAGGATGGCAGAGTCCTGGGGCCATTGACCTTTTCTGGAGGTGGCTTTGAAGAGGTCTTGTCCATTGTTTATCACTTTGTTGCGTTTAGGATTGAGCCTGGTGGGACTCATCCCTCCTCCCCTGTGACAAGCTGAGAGGTCCCCGCTGCTCTGTTGGGGACAACGTTGTTCTTTGTGGCCGGGTGGCAGTGGGGTGATGTCCCTTGTGTCCCAAGCAGCTCCTGGGTCTGGTGGCCCCAAACACAGCCAGTCCACTCCCTGCCTCAGTTTACCCCCAGATGCCCTCCTGAACCCATCCGCTGACTGGGCTCCTATCTGCTGGGTGTCTGTCTGTCCATGGCAGGGCTGCTGTCTGGCGGGTGCCTGTCTCTCTGTGGCAGAAATCCTGTCTGGCATGTGTCTGTCTGTTCATGGCAGGGCTTCTGTCCGGCAGGTGTCCATCTGTCCATGGCAGGGCTCCTGACTGGCAGGTGCCTGTCTCTCTGTGGCAGGGCTCGTGTCTGTCTGTCCGTGGCTGAGCTCCTGTCTGGCGGTGTCCCGTCTGTCCGTGGCAGGATGGTGGGGGGTGGCAGCGAGGGCCGTGGTTGCCGGCTCCCCGGCCATTGTGCTCGGCTGTTAGCTGAAGGGGAAGCGGAGTTTTTCCCATTGTGCTGGCCATGGCTTGGGGACGCGGGAACAAAGGCCACACTGCTGTGCTGGGCGCCTTGCTGGGGACGGGCTGGCAGCGGGGGGACCCCCTCGTCCTCCCTCCAGCCGCATCCTAGTGGCCTGGAAGCCTTGGGATGCGTGGGTGCATGTGTGTGCGGTGCAAGGTGACCAGGATGCTGGGCTGGGGGCGGTGGGAGGTGGGTGCACAATGTAGGCTGTGCCGGACCCGACCTAACGCCTTGTCCCTTCTTCTCTCTCCCTGTCTCTTCCTTTCCAGAAGGTGATGCTTCCTACAGGAGCCGCGTTCCGATGGTTCCAGTAGGAACAGGAATCCCAAAGCTCTGTCATCCAAGTGCAATGTCACTGCTTGCTTGTGTTGTCTCAGGCAAGGGATTTTGGCTGAAATGAATGGATGCACCTGTGTCTCTTTAGAACCAAAAATATTTTCTCGCAAATCTCATTCCTGTTTTTTATAATTTCGTTCTTTTTCTTTTTTTTTTTTTTGCGTTTGTTTTAACAATCCTCGGCGTCCAGTCAGACATTTACCCTGCTTTTCAAATAAAATAATGAAAAGAAAAAAAAAACAACCACAAGTGGATCTGTAAAGTACCAAGACTTAAATAGGCAGAGTATGGACAATCAGTTTCTTTCTGTGTTTTGGTGTTGATGTTGTTTCTGTGTGAGAGATGCAGTTCTTGTGTAGGGAATGTACATTTACAGTAACCTTTTAAAAACCTAGTTACTAATAAGCACTACTGTAATTTAGCACAGTTGTTTAATTGCACCCTCATTTATACTTTTTATTTGATTCTTTCCCGTCATACAATAGCGTGGGGTAGTTTTCTAGAATGCCTCAACTTCATGTTTATAAATGAGAATATGTTTAAAGCGATGTAGTCTCCCTTTCCCCGGCCGTTCACCATGGAAGTTTCACCCCGCTCTCAGAGGTGGAAGGAACCAATCGCTGCACACCGGCGCTCGCCAACAAAGGAGAAAAGGAGAAAAAAAAAAGTCATTGTTAGTTTATTATATAGAACAAGAAACACCACGGACAGATAAACCTAACGGCAATGGTTTCCTCCTAGGCATAATTTTTGTAAACTTACTGAAGTTAAAAATCAAAATAAAGCTGCGGTTGCAGGACCTGTGCTGAAGCAGTTCCGAAAGTGATGTTTCTCTTCTGTTCAAACCCCGTCGCGCCAGCGCTCTTCATCATTAAATTGAAATGCTGTTTGTAATGTTTTAGCAATCCAGGCTGTTTTGTGAATAAAATGAATGCATGTTTTGTGTCATGATTTACGGCTTTGTTATTTCGTTCCCACACCTCTTTCCAGCTGCCCAGGCCCCCTGTGCCAGCGGTGGCCAGTCCTTCCCACCTCCACCCACACGTGTGCCCCCTTCTGGTGCTGCTGCTGGAGGGCGATGCCGGAGCAGGGATGCTGAACACCCCCAAACACCCTCGAATACACTGAAGGCCAGTTTGGATGGGGCTTGGAGCACCCTGATCCAGTGGGTGGTGTCCCTGCCCATGGCGAGGTGGGCCTGAATGGGCTCCCTTCCAATCCAAACCTTTCCATGATTCTATGATTCTGTGGTGTGATGAGCCACGCTGGAGCCACCCTGGCTGCTAAATCCACACAGTTAATCCCAGCAGCGGCTGGGTTAAACCAGCCCTGGCTTCTCCCAGGGAGATTTCCCGGCTTGACCTGCTGGGAGATTTTTACCAGGTACTGCAACACTGTTGGTTTTGGTGAAACGATATCGTTCCTTTGCCACAGAGAATGGCAGTGAGGCTGGCTTTGTCGGGAGAGGTCCCAAATGAAATTCCTGAAGGTGAGTGGTGTGTGGGATGCTGAGCGCCTGGTTGCAGCCAGGGAATGGCTTTTGCAGGCTCGCCTCGTGCCGGCATCCTGGGTGGAGGGGATGTTGGATGGGCTCAGCTGTGGATACCCCGCCGGCACTCTGGGTGCCGTGCTCAGTATTGCGCTGGGCAGGCGGGCTGTGGGCCACCTTCCAAACCCCAGGCCGCGCAGGAAGGGTTGTCCCAGCCAGGACCTGGCAGCGCCGGCTCTGCCTCGCTGGGAGAACGTAGCCGGAGCCTTTGTCCCTGGCTCCAGCCAGCCTTTGGGCCAGCATCTGTTGACCAGATGTGCGCCTGGAGGAGGCGAGGGGAGGTGACGGTGGTGCTTGGGCTCCATCCCTGCTGGGCACCAACCTACCAGGACCGAGCAGAAAGCACTCTGAGGATCCCTGGGGAACACCGCTGCCAACACCATCTCCAGCTGCCCAGCAGCGCCCTGGGCACTCGGGTCATGCCAGTGGCTGAGCCCAGTGGTGCCCACAGGAATGACTGAAGCGCACGGTGTTGGCAGTGGAGTTGGGTCAGCACGGCAAGGGACAAAGTGTGAGGCCTGTGGGACCAGATGATATCTACTCACCGCTCAGCAGCGCCGCAGTGCGTGGCACTGACCGGGGTGGCACGCACCAGGGGCTGTGGGGGGCTGGATCCCAGTTCATGCTGCTCGGGCAACAGCCGAAATCACTTAGCAGGAATGTGCCGGGGGGCGGAGGGGGGTGTTATGGGAAAAAAGGAGTCTGGCTGGTTTTTACAACTGTGGCTAATGGTTGGGACTGTGTGAACGCACAGCCCTGGCACCTGGGGGGATCCACCCCCACCCCATGCTGGGAGAGCATCCTGGGGAGCACGGGCAGAGCCCTCCCTGGGGCTGATCAGCCCCGACAACCTGTGGGGTGGGGGTGCTACTTCACCTGGAGCAGCCGTGGCTGGGGGTGCTCTGTGGGGCTGCTCCCCCTGCTCTGCCCGCGGGGCTGCGCTCGGTGCAGCAGCAGGGCGTGACATGCCATGGGGGCAGTTGCAGATGCTAGGGCTTTGCTGCCTGCCCTCTGCCTGCTCTCTCAGTGTCCCCAACTCTACTTTCTCCCTGGGAAGCCACCGGGCACAGGCCATGCATCCCCCTCACCCCAGTGGGCATCACCCCAGCACCGTGCCTTTGCCTAAATGCTCTGAGAGGGTGGCAAGAGGCAGCACCAAGGGGGCAGTGGGGAGGATGGTGCAGCTGCTGTGCATGTGCATGGGCAGGTGGTCTGGGAGCGATGCCCTGCCAGAACCCCCGCCTTTGCTGCCACACTGAGTCTGGCGCTGCCGGTGTCCGTGTGTTCCTCCAGCCAGGGAGCAGGGGCACTGGCATGGGAGGGGAGAAATAGCAGGGCCTGCGGTGCTTGTAGGGAGAACATGGGCTTTAACAAGAGACAAGGAGAGCAGGCAGCTCCCTAGGAGGGAAAACAGGTTTGGGAGAAAGGAAGGAACCAGAGATAGTGTGGGATTCAAACCCTGCCTGAGCAAGATGGGGTGGTGGGGACATGGGAGATGGGGAGGTGGTACTGTGAGGTGGCCTCTCCACCCCACTTTGAGCTTCCCCCATGTGCCTTTGAGCTTCCCCCCATGTGCCTGCCGGGTGTGTGGGTAGGTGGGACAGCCCTGTGCCAGTAGACAAGCCTTGCCTAACGAGCTCCTGCCCAGGCAGGCATCGCCGCAGGCAGCCCCTGAGGCTGTACCAGGCTGTGTCCTCCGCTGCCCAGCTGCTAGTGGAGAAGGGGCACCCAGGGCTGCTGTCCCCAGGGCTGGGCACTTGGGTGGCTACTGGTAGCCGGATGGCATGGGGAGCATGGGATGATGCATCACGCTAATGAGCGTGGCAGGGGGCACTGACGGGAGCACCTTAGGTGCTGACACAAGGGCTGGCCTGGGGTCACTCTTAATTAACATCTTCATTAAACAGAGTTAGCAGAAGGGCAACAAAACCTGTCTACGGCCCCAGGGCATGCTGTCACAGAGGGCACAGACAGGTCCAAATCCTGGGTTTTTGGCCTTGGTGGCTCCCTGTGGGAAGGCTCCAGCAGGCGATGCCAGGAGAGGACTGATGCTGGTGCGGGGCTGGTGCAGCGACAGGGGTGATGCCAGTTGTGTTGCATGGCGGACCTGGCCTGCATTGGAGAGGACAGTGTCTACATCCCTGAGTCCGGGGTGAGCTGCAGCAGAGCCAGCAGCAGGAGCTGGGGCCTTTGTACTGGTGCCAGTGACAAGTCCCGTCCTGCCACAGGGGCACCCCAGCACCTCAGGGGTGCTGGGCTTGGCTGCAGGCTGTCACGCTGGGTCGCAGCCTGGTGTGGTGGGCTGGCAGCTGCCTCATCCCGCTGTCCCCTGGGCTGCAATTAGAAGCCTGACCCCACACTGACCCACCCCCCGGCACAGAGATGGGGCAGGATGCAGGAAGCGCAGTACAAAATGTGCTTCAGCTGAGCCGGATGGCGGGTTCACCACAAGCGCCGCTGGCCAGGCATGACCTCCCGACCAGCAGGCTGGTCACACTGCCGGAACCGGCCACGCTCCCTACGGAGGCTCAGAGCTGCAGGAAGGGGGCTGGTGGGGCAACAAGGGGCTGGGGGCTTGGTAAACAGGGTCTGCAAGATCCTTGGTGGTGGGAAGGGAATGGTCATGAGCGTCAAGTCCTAGTTGTTGCTCCATGAGCCAGTGGTTCAGCCTGGAGGAAAAGGGGGTGATGGGACCTATTCAGGCTTTCTTGGTAAGGACACTGCACAGCCCAGGTGGGCCTGGGGCCAGGGCAATGTCTGGCCAGCACCTGCGTCAGACATTAGAATCATGGAACCATGAAATGTTTTGGTTTTGAAGGGACCTCAAAGCCCATCCAGTTCCAGCTCCGTGCCATGAGCAGGGACACCTCCCACCATATCAAGTTGCCCCAAGCCCCATCCAACCTGGCCTTGAAGACCTCCAGGGATGGGGCAGCCACCACTGCTCTGAGCAACCTGGGCCAGGGCCTCTCCACCCTCACAGCAAAACATTTCTCCCTAAGATCTCATCTCAATTTCCCCTCTTTCTTCTCACAGCCATCCCCCCTCATCCCATCCCTGAACTCCCTGAACAAGAGCCCCCTCCCCTCCAGCTTTCCTGGAGCCCCTTTTCAGTCCTGGAGGCTGCTCTAAGGTCTCCCTGGAGCTTTCTCTTCTCCAGGCTGAAGAACCCCAACTCTTTCAGCTTGTCCTTGTACAGGAGGTGCTCCAGCCCTGGAATCATCTCTGTGGTCTCCTCTGGCCTCGCTCCAACAGCTCCATGTCTTTCCCGTGCTAAGGACTCCAGAACTGAATGGAGGGCTCCAGATTCTTGGTATTAGAAACATCGAGTATCCTGTCCAAGGCTGGCCCCCCTGTGGATGCTCCCCAGCATGTCCTGGTGCTGAGCCGCCATCAACTTGGTCGGGGGTTTTGACAGCCCCACTGCATCTGGACATGACTGAGGCAGGTCTGCTGGGCATAACTGTCCCTCACCAGGGTTGGCAGCCATGGGAGATGCTCACCACCGCAGCGGTGGCTTTGCTCAGACTGCTTGATCGTCTTCAGGTCTGAATCCTGGGGCTGCTGGGCCAGTTTGGCTGGAAGCATTGATCTAAGTAACCCTTCCCGAGCTTAGCTCCATGCTGGCCAGGTGACCTGTGTCACACACCTCCTGGGCGCTTTCCAACCCGCTTTTCAGCCCTGGTTAAAGTTCTTCCAAACATTTGCATGGCTTTTAAATTCAGGCTAAGGATCCCATATCTATTCTCCACTGGGAATGAACACTGTGTTGGCTTCTTTCTGCAGGAATGGCCTGTGCTGAGGAATGGGATGGGTGGGCAGGAGGGTCACACCAGGGCTCAAACGCTGGCTCATTGCTGTCTCCATTCCAGAGCAAACCTGAAAAGGGCTTTTCTGAGGGAAGAGGAACCATAGGAGATGCTTTATCACCCAGAGGCTTCACATTCACATCAATTCACCTCTACGACTTCCAGACTTCCTGACCTACCACCATGTGCTGAGTTCTCCCCGTGCCTGAGCTGGGACAGGAGGATGTTTACATGGCAGCATGCTTGGAAAAGATCCTGTAAGTGAGAGCTGACACCGCTTCCTGCACCCTGCCAGCCCACCCTGGGATGAGCTGGGTGTCCAGCAAGGCAAAGCTGCAGCTCCATCTGGCCAAGCGCCCTGACTGGTGGCCCTGCTGTGGCTCTGCAGGAGGCTGGGGACTTGACTGCAGCCATCACTGAGTGGTCTGTGTAACTTGGAGCAGCACAGGAACTGCCTGAGGTCCTCCTGCACTGTGGACCTGTGTGTCACCAGACTTGGTACCCTCCCTGCAGCTCCCCCATGGAGGAAGCTGTCTTGGTCTGGGGTCTTGGCTCCCACCTCTACTCCTGGCAGCATGAGCGAGTGCTGGGGTTGTGCTGGGTTTGCTTGCGTGAAGGAGGATGCCTCTTGCAAGCCCAGCTCCTTCAGCCCCAGCAGAGTACCCCAGCCTCCAGCATCCCAAGGAGGACTGTCCAGCCTGGCAGAGCCATGGTGCCGTTCTTTTTAATCAAGAACGTTGCCTGATTTTTCCTGATAAACACATCGGTGCTCCCCAATCTGAGCTGTGCTGTGGCTGTTCTGCTCTTCCAGGCAGCGTCTGCTGGCTGCAAAGCCCACGCCAAGCCATGGCAGCTCCTGTTTAATCAGGGACTGGCTGCTCTGCCAAGGCGGGTTTCAGCACTGCGTCAAGATGTTTTAAGGCCAGAGCAGTCAGGATTTGTGAGAAATAGGTCGGCCTGTGACAGCAGAAGGAGGCTACTCAGTGCAAGGCACGGTGTTATTGGGCAGGGAAGGGAGCGGCTGGCGAGACATCAGCCTTCAGCCTTTGAGTGGCGATGGGTGGATGACAGCACCGGAGCAGGGACTTGGCAGAGGTGACAGATACTGGTCCAAGCTGGGGGGGTTACAGCCTGGAACCTGTTTCCCCCTTGCCCAGACATTGACGCTGACATCCTGATGAGGCATTTGTCACAATGTGCTGCAAGTGGACATGGTGCTCAGGAAGGTGTACAGCTGGTACCACAGGTAGCAGGAATACGAGACCAGGCTGCCCTCTCCTTGCCCCCCAGCCAGTCCTGCAGCCCCCCTTGCACCTTGGATCCAGGACTGGAGGATGAGATGCACATAGAGCAGGGAGGATGCCCTGCCCCCTCGTGTGTTGCTTTTGAGACCCTTGGGCTAGCTTCTCCTGCAGATGGCCAGGCTAGACACTGTGTCTCAAGCCTCTGAGGCTCTTGGATTGGCTTCTTCTGCAGCTGACCTGACCAGACACTGTGTCCCAAGCCTTTGAAGCCCTTTGCTTAACTTCTTCTGCAGCTGGCCAGCTGGACACCATGGCTCAAACCTTTGAGGTCCTTGAGCTGTCTTTTCTCACAGCTGACCTGGCTAAACACTGTGTCCCAAGCCCTCAAAGCCCTTGGATTGGCTTCTCCTGCGACTGACCTGACTAGACACCATGCCCCAAACCTGTCCCATCTCACAGCCCTCTCTCCCTCATCCCAGGCAAGCCTGGCGCAGGTCTACCAGAACTGGAGGAACTGCTGGCCTGTATGTGTTAGGCAAACTCATGAGCCAACAAGTGCACACAGCAGGTTACACTAAACCCAGGAAGGGTGCAAGAACAGGGCAAGCATGGATAAGACCTCCCGAATTACTAAGTTTCATTTCCTCTATGTGCCAACTGATGCCACCTACTTTCTGGGCTTGCCTGTTCTTCTCTGCCCGGTTGAGGAGCGATGGAGATGCTTCACAAGGCCACCTTCTGCCATGAGGTTTCCTCACAGACAAGAACAAGAGAGGAGGACAATCTCCCATTCCCCAACCTACATGTGCCATAACACATAATCATTTTGCCCTGGTGGCCCTGGGTTTCTACATCTCCTCACCTACCCTTGCCATTGAGGGGACACCCTCCTGTCTTGGGGGTCCTGGGTGCGGGCAGGCAGGTAATGCCAGTGTCTGCTTCCCTTCCGGCCGTGCAGGCTGGGACTGCAGCAGTGTCAAGTCCACCTCCAGGCACAGAGGATCAGGGCCTCAATATGTACATCCCGATTGACCTTCACAGTCCTTAGTTTCTGCATTTCATCTCACTTGCTGGCCCTGTTCTTTCTAAAGCTCCATCTGGTGTGGGTGAGGGCATCTCCAGCACGGCCATGAGCCTTCCTATCTCCAGCAGATTTAGTTTTCGAGGTGTGGGAGAAGAGCAGCCGGGAGACTGGAGCCTCCAAAGGACTCTCAGGTCCTGCACCTTCCTCCTGCAGAGCTGGATCATGCTGGACCCCAGTAAGGAGCAGCAGTGCTCAGCACAGCTCAGCACCTCTCAGCTGTGCCCTGTGACCTTCTTGATGCTTGTGTGGTGGTGGCATCATCACCACCGACATCCTTCCTCCTTGACAGTTTGGATTCAGGCCTCCCACCACCCAGCACCCTAGCAAGGCTCTGCACCCTACCTGACCACCTGGACAAGAAACACCCCTCACCCAGCTGCGAGGGCAAGGCCAGTAAAGCCTCAGGCTTTGCTCTAAACGTTTCCTGGTGCATTTAACCTGGAGCATGTGGGAGGAAACCAGTCTGAGGGAAAGCCCACTCCTACGCTGCCCACTCTTTGCAGCCAAGAACAGGGTGCAGGCTTCCACCAAGCCCCAGCTTCTACCTGCGCTGCCTGGCCTGGAGGGCTCCCACCAGCAGCGCAGTTCGCTGCCTGGCCCCTGACATTTCTTCACCGAGACAGCCGCAGGGGGAGGTATAAATTGGCTTTGCTGCGAGTACGTGTGTGTAATGGGGCCTCCCTGCCCCCCCAGCTCCAGCCCGCGATATGCCTGAGCTGGCTGGTGGCCCCGGCCATCTCTCCTGGACCCTTGTCTGGCCACAGTCCCTTGCAGAAGAATCAGGAGCATGGCAGGGGGCTGAACCGCAGTGCAGCTGAGGAAACAGTGCCGCTCCTGAGGGTCTGTGGGGACCAAGCTGGTCTAGGGATTAGGGCAGGGCCAGAGGTGAGTGGATGGAGGGGACAGCACTGGGAAGAAGAAAGCACTTGTCCTTCAGATGAAGAGGAGAGAGAAAAGGGTGGGAGAAGAGGCAAGAGCTGGGAGTGGGGAAGGGGCATGATGAGGGTGAAGGTCTTTGGAGAAAACACAGTTTGCTGGGTGTAGGGCACGTCGGAGGTCTCAGTGCCCACACATCCTACGTGGTTCCACCATGAGATGGGTCATTCGGGACCCAGGATACCACAATTAAGCCTCAAACTGCAAAATGTGCAGCAGGACAGAGCTGAGTCCTCCTGGGTGAGCAGGGTGATGTCTGCCATGGGCAGAGGGCTGGGTGTCTCTCGGCTCATGGGTGCTGACCTGTTGGAACTCTGGGCAGGTTCTGCAACCTGAGTCAGCTCTCCAAGCACAGCGCAGAGCTGCCGCCTCCATCCTCCCACCTCCATTTTCTCATGTTTCCAGACAAAGTGACCATTTATCCACCTGGATTTCAAGCTTTGTGCACAGCCCTGCGCTCACCCCTTCAGCTGGACATGGGAAGAGGAATGCAACCAGGCAGGTTTGTGCAAACACAGGCGCTGCGTGGTTCTCCTCTTTAGTCTGGTAAGCAAAATCAGCATCTAATCCAGATCAAACAGGACTTTAGCTCCTGTCAAAGGACTGATCCCCTGTTCTGCCCAGGCTGTGGTGTTTAAAGGGACCCGGCCAGGTTAAGTACGGATGGAAACAAAGGGTTTGTGAAAATAATCATAATAAAAATAACAACAGCAAAAGCTGGGAAGGATTAGAGAGACGAGAAACTGTAATGAAATATAACTGCCAAAGAAAACTGTGGTTAATGGAGACATCTCCCCAGAGCATTTGAAACCTCAGGTAGTGGAGGAGGAAAGAGATAAGTGAAACCACTCAAAAAAGCAGCAGTAAACCAGACCAGGCTGCTCCTGGATCACAGCAAGATCTCTCCCCTCCCCTCCCCTCCCCTCCCCTCCCCTCCCCTCCCCTCCCCTCCCCTCCCCTCCCCTCCCCTCCCCTCCCCTCCCCTCCCCTCTCCTCCCCTCCCCTCCCCTCCCCTCCCCTCCCCTCCCCTCCCCTCCCCTCCCCTCCCCTCTCCTCCCCTCTCCTCTCCTCTCCCCTCCCCTCCCCTCCCTCTCCTCCAGTTCTGGGCGCAGGGAACAAGTTGCCACGTTCTCTGGGAGCACCGGGATGCCCCCAGATAGGATTTAGCCACCCGACTTCTCCTGACCTTAATAACTGGTGCTGACTTAACTGGGAGTCTGGTGGCTAAATCCCATGTGAGTCTGGAAGTGTAGGAGTCAGTGTCACAAGTAATTTATTCCATGGATCTCTCAGCCTCCTAAACTTGAGGAATATTGTTCTTAACACAGATCCTGGTGATGCCACAGCTCTGGCTGAACAGCCTCTCTTTATACCCATTTTTCTCCTTTTCCCCCTTTCCCTTGCAACTGCCAGCTTGTGCAGACTGGGGAGCAAAGCCCCTCTCAGCCCCCTCTCCCAGTCCAGTAACAGGCACCCACCTAGACCTGGGTAAAATCCCTACCGCCTGCAGCACCATGGAGCATCCTTCTGCCTGTGGACAAGTGTCACGCCACCATCTCCGAAGAGGAGAAAGATGCACCCAAAAAAAGTGACCTGAATAGGTGCAGCCCCTACAGCAAGGTCTGGCTCACACATAGGTGCTGCACACGAATGCTGCATCCTAGGGATTTCAGTCTTATTCCGTGGATTCCATGGGCCTGATGCAGCTCTTATTCCTCATCCCATATGTGTGCTGAGGCTGGAAATGAAGAGCAAACTCTTCAGCTGGGTTCTGTGGTGCCTGGACTGGGAAAGTAAAGGGTAGCAATGCCTGTACAAAGGGGGTCAAGGGTGTGGAGCACAAGGAGGCCCCCTTCTAGGACATGGCTCAGGGCAGCCTTGCCTGAGCTTTTCCTGGGGCTTCTGGCCCCCTTTGGATCCAAAGTGCAGCAACCCCTGGACACAGTGCCCAGTGCAGGGGTGTCCAGTCCTGGGGGTCCAGACCCCATCCTCAGAGCCAATGGATTTTTTGCATGCCTGGCTCAGTCCCCATCATGACACATGTGGCTGCTATGCTTTGTGCATCTCATTATGGGTGCAAGATCAAACCCAACCCAACAGCCTGCATCACTCCCAGGCACAACCATACTGAGGCTACTCCATCTCCATCAACAACTGCTTGGACAGGCTCTTCCCACAACCTCTGGGTGCCATGGGGCGTTGGCTGCTGTGGGAATGTGGGCGCAGGCAGGGAGGGAGGGCAGATCTGCAGGCAGGGGTGCAAGGTGCAGGTGGCAACCGGCAGGAACTCACCCATGGTTGAGGCTAGGGCAGGAGGAAGGTCTGGCAGCCGGGGCTGGCCATCGTCCCTAGTTCCTGCAGTGCAGGATGGACCTTTGCTGCTAGAGAGTTCAAGCTGGGTTACAGCTGCTGCCGCAGTCTGAACATCATAGTCTTATCCCAGTCACATTTTTTTGGCATCTTTCCCCTCTTTGGAGGTGGCAGAACTCCAGGGGAGGAGAGTGAAGAGGGAAATGGACCTAACCTGACATCTCGCTGCTGCTCTGTCTGTCTTGGAAGAGTTTGACAGCTGTCGTCAGTTGTGTCTGAGCAGAGCAGTGCTGAGCTGCTGGGCTGTTGCATCTGCTTCCTTGGAGCCTTTCTGTTCCTTCCACCAACAGGGCACGTGGTCACAGCCTGTCCCACCTCGGCTATGCAGGTGCCCCTGGCCCAGGCAGGGGTGGACATGACTTTGCTGTCCAGCATGAGATGGTTGCGAGCCTGGCAGCAGCCATGGAGAGCTAGAACCTTGCCCTGGGGTTGCCCTCTGGAAACCTCCTGAAGGGCAGGCATGGGGCTGGCTCACCGCCTGGCAGAGCCTGTGAGACCTGCTTGTGCCTTGGGCACTCCTGGGCAGACACTGGACCAAGGCACTTGGGACAATCTGAGGATCTAGTTCCACAAGTGTTAGAGCCGTCTCTCCCATGGCAAGCACGTCTGTGCAGGATGCAAGCACGCCGATTTATCAGCCTTGTCCTGTTCCTCCTACAGGGTCCTGGAGATCCCTTTGGTCCTCGTGAGCCTGCCTTCACCAGGTAGCCTCCTTCTCCACTTGCCTGCTTAGCTCTGCAAAGAAATGAAATCCTTCTGACAGCAGGAGGTCCTGGAAGAAACTGTCTTCTCTGCAGCATCCATGTATGAAGGGCCATCATCACCTCCATTTGCCTCAAGGAGGGAGCAAGGAGGATGCACCAGCATGGGTGTTGCAGTGATGAGGTGTGAAGCAGATGAGTTAGTGCAAGCAAAGGGAGAAAACACAAACACCCGAACTCCAGCTTGCAAAGTCTTTGAGCTACACATCACCAGGGCTGGGAGCACCTCTTACTTACTTGCCCCACTTGGGCACCTTCCCTAGATGCTGTCTGCTCGGCACGGTGGTGCTTGGATCTTCAGCAGCCCTGGCACAACTGACTCCTCAGCTGCCCTCTGTTCCTTGCAGTGCAGCCCCGTTTCTGAGAGGTTGACTACATTCTGAGGCGTAGGCAGTGTGCAAACAAATCCACAAACAGCCATTTCCAGAGGCTGATAATTCACCCAAATGTGTGAGCAGCTCCTCTGGAGAAGCCCTGGCTGGGCCGGCACAGACATCTCATGGCAGATGGAAAGCTGGGGAGGGGGTCTTGATCAGAGAGTGCAGGGACAGGATGAGAGGAAATGGTTTTAAGCTGAAAGAGGGGAGATTGAGATGAGATTTTAGGAAGCAATATTTTGCTGTGATGGTAGGGAGGCCCTGGCCCAGGTTGCCCAGAGCAATGGTGGCTGCCCCATCCCTGGAAGTGTTCAAGGCCAGGTTGGATGGAGCTTGAAGACCCTGATCCAGTGGGAGGTGTCCCTGCCCATGGCAGGGGGTGGAACTGGATGGGCTTGGAGCTCCCTTCCAGCCCAAACCATTCCATGGTTCTATGACAGCTTTGTGATCCTGCTTGATGGGCACAAAGTGTCCACCAAAATGACCATCAGTTTGTGCTTAAATTCTGGAGAGAACGGTGTAGCATGGAACACTACAAGCAAGCAGTTGTTATGTGGCAAAAAGCACATTCAGGCTGTGAGAATCAGTGGGGTTGTGTTGCTTTGGCTGTTAAATCAAGAATCTAGGGGAAAGAAATCACTTGGGGTCAACACAAAATGATGTTCTAGTTGTTCTTTCTGAAACAAAAAAGTGTTGCCTGGACAGGAGGAGGCACTGGAGTTTATCCACTGCTGATATTAACTATGTTTCCAGGGGAATTAAAAGTACAGAGTTGCAAATTTCCTTTAAAATCCACAAAAGAGAAAAGAAGTGCTATGCTTAGCGCAAGATAAAGCACGCTCCTTGTTCATAAGCCTTAAGTCACAAAAAAATTATAGTTTCTTTGAAACTGGAGAGGTAGTGAACAAACCGTTAGTGTGAACAGTTCCAGCCTGGCCACTGAGTTGGGAAGGTGGGGGTGAATCCATGACAGAATCTGGTCTTCCTACATCATCACCCAGAGGATGCAGTGCGCTGAGTGATCTTTATTTTCTGCGCTGCTCCCACCCTGCTGGGTGGCTTGGGACAGCTGGCAGTGCAGCCACTGTTGTCTGGCCTGGATGTGGGCTGGAATGCTTGTGTGCGGTAGTTTGCTCCCCCAGCTTTGTCTGTGGATCCAGTCTGGAGCCCAGAAGTAGTGGCAAGGTCAGTTATCAACCTGTAACATTGGCTTTGACTTTGGCTGGGGGAGCAAGGGTGTAGGATGCTCAGTGGGAATGTGTTAAGGAACACAGCTCATGATACCCCTGCTTGCCCCAACTGGAACACAGATCTCCACAGTGGCACAGGTCCCAGCATAGCACCCCTTGGCATGCTCAGCTCTCTCGCTCCCTGCCAGGGCAGCCTGTGAGCAGGCAGGACCCTGAGAAAGTCACCACCTCAGGAGGCCACAAACCTCTCACATCATAGAATCAGAATCATGGTATGTTTGGGGTTGGAAGGGACTTTAGAGACCATCCAGTTCCAGCCCCCTACCATGGGCAGGGACACCTCCCACTGGATCAGGGGCCTCAAAGCCCCATCCAGGTCTTGAACACCTCCAGGGATGGGGCAGACACCACTTCTTTTTCCCTCTTTTGGTAGAGCGTGGTTCTGAGCACCCTGGGGGCTCTCTCCCAGGCAGGATTGGGCCCACTGTGGAGAGGGTCCTGCCCTCCCGGCTCAGCTTTGCAGGCTGTAGGACTGCCTCCCCTCCCTGAGGTGGGGTTTGGCCAGGGAGGCCCTTGGTCCTTGGGGATGACTCCTCTCACCCTTCTGCAGGCAGGACCAGAGCACTGTCTCTAGTCGGGGCATCCTTCAGGCTGGGACAGCCTTTTGCTCCATCCCTGTCCTGGGAGCTCTTGAAGCCACCCTGTCTTGTGTTCTACTTGCTCGGCACCGGTTATGCAAGTCGCTTTGGAAGCGAGACAAAATTACAGTGAGAAGAAATCATTGCACGGCTCTGGTGGGAACAGATATTATCCTGCGTTGCTAGCGAGACCCGCCGTCAGCAGGTAGGGCCCAGAGGAGATCTGCGTTGCAGGATGATCGCTGATAAGATGCTGGGTCCTGCTCCCATAGCCTCGGGAGAGGCAAGCACTGTGCTGTGAAGCTATGGAAACGGCCAGGCTGGGTGCGGAGCTGTAATTGGGCCACTTGCATCACCGCCGCGCAGGCAGGTACGCCTGGCTCCTTTGTGTGCACGCCTGCTGGGAAGAGCGGGGCTGAGGGAACGGCGATGCAAAAGTTGCTCCATTGGAAGCAGAGGCTCTGGTGGCAGCTGCCCCTGCCGCCCCCCCTTTCCTGGCCCCCAGCTCTGCCTTTGAGTCACCTCAGTGGCGTGACGGCTGCATGCGCCCGGCACGAAGGTCACGCTTAAAAGCATTGGACATGGCTGGGTGCGGAGGTGGGAGAGGCACTGCAGAAGTCGCATCACATTTGAAGGAGTTGCGGCCAGGGCAAACCTCCCCAACGCGCCCTTCAAGGAAGGGGCTCTGGCAACCTTTCATTATTTGCCAAGAAACGTAAGCCCAAAGGTCCGTGAAATTGTCAGGATGTGTGAAATCAGGCACCGCCGGGCAGCTCTCCTGCACGACCATCTTAAATATTTAACAGGTTGATTATACAACATTTGTATTGAAACGCTGGTGTGGGTCCAGTCCTGAGGCTTAGGAGGGGGGACCTGGGGATTCGGCTGCCCTGCCCTGAGCTCCTGGCAGCCACCGTGGTGCCGGCAGGAGGGGGACGGCGTGGGAGCAGCGGGAGGCTGTGCGGGAGGCGCTCAGGCACCGAGTCACTTCTGCTCAGGAGCTTCTGAGTGACAAACGCACTCAGGAGCAGGAATTCATTCTTGTAAATATGTTTGCATTATTTATTTTAACCATTTTTATAAATCATAATAGGAGAGACATCTGCTGTTAAAACTGCAAACTGCATTCATGCCCAGGGCAAGGCGGGAAGAGGCTTTTCCCCGGGAAACTTGGCAAACTTTGGGGAGCACGGCAGGTTTAGGGAAAACCAGTGGCAAACAGGCAGGGGCATTTTCCATGGTAAAACACCCAGCCTGCCCGCTCCTCCTGGGGCTCTTTATCTAAATTCCTTCAGCCCTCCCTGCCTCCTCCAGCTCTCTCACTTTTGACGCCTCTTTATATTAAGCTTTATCACAAGGATGGCATCCTGCTCTCCCTTTCCCAACAGCCAAAGAAGCCAGGACTGGACCACCCTGCTCCTCTGCTGAGACACAGTGCCTGTGGCTCCCGGTGGAGCTTGTTTCCCTTTGAAGCAGCAGAGGGATCCAGAGATGGGAGCAGCACCTCTCTTCAGGCAGGGTGCTCAGACGATGGCAGAGCACAAACCCTCTCTGCCCCAGCCTGGTGGCATCTGCAGGTCCCCTGAGCTTCTGGAGCCAGAGATGGCTCGTTCTGGGTGAGAGGAGGAAGATCCTGGTGACTCTGACTCACTGCTTCGCAAGATTAATTGCCGAGTGTTGCAGGAGGTTTATCCCTGCCACCCGTGGCTCCCTGCGTCTCACCTCTCGAGGCGGCTGCTGTTCGCTCTGCCTGCCATCGTGCTGCCCGGGGAGTCGGGGTGGAGGAGGTGCCCGCTGGCAGCCTTCTCCACTTGGCATGCATTAGGTGCTGCACTGGAGCTGGCACGTCGCTGCAATGGAGTGGCCATGGGGAATTTTCTCCCCTCTCACAGCCTGGATGCAGCCCCATCCATCAGCTTGGGTGCCCCAGGGGGTCCCAGATCTGTTGCTTGGATGGGTCACGTCATGCTCTGCCTCTGTTCCCTGTCCTCTCAAGGCAAGCGCTGTTTGAGTAGGGCTCTCGCTGCCACATTTGGCTCCTTTCTGTGAGCCTCCCTTGCATCAAGGCCCAGCATGGGAAGCGGGTGGCAAATCCACTCTCTAGGGCTCCTCCAAACTTCCACTCCATCCTGATGTCCTCAGCCATCCAGTCTCCCAGCAGCGACATGCTCAGCAACTGTGATGAACAAAATCTTCTGAATAATCAATAATTAATGTTTGGGGTTTCCAAGCAGCTAATTAATCTCCTGGTGAATTGTGAAAAAAACACTTAAGATAGAAGTAGGTGTTTTCAAGCCAGGTAAGCAGAGGTTCACGCTCAACCCAGGCTCTTCTGTCAACCTGCGTCCTCTCTAACCATCCTTGGAGAGCTTCTGGCTCAAAGTGGTGTTAGTCATTGCCAGGGAGTGGACAATATTGATCATAAATGTTTGCTTAATGAGATCATATGTGCTTTCCAGCACATGCAGAGTGACCTCAAAAGGCCTGGTGTCCTTTGGGTGAGTCTGTAAAGAGCTTAGTGGTGTGGCTGGATCTTGTAGCGTTGGAGGTGAGCTGCACCGGGCTTGTGTGGTGGGCTCAGGTCAGTCCCAGCCACGCTGTTTCAAGTCAGAATGGAAATTTCAGAGGCAGGGAACAGACCTTTGCTGAAGCACAGCAGAGCATCTAGACCTAACGCTCCCACCCAAAAGCTGGGTGTTGTACATATGTAGCACATAAACCATTCAGGCTCTGTGTTTAAACACAGATTTGAGACGATTTCTCTGGGTCACTGGTTTCAGAGTCAGGGTCTATCACTGGCTTCATCCTCAGTCAACTGCTACTTGGGAAGCCCCCACCAGGTTCACTAAAAGCTTCAGCAACACTTGGGCTCAGGTAGACCAGCCCTTGGTTGAGGCTTTGGTCCAATTTCGAGTTTTGAGAAGTCCTTGAAGCTACCATTTCTCTCTGTTACTTTTGGGTCACCTATGTGGCTCTCTCCTTTGTAGACATTTGAGGTCTGGTAGATAAATCCCATGTCAGATATACAGCCGTGGTTTCTTGCTGGTGACCAGGGACAGGGCTTTGTAGATCTCCAATTTGGTCTCTGACTAAGGGTGTCCGCTCCGCCTCCATGCTGCACATTGCTCAGACTCAGGCTTGCTGCAGTCCATTTATGTGCTAGCAGGCTATGAATTTGCTCTCCCCAGCTCTGTCTCCTCAGCTGGTCCCCGGAATAGCCAAGTCACTGACTCGTGGCTCATTTTGAATGATTGCCAAGCAGCTGCAGCTGTCCTTGACTTTATCTCCACTCCAGTGTGGCTTTGCCCAGCTCCACAAGTTCACACTAGGAGACTCCACTCCCCCTTCCCAGAATAGAAGACACCCAGGGCCCAGCGTCAGCAAGTTTAGCAGCTGTGGGAAGTGTTAGCCTTTGAGCAATCAGTAATTAGTCTGGTTGAAAGGCCAGAGTCCTTGTGGCTAATGAGTAGCTCGAGATGAGATCTACAATCTCCTGACCCTCTTTAAGTCTTGCTGGTGACTTCCAAAGGCTTCCTGGCTTGTTCTCACCTTGATGCCAGCCCACAAATTGCCTTCTGACATGGAAGCTGGTCCTCTTCAGCAGAAACAAAGCTCACAGTCAGGCCTCGTCCAATCAGCTCTGGTTATCTGCTGTTCCTTCTCACACTGTCTGTTCTCCACACTGCTGTCAGCCGCCTCTTTCCATCACACCTTCTACACCCCTGCACACTTACAGTCTCCTACCTACCTGTCCATAGCTTTCATGTCCAGTACTGCCATCTCTGAGAACCAGGTTTGGCCTCAGTCAATGCTTGTCGATGAGACATCGTAGGGACACTGCCATAGGCAGAATGACGGATGGTTGATGATGGTGATACACGGATCTGCTGCTGATCAATGTAGCTAACTCCTGGTGTCTCCAACCTCTCTTAACCCTGTCTTCAACCTGGGGAAAACATAGCTCACCTTCTGAAGAGTCTTATCTATGTGAGGACTGACTTTTGGGTTTGGCTTATGCGGATGGACTGTGAAATCAGAGCATGGGACAGATAATTCAGCCAGGGGAAGAGGTTATTGTGTAGGACATTAAGCTACTGGTTCCTGCAAGATCAGCACAGAACACGAAGGCACGATGAGATTAAGGGTTTTATCAAGCCTCATTTTCCATTGTCGTACCTACTAAATACCTCTGCTTTTCCAGAGAAAGTTGAGCACTTGCAGAAGGAAACTTTTTTCCCTTGGGAGGCATTCCAAGCAAGGGGTATCCATAGACCCATATTATCGTGTGTCGGCAGAGGGATGACAGCAACTTGGACTGAGCTAATTAAGTTGATTTATTTTTCTTGATTCTTAGAATCATTAAGGCTAGAAAAGACCTTTAAGATCATCAAGTTCAACCATTAGAGAAGTCCGGAGTATGATGAGATGTGATCTGCTCACTGGCCTTCATTTTTGGTGCAATTGCGGTGAGTAGGGTCACAAGAGCTCAGGACAGCTGAGGAGGACTATTGCCTCCTCTCAGCTGGAAAGGATGGCAGGAACAACAGCGTAGTAGGGGATTTACCCTTGAGAAAGGGAAGACTCGGGGGACCTAATAGCAGGCTTCCAGTATCTGTGAGGAGGTTATTGAGAGAGCCAGACTCTTCTGAGAAGTACATGGTGAAAGGAAAAGGGACTGTGTTGAAGTTGAATTAAGAGACGTTCAGACTGGTGATAAAGACATCATTTTTGCTCTGTGAAAGCAGTCAAGTATCAGCAGGTTGCCTAGAGAAGCCTTACAGTCTCCATCCTCAGAGGATTTGAGGCCCCACTGGACAATGTGATCTTACTGCTGACCTTGCTTTGAGCAAAAGGCTGGACTGAGTCTCCCTCCAGCCTGCAGTATTCTGCTGCACTACAATGAGGTCAATATGGACGAGCTCATAGGAAGAGCAACACTCCA
This sequence comes from Cuculus canorus, assembly GCF_017976375.1. Lineage (NCBI taxonomy): Eukaryota > Metazoa > Chordata > Aves > Cuculiformes > Cuculidae > Cuculus > Cuculus canorus. The sequence continues at coordinate 347,028 of NC_071414.1, forward strand.
GTACTGTTCGAACTCCTCACATGATTAATTCCAGCAAGTAGCTGTTCAAGTTCCTGAAGGCTGTAAGTAGGTAGCTGAGCCATGTCTGAGGCCATGAATCACCCCACACTAGCTTCTGTTCTTGTGCTTCTTGGAGTTACTTTTTAGTCTAAGTCATTTCACTGAGCTGTTTGCAGCATGGGTGGATGAAGCTGCTGGTGCAATAACGGGCACAGCAGACATGCAGCAGCACGAGAAAGAGCTCAGGCAAAGGGTAGAATTGACCAACAGCTGCACCAGGGCACTACGATCTGAAGAGTAATGGAGTGTATAAAAATTGTGTGTGGGTTTCCTTGCTGGTGCTGGGTCATTGAAGTCTAGGGCAACAGGGGTTAAACTAAGTCACAGTTACAGATAAAACAGTGCCTGGAAAGAAAGTGCTCATAACTCCTCTGGAAAGAAGGAGATTCATATGGTCTTTTCTGCCTTGCCACAAATGTTCTGGAATGCCCAACATAAGAAAGACATGGATCTGTGGAGAGGGTGCAGAGGAGGCCATGGAGATGATCTCAGGGATGGAGCACCTCTGCTATGAGGACAGGCTGAGAGAGTTGGGGTTGTTCAGCCTGGAGAAGAAAAGGCTCTAGGGAGACCTTGGAGTCACAGGAAAGAGGCTCCAAGAAACCTGGGGATAGACTTTATACAAGGGCATGGAGTGACAGGATGAGGGGGAATGGAACGGCTTTAAATTTGAGACAGGAAGATTTACTTTGGACATCAGGAAGAAATTCTTTATGATGAGGGTGGTGAGACCCTGGCCCAGGTTGCCCAGAGCAGTGGTGGCTGCCCCATCCCTGGAGGTCTTCAAGGCCAGGTTGGATGGGGCTTTGAGCAACCTGATCCAGTGGGAGATGTCCCTGCCCATGGCAGGGGGTTGGAATGAGATGATTTTTAAGGTCCCTTCCAACCCAAACCAATCTGTGATTCTATGAGTCTATGAAATGTCCGAGAGAGGCTCTCTTCTGAGCTAGGACATTGGATTGGATAGAACCCATGCCCCATCCATGGCATCTCCTGGGTGTGTGTCCCATGCCATGTTTGTCCCATGTCTCAGAGTGAGGCAGAAGGAGACTCACAAGGTCTGGCAGCTGACAGGCTGTGCCTGTGCCAAACGGACCCAGTGGGATGCATAGAGATGCAATCATTCCATCCCCTGCTGTGCTGCAGGCCAGTCTGGAGCTCTCAGGGCCTCCAGGGGAAGAGGGGTTGCAGCGGTTGAGTCAGTGCCTGTGAGCTCAGGCTCTTGTAAAAATCTTGCAGATCACAGTGGCTGGAAAGGCTGGGGATGTGATGTGCAGTGCAGCAGTGTTTTTTTCCTCTCTATTTTCCGTGACCTCTTTGTGAAACAGTTTTTGGCACTGAGGTTCACATCCTCTCCTGATCTGCTGCCTACATCAAAACAAAATTGGTTCTACAAAACCTTTCCAGCTCCACATGCACTTCATGCTTAGGAGGCAGAAAGGTCTAAAATCCTGGTGTCTGGTCCTTTGCAGGTTGCCAGCCAGGCAACCCTCACCTTGGGGATGCTCAGGATTCCTCCAGCTCCTGCCTTCCAGCTCAGCTCTCCTTTGGGACGTGTGCTGATTTGGTTGGGGAATGCCAACCCTTTAGCAACTCAATGTCCAGAAAAACCTGCAGTCACACAGCTATATATAGCTCAAGAGAGGCTGTGAGGATGGTGACGCAGTCTGGAAGTGGTTCCTGGCTGTTCTCCAGCAGCTAGGAGCAAGGCTTTTGCTTTTTAGGGGCAGTGGTGAGCAGGGGAGGAGGGGGCCAGGAGGCAGCAGCATGATGGACTCAAGAGGGGACTTCATCCTCATGCTGCTTGAAGTGCAGTCTGGTGGGGTGAACTAGCAAATGTGATGCCACTCGTGTTTAGGATTTGGATGGTGGCACAGTGACCTGGTCCAGGACTATATTCAGCTGAAGCTTCCTGATAGATGGGACATGGAGAAGTCCTGATACAGAGATTTGTGACATCTCGTATTGTGTTGTTGGGGACTCCCTTTAGTCCCTAAACAAGGATGAAGGCTCTCAGTGCTGGGACTCCTGGGAGGGTCACAGAAATGGCTCTGATCTCACTCCCCAGTTTCTTCTGGCCTGAGGACTGCAGGCTCTCCTGGGCTGCCGGACTTCGTCAGAAGGGATACACAAGGCATCACCACCAATCATGGTTCCAGCAGGGACAAACCAGCAGGACGAGAGCACAGCGCTGAGCCAGATACCCCCAGTCCCACCCTGTCCCCCATCTTACACATTGCTCTGCAGGCAGCGAGCAAGGTGGTAGAGACCTTGGGCTGGACACCATGCTCAGCAGGCATCTCCATCATCTGTGGGGAGGCAAAGCTGGCTGTGAGTGGGTGGTGGGATGGAGTCAGTGGACACCTTGCTGGCTGCCACGCTCGTGCTGAAATGCAGGGCTACACAGGTTCAGCAATCTCTGCCTTGCAGCAGAGCTGGCAGCTGCCTGGAGTGTCCCCAGGCTGCAGCCACAGCCCTGTACACCCTTCCTTTTATCCCCACGGGTCTCCAGAGAAGAGGCTCTCCAGTAAGAGCTCTCCAGAGAAGAGGCAGGGCATAAGAAGGGATATCTCCAATCTAACCCTCAAACTGGCCCTTGCCACCTCTCTGCAGTGGGTGCTGGACCCCATGCTGGAGAAGACCTTGAGAGTTTCTCTTGTGCAAACCTCATGAAGTTCAACAAAATCAAGGGTGAGGTCCTGCACCTGAGTCAGGGCAATCCCAGACACAAACACAGACTGGGTGGAGAATGGATTGAGAGCAACTCTGAGGGGAAGGACTCCTTCTGTGGGGAGACCTTAGAGCAGCTTCCAGTACTGAAAGGGACTCCAGGAAAGCTGGGGAGGAGAGGGCAGGGATAGGATGAAGGGGAATGGTTTTGAGCTGAAAGAGGGGAGAATGAGATGAGATGAGATCTTAGGGAGAAATGTTTTGCTGTTAGGGTGGGGAGGCCCTGGCCCAGGTTGCCCAGAGCAGTGGTGGCTGCCCTATCCCTGGAGGTGTTCCAGGCCAGGTTGGATGGAGCTTGGAGCCCCTGATCCAGTGGGAGGTGTCGCTGCCCATGTCAGGGAGGTGGAACTGTTTGGGCTTGGAGGTCCCTTCCAACCCAAACCATATTGTGATTCTATGATGTCTCTATCAGCAGCTCTGACAATGCCCTCCTTCACTCATTCAGCTGCTGCTGCCATGAGTCTTTCTCTGCCACCGGCGCCTGGGGAGCCCTGAGGCTGGGCATGGCACACAGGTGGTCTGGTCATTCTGCTGGATGGTGAGAGCTGCAGGGCTTCAGCCAGGATGATGCTCATGCCCCAGAGCCACGCTTGGTGTCTGGCTGCGGAGTGGGAATATCCGGAGCCCTTTGCGATGCAGATCATAGGATGGCTTCACAGGATTTGGCCTGTCAAATCTTTGTTTGCTACTTAGGGTCTATCGGTTTGTGTCTAGGGGTGTTCATCATCTGCAGCAGCCCGGGTGGCTAGCCCTGCTCAGGCCCCTGGTGTACACTCCAAAGGGGGAAACCTGGCTTGACCATGGCTGTGACCCATCAGCACGGAGGGGCTCCTGCAGAGAACCAGCTCATCCGGCCTGCGCCGAGCGAGTGTGCTGGAGCAGCCTCTGGGGTGTGCTGGGAACTGCAGTCAGCACCCCTCCCTCTGAGTGCAGACCTTGTTTGCAGCTTGCTTTTTCCTGGTTGATGAGAAGCTCGACATGAGCTGGTAACGTGTGCTTACAGCCCAGAAGGACAAAAGTGTCCTGGACTACACCAAAAGAAGTGCGGCCAGCGGGTCGAGGGAGGGGATTCTGCCCCTATTCCTCTCTTGTGAGACCCCACCTGGAGTATTGTGTTGAGTTCTGGAATCCCCAGAGTAAGAAGGACATGGAACTGTCGGAATGGATCCAGAGGAGGCTTCAAAGGTTATCAGAGGGCTGGAGCACCTCCTATTTGAAGTCAAGGCTGAATGAGGTTTTTCAGCCTGGAGAAGAGAAGACTCCGAGGAGACCTTAGAGCAGCCTTCCAGTACCTGAAGAGGTACAGGAGAGCTGGGGAGGGACTGTTTACAAAGACCTGTAGTTACAGGATAAAGGGGAATGGCTTTAAATTGGAGAGGAAAAGACATAGACCAGACATTAGGAGGAAATTCTTTACAATAAGGGTGATGAGACACTGGAACACTGGAAGTCATGGCTGCCCCATGAGGTGTTCAAGGCAAGGCTGGATGGGGCTTTGAAGAGCCTGATCCAGTGGGAAGTGTCCCTGGCCATGTCAGGGAGGTTGGAACTGGATGATCCTTCGGGTCCCATCCAACTCAAACCATTCTATGATTCTATGGTTCTATCTTCCATCTCTGCTTCAGCACTGGTGCCTCTGGATCCATGCTTCTCCCTGCCTGTGGTGAGATGCAGAGAGCTCTCCTGTATGTTGAAATATTAATCTGTGGGTTTTTACAGCACCGGAGGAGCAGAGAGTGCCAGAGCATGAGTGCTCAGAAGCAGACGGCGCTGCTGCACGGCTATCTATGCCCAAATGCTCCATATCATATCGTACTGCATATGTCTAGAGACATGCCAGCAAATTTAGACCTTAAAATGTGTGTAATTGCCAGGCAGGACTTTGAGGCTGGAAGAGCTTCAAAGAAAACAGAGCTCGTAGGCCCCGACAGCAGCATGGTGGATCTCGGTGCATTCGGTTTAGTGGGACAAGCCCTGTCTTTGCATGTTTCTTAGTCCTCACAGCGCCGGAAGGTCAGAGCTGGCTCACTCAAGAGCCTGCTGCAGCTGAGAAACTTGCACCGCTGAAGAATTTGTCAGTTTGGCTCAAAATTAGAGCTGTCTAGGTTTAGCATGATACACAAGACTCTCGTACAGCTCTTCTCTCTTCCTACTAACTCTGCAGCTTCCTTTTTTTTCAGTGCATTGCCTAGAAACTGCCCTGCAAAGGTGGGAAATGCTGTCACTGGCAAAGGATCTTTCTTTTGTCCGTGACGGGTATCCAGTTCCCCTGCAGAGATGCTACTCCATGCTGGGGTCCTCAGGCATCAGTGCCACCATCCCCTGTTTCAACACACTCTTGTCCTTGTGGTGTCAACCACCTCGAGGCGAGGGCAACCAAGCCTGAAGGAGAGGCAGGGCATCTGCATCAGGTCCCCAGCAGTGCTGCCCTACTAGGACAAGCACCTTGGGATGGTGTTAGGTGGCCTGGATGACTTGCACTGTCTCAGAAGTGACCTGAATTGTGGTATCACCTGCTCCATGGGGAACCCTGGCTGGGGAACCCCAGATCCTGGGATTACACCACTAGTGGAACAACCTGGCAAATGCCCCAGGTCTGGGAATCATGGAGTCCACAGGAAGGTTGGTCTCGTCTGTCCTTGCAATGGGAGCAGGGAACCTCATCCCAGCTTCCCTACGCACCTCCCATCACCTTTGCTCCACAGGTGCGTGGAGCACAGGTGCGTGGAGCACCTTTCCTCCCATGTCTTCTGCACACCCTGGCAGTACCACCAGCCGCATCCCTGAAGCATCACCTCCCCACTCTCTAGCCCTCACTGCCAGCACAGAGGGGAGTGTTTAGTTTCTCCGTAGCCCTTCTTTTCTTTCAGAAGCCAGGTGAAACCCAGGAGTCTTTAGGATCTGTGTTGGCAGAGCAGAGTGAGCAGATGGTGCCCTAAAATCCCCGTGCCCTGAAGAACGAGCTAGCGATCATTTCTGAAGCTCTCGAGATATTTTTTTCCCCATCTCCTGCTGAGTCTGGCGAATGCTATAATTGCAGCTTGGACTGGCTGGAGAGGGCAATACCCGGATGGGCTCCCTGCCTCTCTGGCTGTAATTGGGCCCTGGCGATACAAAGCACAAAGCTCTTTCCTTCCTGTTTGCCGCGCTCCCTCTGTGAAACCTTCCCTGTCTGTGCTGTGCATGCTGGAAAATATGTAAATACCAGGACACAAGAGAATTACTCCCTCGTGCCTGCGCCACGTCTGAAATACCCATTAAAAATATATGTTCCAAAAAGAGCACCTCTGCACTGAAGCGCAAACTCTCCTGGCAATGGGGGGGCTGTTTGAAGGGAGTGAGAGGGAGTGGATCAAAGGGTTTTGCTGCACACGGCGTCAGAGGAAGGGACAAGGCGGCCGTCCCAGCTAAATTAGCAGCAGGAATGGAGGTTTTGGAGGCTACACAAAATCAATAGGACTATCTGGAAACGCCTGCCACTCATGCAGGAGATTGTAATTTAGCAGCGGGGCTCGGCCGGCTGTGCCAAGCCCAGGAAGGGATGCAGCTGGGAAGGGGGATGAGAGGATGGAGCAGGCAGGGGAAAGGGGCTGCAGGGGTGCGGGCTTGTGTAGCAATAAACAGATCTACCGAGGAGTGTTGAGGCGGTTCATCTGCCCCAGCCTGGCTGTGTCAGCCCAGCACCAGTGGAATAGGCTGTGGTGGCATCACCTCCCTGTCACCTGTCTGTGAGGCATTGTCCCAGCTTGCGATACGGTGTGGGGAGAATAGGGAGACCAATGTCACACGCATCCTCCTGGCCCCTTTCCTGCCTCATGGTCTTGGGCCCCTGGGGAGCCAATTACTCATGAATTGGCTGCAAAACCTCCCCTCCAGCTTGGCAGAAGCCGCTGAATTGTGGCAGAGACCCCAAGTGATATAGCAACAGAACCTGGGTTTTCAGGGTAACCTGGGAGATGGCTTGGAAGGTCTGGAAGATGAGAGCTGTGGATGTCTCCAGTCCTGGTCTCCTCCAGAAACACCCTTGGGGATGTGCCTGGAGCTGGGGCAGTCTCTGGGCAGTGGCTCCACTCTCCAGGCTGGGCTCTAGGATCTCTCACAGCTCCAGCTGGTGAGAAAGGGCAACCCACAGAGGCGTTTTCTTATTCTTCAAAGGAATTCAGTGTTTGGCTAGAGCTTTCAAAGGAGATTCAAAAGGAGAAGATAAAAAAGAAAGTTAAAAGCTTCCCAGTGAGGGGTGGAAAGAGGAACATGGGAAAAGACTGGGGCAGTAAAGCGATGACAGGACACTGACCAGCGCCAGCAAATGGTGGGGAGAAGATGGGGAGAGGCTTCATCACATGGCTATGCAGCCAGGTCATCTACTCCCATCCTCCAGCATTCCTGTCCATTGGGACTATCTGCAAGGTGGGTGTCTGCATCTCCAGCGCCCTGGAAAGCCCTGACCCGGCAAAGAGGACTGGAGCTGGAGCCCAATTGTGGTGGGCAAGCACAATGGAAGCACAACGGAGCTGTGCCTGGGAGATTGGGGCAAGCAGCGTGGTAAGGGTGGGATGCAGCAGGGATGCAGAGCAAGACACCGGGAGGGAAAATGTTAATCAACTGCAGTGCCTCTCTGAAAGGAGCCAAATGTAAATGAGATAATTAAGCTATTATTTAAAGCCGGGAGACGGTGGGGACAGGCCCGGGGTGGCCGGACTGCATTTTAATCAGCTGCCTGGCTGGGGCTGGTGAGCCCGTGTTGGCAGCCCTGCCTCTGCATCCCTGCCTCTGCATCTCTGCCTCTGCATTCCTGCCTCTGCATCCCTGCCAGGGTCCCCATGTACCACACAGGGTCCCCATGTACCCTCTACAAGCCGTGGGGCTGCAGTCATGCTGTGCCCCACCCTGCTTCTCCAGGTATCCAGGGGACAAAGGGTCTGGATGTGGGTGTGACTACCCCTGTGTTCCCACCTTTCTGTGTAATTTAGGTTAGGCTGCAGGCGGCCCCCCCCCCCCCCTCCCCCCCCCATTTCAAACGCTAATTTCTAGTCATGAGAATGAACAGTGGTGGTGAGGATAAATCCAGCCAAGGAAAAGCAGGACATAATCTCTCCAGCAAAGCTGGCTGGACTGACCTCCAGAGGTGACGGCTGGGCTTTGGGAGCCATTTTTTATCTTCTTGCCTGGAGTTACAAAGGAACCAGTAGGAATCTATGTCATTGTCCTGTGGCTTATTTTCCCCACCTCTGGAAGTAGCGTTGAGCTTTGGAGAAGCTCTCAGAACACTGGGGATCTCCAAGGTCACCAGTAAACTGCAGTGAACCAGCAAACGTAGCAGGCCAGGATTTTCTTCCTGCATTTCTTTGTTTTGGTCAGGAACAGGGAAGAAAAACACTTCCAAAGCCATCCATGACAAGGGGAGTGAACTCATTTCTTTCCCTGTCAGGACTTTCCTTCCCTGTGGTGGAAGATATGATTCCTAGAAGCAGAGACCTCTGAATAGCAGGGAGAAAATGGATGGTTGTTTGCTGTCTCTTCTCACATACCAACCGGAGTCCAGGTGAAACGAAGTTAGCAGGGACCAAGTTCAAAGGAAACCCAAGGAGGTGTTTGTTCCATAGAGCATCCTTAAGAGAGCTCCTCACTGCAGGGCGAGCAGGTGGTCCCACTTCCCATGGGAGGTGTGAGAGCTGAAAGACAGAAGGAAAAAGCCCATGGAGAGCTCTTAAGCAGAAAGTCAGCTCCTCTCTAGCTCGGACGACCCCGCTCTATGAATGCCTGGAAATCAGAAGAGCAAGGAAGCATTACACATGCCAGCCACGTAATCTCATCCCTGGGTGCCTGGCATTGGCCCTGGTGGAAATGGGGGACCAAGACAGAGGAACGTCTACCGTGTGCCTGTAACAGAGCCCTTATCTTTCGAGAGGTTTTCTTACTGTATGGTTAAAGAGTAGATCGAAAGCCTGTTCCAGAGTGGCTTTTGTGTGCCTTATTCTTATTTAGGTACTTATTTCCTGCAATTCCCATTCCTTTGTAGAGCTGAAATCCTGAAGACACTTCGGAAAATGCTATCCAGCATCCCTTCTCAGACAAAGTTCACCCCAGCACCCTTCCACAAGCCCATGGACCCCCGAGCACCCAGACAGCCACAGCGGCTGCTCTGGCGCCGTGTCCGTGCCGGGAGCTGCCAGCGCTGGCGGAGTGACTGAGCAGGGGGCTGGCATTTCCAAAGCATGCTGACCCACCCAAGCGTGAATCCAACCTCCCCTTGCTTTATTTATCTAAAGCAGCAGTGTTTTCTGTCTCTCTATCCAGCCAGCCTGACTGCAGCTGCCTCCCCTCTCCCAGGCCTGCGGAAGGATGAGAGGTGCAGTTGGACTATAAATACTTGGCACCAGCACTGCTGCAGTTGGACTGTGTTTGTATTTGTACCCTCAGCCTGTGCACCGGCAAGATACTGCCTTTATGCTTTCCAGATTAGGAAATGGGTTTGCATCGTTGTCCTCTCCCTTTTCCTTCCCACAGCTCTTGGGATGAGGTGACCGCTATCAGCCAGGCTGGTGAAGTCCTTTTGAGTGCTGTCACAGAGTGTATTCAGGGCTCGGATCTCAGTGGCCAGGGGCAAGATCACACAGGTTTAGCTTGGCAGCTACAGTGGAAGTGCTTTACAGCTCGGAAACCATTCCAGGAATGAAGAAAGCAAATCCCCTGTGATTTACAAAGCCAATCCCATAGTGATGAGGAGGTGATGCTAAGTCTGCAGTCACACATGGCACAGGGGTTGCCATGCCTTGGTCCGAATGGGCCATCAGATGATGTGAAACAGGGAATCCGGGAGGTAAGGTGGGTGTCTCCTGGGCGTTTATTTGCCATAGGAAACAATTTGCATTTGCTTTTTTCTGCCTGATACTCATAGGCAAGACAAAATTAGCCAAATCATCTTCCTCTGAATTTTGAGATCTACCACAGTATGACTCAGTTTCCCTAGCAGTGATCTAGGGAGAACAATCAGTCAACAGTGTGGGAAGGTTTGTGCACCTTTTCCTTGATTCAGAACTCTGTTCAGAGAATCATAGAATCATTAAGGTTGGAAAGGATCTCTAAGATCATCAAGTCCAACTGTCAACCCAACACCACCGAGCTGATTAAATAAAGAAACTCTGCATCTGCATGTCTTTATCCCAGTTCCAGAACCAAGTGTTTTCCAGACTTACGGTGGGCGTGTTACAGGATCATACAGTTGCATGTGCTGGACACCAGAGGAGATCCTGATTGGGCATCTGCTGTGGAGAGCACAAGGAGAGCCCGGTGCCTTCATTCCTTGGATCGGGCAAAGATCCCAGGGTACAATCCATTTAGTGCTGAAGGAGATGCTGCAAGAGCTAAGAGTGAGTTCGGATGTGCTTTGGTCTCTTTGCCATGAAGGAGTCACACAGGGTGGTCAACTTTCATTCGTAGAGGTCCACTTGCAGATATCTTGAGGTGGCAGAGGTGACTCCTAGCCTTGTTGTGTCTGTGGGAGGTCACCTGCCCCAAAGCGCAACACCATCCTGAAGAGCTTTTCCACACCATCCCCTTCGGGGTGGACGTGGGGCTGTGAGGTGGCCAAGGCTGGGGACCATGCTGAGCAAGACCTGGTGCCTGGAGGGGGAAAGCTGGCACAGCTCAACAGGCTCCCAGCAATGCTCCTGCCACAAGTGGTCCCTGGGCTGCTGATACTGGGTAGTGGGCTGGGGGCGTGTGGGAGTTGTAAGCCTGGACAGGGATTCTGGGCAAATCCAGCTCAGCATCAGACCAAACTAGGTAATAAAACAACTCAGTGCCCCAAGCATGTGTAAAGCTGTTTTCTCAAGGGTTTGTCCAAACGCCGAAGTTCCCATTCTCCCAGCAGGAAGAGGAGAGAAAAAAAATCCAAGCACAAAAGCCTCAGGAGCAGTCGCTGGCTGGTGAGGGTGGAAGGGGGCCAGGGCTGGGTGCCGTGCAGTGGCAGTAATTTTCCATACGCAGTGGATTAGGTGAGGCTCTCGGTCAGGAGTGAATTCTGTTTTTTTCCCCTTCTCCCCCACCTCCAGAGCCTGATGTTGGATGGGAGCCCAGGAGAGGGAAGATAAAGGTCTTCTCTATCAGACAGCTGTTGAAAGATCTCAAATAAAGAGGCAGGCATCCCTCAGAAACCGTTAGAGGCAGCAAATGGGAAGGGTAAACTGCAGAACAGTTACTGTTTGTCTCCTTGAGAGGCCTTTGAAGACTCCTCTCCAGGCTCTGCAGCTCGCCTGACCTCCGGCTGCCTGGGGCTCTCCAGGGCTCGGTGAACTTGCTGACCCAGGAGGATGGGAGAGCTAGGCTTGCCCACAGCACAGCAGCTGCCTTGCCAGCCAGAGGTGGGAGAGCTTCACTATGGATCTGGCAGGAGGCAGGGATGGGGGTAACCAGCCTTGTGGGGTGGACCCTCCCTCCATCCCTCCCACGGTCCCCAGGGGTGGTGGCTGCTCTGGGCGGGTGTGCAGCTGGCTGAGCCGAGCTCAATGCCCAGGCACACTGGCAACCAGCCCTGAACCTGTCTTTGCCATCCCCCACAGCCCAGCCTGGACACATTGTGCAGATTGCTGGGATGCCCCCTCCTCCACCCATCCCTGCCTCTCCTGCCAAGCATCAGCCCCTGACACCTAACAGGATGCGGGTCGGTGTGGGGCACTCACTGCGGGCCTGGCCATTGCGTGGTTGCAGCGCTGCGGTGTGTCACGACTCTAATCAGATCTCACGCTCCAGGGAGCAATTTGCTTCCCCATGGGAAAGCGTGAGACGCTTGTGCTGGGCCTCACACGTGGCTCCCTGCCCGCAGCGCAGTGCCCAGTGGGGCACCCAGGGCAGACCAGCGGGGCAGCTGGGGATCACTGGAGCTGCTGGGCAAGCGCGCTGCACTGGGCTTTGCCCCAAACCATGAGGCATGAGCTGGGACACCCCGGTGTGGCCACATGGAGCTGGGTCTCAGAAGGACTTCTTGTCCCCTCCATTCCATCCATCCAATCCCTGCTCTATCTTCTCTTGTCCACCCCACCCATCCCATCCCATCCTTTTCCCTCTGTTTTATCCCATCCCATGCCATCCCATCCCTTCTGTTTTATTCTGTCCCATTGCATCCTAAGTGCTTTACCCCTCCCCACCCCATCGTCTCTCTTTTATCCTATTCCACCCCACCCCCTCTGTTTTACCCTATCACATCATATCCTGTCTTGATGGTCCTTTCCCATGCCACCCCATTCCATCATCTCCTGGATGTCTCTTCCTGTTCTGCCTGTCCCATCCCATCCTATCCAACCCCCCCCCCCCCAAGCAACAGCTCTGTCACTGTCACATCTCCTGATGACCAATCTTGTGCAGCACTCTTGTCCCAACCAGTCCTCCATGGTCACCAATTTCTTTTCCACTCCAGCCCCACTCCCATTGGGTGCCCACCCCACAGTGTTGGCTGTGCAGAGGCAGGAGGTGGGGTGGTGAAGCAGAGCCAGGACACTCCCTCAGCTGTCACAGCACACCCCTGGACCAGAGGCTGTCAGAAGGACAGGCAGCAATGAGCCCAGGGCAAGCTGCTCCCAGATCAGATCATCCCTTTCTCTGCAGCTCCTTTCCACTGCATCTTCCTTCTCCTCGGGTGATTTTGCACGCATCCAGCACTGAGTCACGGACAAATGTCAAGCAGGGGCTGATTTACTCCAAATTAAGTGCTTGGGGTTTGACTCTGTGACATGAAGAAAGGACTGGTTAGAGCGAGCTCACAGCCTTGGGAAGGCAGGGACCAAGCTCGCACCAGGTGTTGGGTACGTCTGCCTTTGTGATGTCTGCAGTTGCCGAGGGAGCTGATGCAGACCTGCCCTTGACTCAGCCATTTTATAGCATCTTCAGAGCTCAGTGAAGCCAGCTCTAAACCTCGGTTGCTTTGATCATGACAAATAGGAGCTGGGAAGCCAAATTCAGTGCAAAGTCACCAGCCGCTTGCGAAACTGCTGCTTTTACAGGTTTAGGTTGTCTTTCTGGTGCATGGCTGGTGACCTTGCCACTCGCCTGTGCATTTACTGCTGGCCGAGCTCCTGCTCCGTGAATCCAGAGGAGCATTGGGTTGCTGGTGAGACTGGTCCTGCCCCCTGCGCACTCAGCTCTGTGGGAGGAGCTGGCCAGAGGCACACTGAGGGATGGTGTCTTGGACCTCAGCTGCACTGTCATCTTTGGCTGATGACAAAGCTTGTGCTTCTGACCCATCAATCACGTTTTCCTGGGCAGGAAGATACCCCAGAGTGTGTAGCTGGTTGGATCAGTGCTGGATGGAGGGGAATGCCCAAGTTTCTATGAGGACACCAGTGGCCCAAGTCACCCACCTTCTGGCCCCCTCAGGTATCCCTGCTCATCCAGAAACTCAGATGGCTTTGTAGCAGGGTGCAAGACAGGGGACCCCACTGAGCCCCACTGAGGAATGGGCCAGGTATGTATTTTTCAGCCTCTGGGTTGCATGGGCCTCTCCAGGCACTGTGAGGTCTGTGGGTCTCCTAGAGAGCAGAAAAGCCAGGATGTCTGACTGGCGGGTGCCCGCAGCTCATGTGCGCCTTGTCCTTGATGTGCCGGCACAGCTGCATCCCTAAAGGGATGCCCACGGAGGGACAGCAGGTCCCACGGGGCTGAGACGTGGGGCTTGCATCTGCCCCTGTGTGTGCCTGGGGAGGGGGGTGTCATGAGCAGGCTGTGGGATTCTGGGCCGGGGGAAGGCAGTCATCCGCTCCCCACTCCCACTGTGCCTCGCTCTACTTGCTGTGGTCCCCAGGGTCCTTTCCCTTCCCCTCCGCTGCCTTTTATGCAGCTCGCCCAAGGCTCCAAGGCCTGGGGATCTTTCCAGGCTTCCCCAGCTGGGGTTTGGCAGCTCTAATTTTAGGCACATCTCAGTTTTGCTTTCTCGCCGCTTGGTTGAGGAAAAGCGCTTGTGCAGGGAGGCAAGTCTGGCCCTTTCCCACCGCTGCTTGCTTTCTCTTTGTCTCTCTCCCCTGCCTGCTCCTGCTTGGTGTCTCCTGCGCCGAGATGCCAGTGGACATTAATAAGCCCCTTTTTAAGGCCAGTGCTGTTGTAAGGATGCAGAGTAGGGATGCTCATGGAGCCAGGGCCCCTCCAGACCTTCTGCTGCCCCAAGGTGATACTCTCCAGATTGTGGTGTGGCACACCCTCCCCGCCCCTCACGCCGCCCGAGACCCTCAGAAGGTCTCAGGTCCAGGCAGAGAGGCTGCAGGCTGGGAAGCAAGTCTGGCTGAGGACACCATGCTGGCCATGTTTTAACCAGTGACCCAATCCCCTTCAGTCTGACTGAGTCTCTAGGAAGAAGCTGGGGAGTGCCTTGTTGCAGAAAACCCAAAAGCTAAACATAGAATAAAAACATTGTGATCAGATCAATCCCTAAACAGAAAATTCTGTAAGAGCGAATTGAGCCCTTAGGACCTTTCAGTGCTGCTGCAGGAGATGACCCTGGACCTGGGCAGCCTTGGGACTAAGCCAGTGCAGCTGGGGAGTTTGAATTCAGGAGTCCAAGCTAAGGACAGCCCTATGTGCGTGACGGGAGATTTTGCCCAAAGTCCTTGCTATGCAATTTGGACACAAAAGTGGAATGTAACAGCATTCTCCTCCCTACATCCTATGGGAAAGTGTCTTCTGGGGAAGAGAAAGAGATTTTTTTTCTCTATGGAAACAAAAAAATCAGGTGAGGAGGATGGAGGAAGTGGGGGCAGCTGGGCTCACAGGCTGTGCTAGCCAGGCTGGATCCTGCCCACAGGGCATATCTGCTTGCACACGAAAAGCATGTTGGGTTTTGTCCGGTGCATCCGACTAGTCTTCCAGCAGGGAACGCTGAGGCTGGAGCCATTTAACAGGATTGCGAGCTGCCTGCTCCTGAAAGGGCTCTGCATCCCATTATCCATAAATCTGTTCATGGTGCACGGCTAATTCAGTCAATTTGTGACACGTTTATGCTGTCGATATAATAACAAACCCATTGGCCTTAGCTGGGCTGAAGCACTGTGTCAGGAGCTGCAACCTGCAAATCAGGCTCTAAATGTGGGCCCTGCAGCCGGGGCACTTGGCCAGGGTGCAGGACCTGGATGGGACCCATGCTGCGGCAGAGGGCACAGAGCGCATGCTCGGGGTTGTGTGTGCGCCCTCCTGCCATGGAGCCTCTCTGCTGCCCGCAGGGAGCAAGGGTGGCTGGCAGGGGCCCCAGGAAGCACAGCCCTGCCTGTGATGGGAAGCTTAACTGCCTCCCCTCTGCCGGCATCCCTCTTGTCGCAGGTTTGCAGGAACAAAATCCAGTGTTATCTGAGGGCCACAGCGTCGGAGAGGGGCCCAGCTGGCTCCCCTCGCCCTCTCCACTCCCCATCTCTCACATGGAGCGGTGGGTGGACACGGCTCTGGCTCTGCTTTTCTGCCAGATTATTTCTGGGCATCGCCACAGACGGACGCTGCAGGGAGCGCGCAGGCTGCGGAGCTGGGAGCCGTGGGGGGCACGGCAATGCCAGCAGCTGGGGGCCAGGACACCGCCTGCCTTCCTGGGAGCCTTTCCCCACCACCAGCCCCACTGCTGCCCGATGGCCGCGATGTGGGTCGCTGCCATGGGTTGGCTGCCCACTGCCTCCACTGCCCTACCCCTCCTTCCCGGGGCTGCATGCGTGCTGCAACGCCCGGCACTCGGCTAATTCAAGAGCAACTCTTTTGCCTCATCACACAGCGCTAGGAGCTGCTTGGGCCCCCCTTAGCTCCACCATTACGGCTGCCCTGACCCCAAGCATGCGGAGGGTCAGGGACCGGGGCTAACTCGGGCCCAAGTGTGGCTGTTGATGGTGCAGCTGCCTCTCACCAGGCACCGCAGGGCCTGTTTCAGGGTGGTCACGTTCACCCGGGGGTGAATGTGCTCCCAAGTCCTCCATGCAGGTGGCGCACAGGGTGACGGCTGGAAGCACAGCAGAGGTTTTGTCCCTTGGGGAGGGGGTGACATGCCCATGGCTGTTCCGTGATCTCTCCGCATAGAGGCTGGAGAGCATCTGCAGAGATGAACCCTGTGCCTGGCAGGATGGAGATACATCGTGGTGCTCAGCAGAGCTGTCAGCACCGGGGGTGAGGTGGGTGCCTGCCAAGCGCTGGCTCCACGGCCGATCTGTGGGATGCCCAGGATGGGGTCACATGCCCTTTAGAGAAGATGCTGTGTGGGAGTTTTCCTCGGGGAGAGCTGTTCAGGCAGAGCTTTTCCTCCTCGCAGCCCCATGCTCTGTGCTCCCGACAGGGCTGGTGAGCTGTCAGTGCCAGTAGAGCTGTCATGAGGGCGGCAGTGGTGGGAGCATCCTCCCCAGCTCCCCGTGGATGCAGCCGGGCAGCAGCCAGGCTGTGTGTCCATGGGCTTTGTGTGCAAGGCTGTGCCAAGCACTGGAGCTCAGACACACACACACGTGCACACACACAGCACTGTGGTAGAATCCCACCAGGTCGCCTTGAAGCTGTCATTGATTTTCATAAACCTTCGGAGACTCAGTCTCAGCCGGATCTGGTGTCGTCCTGCATGGACAGACACAGGAAAGTGAGCCTGTGTGGACGGGCATGCTTTGCAGGGTTACATATCCCCATCCTCCCCTCCAGATGAGGACAGGATAGTGAGGGAGAGAAGGGGAGGAGATGGTTCGGAGACATTCATATCTGCTGTGGGACCTCAAGAAACCTCCCTAAAGCACATGCAGTTCCTGAGGATGCACCCGGGGGGATGCACAGCCCACTGCTCCGACACAACAGGGATGCAGCACGTTTGCTGCTGCGTAAAATGGAGCAGGATGCAGAGGGAAGAACGGCTTTGAACAGTCAATTTCCATCGCTGAAAGCTGACAAGTTTAAAACAGCTAATGTGCCCCGCAAGATGAGGCCTTCAGAGATTTACAGCTCTCCTCGGCTGACTGCTCCCATACGGTGTGCGTGTCAGCCAGGGAGCCTTTTAAAGAACCAAGATAAAGCTGCAGCGAGGCCGCATTGCCCACCAAATGGATGGTGGGGAGAGTAGAAAGGAAGGAGAGAGGTTGCTGTATGTGTTTTTTCCCATCAGACAGGCTGCTGAGCTCATGTGCCCTCCTGCAGCCGCCACCACTGAGTTACTCCAGGTCAAGGTCAAAGCAGCCCTCCTGGAGCAAAGTTTTGCTGAGCTGCTGCAGGCGAAGGTTTGCAAAATGCTGCAGGAGCTGTGAAGTGCCTGTTTGGGGTGGCACCAGCGGGCAGGATTTGTTGTACAGGGCAGGACTGCCCTATGGGATTAGGAAGCCCTGGAGATGGGCAAAAACCAGTCCAAGCCTTCCACGGCAGGCTGCCAGGTTGGCCCTGGAGTGGGTGGGGTGATGGGGAACAGGTTCCTGGGAGCGATGGAGTGAGAACTTCGGTTCTCAGCAGGACTCAAGCTGCAGTCATCATTCCCAGAAGGCTCACTCAAAGTTTAGGAGCTGCTGCTGAACTACCCAGAGCTGCTGCCTACCTGCTTTCTGTGCTGTGCTGAGCTGGGGTGTCACGGGTGTCCCCCAGGGCAGCTGGATTCTCAATTTGACCTCTCTGCTCCTCTGAGTCCTCTGCTGCAGAGAGAAGCATCGTGTGCTTAGAATCATAGAATCACCAGGTTGGAAAGGACCCACTGGATCATTGAGTCCAACCATTCCTAACAATCCCTTAAACCTTGTCCCTAAGCACTTCATCCACCCATTCCTAAAACACCTCTAGGGAAGGCGACTCAACCACCTCTCTGGGCAGCCCGATGACCTTCCGTGAAGATTTTTTTTCTGATATCCAGCCTGAACCTCCCCACTTGAGCAACCCGTGACCAGCACTGAGTTTTGTGGCGTGCGCTGGGGCGTCAGCTGGTACAAACCGTGGCCCGGGACCTTGGGCACATGGGGTGTCATGAGACCTGTCTGCCTGGCCCAGCATACTTGTGGTGTCTGCAGCATGGGAGCCGTGTCTGCTGGCCCCCTCTGCTCCTATTCTGCCCGGTGGAAACATCAGCAGTGGATTCCAGGAAGCAATTCACCTTCCCTGAGGTCACCAGGAGAAATGGGCTGAAGTCACCACTTCTTGAGAGCGCTTCTGCCTCCTCACCAAAGCCAAGGTGGTGGCTGCGATGGAGGTGTTGGCAGAGTATGGCAATGCCCCATTTCCAGGACTGTGCAGGCTTCTGGTCTGTGACACCTAGTGCTCACAGCGGTTCCTCTCCTCTCTCCAGCCTGGCTCAGGGTCTCCTGCAAAGTCACAACCAT
Source organism: Cuculus canorus (assembly GCF_017976375.1). Classification (NCBI taxonomy): domain Eukaryota; kingdom Metazoa; phylum Chordata; class Aves; order Cuculiformes; family Cuculidae; genus Cuculus; species Cuculus canorus. Next base: position 365,102 of record NC_071414.1, read on the forward strand.
GTCAACAGGCTGCTGCTGCATCTGAAGAAGTAGGCAAGAGGCAGGCCCGTGGATCCTCATTCCTGGACAGGCCACTAAGCCCAGTCCAAACCATTCTGGAAGATCTTTTGTGCCTCCACACGTCACTCCATCAGCCACAAGGTCGGTCACACTGAGCTCCATGCCCTGGAGGGACAGGAAACTTGTGGATTTTCCCTTGCATGATGCGCACAGCTGAGCTCCCTGAAGATGCCCTTTTGCCATGGGCCCTCAGGAGAGCTGCAGGGCTGGCAGATTGGGTGAGGAGATCTTCTTGGGTTATTGGGGTATTTCTTCTGTATTCTCATCCACTCGAAAGCAGAGCATGCCTCCCTGTCTCGGTTGGATGGCAGACAACGTTCAGGTGTGACCTGGTCCCATTGTGGGGACTGGAGAAAGCTCTTCAGGCTGGTTTTGGGCTCAGCAACAGCAGCAGGGCCTGCCAGGCTGCCGGGCATGACACCCCGGTGCTGGAGAGACAGAAAAGCCCTGGGGTGGGAGAAGACAACTAGGCCCTGAGATGTGCACCAACCACCTCATCCCACTAAGGAGAAACAGCACAGGGCAGAGGAGCCCCATGGGGGATGTTCAGCAGGGGTGTGTCTGGAGATGCTCTCCACCATTTCTGTCTGTCCTGCTGCCTAGCCCTGCCACCCTACAGGCCAGGAGACCTCAACTCCTCTCTCCAGCCCAGGTCGCACAGGACTTTCCGCTCCATCAGTAACCGGTACTGTTTGTTGCAGTGGGGCTGGGAGATGAGGGCTGGTGGCAGCATCCTGCACCCTCAGTTCTGTGGTCCCACCTCACCCCAATGCCCCAGAAGCTGGAGAAGCAGCCTACACCTCAGCACCAATATGTGCCACTTCTCCAGCTTCCACAGTTCCATGTGTAGAGGAGAAGGATAGGATGAACTCAGTAGTAGAGGGCAGAGCCATTGGGTCCCCTTTGCTCCTCGCCATCACAGTGCTGATGACAGTAGGCTCTGGTCAACATCCAGGGCAGCTCCCAGCCCTGACACTGCGGGGGCATGACATTACTGCCCCAAGCCAGGTGTCTGATGGAGCATGTCTCCTCTGCAAATCCTGCCCTCCTGGGAGCAAAGAGCCCCTGGCCTGCTCGGTAGAGCCCCTCTCTCTGTCCCTCATTGGTTCCAGTGCTGGGTTTTGCTGGGGATGGGACTTTCTGCACTGTGCAGTGCCATGGACCACCCTGGCAGAGGGGCTTGGGGCACACACCTCACCCTTGGCTAGTCGAGGGAGAGGTCAGATGGCTCTGTTCACTGTGCTGCCCATGATGCACATTGGCACCTGTCCTCACGAGGTGCCCAGCCACACTGGTGGGGAGAAGCATCCCGTTGTCTCTTTTCTCTTTGTGCAAACACACGAGCCCTCTTGGAGCCACTGTGTGATGCCGCCAGCCAGAAAGTCGCAAAGGCAGGGAGGTTGCCCAGCTTCTGTCTCCTTCCCCAGCAGGTGTGACTGGCCCTGCCAGGCAGATGGCTCAGCGCCTGGCAGAGACGAGCGCCAGCGCCAGGAGCAGCTGGCTCCATCCGTACCACAGCCAAGAGCGGAGATGCTGAGCAGTGTGGGGAGCTCATGGCAGGGAAATGAGACAGTGACCTCTCCTGCCAGGATCAGGTTGTGCTGGGCACCTCTGGGCTCTTGCACACACATGCGGTGTGCTCCCAGCTCCTGTCTATGACCATGGGGAGCCTATGGTGGGATCTTCAGGAGGGCATTGATTGGGTCCAGCGGTGCCATGGAGGGGACAGACATCTCTTGGGGACTGCTCCAAAGCCCAGCTCTGATGGAGGAACCTCTGCTGCAGTGAGATCTGGATGCCAGTCCTGCAGAGGAGCCTCTCCCTGCATCCTGTAACACCTGGGCCCAGAGATGAAGAACCATGGGGTGAACTGTGCTCTGAGCCATCACCTCTCATCCCAGCTTTGTTGCTTGCTGCCTGGCCTGACAAACCACTGGGTGACCAACAGATGAATTGAAACCCCATCAGAGCCAGGCCAGGCACTGCCTTGTTAGTTCTAACCAACAAAGCGGAGGAAAAAAACCTTTTTTACTCACTGAAAGTCACTCTGTGCAGCTCCTAGAACAGCAGGGCAGGGCTGAACCAGCCCTCCAAAATTGGAACAAAGACAAGGAAATGGGGCACACCACCCCAAACCGGCCAGGCTGTGGGCAGGCCGTTCTGCCAGCAGGAAAGTGGAGCAGCACATGTTTTTTTTCCCCATACAAAGCTTGCAGTGTACAGCCCATGGTGTCTGCAGCGATAGGATGAGTGCAACGATTTTCAGCTGAAAGAGAGGAGAATGAGACGAGATCTTGGGAGAAATGTTTTGCTGTGAGGGCGAGGTGGCCCTGGCCCAGGTTGCCCAGAGCAGTGGTGGCTGCCCCATTCCTGGAGGTGTTCAAGGCCAGGTTGGATGGGGCTTTGAGGGATCTGATCCAATGGGAGGTGTCAGGGGGTTGGAACTGGATGGGCCTTGATGTCCCTTCCAACCCAAACCATTCCACTCTCTGATTCTAAGATGGGGCACACCATCCCAAACCTGCCAGGCTGCAGTGAGGGGAGGCTGTTCCTCCAGCAGGAAAGGGCAGCAGGAGATGTTTGGGTTTTTTTTCCCTATGCAAAACTTTTGGTGCACAGACCATGGTGGCAGCAATGGAGGGACTGCAAAGGCTCTTCTGCCGTGATGGCCATGGTCACAAGGGGTAAGCGCAGCAGCCACAGGTCGTACAGCACAGTCTCATTTTCTGTGCAGTTATGGACACATCTCTTTGTCTGGCTCTGAGTGGAGGCAGAAAGCAAAAGCAAATGATCAGCCTGAGGACTGACAGCCTGGGAGCTTAGTGCAACCACCTCCTGAGTCTGGCATGACGGGCCAGGGGATGTTCCAGGGGACCTGGCTTCCCGGGGGACAGAGGGGGTTCTGGTTGATAGAAGCAAAGTCTCTGGGCAGGCTGCTGCTGACATGTGGGCTCCTCTGTCCCCATCTTGCAGTCGGTGCTGGAAGTGGAAGTTTCGAAGTCATGCATGGAGATCTTTGCTTGGTATTTCCTGCCTCCAAGAACAGGAAGCTGCAGCGGAGCCCAGGAGGGAGCCGCTCTTGGGAGATTTCCAACCTGATACATTTTGATCTCTGCCTACAGGAAAGAGGGAAAGCTCCGTGTTCTTTCCCTCATCCCTGTGCCGGTTGCTGGGAGCCAATGGGCCAGGTTCAGGTTGATGTGGGCCTGGGGAGGTGGATTGCACAGAAACGTGGCAGTTTGAATGGTTTTCCAATTCACTCTCTCGTACCACTCCGACCTGGGCCTTATTTACTCCGGCTCTAGGACAATGACAGAGATGCTGGCTCACAAGCTGGTGTGATAAATGACCTGTGGCGGTGGGTGCACGTCCATCCAGGCTGTCCTACTGATGTTCTTCTCTCCAGGTTCTGTTCTCTTGTCCCATTTGCTACAGGTCCAGTCCTGCTCCCGAGAGACCCCACCTTGCCAGGTCTGGCTCAGAATCTCATCAGAGCCCCCTCCTGCTTTCAAGGTCTGGATCTGTGCTGGGAGCCACCACCCCTTCACACAAGGCTCCCTCAGCCCAGCAGGGTTTGAATGCAAAAACCTGTCCTTGTCCTGTGCCCCGGAGCACATCCGGATCTCCTTTTTGCCCCTTGGACCATTAGATCCCCGCTGCAGGACTGTGTTCCCTCCCCAGTGCTGATGGTCATGATGGGATGAGGCCAGGGGAAGGGCAGGCTGGGCTGGCGCCTGGTACTGGGCAAAGGCTCTGTCGCGGCAGGAGTTACTCCCCATCAGGGCTGGCAGCGGCTGTTTACTGGCAGATCATGGCAGCAGTCTCCGAGGAACGTGAACAGCACATTATTAACAATCTTTTAAAGAGCTGCCAGTGTGTCCTGTGTCCCTGTTTATTTCTGCATACGGCCTGTCCACCGCTGAATGCAGTATTCACGGGAGAAGTCATCTCAGCTGAAGGTGGTCTATTACTTATCCCAATCAAACTCCTGCAGCAGGTTACTCCCCTGGGCGCAGACAAAGTCCCACAGAAGGAGGGGTTTATTCTTTTAAATCATCCCCGCTTTTGTTTTCCCTCTCCTGAAGGCTCTGTTTGTGCAGAGCGGATGTTGGATCAAGGGTGTCCAAGCTGGAACACGGTAGTCTCTGGATGTGTTCCCAAATCTCTCTGTGCATGGATGCTGGGGCCGTTTCTCTGGTTGCTCCTTATGCAGGGCCTACAATGGAGAAATCTGGGGATGTGTTGGCTGGAGGCAATGTGGCTGGGAGCAGGGATGTGCCGTGGAAGAGGTGCCACGACAGAGTGGCAGAGAGGGCAGGTGAAGCTCGCATCCCCAGCTTTGCACCTGGTTCACTCTGTGGTTGAATCCTGTCTGGAAAGGCATTGCAGACACTGTCCTGAAGGGCGACCATCTCACCATCCGAGAAGCAGTTCTTCCATGCTGTGGTCACAGAGGCACCTGTTGGGACCCAGACCAAGAGCTCAGGGACTCCTGACCTTCTTGATGCACAAATGCCAGCATCGGCTATGGGACAAAGTAGAACAGAGTCACCTGCCCTGCTGGCTTTAGTGAGAGCAGGTTGTAAGGGACACATTCTGGCCAGAGCTTCCCTGACTGGCTCCTGTGTGGACAAGGTCAGTTTTGAAGTTGTCCTTCACTCTGGCTCAGGTCCCACTGGATACAACAAGGTTGTCTCTTTGGGGAGAAACGAGCCAGCTGCTCTTTGGGGCCATTCAGCTGCCTGGTACTGTGCTGTGTCTGGGCATAGACGACCAGGTAACCTGGGGCTGGGATGCTGGGGGAGCCAACAGACACCTCTTTGGAGGATGCCTGCTTGGATTTTCACAGGGTGCTGGGAGATCTTGGATCCTTCCACTTCTGCTCACCTGGGCTTTGTCTGCTCTCCTGGCTCTGCTGTGACAATCTGTGACACAACCAGCTGGCAACAGCAGACCATCCAGCTCTGGGTCCACCTGGAAAAACATGTTCTAGGTGAAGGAAGGACCAACACCGAAAGTGATAAAGAGTCCCTGCTGTCATTGTCAAGACACTGACTGTGCTGTGCTGGCGTGGGCAGCATTTGTACAGTGCCCAGCACACCATCCAGACACAGCGGCAATGGAGACAGCAGCACACAACAATGCCGATCCAACCAGGAGGAGAGGGTCATGATGGAACCTGATTTTCTCTGGAAGCAGCAGATGTGGGTCTGGTCTGTGGGCGCCTGCAAAGAACAGGACCTTCGTTTGTGTAACTGCTGGCAGGAGCTGGGGTCACCTTCGCTGACATGTGTGTAGGGGGTTTGCTGCAGGGCAGGATCAGCCCCTCCAGGAGTGAGCCGGGGTGAGGACCCACTGGGACGAACAGCCAGAGCCTCTCTGACCATGCGCGCTTTTCCATAAGCAGTCGCCTGGGCAACTGTGAGCACAGAGCCGGACGAGGAGCCATTGTGCTCTCTCAGGGAATGATTCCCAGCACTTTCCCCTGGTCAGGGGCCTCCGCAGGTTGCTCCTTTTTCACCAGCCCAGCGATGGGCAGCTTCCAGCCCTGCCTGGGGCTCCCCAACAAGCTGGGGTGGGTTCTCTCCAACCCCTGCTTTCCCCCACCGGGGTGGGATGCTGAGGAAGGGAGACCACGAGCCCTCCTGCAAGGAAAAGCTGCTAAATGCGTATGAATTGAGACTGAAGAGGGTGGCCCAAACCCCAGCAACGACAGGGATGAGCCCAATTCCCAAACCCTTACATTTTCCCCTATGCAGAGAGAGGGCCAGCTTGCCTGCAGTGTTGTCACTTGCAGTAAGCTTGCACGTGTGTGTGCATGCCCAGTGCAGCAGCCGCTGTTGTGGAGGTGAGGGGCTCCCCATCTCCCTGTGATTTGCCCTCTTAACAGTGAGTCCCTCTCTGTTTTGCTGCTGTCACTGTCTGCTTGGGTCCCACTCGCCCTGGGCGAGGCTGCAGCTTTGCTAATGAGCTGCAGCATCTCGCTTGGGGTCCTGCTCACCGTTGGAGCAGGGACCCTCCAGGATCACGTGCTCAGCTCAGCCCCACGGTTTCAATCCCTGCCAAGAGAAATGGAAGGATCTGGTGCAGCCAGGCCTGGAAAAAACAGCAAGGACAGTTCTGTGATTAACCCTTCCCTTGCCTGGCTGCACTGCTCCCTTCTTCTCTCTTCCCACGGGAGGCAACCAGCAGGCTTCACACCCATCCTTCCCACAGCCTGGTTCAGGCGTATTTCTCTATCTCTAGAGGAAAAAGCAGCTTTCTCGTGAGATTGCCCAGAATACCCAAGGAGCAAGTATTCCCACGGCACTTGAATGCATCTCCCTTTTGATCGCAAGAGGGCAAAGGGCAGAGATCTGGGAAAAGGAAAGAAAATTATGTAAAAATAAAAAGTGAAAGACACACAGAAGCAAAAAAAAAATAATAATAATCAGGCACTTCAGGCAGGAGCTTCCCTCATCCTCTATAAAATACAGTTCATGTTTCCTGTGAGCCTGGGGCACAGATCACATTCGATATGAGGTGCTTTCCCCAGCCCTGGTGTAAATTCTGGAGCCTCACATTTACATGGTGTGATGGGAAAAAGCTTAAGAGGGGCCTGGGGATCTGCAGAGGAGGCGGCTGTGCTATCTGGCTACTGCAGGGCTGTCGATGCACAGACATTTCCAAGGCTATTTGTGAAGGTGAAATGGTCTGTAAAGATTCCAGGACACCATGTGGCAGGACAGTGAGCGGGGCTTCTCCTTTGGTGTTTGCACAGAGCTGCTGGGCTGGAGCGAGGCATTGTGTGCAGAATGCCTCGCGGTGATTAGAGCATCTGCAAATTTCAGCTTAATGCGTGGCATAATGAGACATGGAATATTATTAGCCTGCAGCCATCCCCCCCGCCCCAGCGGCGATCTCTGCAGCTTGAGCTGGTTTCACCTTCGCCGTGCTGCGCTGCGAGAGCCCCAGGAGAGATGCTTGCCCGGCTGGCAGGGCAGGCAGCCTGCAGGCAGCTCTTCGGCCATGCAGGACTGCACCTCCTGCAGCAAGCAGAGTGGCTTTGCACTCTGACTTAGATGAAATAAGGTTTCATCGTCCTACCCACTGGCTGTTCACACCAGCCCCTACCCTACTGGCCTTCCCTGCAGTGCCTCGAGTCACAGCTTGCCTGTGCCAGCAGCCATGGAGAATAAGTTGCAGCTTCCCATCCCAAAGCCGTATTGTCCCTGACTCACCTGCCCAGGTCATGAGGACCCATCCTGTGTGTGCTGCTTACTGAGGCAGGAGGTGCTGGGAGGGCTCTGGCAGCGCAGGTGCTGCAGAAGGAGCCGTGGCAGTGCTGGGAACTGAGAGCATGGCTTTGTTTTTCACCGAGTAACACAAGCGTGGGGTGGCTCTCTGTGAAGAGGAGGATGTCAGGATGCTGTGCTCACTGGCAGTGTCCAGCCACATGTGCAGAGACCCATGCAAGCTCTGAGCTTCCCTCTTCTGCAGTCTTTGCTCCTCCATCCCATGACCCAGAAGGATCCTGCAGCCCCAGCTCACGCAGGTCCTGCTACACTGCTTATCGCCTCTTGTTTTTGGGAGAGAGGAATGTGCCAAAGCATTGGCCCCTCTGAGATGTAAAGAGCCACAGGGATGCAGCAGAGGGCGGTTCTGGCTGGTGCAGCTGGAGTTGGAATGAGGAGGCTCCTGGGCTCCTCTGGTCAGTGCCAGGCTCTAGGAAACCCCTGGTGGAGGGCTGGTTTCAGCCAGGAGTAACTGCCCAGGACCTTGGGGCATCCGGAGCCCTGATCCAGGGTGAAGGTGAGGAGCATGGGATGGGCAGTCCATGTGCCTGGGAGCGTGTGCATCTATTGGTGTCTACAGGCATGTGTGCACATGTGTAGATACCCTGGGACAGGTGTGTGCATGTGTAACTATGGGTGCATATGTGTCACAGTGTGTGAATGAGTGTGCATGTGTGTGGGTGCGTGTTCGTGTGGGAGGGCCATGGGAATATGCCTGCACTGTGGGCTCCATGCTCTGTGCTTGCACAGCCTGTGTGTAGGGACAGCAGTGTGGGTATCCAGGGAGGTTATGGGCAGGAACTCAGGCAAACAGATGCCTCGGTGGCTCTTTGACCCCTGCTCCACACACTTGGTGGCACGGGATTTCGAGGAATGGTGCAGGATCTAGGTCCCAGTCCCAGAGCCGCTGCCTCTGCCTGGCACAGACAACACAGGGCAGCACTGGCTCCGTGGTGCAGGATGCTCGCTCACCCCGGCACGGGCTCCCCCCACACAGCCTCACACTCCATCTGGTGTTGACCCACACCTTTGCGTGACCTTGGTGCTGCTGCCAAGCAGAACCTGCCCTGGGTTTTCCTGAGGTGTTTTTCAGAGAGCTCAGTTCCCCTGCCTGGTTCAAAGCTGGCGTTTGCTGCCGAAGGGCTGGCAGTGACATCTGCAGCCAGGGGCACCCCAAGAGGTGTTGGAGCTGCTGGAACCACAGTCCCTCACGCTCACCATTCACCATACTACTGATGCATTTTGGAACAGCAAAAGCAGAGTCCAGTGAAGGTATCACCAAAGTAAAAGCTGTTATGAGTGCTGTTAAACCAACACAAACTGCTGCTGCCATTAATCTGGACCAAGGTCAGATTCACAAATCAGCAGGTTCGTTTTGGTTCCAGCCTGGGATTAGATCATCAATTAGTGAAATCATCACTTTGATACCGAAAGAAAACTGCAGTGGACCCAGTCCTCGTAAATCCTGTGGAAGGCTCTGGGAAGATGGCTTTGCATTTTACTGCGGAGAATTTGACCGAAGCGATTCAGATCCTTAGCCACATATTTTTATCACGAAAGAAGCTTACCAACGGCTGCCCAAGCTGTAACCTCCAAGATGATTTGGATGCTGCCATCTCAGATGCATTCCCCTGTCCCCAGCAGATGTTACACAGCAGCCTTAACCTATATTTCAATAAGCAGAGTTTTGAGGTTTCCCACATACCAGAACTTACTGGTGACTATTTTGAGTTTCTCAGGACTTTGAAACCCAAACCCCACTTTAATTTTATGAGTAATTTTATGGGACAATCTTCAGGGCTATGAAACCTGGAAAGTTTTCCTTCAGGTGCCTTGACCTTATGGCTGCTCATCTATCCGTGCAGGAGTCCCGCTACACTTTCATCTGATCGCACTAGAATTCAGGGCTATAAAAAAAGATGGGACGTCTCCCAGATAATAAAAATAGGAAAAAAAGGGAGAAGCAAAGCTAAAATAAAGGTGTTGTGAGTCCTCGCCTCTTGCAGCCTCTGGAACGTCACAGAGCGAGGGCTGGCGTCTGAATCAGCAACCAGATGGTGAAGTCCTTCAGGCACAGCGCTCCTCGCTGCTGGCCGCCCACTGGGCCCGGGAGGGCAGCCGGAGCCTGGAGCAGGTTTCTCGCAGTGGTCCAGGGTCACTGGCCTCGGACAGCCTGGCTGATCACTTTAACATGGGTTGGGATACAAAGCTTGCAGAATGTGTGGTGCAGGGCTTCTGGGTCAGGAAGCAGCTTGGCAGGGTCTCAATCCCCCTGGCTACATGTGGGCTTAAGGTAGACCATGCTCCTGGCATAAGCAGTTCCTGAACTCCCCAGTTCCATCTCTGCTGGGGTTCTCTCCCATGCAGGGAAGTGTGTGCACATGTGCATGGGCGAGAGTTTCTTCATATGCCTACGTGGAGAGGACGCTAGGCTAGGAGAAAATGCAGATATGCTGCAAGTGGAAGTAGGGCAGATCTTAGCTCCAGCCACAAGGGAGGATTTATCTGTTCTTCGTCTTACTAGAGCCAGTGTCCACATGTTACGGTCACTAAATTCAGTGGAGGAGCAGGGCATGCAGGGCATTGCAGGTTAGGGACTTGTCCTCCTCTGGAGGACCATCAGGAGCTGGCAGAGATACCGCTTGGGTCTCACTTGCTCCTAGATAATCAGATCCAGCATTGTTTCATCAGCTCTAGCATCTATAAGCAAGCACAGTCTTGCATCCCTCAGTACGTCTCAATCTTTGCTCATCCTTTTCAATCAACTCTGGCATTATGTCTACTGACAACTAACATCTACTGCCAACTTTTCCTCCACCTGCTCAAGAAGGAACCTAAAAATGCAAATGCTTCTTCCCCCTAAATCCTTCTCTCCATGGAGGGGCCCAGTAACATCCCTGACAACAAACAGCAACATGTCATTTGTTTTTATTACTCTAGGAGGGCAAGCTGCTCTGCGTGACCAAGGAAACCGAGCGCTGCCTGCCCTTGTGAACTTGCCGAGTGCCTAATGGAGAACGGGAGGCGAAAAGAGCTGGGGGAGTTGGAAAAACATTGCTGTTCTCCTGCTTATTGGCTGAGGCAAGATTGATTGACTGTCGATGCCGAAAGCATAGCACTCATCAAGGTAGGCTCAAAATTGTGGTTAGCACCTGAAAAACACCGGCCATGTGGTTGAACCTAATGTGAGAAAAGATGTAAGGGGCAGACACCGGTTTTGCATTGAGCTGAGGAGCGGTGTGCCTGCCTGGGGTAGGGAGTCCAATACAGAGCACAGAGGTTTGTGGTGGCACTGGATGGTCACTTGAAAAGAAGGTCTGGACTCATCCTGCCTATTTCTTGATATCTCCAGTGTTTATAGTCACTGCAAGAAAGAAAAGGACCCTTTGAGGATGCAACTCACCTCCTCAAATCATCCATGAGTTGTGCCCAGAGGTTTACTTCTCAGACAGAGATTTCCTTGCTTGCCAGTTGAAGCCCTGCCCAGCAGATGTGATGCTCCCAGGGTGCTCTCCTTCTGGCAAAGGGCAGGCTTGGGACAGAACCTGAAGAACGGTGGGGATGGCTGAGGTGTTTGTTACAGATAGTGATGGGAAATGAGAAAGAACCATGGCACTGCCTTGAAGCTTGGGCACATGGCTGGGGGTGGCTGTCATCGTATGGTGCCATACACACGCCAGCTGGAGGGGTGGCAGAGGAAGAATCAAGATGAAGGCTGGTGAAGAAAACAGCGGTTCAAGGTGTTCTGTCAGGACAGGTAACATAAAGTCCATTTGCTGTGAACAGTCCAGTTTTGCCCAATGGTAATGGCTCCAGTGATATTTCCCACTGACAGACACTCAAACCAGAATAATTTCCATAAAGGACATGGAAATTATTTTTTGGACAAATTTAGAAAGCCTCAAAATTCTGCCTTGCAAAACACCTCGTTTTGATGCTCTCAGCCTTCAGTTTCCCAAAACAGAGGGGGGAAAAATTCCATTTCAGGGAGAATGTTGAGAAAGCAGCTTTCCCCTGCTGCTGACCTGCACCACTTGGATTTCTCCAGGGGAGTGAGTCCACAGCAAGGCAGCAGCAGAGGAAGAGGCTGAGATGTTAAGGAGGCCAAGGGCATCTGGGTGGTTGGAGGTTGATCTGTGAACTTTCTGCTGGAGCAGGGGGTGGTGTGAGCAGGGCCGGGGACCTGCAAGGAGCAGCAGTCCCTCTGCCAGCCTGCACGTTGCTGGCCCTGCAGCTTCCTCTGGCAACGCCTTCCACAGGCTATTTTTATGCTGTGTGAAAGAGCGCGTCTTTCTGTTAGTGGAGGAAAGGCGACGTGGAGAGGGAAAGTGAATTAGTGAAGGTCACAGGCATAACGGTGCTCAGTGTGCTGCTGGGGTAGAGTGCGAGGAGCTAAAGGGGATAGCGTGGGGTCTGGAGGCAGGCTCAGCTGCTGTGGAAAATGGTTGTGTAGCTGCTATGTGCTCCACCTTTGCTTTCCCAGGGAACATCCAGCCACACTGGCCCTGCCAGCACGGGGGAGCGATCTGGCAGCATGCACCTACTCCTGCACTGCTCGCTTGCTGCTGCCACTGACTGTTTATAGAGCATCAGCCGCTCTACGGGCTGTAACCAGGGTTTTACATACGGCATAAAAAGTAACGAGCACTCTCTCCTGCTAAATCACATGCAGTCAAATTGTAACATGGAGTTGCAGCTGTCCACAATGGCAAAAGGTTTGCACATGGGAGAATCCAAAGAGCTCCCAAAGGTGAGCAACAGCTATTTCCCCCCCACTGAATCCATGAGGGGAGCAGCGCCCAGCACCACGCGCCCAGGATCCAGATGAACCAGCAGTCATTTCTGTGGCAACCCTTTCTCAGCACTTTCCCATTTCCCTTCAAAGCAATGGCTTTCCTGAGAACAACAGGAAAAGGTGAACGCCAAAGATGCCCTGCCTGCACATCAGGGTTTGCAAAAGGAAGTTTGGGATCTGAACCACGCTTGGGCTTTCCTCATTCAGGTGAGCCAAGTGAAAAGTTGGCTGGGGTGCTCCTCCCTTTTGTGCAGGGAAGAGCATCCCACTGCCGCGCGGCGAGCGGCTGCATCCCGCGGCGCAGCGCTGGCTGGGTACTGCGGGGAGCCCATGCACTCTCGGCAGCCTCCCACTTCTCGGGGGCACCGGAGGCAGAGTTCCCATCACTTTCCAGTCTTGGAGCAGATTTATGAGCCTCCCCAAAGCTCTCCCGCAGCCCTCCAGGAAGGCAGGTGGGGGCTATTTGCGGGGAAGTGTGAATCTACTTTCTTACCCGTCTGCGTACCACTGTGCAACGGTAATCCCCTGAGCAGGGTGAAACGGAGGCCTAGCTACCATGACCTCCTCTGTAGGTTTCCATGGATACCATGTACTATAAATAAAAAAAGGAATTTCAAACCAGTTTTCAATCCTGCTTAGTGGGAATAGGAAACCTCTTTTGAATTTAGTTTCCTATCTCACCTTACAGGGGTTATTTTGCAGCCAGTTTGAAACAAATAATTACCCCTTCAGCCAGGAAATTACCACCAATCATACCTATTTACTTCCAAACACTCGGCTAATTAGCACATTGGGGAGAGCTGCCTATTTGCACGCTGGAGATGGGAGGCTTAGCGTCTTTATTTTGGTGGTGCTGGGAGAAAGGACATGGGGCCAAGGGTCAGCGAGGGGCGTCAGAGCCCTCCGCAAAAAATAATAAAGAGAGAAGGCTAGCTGGAAAACTCCGAGTACCGAGATGCCGGGTGAATTAGCATGCGAGAAGCCCCGGCAAAAAAGGGAATATTACATCTGCATCCTTTTGCAATGAATCAGAGTCATGCTGCAGATTTTGTCTGGCATACTGGGTCTCTGGAGGATAGAAAATAATTTGGTCGCAGCAGTGGGAGGTGTGTGTGCGTGGAGAAGGGAGTTGCTTTCCAACAGCCTGCTGTGGTGAGAACATGCCTGACACTTCATTCCTTTCCAGTTAATGCAGCGAGGCCGGGAGGAAACTTAACCCTCTAATTGCTAAAGTGTACCGGGGACTTGGGAAAGTCCTTGGAAACCAAATGAGGCTCCTGGGCTGGGCTGCTGCGCCCCTGGCACTGGCACTGCTGGTAGGCGAGGAGGGGAGCAGCCCTAAGAGCTGAGGGGGGCAGGGGAAATGCTAATTTGAAACAGGCGCTGGTGAGCAGGGCAGGAGGACAGAGAGGTTGTGTTTTTCAGACCTCTGGGCTGGCAATGGGCCTGCAAAGTCCAGTCCATCACAATGCTGGGTCTGTGCCAGCTGGACACGTGGTGGCTTGCGGAGGGGTCTTATGGTCTAGCATTCCCAAATGGCTCCGCAACCCAAGCTCAGAGCTGCCAGCCCACATCCCATCGCTGAAAATCCCAGTGCTTTCCATCATCACTTAGGGATAGGATGAGTGGGATGGTTTTCAGCTGAAAGCGGGAAGATTGAGATGAGATTTTAGGAAGAAATGTTTTGTTATGAGGGTTGGGAGGCCCTGGCCCAGGTTGCCCAGAGCAGTGGTGGCTGCCCCATCCCTGGAGGGGTTCAAGGCCAGGTTGGAAGGAGCTTGGAGCCCCTGATCCAGTGGGAATTGTCCCTGCCCATGGCAGGTAGGTTGGAGCTGGATGTGCTTTGAGGACCTTTCCAACCCAAACCGTTCCATGATTCTATGATTTTTTTGATATCAATGTTCTATCTCCCTCACCTCCCCAAATGACTCCTGCTGCCACACATACTAATGGGGAGCCGCAGCCTCCCCATCCCTCTAGGGCTGCCCAGAGGTCTGCTCACAAGAGGAAGGGTTTGCTTTCTGCTGCCATCCGTTGGTGATCCTTGGGAGGCTGCTGCCAGCACACGCAGCTCCGTGTGACCCAGCTGTCACCTATGTACCATCTCTTTGCCTTGCTCACCCTGGTACAGGTCTCCCACACAGCACTGGGTTGGGACCAGCAAGCCTAAGGTCTCCACAGATTGGGAAGAGGAGGAAGAGGTAGCTGGGAGGCACAAAACACTCAGAGCTCTGCCAGAGCCTCGTGCGCAGATGAGTGAGCTCTGCTCAAAGCCAGTCCATAATGTTTAATAACACAGGATGATCACGGGCATCTGACTTGGAGCCTGTTTGCTGCTGCCCTCCTGGAGCTCCTGATTAGCATTTCCAGGACATAGATGTTGTGCTCGGATATACGGGAAGGCACGCGTGAGTTAGAGAGCAGCAATAGATCAACGTTAGAGAAGGGCCCATTTAAGCTTAGTATCTGAGGCTGGTTTTTTTTCTGGAGTCAGGTGTCTCGTTCCCATTGAAATTCAACAGGAATTGGAGTCTGCTCCCAGGGCTTCTTTGAAAGTCCCAGACTTAATTAGAATTTATCTTAATTACGGGGACGTTACCTGCTCTGGGAACCTCATGCTATCTGCTGTATTCATCCCCACAGCACCCTGGGAAAGGGCTCCCAGCCCTTTTTACGGTGGGGGACTGAAGCACATGGTGGCTCATGCTGCAAGCCTGCAGCTCAACAGGGAGCAGAAAATGTCTTTGGGGGGGGCTGAAAGGGCCATGGCATTGCCCCCCTCCTCTCCTGGGTTGTGCCCCTTTCAGAGGCCGGGGTACACAATGCAGGAGATCATGGGCACATCGCTTGACCAGCTGCAGCAGGATGATGCTGAGCTCCCCCTCATCACCTGCCTCAGCCCCCGGGCATTTTAGGAGGGACCTGGGTGGACACTGAGGTGGTGGCTCAGCCCCAGCCACACTCTGGAGCACCACTGCTTGTTCACCATCTTCAGGACAGGCCACAAAATGACAGGGTGGACGATTATGGGGGGAGGGCGGGGAGGAAAGAGGAGAAAATCAGTGCTCTTGTTTTTTAAAAACAAAGTTACCGGCTTTGGAGGAGCTTAGAAACCCGATCTGGTCCAAGCCATAAACAACTGAAAAGGACAAGCCACAGGGTTCGCTCAGTGAGGAGACTCTCACCCACAGCCTCCTGAAGAGGTGGGAGGAGGCAGACAAGTCCAAACAGAATTAGTCAGTGGGGGTGAATAGTCCCATAATGCACAGTGTTCCAGGAATTGGTTCATAGAACGATAGAATCATAGAATAATTTGGGTTGGAAGGGACATTAAAGATCATCTAGTTCCAACCCCTCTGCCATGGGCAAGGACACCTCCCACTAGCTCAAGGCTGCCCAAGACCCATCCAACCTGACCTTGAACATCTCCAGGGATGGAGCAGCCACAACTTCCCTGGGCAACCTGAAGATGTTGAATGCTCTAGCCATGTCCTGAAGCAAGTTGTGGCTCATGCTGCAAGCCTGCAGCTCAGCAGGGAGCAGAAAATGTATTTTGGGGGCTGAAAAGGCCATGGCATTGCCCTCCTCCCCTCCTTGGTTGTGTCCGCTTGGGAGGCTGGGGTAGACAATGCAGGAGACCATGGGCACATCTCTTGACCAGCTGCAGTAGGATGATGCTGGGCTCACCCTTGCCTTAGTCCCTGGGCATTTTAGGGGAGACCTGAGCAAATTTTTCACTGGCACTGAGAGACGAACAGCAAAAGTTTCATAAGAGCAGGCAAACTCCCATAAAACAAGGGTTCGTGTTGAATGGTCTGATGGAAATTCCTGGCAATGTTAACATAGCAGAGCTGCAGTTAGGAGCCGTAACCTCACAGATAGCATTGAAAACTGTGAGAAACGCGTTCCTCCCAGGGACTGGTGACATAGGAATAAAACAGGTGGCACAGAATTTAATGCTACCATTAAATAAAAGTTTTATTCAGCCAAGAAACATGTGGTAGCTGGGAAGATGGATGGCTCCATCAGTTCATTCTGCTTCGCGCAAAGCTACCATTACCTTGCTAGCTATTTTATGGAAGGTTTGCTGCTCTCAGCCTGTAGGCTTCAAGATCATAGACAATGTGCTAATGTAAAGTTGCTTGAGCTTATGGAAGATTTCGAAGGCCTGGTTTCCATGTGTTAAGACTGGCACCATATCAGAGGAACAGCTGAGTAGATGGAGCAGGGAAGCTACATGTAAGTTATCCAGCGAGGAGAGAATCCGCCTGGGGCTGCTCCTGGGTGCTGTGATTTGAAGACGAGGCAGCAGTCCTGGCTGGTCCTCTTCCACCACACAGGTGTGGCCAGCAGGAGTAGGGAAGGGATTGTCCCCCTGGACTCAGTGCTAGGCAGGCTGCACCCTGAATCCTGGGTTCAGTTCTGGGACCCCCACTCCAGGAAAGACATTGAGGGGCTTGGAGTGTGTTCAGAGGAGGGGAATAGAGCTGGGGAAGGGTCTGGAGAACAAGTCTTATAATGAGAGGCTGAGGGCCCTGGGGCTGTTTAGCCTGGAGAAGAAGAGGCTGAAGGGAGACCTCATTGCTCTCTGCAGCTCCCAGAAAGGAGGTTGTGATGAGATGCCATAGGAACAAGTGGTAGGATGAGAGGCAATGGCCTCAAGTTGCACCGAGGGAGGTTTAAATTGGACATTGAGGAAAACGTCTTTACTGATGGAATGGTGAAGCCCTGGCAGAAGCTGCCCAGGGCAGTGGTGGAGCCCCCATCCCTGGAGGGGTGCAAACTCTGTGCCTGTGGCACTGCAGGACGTGGTTTAGCAGGCACAATGGAGTTGGTCTGACGGTTGGACTGGATGAACTTAGAGTTCTTTTCCAACCTTAATGATCCCACAATTCTATGGTTCACAAGCACAAAGTATGAGATTATCCCATAGGTGGATGCTGGCCTGGGCTGCATCGCCCAGCTTATTCCAGGCTCCTTTGCCAGAGCCCCGGCAGGTGGTGCAGAGCTGGGGCTGTGTGGTGGTCGGGGTGGAGTGCACTGCAGTGGGAAGGAGGAACGTGGGGCTTCCCTTCCCTGTGGGACAGTGCGTTGTCTGCCATTGTAAGTGTTGGGCCTTGGAAGTACTTCAGGGGCCAGAGGGAGAGGACAGGATATTTAGAAATCTACTTTTAGCTTTGTGAGGCACTCCCACTCTGAAGGAGGTCAGCTCTTCTCTAGGGTGACAGGGAGGGAGAAGCTGCTTCAGCTGCTCGGGAACTCTACATGGAGAAGCTGGTTGCCTGCCTGGGGGGGAAGGAGACTAACCTGATGCCATTCAGCCAGTACCTGGGAACCCCTCGGGGGCAGGGCTAAAGAGAACAGCATTTCCTCACCTATTTCCAAGCTGCTCTGACAAAGGCCCTGGGGGCAGCGGAGATACTCATGTCCTCAGTGAGGTCCTGCCCCACCACCAGAGGTTTCAACAGCCAGATCAGGGCCCAAAATAGCTGGATGGAACTTGGTGCAGTGTCTGGAAGAGTTGGAGTAATCCACCCTCTGCTCACTGTGGTGCTGGCTTGCCAGGACAGGCAAAGAGTCTGGCATCTTCAGAGCCACACATGAAATAGTGGTGGCCAGAAGGTGCCTGGGAAGGGAGGAGTGGATGGACAGGCAGGTGGAAAAGCTTTTGTGTCAACCAGCTTGAACTCTTCCAAACACCACCTGACCTGGTTTTCCTAGGACCTGGCAAACTGCAGCTCAGCATCCTGGCACCATGATCAGCACGACTCTGCTGCTGGGGCCAAGCTTGTGCCTTTGTCTTTCTTGGTTTACTGAACAAGCTGAAGACTTTAGGTACATCCAACAGCATCCTCCTTCTGGAGCAGGCCACCCCTGTTCACAAAGCTAGGCTGCTCCTTCACAAGAGCGGTTTGTGGAATTCATTTTTACACCATTCTCATGTAATTGGGCTAAAAGATCTGCCACCCTCTTGGAGAGGGCCTTGGGCTGGGACTTTTGCTGTGCCTAGTAAGGGCCCACCAGGATGTGGGAGTGGAAGTGAGAAATGGGATGCCCTGGGAATAATCCTCCTACGTGAAACTCAGTGGCATCTGTGAGAAGTCTTGGGTGTGCCAAGATGATGCATATAGAGAGCAGTCTGGAGCAAGGTCATGTCCTGTGGATTTGCTGAAAACCTGTGAGGGTCAGGATTGGTGGGTTGGCCAGACTGAGAGCAGAAAGATGTGCTGGGGACCTTGCTTATGTAGTTGAGCTTAGCGCTGTACGGAGGCAGCTCAGCACTTGTGTCTCAAAGAAGATGATGCCATAGGAAGACTTGAGTATGCTGTTGGGGATTAAACAGTAAGACAAGAAACTGGAGATGGGCACAGTAAGATGTGAGCACAAGCAGATAGAGGTGCACTTTCCATGTGGAGGGTTTCTGAATTGGCTGTAACCTCCCAGTAGCCAAGTTAGTTTGTGCCAACTGGATGAGGACCTCTGCTCAAGATCCCAGCAGTGACCAAAAAGGTGAATAAAAATGAGAGGCTTCATGCAGGAGAGTGTAAGGATGGAAGGAGTTTCACAAAGGCATTAGTCAGGTGGGTAGTACCATGGTGACCTTGCATTGAGCACTGTGGGCAGGGCTGCAATCCCTGCTCGCAGGTGACAGTCACAGTCAAGGATCTGGAGGAATGCTGGAAAAAGAGGTCCAAGACTGGCAGACCCTGTGGCTTTTATACACACACGCTCAGGCTCATTTGTCTTGCAAAGCAATGGGACTCTGAACTCCTGCTGATTGCTTCTTGGGTGGCTGGAGCCACAGGCTCATTCCAGTGTTTGGAGAAGGCAGGTGGACTTTTTTTGTTTGAATGCTCTACCCTGCAGTGACATGGGCTGGCTAAACCTGTCAAGGGATGCTGTGAAGTAGAAAACTCCTGTCTAGATAAGACCAGGAAGGCATTTCAAGCTCCACGCTGTGGGTCACTATTGTGCTGTCTGTATTTCCTTAAGGCATCTGTTAACAGGTCACTGTCAAATAGCGATACTACTCCTGCTGCAAGCCTGGGTCTGAGGGGCTTTGCTACAACAGGATAAGGTCCCTAGTTTAGAGTGTGTGTTTGGAGCCTGCGCAACAGCCCACTTAAACACACATGAGACTTGAGGGGTCTTGGCAAAGGAGCAACGTAAATCAAATTAGGAAGACAAGGGGATGTCCCCATGGGCCACTGCCTTGGGGTCAGCCCACAGGACTTAAAACAATGAGGTTTCTTTTGCCACAGAATAATAGAAATAGGTAATCCAGATTAGTAGCTAAGTGCCTCCAGGAGGCAGGATTAGTAAAAGGAAGAGATCTGCAGTGTTCAGCTGGCAGTATCTCACCAGGAAAAAAGTATAGCCACAACAGTGCAAGCTCCTGTCTGAATTCAGAGTGTAAATCATGGGAATTATTATGAAAATCTCTTCAAAGGCCACAGAAGCAATGTTTGTCTGTCTGGGAGGTGTATACTGCATCACCTTGTCACTTGCTCCAAACCATAATAGAATCATGGAATAGTTTGGGTTGGAAAGGACCTCCAAGCCCATCCGGTTCCAACCCCCTGCCACGGGCAGGGACACCTCCCACTGGCTCCAAGCCCCATCCAACCTGGCCTTGAACACCTCCAGGGATGAGGCAGTCACCACTGCTCTGGGAAATCTGGGCCAGGGTCTCCCCACCCTCACGGAAAAATATTTTTTCCAAAGATCTCATCTCAATTTCCTCTCTTTCAGCTGAAAACCATTCCCCCTCATCCTGTCCCTTCAATCCCTGATCCAGAACCCTTTCCCAGCTTTGCTGGAGCCCCTTTCAGCACTCAAAGTTTCTCTAAGCTTTTCCTGGTGTCATTTCTTCTCCAGGCTGAACAACCCCAACTCTCTCAGCCTGGCCTCATACGGGAGGTGCCCCAGCCCTGGGATCATCTCCGTGGCCTCCTCTGGCCTTGCTCCAACAGCTCCATGTCCTTCCTGTGCTGAGGGTTCCAGAACTGAACCCAGGGTTCTAGGTGGGGTCTCATGAGAGCAAAGTAGAGGGGCAGATAAATGATTTGCTGGGTCAGTTGATGTTGGGATTCACACAGACAACACTAGAGATAATATTGTGTTTCATACATCAAGATTGTTTTCCCTTTAGAGAATTGGCCAGAAAAGGAAATTTCTGTTTGAAGTTTGACTTCTCAGCTATTGGGTCCTACATCCATAAGAAATCTTGATGAACTTCCAGGAAGAAAACATCGTCTCTCCCCTGCCCTTTGTGGGAGTCAATCATTTCTGCACAAGAGCAGTGGTCAGGGTACCTGTTCCCGCTCTCCACCCTCAGTTTGGCTGTCTAACCATATTTTGTTTCTCTTCTCTCCCTCGGCTTCTTCTCCACCTGCTCACCTGGTGAAGCTAGGCCAACAGAACATGAATCCGTACAGCACTTAGCCCCTCATCTCAGGGTGAACGTCACATTCTATAGTGGAAAACAAACCTCTCTGACACCAGGAGCAGAAGAGCTGCGTTATTTTCTCAGAAAACGTAAAGCTCTGTGACATTGATCTGCTTTTACTGAGATCATTGCTGCTTTTGAAGTAGTTCTACTGGAGGCAATGTTTGTGCCTCCAGGGCCTCCAAAAACTAAAGGAGGCTGCAAGAAATCAATGAGGCTGTGGTGGATGAGGTTTCCAAGCTGTCTTTCACAGCACCAGGTGGCTCTTGACTGTTGAGATGCATGTTTGAGGTGCAACAGAGCCTGATGAGGTGTGTGGACTTTCCTTCAATGGAAGGTGTGCTGCTACCCCTGTGAGAAACCCCATCTGCAATACAAGGCTGGGCTGGTAGTAACAGAGGACTCAAGTTATGAAGTTCAGTTTTGCCTTCCAGGAAAGAGCTGAAGGTAAGAGTCTGACTCTGGATTCTTTTCAGCTGAATCATCAAACAGAGGGGGTGTCCTTGTAGGCCAGCAGTGTTCTGATGGGAGTTGGTGGGCATTGGGGAATCCCCTCTCCTGAGCCCAGAGCAAGGGGGGGAACCCCAAAATCAGGTACCTTTTATTGAAGATGCAGCTGTTTTAGCCACACACCCAGGGCTGCACAGAGATCACATCTCTGTCCTAACATCCCTCCCTGTCGGCATCAAGTGGTCAGAGCTTGCAGAGCACTGTGCAAGGCCTGTCCAAAGGGATGACCTGCTTTGTGAGCCTTTCTGACATGCACCTGTCCCTCTCCCCTGGGCACAGCAGAGCAGTGAAGCCCCCAGAGCCTGATGGAGAACCAGAACCTGGTTGAGACTGGTGAAATCTGCTCTGTGTCCTTCACAGCTGGTGGGGTTTGGGCTGGGGAGCTAAGCCCACTCTCCATCTCTGCCTGGGATAAAGGGAGTTTGTTTCTGCTTTAGCTCATTGCAGTATCTCCTGCTGTCAGACTTCCCAATTAGGGAGCCAAGTGGGAGTTAGGAGGGACCCCAGGGTGGATTTCACAGTCACTCTTTATTTATACGTAAACCTGGATGCAGGGCTGAGCTGCTGAGTGAGTGAGAGAAGCGGTACTGAGGGAGGGGGAGGCCAGTCCAGAGAACAGAGGTCTTCGCAGCTCTCATTTGAAGCCTATGTGTGGGACAGGGAAAGATTCGCTTGTCTTTCCTCTCCTACCTGCTTCAGCTGCTGGAAGGATGACTGGCTTGTGTGCTCTTTCCAGTCCCCGCTTCTGCTTCCCAGAATGGCACCTGGGCATCTCTGAATGCTGAGGACAGTGACTTCTCCCCTGGTGACAAAGATGAGCATCCCCATGTGCCCCAGTGCCCACCTGGACCGCACACAGAGTGGATGTGCATGGCCTGGCTAGGGCGGGATGTGGGATCTGGCCTCGAGCTCTCCCACTCCTGCCCCTTGGCTGGCATCCCTGTGCCCACTGGTGCCTCAGAGCCACGTGCTGGGTCTCTCTGCTGTACCCCATCATTGATAGCTCTGCTGGGCCCACAGAGGGCTCAGCTGGAGGCAGCCCAGGGAGGGCAGGGGAAGATGTCACAGCGGGAGGGTACATGGGCCACAGCCCCATGAAGGGGAGCGGTGGATGCCCTGGGCAGGGCTGCGACACCATCCCCCGGGCTTCACTCCATCCTCTGCTCTCTTCTGTTTCCATTGGGTGGGACCTATTCAAACCGCCAAAACCAACCCGCCCTCCTCTCTTCTTTAAAAATGTTTTATGAAGGCAAAAGGATTTAAAGTTGAAAAATGGAGGCATCGGTTGTCCATGGACAAAAAGGATCAAGATGTTGCCTCTGTGGGCACAGGCCATTCAGGGATGTGGGCAGGTCCCCCAGCAAAGGCAGCTTCACTTTGAGCTGTTCTGGTCACCAGGACCTGTTTGCTGGGCTTGCACAAGTACTGTTTTCCAGGTGCTTTTCCCTTGCTCTATGGCATGATTATGGCTGCACAAACAGTTCCACTGGCCCAGCTGCTCTGCTCCCTCCCCTCCTTCCCTTTGTTTGTGAAATGTGACTTCTCTCCAGCTAGCTTTTCGCAGGCATCTGAGCCAAATGCCAACTCAGGTGACCATTCAGAGGCACCATTCAAGTTGCAACAGTGGTGGGCTGGTGATTGTAATGCAGCAAGAGAGTGGAGGTTGCTCAGCCTGGAAAAGAGAAAGCTTCCAGAGAGACCTTAGAGCAGCTACGAGTACTGAAAGGTGCTCGAGGAAAGATGGGGAGGGGCTCTTGATCAGGGGCTGCAGGATGAGGGGGAAGGGTTTTCAGCTGAATGATTGGAAATTGAGATGAAATCTTGGGAAGAATTGTTTTGCTGTGAGGGTGGGGAGGCTCTGGCCCAGGTTTCCCAGAGCAGTGGTGGCTGCCCCATGCCTGGAGGTGTTCAAGGCCAGGTTGGATGGGGCTTGGAGCAACCTGTTCTAGTGGGAGGTGTCCCTGCCCATGGCAGGGGGTTGGAACTGGATAGGCTTTGAGGTCCCTTCCAACACAAACCACTCCATGATTCCATTATTCTATGTAATAACGAGACAGGTTTTGGTCAGCTGGTTGGGTGAGCTCAGCAGAGCACCTCTCAGATGAGAACAAGAGCTGTAGGTTCAGTCTATGGGTTTCAACCATTTGTTTTGCACCAGGGGAGCGTTTGATATCTGGCCGTGCTGTGCCTCACTAGAACAGGAGTAACAGGATTTTTTAGCTTGGCAGGTGTGCTGGAAAGATAAATCCAGCAACATTTAGAGGGTATCACAACACTAGAGCTTTACTCAGGTGACTCTGCAGGCTACAGCATTTCTCACCAGACAACTGAACTGCAGCTGCTTCTCATGAACAGTCTGAGCAGAAAGAGGCACCTGAGGGGTAGCTGGGTGATCCAGAGAAAGATGAGCAGCACAGGGCAGGTGAGCAAGGATTGCTTGTTCTCTCTCCCATTTGAGAATTTGAAGAAATCAGGAAGTCAAAGAAAATGGAAAGGGCAATTTTTCATGTAATGGGTTGAGGTGCTGTGGAGTTCATTGAGAAGGGCACCATGGTGCTAAGATTGACACGAGACTGTGGAAGAGAAACCCTCCGAAAAGGGCATACTCTGCAGACTGTCAGGGGCCTAGGCGAGATGGGCTTTTGGGCTGGCAGTACCGCCATTCTCATACAAGGCAAAAAGTTTCTGGCAGATTTCAGACCATAAGGCTTGAGCAGACCCTGCTAAGGGTGCAATACAACACAGGAAGAAGTAGAAGACTATGTGTCACCATCAACCTGGGTCACATAGGGTGACACCCACTCTAGGAAGGATTTAATGTTCACTGCATGGACTGGTCTGGAAAGCAAAGGTAAGGGTGAACTTTGTGCTTTCACCCAGGTCTCTGCCTTCTTTTTATGATGTTGCAGGTCAACAGAACGTGAAGATCAAGGAGGACCCAAGGACAAGCTACTCTCCTGGGTCCATACCACTTTCAGATGAGTGGGGCAGCTTTGGGCATGGACAACCCTCAACCCGGGGTTGTAGGATGAGAAAAATAAAGCTCCATGCTCAGTATGGGCTACATGTGCATTTGGGGGCTGATCTGTCCCTTAAATCTCTGTCTGCAGGTCAAATAGCCTCAAAGGACCGAGCATCTGTACATCCTCTGCTGATTCTCAGAGCCAAATAAATAACCCAGGGAGGCAGCCAACATCCAGCAGCCAAGCTGAGTCAGTGAGCACCTTTGGAGCCAAAACTCAGGACCTGAACAGAGATCATCCCATCTCCTGAAGCCTGAAGAGGCCCCCAGCTGAGCCACTCTGTCCCCTCCAGAGCACTGGGGAAGCCAGCAGGCAGCCTCTTCAGCACATGGCCGCTGTATTATTTAAGGACCCCGCTGCAACTAGTGAGGCACTGGAGAGCAGCCAGCATGGACTGCAGGTGTTAGTGCCTCTCCAGGATACGGACACTGGAACAGCTGGGCTCCACCTTCCTGGCTTGCAGCTCTCAAGGCTGCTGCAATCACCTTGGCCAGAGACCCTGCTGACACAAATCACCCTGGCAGAATGGCAGGAGGAAGAAAACATTGTGATTTGTGGAGAGATGAGCACAGAGATGACAGAATCGTGATGATCAGGACAACTTGCCTCTCCACAAACCCAATCCAGCTGAAGGGGTAGACCCAGACCAGCAGGATCATGAATGCCTCATGGATGCACTCATCCAGGTTCTAATCCCACCGGTTTGGATTCGCCTTCCTCCTTTGTTGTAAGACCAACCACTCCACCACCGCTCCTGGCCCTACTGAATCCTGTTTTGCTGCCCTGTCTCACCACCAACCAAACCTGTTTTGCCACATAGCCCCTGGCAGAAGGACCTAACTGCCAGCAGGTGCTGAATCTTGCTTTCCCACTGTCATTAGCAGGTTCGGCTTCTCTCCTCGTCTCTGTGATCTCTGTTTTCATTGCTCTCCGCTGCTTGGGGGAAATCTGATAGGCAGTATCTCCGTCTTCTGTCTGCAGCAGGCAGTGCTGGGCTGAGCACCTTAGCAACAGGGCAACAAGGGGATGGGAATGCAGCAGGCAGAGGTAGACGAGTCACCTTTGGGTGGGCACCTCACTGAAATGGCACCACTGCTGTAGGAGGGCCTTAATGCAAGAAAAGGAAGGGTGTTCTGACCATCCGTGAGGGACTCAGTGGCTCTGCCTGTGGCAGGCAGTTTTCAGGGACCAGACAACTGAGGTTGGCTCAGGTGAGCCTGCCTCCTCCACAGCCACTAAAACTGTCCCCAAAGCCTCTGCATCACTGTTTTTCTGCAGCAGGCACTGCCTGACTCATCTTCAGAAGGCATCCTCCAAAATGTCACTGCAAACAAACCTGCTTGGTTTATGTCACCTGCCTGGGACTCAGCAGAGGGAGGAGGAAGGCGGGCTGTAGGGCACTCTTCCAGGCTGGCTCTCCTCCCCACTGCTCTCCCAGGGTCACTCTAAAGCTCTCATAAAGCTGGTTGCCTTCCCTTTCCACCTGCCCTCTTGATTCTCTGTGCATGCCCAAAGACTCTCCTGTGTCTTGAAGGAGTATTCTTTAGCTCAGATCAAAAATCACTCTAACTTACCATATCTGGGGGCTTGCTAGGCATGCAGGACAACCTTCATGATGCTTCAAGTGGGGATGTTGAAGCAGAGGAGCTTCATGCAAACATTGAGGTAAGAGATAAGATGCACCATTAAAAAATGCTTTGTCCTCACAAAAGCTGAAAATTGTCACAGGATGTGGGCAGATCTCCATGGGTCCCTTTTGGTCTAAGACTTAGTGCTCTTTAGCACCCTAGAAGTAACAAGATCTCTGTCAGAGTGAAGTACTTGGAAAGCAGGCAGCCAGCTGGGGCTGACTGAGTCAAGTGCTGGGAAAGGCAGGCAATGATCTCATAGAATGCTTTGGTCTGGAAGGGACATTTACAGGTCATCTGGTCCAACCTCCCTGTAGGAGCCGGGGCATCTTTAACCAGATCAGGTTGCTCAAAGACCCATCCAACCTGGTCCTGAATATTTCCAGAGGCAGGGCTTCCACTACCTCCCTGGTTAACCTGCGTCAGGGCCTCACCACCCTCACAGGAAAACGTTTCTTCCTTAGATTCAGTCCAAATTCCTCCTCCCTTAGTTTAAAAGCATTAATCCTTGTCCTTTCACAACAAGCAGGCTAAAAAGTCTGTCCCTAGCTTTCCTTGCGCCCCTTTCAGTACTAGAAGCTGCTCTAAGGTTTCCCAGCAGCCTTCTCTTCTCCAGACTGAACAACCCCAACCATCTCAGCCTGGTCTCATATGAGAGATGCTCCAGCCCTGGAATCATCTCTGTGGCCTCCTCTGGACTCGCTCCAACAGCTCCATGTCCTTGCTGCGTTGAGGACTCCAGAACTGGATGCAGGGCTGCAGGTGGGGTCCCACCAGAGTGGTGCAGAAGGGCAGAATCTCCTCCCTTGCCCTGCTGGTCCCACTGCTTTGGATGCAGCCCAGGACACGTTGGCTTTCTGGGCTGTGAGCGCATGTTGCCAGCTCATGTCCAACTTTTCATCCATCAATACCCCACGTCCTTCACTTCAGGGCTGCTCTCAATCACATCCCCTCCAGCCAGTGTTGGAACCTGGGAATGCCCCAACCCAGCTGCAGGACCTTGCACTTGGCCCTGTTGAATTTCATGTTGAAGCACCCTCTTGAGCTGCACAGACTGTGTGCACATGCAGATGGTTTTGCTCAGGTTACTGATCTCCAGGTTGGGCCTCAGTCAAGGAGTGAAGGGTCACAGCACCAGGCATCAGGAAGGACCTCTTCTCATCTTCCCTTAGAAACATCCCCAACAGGACACCCTTTCTCAGGTCCATGGACACCACACTGGTGCCCACTGCTACTCAGTAAATGCTCTCAAAACTCAGGATGCATCCATGGGGGCTTTGTAGTTTGTCTCAAAACAGATCAGAGAAAGGCTTTTCTCAGCTAGAGTCTGTGGTAAATGCAATGAATGCTCAGTTCCTGTCTGAATACCACACAAGCTGGGAGAGATGCAACCCCTCACTACCTCTCAGGACTAAGAACGCACCTCAAGGATATCTGGCTGCATAGAACCACACATTTGGAAGAGATGTCCCATACAAACCACGCTTCTGAATGATGACAAGCCTAAGGGGTCACCGAACAGAACAACTTGGGGCTGGATGCAGTAGCAATCTGTGAGGAGCATCCTTGAGTGCGGAGGGAGCTGGCAGATGTCATTGCTAAAACACTCCTCATCATCTTTGAAAGATTACGGAGAACAGGAGAGGTCCCCAAGTACTGCAGAAAAGCTAATATCACTCCAATCTTCAAACAAGGCAAGATGTAGGACCTAGGAAACTACAGGCCACTCAGCCTCACCTCCATAACAAGAAAGTTGACGGAACAGCTTGTCCTGGATGTCATCTCCAAGCATCTGGAAGAAGAAAAGGTTGTCAGGAGAGGTCAACATGGGTTCACCAAGAGGCAATCATGCTTCACCGGTCTGACAGCCTTCTATGATGGTATGACTGGCTGGGTAGGTGAGGGGAGAGCAATTGATGTTGTCTATCTCAACTTTAGCAAGATTTTTGACATCATCTCCCACAACATCCTCATAGGGAAGCTTAGGAGGTGTGGGTTGGATGAGTGGACACTGAGATGGATTGAGAACTGGATGGATGGCAGAGCTCAAAGGGTCGTTAACAGGTCGTTATGAGAGTCCAGTTCGAAGCCTGAGGCCAGTGGCATTCCCCAGGGATTGGCAGTTGGCCCAATCTCGTTCATCAATGACCTGGATGAGGGGACAGAGTGCACCCTCAGCAAGTTTGCTGATGACTCTAAACTGGGAGGAGTGGCTGATCCTCTGAAAGGCTGTGTTGTCATTCAGTGAGACCTGGACGGGCTGGAGACGGGCTGGAGAGTTGAGTGGAGAGGAACCTAATGAAATTCAACAAATGCATGTAGGGTTCTGCACCTTCAGAAGAACAACCTCCTGCACCAGTACAGGTTAGGGGTTGAGCTGCTGGAAAGCAAATCTTTGGAGACAGACGTGGGAGTCCTGGTAGACAACAAATTTACCATGAACCAGCAACATGTCCTAGTGGCCAAGAAGTCCAAAGGTATCCTGGGGTGCATCAAGAAGAATGTGGCCAGCAAACTGAGGGGGGTTCTCCGCCCCCTCTACTCTGCCCTAGTGAGGCCTCATCTGGAGTTCTGAGTCCGGTTCTGGCCTTCCTAGTTCAGGAAATACAAGGAACTACTGGAGAGAGCTCAGTGAAGGCCAAGGAGAAGATGAGGTAACTGGAGCATCTCTCTTACAAGGAGAGGCTGAGTGACCTTGGTCTGTTTAGGCTGCAGAAGAGAAAATTGAGAGGGGACCTTATGAATGTTTATCAATATCTAAGGGGCAGGTGTCAGGAGGATGGGACCAGACTCTTCTCAACGGTGCCCACTAACAGGACAAGAGGCAGTGGGCACAAAGTGGAACACAGGAAGTTCCACCTGAACATGAGCAGAAACTTCTTCCCTGTCAAGGTGACGGAGCGCAGGAACAGGCTGCCCAGGGAGGTGTGGAGTCTCCTTCTCTGGAGTCCAGGTGGGGTTTGAATATCTCCAGCAGCCTGCTGGAGGTTAGCAGGGGGGTTGGATGAGCTCCAAAGGTCCTCTCAACCCCAACCATTCTGTGATTCTGTGACACAGGAGAGAGCCTTGCTCCCCCTCTGAGAAAAGGGAAGAAGACACAAACTGGGTCCAGACAAGGATGGGGAGGATTCTACAGAAGCACTGTGCATGGCTAATTAAGCAGGAGTGACTGAACACTCAGATGGCTCAGCAGCACCCTATGGGAACAAATGGCCCACCTTTGGCATGCAGTGTTGACTGCTGGGTGGACAGAGCCATTTTGTGATAAATGCTCTGCCTTCCTCAGCCTCCCCCTAAGATACCATTTCTGCTCCCAAGATAGATCCCTCAACACGAAGATGTCATCTTCCCCAAGGCCAGTTCACCCATATAGTGATGCTTGTGCACACACATGTGTCACGGGAAGAGTCAGTGGGAAGGTTGGATCATACAGGTGGCCTGTGAAGGAAGCAAGGCATGACTAGAGAGTAGATTGAGGGACACCTCCCACTGGATCCGGTTGCTCCAAGCCCCATCCCACCTGGCCTTGAACAACTCCAGGGATGGGGCAGCCATCACTGCTCTGGGCAACCTGGGCCAGGGCCTCCCCACCCTCACAGCAAAATATTTCTTCCCAAGATCTCATGTTAGTCTCCCCTCTTTCAGCTCAAAACAGTTTCCCCTTGTCCTATTCCTGCACTCTCTGATCAAGAGCCCCTCCCCATCTTTCCTGGAGACCCTTTCAATATTTGCTTTGAGGTGTCCCCACAGCCTTCTCTTCTCCAGGCTGAACAAGCCCAAATCTCTCAGCCTGTCCTTGTTTGGGAGATGCTCCAGCCCTGGGATCATCTCCACGGCCTCATCTGGACTCGCTTCAACAGCTCCATGTCCTTCCTGTGCTGAGGATTCCAGAACTGCATGCAGGGCTCCAGGTGGAGTCTCACCAGAGCGGAGCATAGGGGCAGAATCTCCTCCCTTGCCCTGCTGGTCCCACTGCTGTGGATGCAGCCCAGGACATGGTTCATTTCTGGGCTATGAGCACATGATGCTGGCTCATGTTGAGCTTCTCATCCCCCACCACCCCAAGTCCTTCTTTTCAAGGCTGCTCCCAATCCATTCTCCACCCATCCTGGATTTGTGCTTGGGATTTCCCTGACCCAGGTGCAGGACAATGCACTTGACCTTGTTGAACAAGACCAGGGAGGCAGTTCCTACTCTCCTGGGTCTTCACAGTGACCCAGAAACTGTCTTGTGTGCAATGATTCCCCCAGGCGCCCAGCCCTCCTTTGCTGAGATTCATAGGAGAGGGGAGACAGGGACCAGGAGGAGGAATTTGCTGGGTGTGAGGAAGTGACTTGAGCTGTGGCACAAAAAACTCTCTGGGTGGGTGTCATGAGCACAAGCCGGGGAGTATCCCGTGGGCCTGAGCTCAGAGCTACATATGCTGCTCCTCTGCCAGCACCAAACATGGCACCAGGCATCTGCTCAGCTCAGACCCCATTGGTACACAGAGGCGGTAGGTGGAAAGTCCAAGCCCACAGCACAGCCCATAAAGGTCATGTTTTATTCTGGCTGATCTCTTCGCTTGCCTCATCTCCTGGAGGAAAATGAAGTGATAAACAGCCAGCAGCACAGTTTTGTTAAAAACAAAGCAGGGCAAACAAACACGGGATAATTCTCTCTCCGCTGGTGCGGGGAATGCTGCTGAGCCAAGAGCAACGCTCTGGGGGCAGCTGGCACTCCAAGCCTCCAGGTGCTGCACGGCCAGCCAGCAGCTTCTCGGTGGGACGGGATGGCTGAGCTCAGGATCTTGCTTATGTCTGATGTCCTGTGGAACCTAAATGGTTTTATTTTCTCCTTATGCAGAAAACATATTCTGGAGTTTTCCAGCCTTCCAACAAACGGTCCCTGCTCCCAGGCTCTGCTGAGCCTGCTTACACTCTGTGCCCATAGCAAGGGGCCGTCCTCAGGTGAAAAAAGTTCAAGGACACAAATAGGGAATCGGGGTCAACCAACCACCTTGTCTGTCTAAGCCCTTGCGCAGAGCAGAGCAGGCAGGGCCACAGAGGAGGGAAGGCTGGCTGAAGCAAGGACGGCAGCAGTCTGTCTGGGCCTTGGAGAAGAGGAAAGCAGGACAGGGAGCACATACAGAGGGGGATGAGGACATGCAGAGTGAGCACACGTGCGTAGTAGTATGCAAAGAGGAGAAGAAAGAACAGTGCTGGGGACAGAGGCTCCTGGGAGACAGTTGTTGTGATTGTTTTAATTCTTACTTTTGTCCCCTGAGTGCCAGGATCTCAAAGTCTTTTACAGGGCACTATGATCCCAGAACCTGGCAAACTAAGAGACTGAGAAGTTAAGTGAGGCCACCGGAGCAGATGAGAAGGGATTGTGTTTCTCTTTTTTCCCTCTGAAACAAAGCAGAGCTGTCAGTTGACACTTCCCGCACTGCCCCAGCTCCAGAGGATTGCTGGGGTCGCTTCTAGCAGACAAGAGACATCAGGGAAGAGACAAGAGGTGTGGGGCGAGGCGCGGGATTCCAGGGTCCTGTGCAAAGTGGTGCCTGGAGTCGGTGTCCTCCCACCAGAGCAAGGATGGGCAGCTCAGCTGCCTGCTGCCTCCTGCAAGCACCGGGCTGGGAAGCTGAGTTCTGGCAGCCTGGAGGCATCCTGGGAACCTGGGTTTTGAGGCTGTCTGCTAGGCAAAGGGTTAGGAAATCGGGCAGGCTGCCACCAAAACTCTGCCTGGCTTTTGGCAAAAGCCTGCCCGAGCGATATAGCTCTGTGAAACATTGCAGCTTTGACAAATGTGTGGGGTTTTTTGGTTGCTATTTCTTTTTTCTTTTTTTTTTTTTTTTTAATGAAAAAAACCCCCAAAATCGATTGCATTGAAAACTTGCCCGGCTGGTCTGGGAATGGCTCAGCCAGCCCAGAGGAGAGCTGGGGCAGCAGGCCCATCTCCTTGTGCACAGGCAGCCTATTGTTCTCTGCCTGGAGCAGGAGGATGGTTTGCATTAACCCAGAGGAGTGGACAATACTGCCTGGGTCACGGAAGCTGGACTCCCACCCACTCTGGCTGCTTCGGATAGGTCTGGGCAGCATCGATGCTTTGGGCATGCAGGGTGGCTTCCCAAACCCTAGAATAGACTGAGACAGGCAGAAATAGGATCTAACCCGTCCCTGTGACCCAGGCCAAGCATCACTGGCATTGCAGCACCATCCGTCCCATCCCTATCCTTTCCACGTTCCTCTCTCTGGCTCAGCCCTGAGGACTGGCCCTGTGGTCCCACACCAAGAGACAGTTGAAGCCTGGTTTGCTGGAGACTGCATATGGTTTTTAACGGCTCTAGGCACCAAACTGAGTGTGGCAGGCAAGGGGTGAGGGCAGCTGGCAAGCTGGCAATGTCTTGGTACAAATCCCATTGCTGAGCACCATCTCCTGCCTCCCATCCACCACTGCTGTCACCTTGGCTGCACCAGGCTCCTCCAGCCCCTCGGCTGTCCTCTGCTGCTTCTCATCTGCTTGTTATTCATGGCAGGGGGCAAGAAGCTCCCCCCTTGGCGTCCCATTCAATGTACGACCATCACCATAGCCCCAGAAGGTTGAATTTAATGCTAGGGGGGATTTGCAAGTCAAGAATTCCTGTGCCCACACAATGTGCAGCTGGGCTTTGAAAAGGCGTCAGGATTAAAATGCAACCACAAACTTGTCAAACCAGCGCAACGGCCACCAGACAATGGGCTGCGGCTCCCTGTTATCATTCACGGCGTGTGAAGGACCAGTGCCTGCTCGGCGGGCTACAAGTCATGCGCCAGAGATGCTGCTGGTCTGGACACCAGCAGGGAGGCCTCCTTTGTGCGGCTCTCGCAGTGGGGAGCAAGCTGAAAGGCAGCCCGAATGGAGAGACATCTCTGCTCGCAGCTGGGGGTATGGAGGGTGAGATGGCAGGACCCGCTGCCACCATGGGCAGGCTCTGAGCTTCTGCCGGAGGGGGTTTTGTACACTCTGGCATTTTCCAGGCTTTGCTGGATGAAAATTAAGGAGCTTTTCTTTGATTCTGGTCTGAAAGCGTGCCTTGGAGTGGAGGAGAGATAAAGCAAGGGGCACGCAGAGGCTGGGTGCGGGATTCTGCATGAACAGGGATGCCAGGACAGGCCAGAGGGTTTCAGATGATGACGGATTAGATACAGGTCAACCGTGTAATGGTAAGGGACAATGCCACCTGGGGCTGTAATAATTAACACTCTGGAGATAAAGCCAGCAAAACAATCGGAGGGATCTCCCTGTGGGCAGCAGGCAGACACCTTCCCCAGGCCCCTCAAGCCTCCAGATCTTGGGTCTCGTTGCTTGGGACGCTGCTCCGCTGTGGCCCCAGTGGGATGCAGGGCAAGAGAAGGTCTCACAAAAAGACTTGGGTCTGCCCAGAGTGGTGGGAAGGAAGGAGACACCTCAGAGGTGATGTGACAAGCATGTAGGTCCTTGCGTGACTGTCATGGCTGGGATCAATTATTTTAATGAGGCCACAGACAAAGGTCATGGAGGAATGTGACTCAGTCGGTGTAACATTATTCGGGTGTCCGTACTAGGGAGGGTGGAGCACACTTGCCAGTGTGACCAGGCAAGTCACAGAGTTCCTGTTCAGAGGCAGCAGCCATACAAAACTCCCCGGTCTGGGCAACGGTTTAACGCTGAAAGAGGGCAGACCTGGTGAGATCTTAGGAAGAAATGTTTTGCTGTGAGGGTGAGGAGACCCTGGCCCAGGTTGCCCAGAGAAGCTGTGGCTACCCCATACCTGGAGGTGTTCAAGGCCAGGTTGGATGGGGTTTGGAGCCCCTGATCCAGTGGGAGGTGTCCCTGCTCATGGCAGGGGGTGGAACTGGATGGGCTTTAAGGGCCCTTCCAACCCAAACCATTTCATGATTCTGTGATCCTATGACATGACATTGAGTCTTCATGGGTCCAGGTCTCTGGTTAAAATTGGATTGGGTGATGTACCTCTTCCCCACTGTCTTCTCACCATCCTTCCTGATGTACTTTCTGTTCTGGACCAATGCCTTTCTTAGCACATCAGCACTTTGGAGCATCACACTGTGAGCTTAGCAGCAAAAAAATGACTCTCCCCTCTCCTTCAGGTCCTTCAAGCTGGACAGGAGGGGTTCGAGATTTTTCCTTATACAAAAAGCTTGATCCTTCATTCAAAAAGGGTCTTTTTAAAAAATAATACAAACCTGACACTGTTGAAACTTCAGGGAACTTGTTGGGAACCAAGAAGCTGTAAAAATATTATTGAGTGAAGGACTAAGGTTTTTCCTGTACTGAAGGGGAGTTTTGTGGTCATTTTGATGTTTGTTTGGATAGATATGCTGAAGAGCAGAATACATTTGGATTTCAAGCTAGCACAGCTACTTCAGAGACACAGGCATAGTGAGGGTTTTGCCTGACCTTGCCCAAATCTTAGACAATGCCAGAACACAAAGGTTAGTAAATTGGTCTTGACCTGAGAGAGAAATCAGAGCTGTGGAGCAAAAATCTCTCTTAGCATAGCTCTTTTTGTGTCATGCAGGCTGATCGTTCTCACTGCCAGCCCTTGAAAGAAACTAGGATAAAACCTCATAAGTAAATTCTTCTCATACCCCTTTGCTGGGCCTGCATCAGGGGCTTTTCCCAGGTGGTGACTCTGTGCCCAGCTCTGACTGCCACTAGAAAAATGACATTAATGGTCAAACCCTCACTGCCTGCAAGACCGCCCTGCAAAGAGTTCCTTGATGAGCTCATGCTCTTGTTTCTATCCGATGGAGGGATGGGCTGTGGATGCCGGTGCATGTTTGTGATGGCTGCAGAAGAGCCAGGGCTGTCCAGTATCATGGGCAGAGGCTGTCCTGGGCTGCTCGAGGCTGCTGGAGGGAGAGAAGGGCTCGTGGGACTGAAAGACAGCTGGAATAAATTGTGCTAGGATGTTAGGGAGCTGGTGAGGCTGGAAGCACAGCTGGACTGACTGGAGAGCCCCCTTGATCAACAGCAGGCTGGGCACCCACCCAGGGTCTCTCAAGGGCTGCATTTTTAAATAACAGAACAGCAAGAACTAAAACTAAAGAAGTCTGTTAGTCCCTAGAATGGTAGGCAGCATCTGGACCCCAGTAACAAGGTCCTGAGGGGCCACTTCTCCGCACAAGCTGGTGCCTCTTGTCCATCCCCTGCCTGGCATGGCCAAGGTGGCACCCATGAGGCCCTTCCCAAGGGATGGATGCCATGGGGTCACCTTCCTCCTGCCTGGCCCTGGCATGCTCACACACTGCACTGCTGCCAGCTCACCTTCCCTCGCTTCAGCAAGGTGCTGTGGGGTGCATTCTGTGGGGATCTGGTGTGGGTGCTCCATGGTACATACTCCAGAGCAGGATGCATCCTCCCACCCTGTTTGGTCCCTCAGGGAAGGTTGGCTCCTGCACTGGTGGGGAGGAGGTCAGCTCATATGAAACTGAGCCTGCTGAGGAAGACATGTTTGGGATACCTGTGGTGCTTGGTGGGCAGATATGCAGCAGGTATCCCCGTCACATAGAGCATCTGTATAGATATAGCGATAGGACAAGAGGAAATGGCCTCGAGCCAGGGGAGGGTTAGATTGACTATTAGGAAATATATCTTCACTGAAAGTGTTCTCAGGAACTGGCAGAGGCTGCTGAGGGAGGTGGTGGAGTACCCATCCCTGAAGGTATTTAGGTAGATGAGGTGCTCAAGGATGGTTTAGGAGTGGACAGGTATGGTTTGACTTAATGATCTCAATGGTCTTTTCCAACCAAATGATTCTATGTTTCTGTGTTTGGAAGGTGCTATTTGGTTTCCCCCTCGGACACTGCAGGAAGCAGTCTGCAGTGCTGGCCGAGCAGCCATGACTCTGAGTGTGCAGCTCCCCAGCATCCTCCCCTCCTCAGCCCCATGCCACCCTCTGCTCCTTTCCACCCTCCTGCCCCGCTTTTCTCTCCTGAGGGCTGTGAAAAGGTGCTGTCTGCCTGAGATCGCTTCTCCTCCTTCCCTTCCCCCTTCCTGCTGGTCAAAACCTCCATCCTGGAACAGCCCAGTGGATTAGTGAAGGGATACCTTTGAAACCGATGCCAAGAAAGCTCCGTGGATCAGTTAACAGAGGAGTATAAAAAGCCCTGCCTGTCTCCCCCCATGCTCCCCCCATCCCTCTGCCTCCGTGTCACCGGCCCTGGCTGCCGGCTCGCTCCTGGCTGGGGGCCTGCGATCCCAAACGTGCTCTCCAGGCTGACTTGCCTCATTAATTAAAGAAGACAGATTTTTAGCTTCTCTTTCCCTCCCTCTCTCTCTCTCCCTATTTTTTTTTTTTTTTCCTTGGGCTCCTGCTGGGGAAAGCGGAGCCAGTCTTGTGGGGGCAGCGGGAGGACGAGGAAGGATGCCAGGGATTGCAGGCAGCTGATGTGCTCTGCTCCCAGGGTGCAGGATGCCCCAAGCCATCATGGCACCTATTCCTGCTCCTTGCAGGCAGCCTCCTGGGGCCACAAGAAGAGGGGTCTCAGCTACCTGTGCCCACAGTCCTGGGGCCGACAGCAGCATTTGCAGCTCCTCCAGGGACATTCCCTCATGGCTGACCGGCACAAGCATCCTGCCTGCCAGCAGCACCTCCTCAGGGATTCCTGCTCCATTGGTCCTTCTGGACCAGGGCAGAGAGCCTATCCCCACCCCAGCAGCGCGGGTGCAGCTGTGCGTGCTGCCAGGCACACGGTGCAGTGTGCACAGTACAAGCATGCACGGTGCCCCGAGATGTGGAGTGGTGCGTGTGGGGCAGTGTTCACAGCACTGCTGTGTGTGGCCCAGGGTGCGTGGTGTGGCTGTGTGTGACACCGGGTGTGTAGTACACACACACATAGAATCACAGAATCATGGAACGGTTTGGTTTGGAAGGGACCTCTAAGACCACCCAGTCCCAAACTCCTGCCATGGGCAGGGACACCTCGCATTGGATCTGGCTGTTCCAAGCCCCCTCCAACCTGGCCTTGAACACCTCCAGAGATGGGGC
This sequence comes from Cuculus canorus, assembly GCF_017976375.1. NCBI lineage: Eukaryota > Metazoa > Chordata > Aves > Cuculiformes > Cuculidae > Cuculus > Cuculus canorus. The sequence continues at coordinate 401,855 of NC_071414.1, forward strand.
AGCCACCACTGCTCTGGGCAACCTGGGCCAGGGTCTTCCACCCACATTGTGAAGAATTTCTTCCTAACATCTAATCTATATCTTCCCCCTTCCAATTTAAAGCCATTTCCCCCCATCCTATCAATACAGGCCCTTGTAAAAAGTCCCTCCCCAGCTTTCTCATGGGTCCCCTTCATGGATGGGAAGGCCACATAGCGTGGTCTGTGTGATGCAGGGTGTGTGGCACGGCTGTGTGTGATGCAGGGTGCGTGGTACAGCTGTGTGTGATGGGATGCAGGGTGTGCAGTACAGGCATGCCTGGTGTGATCTGCCTACTGTAGTGTGGGCTCCAGCTCCCAGCAGCAGAGCACTGTTGCAATTTGCTCCACCTGCATTTCTGCTGGACTAACTCAGCTCTGAGCCTGTCCCCGGCACAGACTGAACCCTCTGTGTGGTTGCAACCCTCTAAGGGGCACTCAGCCCAGCACGCCATGCAATGGGAGCTGGCCAGAATGAGGACAGGAGGGCAAAGTACGGACAAGGAGAGCTCCAGGAGGGACCGGAGGGCTGCGCTGTGCTGGGAACTGGCCCTGACTCTCCCTGGATGCATTTGATCTGCTCTGAAGAGCAGGCCTGGCTGGTTCCTCTGGCTGAGTCATCCTCAGGTCTATCAGCCTGGCTGCAAAATTAAATTTAAAGCTCGTCTTTTTAATGTGAAGATCGCTTACATCCAGCTGCACGAGCCGTGGCCCCTCTAGGATTTAATAATAAAATGAATGCCCATGACCTGAGTGTTTGCTCACGCCTGGATCTTCCTTGATGGATGAACAGAAATTGCTCCCTGGCTCAGGTCATCTGCAGTAAAAATCGCCAGTCGATTGCTGGGCCCTCCCTCAGCTCCTCTGCGTTCAGGGCTCGCTGGCTGCGTTTGGGACCTGGCTTGAAACGGATAATCAATAATAATCAGGCTCGACGCTGTGACGGCACCTTTGATCTGAGGATCTCGGAGCACTTTGCAGCGGATAATGAACGGAGCCCCTCTGTGAGGCAGGCAGGAGCGTCTGCATTTTATGGGGGGGAGCAGAGCCCAAGGACAGGCTGACCCTGCTGCTCGCGGGCTCTGTCCTGCTCCTGCAGACAATTCCATTGCCTGAGCGTGACCCCAGAGCATCGCGTGAGGAGGGGCTGGTGCCAAACGTCTGTGGCGCTCATTCCCTCCACCCCAACCAAACCTTCCCAGAGCCTGTAGGTTGGGGTCCTTCTGAGGCAGCCTGAGCTGCTCTGCCAACAAAGCTATTTTGGGAAAAGTAGCTCAGATTTGGGGCTCAGCTTGGCAGGGAATGGAGCAGCCCTGGGATGCAGTGCATTCCCCCGTTGAGAACCAATCCTGCAGCCCAGGGTCTGGTGGGGAGAGCACATGTCCTGCTGCACGTCCTGGCTCCCCACGAAGGGCTGCAGCACCACTGCGGCAGCGTCCCTGGTCCAGAGAGCTGGGTCCTCTGAGGGGCTTTCAAGCTAGCATTGTTCCTAAGCCTGGAGAAGGAGGCCAGCAGAGCTGCTGGCTCCTTGCTCTGGCCATCCTGGAGAGCACAGTTATCCCACAGGCTCTGTTTGCTTTCAGGGGTGATGGGTACAGCCTGAGCTGCGGCGATGCCAGCCCCGCCACTGTGCACCAGTCCCTGTGGGTCCCCAGCTGAGGCATCCCCAGCCCTGGGATGGCAGCTGGGGGGCTGATGGTGGGATGCTCACCCGGTGAGGTGTGCGGGGCTGGTGGCACGGAGCTTGGCCAGGGCAGTGAGCTGTGCCCCAGGGAGGGCTGTGTTCTCCATGGCCGGGCAGGGGGATACTGGGGACCCAGCGGCGACGCCACCTCCCTCACCTGCATCCCTCGAACAGGAGAGCATCCACAGGTGACTCAGAGTGGGATGCCACCTCCCTCACCTGCATCCCCCAAACGGGAGAGCATCCGCAGGCGACCCGAGGTGGGATGCCACCTTCCCCACCTGCATCCCTCGAACAGGAGAGCATCCACAGGCGACCCGGAGTGGGATGCCACCTCCTCTGCCTGCATCCCTCGAACGGGCGGTCATGCTGCCCGCGGGAGGGCTGGGTCGCCGGGGAGCAGGGGGAGGATCTGCGGATGCCCCCCGTGTCCCCAGCCCGCATCCCCCGGGCCAGGCGGCTCTGCTGGTGTCGCAGCGCCCCCCCCTGCATCCCGGGGAAAGCGCCCGTGGGCTCGGGCTCCGCTCCCCAGCAATTAAGGGACTGATAGATTAATTGTTTCTAATCTGCGCATCTCCAAGGTCACCTGGAAGCCCGGGCCAGGGAAGAAAATATGTCCGTCCCCCTTCCCCGGCGGTCCCTGCCACCCGCCCAGCGAAGGAGGCTGCAGTCCTGGGGTTGCCCTGTGCACCCTGAGCCCCCAAATCCTCTCTGGGAAGGCGGCCGAAGGGAGCAGACCCTGCAGGGAAGGATGCAGGCAGGGATGCTCCATAGGGGATTCTGCCTCTAGCGGGAAACACCCTTGGCCAGCGATGAACGGAAAACAGGAGTAGCCAGGCTGCGTGTCCAGCCGGTGCCTGCTCTCAGGCTGCCGGCAGCCGCCCTGCCTTTGTCTCTCACGCTCAGCCATGCTTCCAGTCTTCAAAGTGTTAAAAGTTTTCAGTGTGTGCTGCAGATCCCTTGCCTGCAGCCTCCTGCCCTGAGTCAAATTAATCATGTACTGGGAAACACAGCAGGCATGTACTAGCCCTGGGCATGGTGTATCACGTACTTTCTGGAATCTGTCACATGGGGAGCTTTCTGTTTTAGGCTCAATTGATCCTTTCTCTGTTTGATACTGTGTTTAATTGTGAGATGGGGCTGTGTGTTTTTGCTTCAGCCAAACTTAAAGGGCCGCTCTTCCCAGCCTTGTTTTCAGATGTCCACAAGAACAGACTGCCGCTGTCTCCTCACCCAAACAAAAAGCCTTTCTCTCCCCCCACACAATATCCCCTCTGTATTGTCCACAACAAAGAGCAGGGCTAAATTAATTTTAGGTCCGGCGCTTTTAATGTAGGGCTGGGAGGGGAGGTGCTTTTATTGCTGCAGCTGAGGGTTCAAACAAGATCGGCGAGAGGTGGCCTTGGCCACTGGGTGCTCCCTGGGCGGTGGGGACGGGGAGGGGGGACACGCCTGGCCCCCAGGAGCCCCTCGCAAACTCCCTCTGCTGCTGCGCCATGCGAAGGGAGGCAAGCCTGGAGCAGAGTCCAGCACTGCTCCTCACCCCAGGTGGGGCTGAGCCTGCCCCAACTCTCCCTCCACCCCAGAGGAGGGCTTTCCTCCTGCCCTCCCCCAGAAAGAGTCCAACAAGGCTGGGTGGGACAGAAAGTGCCTGCACCTCAATTGTGACATCCCCAGCGGCTGGCACATACCTCTGGATGGCTGGAGAGCCATAGCAGGGTGATTTTTCATTCTATTGCCACACAAAAGATTCCAGGAGCCAAGCAATAACCAGAGCATCCCTTCAAAACTGGGTAAAAGGGTAAATGAACATTTTTCCTGTATGCTCTCCCTCCTGAAAAAGACTGATGCGGAGCAGTCAGTGCAGGTGCTGTGCGCAGCAGTGTGAAATGGGGTCTGTGGGCCCCGGGAGAGGATCTCTGGAGGATCCCCCTGCCACCTTCATTGGCACAGTCCTCTTGTGTGACGTGCCACCCACATGCAACAGCGGTTTGTATGGCCTGCCTGCGGAATGCCATGGAATGTGGCAGGAAGAGGGAAGGTGCCAAGCAGCCACCAGGTCCCAGTGGCATCTCCAGGATGTAGGATGTGCAGAAAGAAGGAAAGGAGCCCTGCAAAATACTCAATGCTGAGGCAAGAAGAGCAGGGTTTGGGGAAGGGAGATGTCTGGTTCAGGAGGTGGGCAGGAAAGAGGATGCTGAGGGGAGCAGAGGACGGGGGCAAGAGAATCCAGTTGGGAGAGTACAGCAGCACAGAAATGTTGTGAGGGGAGATGGCAGAAGGGAGAGAGCTGGGCTAGTGTGAGCTTGTGTGATTTTCTGCAAATTTAGGCAGAGACGTAGGAATTGAAAGCAGAGGGAGAAGTGTTGCGGACAGCTCAGCTCTAGGTCCCCCTTGTATGCAGATTCCTCCCCTTCCCAAGTGGATAGACAGGGCAGGTCACACTGCCCAGAATGTGGGAAGGGTCCTGGTCAGACCCCTGTGGCAAGACAGAGCGGCTGAGTGCCTGCTCTCTCCCCTACAGCTCCCAGTTTCTTGGTAGATGGGTAGGAACTTGCTCATGGTTTATAAATATTCAGCACCAGCAAAATCCATTAATGTTGCATTAGGGCTGTGAATCGGAAAGCCCCACAGCCAGGCAGCTCCGTGCTGCAGCTGCAGCGCGAGCTGGATCCCACCATACACGCACAGCTGCCTGTCCTGCTCCAGCAGAGACTCCTTCTCCTGCCAGGACACTACAAGGCTACAGCAACATGCTGTTGGAGACTATTGCTCCAACTGCCTTGCTCTGGCACCCCTGGCCCCAGGGAACATGGACTGGTAAATGCGAAAGAAAAGGGAAGCATGGTGTCCGACCAACTCTCAGTCCCAATATCTCCCACTCCACTGAAATGCAGTGGTTGTTGGCTGAGGGCTGGGTGGGTTTTTTTGAATGTGAAATGCCCGGAACCAGGCACAACCCCCTGGGCAGAACCTCTCTGGATTTGGCCAACTTTCTGGAAGAACAATGGGACTCTCACTTGGCTGCAGAGTGGAGCTGACTCAGTCTCCTGGGCTGCTCCCTCCATTCGGCAGCGTGAGCTGAACTGCAGCTCCAGGAACAGGCAGTGATGAGCGTATTAAAACAGAAGCTGGAGAAAGGAGTTACATCTGTGCAAAGCAGCTATCCAAGTGTTACTATTGGGACCAGATTTTCTCACTTCCAGGAGAGCAGCTCTGAATGTGACAGTCTGCAGACTTGGGCATTGGTTTCATCCAGCTTCCTCATCTAGCTGTGTTTTGTAGATCCACCCAGCAGCCGTGTCCCCTCCATGCCGGCTGCATGTCACTGAGCTTGAAGGGGTGGAAGAAGAAGGAGCTGGGTGGGAAAGGGGGCACATAAAGGGAAAAGAAGGGGAAATGCTTCAAGGAGGCAGTGGGGAGCAGGCAATGTGGAGAGAGGGGCTGATGAGGCCGGGAGGTGGCCAGGGAATCACTTGTGGGCACTGAAATGGAGGTTCAGCTCTTGGGAGTGAAAGACCCCTGCTATGCCCCTACAATCATAGAATCAGAGCATGGTTTGAGTCAGAAGGGACCTTAAAGCCCATCCAGTTCCAGCCCCCTGCCATGGGCAGGGACGTCTCCCACTGGATCAGGGGCTCCAACCCCCATCCAGCCTGTCCTTGATGGGGCAACCACCACTGCGCTGGGCAACTTTTTCCACAACAAGGCCTAAACAGATCTCCTCCTTGATAGTTGTGGCACTCCTGGTGTGTGCAGATTGGCTTCTGAAACCTCTGGGATGAACTATACGGGTGGTCAGGTCTGAGAGATGATGGCTTCTATGGGGCTGCTCTGGAGGCAGCTTGGTGGGCTGAGGTGACTAAAGTCACTACCTCAATCCTGGCTAGTGTGGTAACACCCTCCTTCCTTTCTTCTCACTGCTGCTGTGCCTTTTGCCTCACAAGCTGTCCCTGATTTTCCCTCCAGAGCTGGGGGAGCACAGGGGAGCACAGCCCTGACTGGCATGCAGAGAGCCTGGGGTCAGGATGTCTATGCAAAGGATGTCAGGGTTTGGAAGAGAGGAAGGGAGGGCTGAGTCCCTCTGGGCCAGAGCGAAGCTCAGTGGCTCTTAAGGATGCCTGCAGCATTCTTTCCCAGAGGGCCGGACAGTGCAAGAAGCAGTCTATGGGCTCCTAGAGGGGAGAAGGACAGAGACAAGAACTTGCTGAACTTCGTTTCTGCAGCTTACCTGAAATAGTAAAAAGCTGGGTGAGAAAAGGGGAGGTTCCATCAGAGATGAGAAATCCGTTTTACATCAACAAATGTTAGAGACAATGAAAAGAAGTAGCCTATCCTGTGTAGTTTAGATAGGGGATAATGATGAGATGAGGAAATGTCATTTAGAAAGCAGCAAAGAATAGAGGCTTTGCCTGTTCAAGGGTAAATGCCAGGAGGAGTTTGTTTCCTGAGATTCAGGGACAGGGAAAAACTGGGGATCCTGGGAATGGAGCTTTTGTAGCTGGGCAGCGGGAGCCACAGATGCGTGGTGCTTCACAACGTTACATGGCCCAACAACTCTCTTTGTTTGAGTGGATGCAACTGAATTGCCAATCAGTAGGAAAAAACTTCAAGTACAGAAATGGAGCAAGAGACTTTCAGGAAAAATATAAGTCTTTCAGACTTCTGGCCCAGTCGGAAAAATAAAAGGGCTTAAAGTATCCCAAGGTCCATCTCTGCTGTCTGTGAAAAATCCTGTCTTGTGTCAAAGAAGTTGTGGCTGCGTCATCCCTGGGGGTGTACCAGGCCAGGTTGGATGGGGCTTTGAGCAACTGGATCCAGTGGGAGGTGTAGCTGCTGGGTCCCACTGCGCAGGACTTGCCACACCCCCAGTGGTGCATGTGCTGCTCTGTGAGCTCCTCTGTGCTAATGGGCCAGGTCAGCAGAGTTGCTGGGTGACGAGCAGGTCCATCATGGGTTCATACATGGCAGTGCTTCAAGTTTGATGGCAATGGGAGGCTGTGAAAAGACAAGCACAGAACCATAGTCAAAGAATCATCGAGGTTGGAAAAGGCCTCTAAGCTCATCCAGTCCAACTGTCAGCCCAACCCCACTGTGTCTGCTAAACTATGACCCCAAATGCCACCTCTACACAGTGTTTGAAGCCCTGCAGGGATGGAGACTCCACTACTGCCCTGGGCAGCCTCTGCCAGTCCTTCACCACCCTGTCAGTAAAGAATCCAATCTAACCCTCCCCTGGTGCAATTTGAGGCCATTTTCTCTTATCCTATTGCTTGTTAATTGGGAGAAGAGATCAGCAGCCACCTTGCTACAGCCTCCTTTCAGGGAGCCACAGGGTGATGAAGTCTCCGCTCTGTCCCCTCATTTTGCATGGGCAGCATAAATTTGCATCCTCAGCACCCCCGGAGTCTTTCTGAGACCTTTTCTGTGGCTGCCTTGTGTTTCCTTACAGTGAAAGAAGCAGTGGGCAAAGAGAAGCAGCAACAATGGGCATGGAAATGGGTGATACTGCTAGTTCTGCCCTGGAAACCTTCAAGGCTGAGCAGGTCATCGGCTGGTGTGGCAAGAAGCAAGGCTGAGAGGCAGGAGCTTAGAGAACAGAAAGGCTACGAGACAGATACCCTGCAGGGGAGGTGGAGGGGCATCCTAGGGGTGGGTTGGCTTTGAGTACCCATACAGGAGGGCATGGGAAGCTGGAAGCCAGCCCTGCTACTTTGGCAGCAACCTTGCAAACCCAAGGGGGCTGCAGCTACTCCGTGAGGAAGAGGAGACAGAATGGGCAGAGCAGGCAGGGACTTGGCTGCTGGAGATGTGTTCCTGGGGAAGAGGATGCCTCTGGCTCTCTGTGGTGATGCTTCTGTGATGATAGAAGAGCAACAAAGCTGGTGAGGGGGCTGGAGAACAAGTCTTATGAGGAGCGGCTGAGAGAGCTGGGGTTGTTTAGCCTGGAGAAGAGGAGGCTGAGGGGAGACCTTATTACTCTCTACAACTACCTGAAAGGAGGTTGTGGAGAGGAGGGAGCTGGCCTCTTCTCCCAAGTGACAGGGGACAGGACTAGAGGGAATGGCCTGAAGCTCCGTCAGGGGAGGTTCAGGTTGGATATCAGAAAAAAATTCTTCACAGTAAGAGTCATTGGGTACTGGAACAGGCTGCCCAGGGAGGTGGTCGAGTCGCCTTCCCTGGAGGTGTTTAAGGAACGGGTGGATGAAGTACTTAGGGACATGGTTTAGGGAGTGTTAGGAACGGTTGGACTCGATGATCCAATGGGTCCTTTCCAACCTTGTGTGATTCTGTGATTCTGTGATTCTGTGATTCACTCTGAGGGGAATGCAAAACACCTACCCTGGCTATAATCAGTCTATAAAGTAACTGACTCTGGGTCATTGCAGGGCAGAGGTAGCTCTTTTGCTATGTGTTGATGCAGAGATAGACAAGTGAGCACCTTTGTAACAGGAATGCTGGACAGCTTGTTGAAGGCTACTGAAGGCTTTGAAATACAGACTATTAATGCCCATTTATTATATGACTAATTTGCCCCTGCATCCTAAGAGACTTAAGGAAAACAGGCGTAAATTTTGCTTGGAGGATCAGGAGAAGTCACTGCAGGGAAAGACGGTGATGCTAATTCAGCTTTTCCTGGGCCTGTGACCCATGTACGGAAGGGGATGGAGCAGGCTGCTGCCCAGTAGAGTTGACCCTTCATGTGGGGATGGTGAGAGCAAAGGGACAGAGGAGAAAAGCAGTGATGCAGGAGAGCCATGTGCTGGTCACAGAGCATCATGCACTTAGTGCACGCTCAGTGAATTTGCTGATGACACCAAGCTGTGTGGTGCAGTTGACATGCTGGAGGGAAGGGATTGATCCAGAGGGACATGGGAAGGTGGGGCTGTGCGAAACTCATGGAGTTCAACAAGGCCAGGGGTAAGGTCCTGGATTGGGGTAATCCCAAGCACAAATCCAGGATGAGCAGAGAATGGATTGGGAGCAGCACTGAGGAGAAGGACTCCAGGGTGTTGGTGGATGAGAAGCTCAACATGAGCCAGAGATGTGCACTCACAGCCCAGAAACCAACCATGTCCTGGGCTGCATCCAAAGCAGTGGGACCAGCAGGGAGGGAGGGGATTCTGCCCCTCTGCTCCGCTCTGGTGAGACCCCACCTGCAGTCCTGTGTCCAGTTCTGAAGTCCTCAGCACAGGAAGGACATGGAGCTGTTGGAGGGAGTCCAGAGAAGGCCACAGAGATGATCCGAGGACTGGAACACCCCCCGTACACGGACAGGCTGGGAGGGCTTGGGTTGTTCAGCCTAGAGAAGAGAAGGCTGTGGGGAGACTTTAGAGCAGCTTCCAGTGCTGAAAGGGGCTCCAGGAGAGCTGGGGAGAGGCTCTTGATCAGGGAGTGCAGGGATAGGATGAAGAGGAATAATTTTCAGCTGCAAGAGGGGAGATTGAGATGAGATCTTAGGAGAAATGTTTTGCTGTGAGGGTGGGGAGGCTCTGGCCCAGGTTGCCCAGAGCAGTGGTGGCTGCACCATCCTTGGAGGCGCTCGACGCCAGGTTGGATGGGGTTTGGAGTGACCTGATCCAGTGGGAGGTGTCCCTGCCCATGGCAGGGGATGGGACTGGATGGGCTTTAAGGTCTCTTCTGACACAAACTCTTCCATGATTCTATGCTGCTGGCACCAGGAACGTGCTGCATGGGGTGCTGTGTGGGATGAGGGAGACTCAGCCACTGGCTGAGATCAACCATGACCAAGTGCCCACTGCACAATGTCCATCTGAGCAGCAAGCAGGGTGCCAGTAGAAGCAGACCCCAAACTCTGCTTCCACATCCCTCTGTTTAGTCCTGCCCTGGCAAAAGATGAGAGCTCTCATTTTAGTTATTTCTTTTAGTGCAGGCCTGGGCCATCCTCTTAGCTGTGAAAACCCCCATCAAACTACTCCTTTCTTGGTCTCTTGTGGGGTTTGAGGTAGATACTAAAGGATCTTCATCCAATGTCCTCGTCCTTGGATATGGGCTCTGCATGGGGGACAATATGCAGGCAGCAATGCAACCTAAGGGAAAGGAGGTTTCCAAAGGCTGAAGGAAACCCCAAACCCCAAGAACTCCCCTTGTGCCTCAGGGCATAAGCCGATCATCTGCGGGGGCTGGGAAGGGATTTGTCACCATCTGCCTCTTGTCTCTGCTGTGGTGAGTAATAAGCAAGTGAGGAGGGGAGGATTCAGCAGTGTTATTAGTTGGAGAACGGCTTTATCCCCCCTGTCTGCACCATATAAATGAGTGTGTATTTTTCATAATGGGGGAATACATGCAGGGCAAGAGAAAAAATGTTTAAAAAAAAAAAGAAGGAAAGAGGGAGGGGGGAAATGAATCGATATAACAGAAGCATTAGGGCACTCAGGGGAGTGTTTTACTGGGGCCATTAATATACTTCTCAGGTGGTAAAAGCCACTTAGCCTTTAAAAATGATAATGAAATGTTAACTACCCAAAGCATTATTGCTGAGTCACAGAGACCCAGGCATCCCTTCAACTCCCATGTGATCGAGGGGTGCTGACGGTGCTGGCCGAGCTGCTGCCAGCCCAGCCGACGCGGGGAGTAATGAACCGGCACATCTTGCCTCCTGCATGTGGGAACCAAACACCTGGCAGCCCCCACTGTGATACAGAAACTGCTGTAGCACAGGGACCCCTGCCAGCCATGCCTGACCCCCACCACTCCCTGTTGCCTCTGCTGGATCTGCCATCCCATTCCAGCTATGGGAGAAGCCTCCGACTGCACATGTAGAGGCACAATCCCTGTGCTGTGGCTCCTCTCCTGCTTCTGTACAGGGACTCAGCCCTCAGGAGGACAGATTAGTGTGGGGCCAGACAAGACTGGACCCATGACTGCGCTTGCAGCCCAGAAAGCCACCTGTGACTTGGGCTGGATCCAAAGCAGTGGGACCAGCAGGGCAAGTGAGGGGATTCTGCCCCTCTGCTCTGGTGAGACCTCACCTGGAGCCCTGCCTCCAGTTCTGGAGTCCTTAGCAAGAAGCATGTGGAACTGTTGGAATAGGTTCAGAGGATGCCACGGAGATGATCTGAGGGCTGGAGCACCTCCTGTACAAGGACAGGCTGAGAGAGGTGGGGTTGTTCAGCCTGGAGAAGAGAAGGCTGCAGTGAGACCGTAGAGCAGCTTCCAGTACGGAAAGGGGTTCCAAGAAAGCTGAGGAGGGGCTCTTGATCAGGGAGTGCAGGGACAGGATGAGGGGGAAGGGTTTTACCCTGAAAGAGGGGAGATTAGATGAGATTTTTGGGACAAATATTTTGCTGTGAGAGTTGGAAGGCCCTGGCCCAGGTTTCCCAGAGCAGTGGTGGCTGCCCCATCCCTGGAGGTGTTCAAGTCCAAGTAGGATGGGGCGTGGAGCAACGTGATCCAATGAAAGGTGTCCCTGCCCATGGCAGGGCATTGGTGGTCCCTTCCAACCCAACCCATTCCATAATTCTAGGATTCTGTAACCATACAAATGCTGCTGCCATGTTTCTTCCAGTCCTCACGGAGCAGGCAGGGACTAGGAATGTGATTACTGTTTCTGGAGGTCCATTTGCAAAAACATTTTGAAGTGTAAAGCTTGGCAGTGGATCCCTGGCTGCAGTGGATCCCTTGATAAGGCATGCTTAGCTCCACCCTGGGGAGCAGGGAGGACCTTGACTGTTCAGTTGGTGACCCAGTACAAGGATGTGGTGCACAAGAGAGTACGATCCCCCCCCTTGGCTCTCAGAAGAAGGCACAAAGCAGCAGTGGAGGCCTCGTGCATGTCCAGTTCCCATTTCACAAACAGTCGGTGATTGCAGGTACCTGGCTCCTACCACCCTAAGCCACGCGACCAGTGTGAGGTGCTGGACACTTCCGCGCTGACAAATGCACTGAGCTTTGGAGGCACTGGGACTCTCAAATTACTGACCAGTTCTGAAAACCATGGGGGACAAATTCTGGCTGTGTTTGAGTCATAAGGAGTTTTTTCACCCTGCAAGGGAGCAAGGATTGTCATTTCTCATCTTTTCTGTATCTCTGACTCTTATTTGGTTGTAAAGGGCCCAAACGGTCCCCTGCAGTGTCACATGAGGAGATCCAACAGTCCTGTATGGTCCAGTGAGCTGAAGTGTGAGATGAAGGTCTTCTCCTAGGAGGATTCAGTGCCCAAGAAGAAAATTAATTTCATTCCATCCATCTGTACGTGACCCAAACCCTTCCCTAGTCAAAGAGATTATCAAGTTTTCTCACGACCATGGATTGCAAGTCAGAGGTAGGTGGGAAGGATGCAGAGGAGTGAGGATCTGGATGGGCAGGGAGCAGCTTGGCTCCTGGAGGAACACCATCGCTCTCATCCTCAGCGCCTGTGTTAGGCACTGCTGGAAGTCTCATTTCGGGGAATTTTTCCACTTGAGTGAGTTTTCACCTCTGTTAGTGAGGGTTCTGACAACACCTGAAGCAATCAAATGCTTTCCTTTAGGTCCAAGTCCTATGTACTGTGCCCTGTGATTGGTCCCTATGCCCTATGCACTGCGTGTGCAGCAGCGTGCTGCATTCGGGAGTGCTGGCTGTGGTGCAGAGCAGAGAGTGTCTGGCTCTTGCACACCACTAGGCAGGTTGTGAGTATCCCCAGCCATTTCTGAAAGCCACCCAGGCTGGTACGAGGCTGCTTTGCCCTAGTAGCTTGAGGGGAAGGATCCTATTCCACAGTGTCTGCTTGGGAATGCAGCCCCAAGGCTGATCTGCCTGGAGCAAGCCTGGCTGTGGGGTGCGTGTTGTGCCAGTCCTCTCGGAGCCTAGGGAAAGGCTATGCATCTGTAGCTGAAGCTGCACGGCCAGCTCCGCAACTGGAAGAAGGTGATGGAGGAAGAGGAACCCTTCCCATCTCTCTTCTCCTTCCTTATCTTCCCTCCATTCTTTGTGCTGTTCCCAGGAGAGGTTAGCAGGAAGCAGGAAGCAGCTCTGATCTCTGCTGGACCTGGAGGTCCTGCTGGGATGAAACTGGCAAAGCCTATATATGCATGATGGAGGCAGGACCTTTCCCATTGAGCCTTCAGCCAATGCCCAGCATGCAGGATGCAGATGTGCAATCCTACACTCCTGTCCTAGAGATGGGGGCTGTGCCACCACCCCTAAGCCAGAGGCAAATAGTTTCCCTCATGCTCTGTGTAGGCGATGCTGCAGAGAGGCTGCAGGGATAGCAGAGAGGGCATGCGGAGGGCATCTCCTTCCAGTGTGGCACTCTTGAAATTAAAGGACACTGAGGGCTTTTGCATCTGCTGAGAGAAGCGGTTCTCAAAGTGCAGGTCACGACATGCCTGAAGTCATCTGGAGAGCTGCTAAATGGGTCGCGTCACTCTGTAGACTCCAGCGGCACACGGTCATGGGGCCCAGATGGATCAGCCCTCCTCCCTCCCCAGCTTCGCTCTCCTGAAGGCAGCCCAACGAGAAGCCACTCGCCCAACTGGCACCAGCAGCCCCACTGTTAAGAATAACAGAGCTGCCTTGCACTGAAGCGCTTTATCCCCAGCACCCGCTGTGAACAAAATTGCCTGGGATCAGGTGGTGCTAGCCAATTTTTCTCGCAGCAGGGGCCGCAGGTAAAGCACCTCGGAGGAGAGGAGCTGTGCTGCTCTGAACTTTTCTGTTGCCCGCCTGAACTCAGGGAAGAGGAGAAGGGATATTGTGTGCACTCAAGCAGAAGTGGAGAAGATGCCAAGAGAGGAGAGAAGCAGATGGAAAAGACAGAGAAATCTTGAGATGCGGAGAGAGCAGGAAGGAAGGAGCAGAAGAAGGATAAAGCAAGAGGGAGGTGAGAAAAGAGCTGGAGCTGAGATGCCACAAAGCAGTGGCCAAGGCAGCAAGAGAGCTGCATCTTCTCTTTCTTGTCCTACAAACCAGACACAGACGTGGCAGCAGCTAATCTTCCTGGCTTGTGAACAAAAGGATTCTTTTCATGCCAGTAATCCAAGAGCTGCCATGCCACGGCTCTCCCAGCTCATCTGCTGTGAATGCACTTCTGTGGCGTCCAACTGAACGGGTTAGCAAAATAAAGACAGATGGCAGTGGATTAGCTCTAACACTTCTTCTGTATCACAATGCAATCGCTACAGTCTTCTCCACTACCTCCTCTCAGGACAGTTTGCTTGCACTGCAGCTGTCCAGCCACTCCCGGTTACACACCAGTGGCTCCAGAGCCACAACTTAGCATCATGCAAGCAGGAAAGATTCACCACGGCTTTTTAAATTTGTTTCTTCTTGGAAAACACATATTAGGGAGAGGCTGTGCTGACAGTGAAGGATGAGCCCACCTCTTGGCTGAAATAGGACTTCTTTGTTACAAAACACCCTTGGTCACATGCCTTTGGCATCAGTGGGTTCAGTGCAGACTCTGAGACCCGTGTAATGAAGGAGATGCATTGCTGAGCAGCATTTTTAACATCTAGACATGTCGACCCCAAGAATGGGGCTCTGTCATATGTTCCATGCAATATTAAAGCAGATATAGCAAGAAACAATGATCTGAGTTTGATGCCATCTCTTCACAAATCAACTAGAAGAGATGTCTCTTCTTCATGACCAAGTATACTCTACTTTGTAGGGCTTACAGTCAGCCCAGCATCAGCTGACACAGCAGAAAGGATGCTGGTGGCAGACTGGGCTTTGTTTAAACTGAGACATTTGCCTATTATTTCCTAGCCAGAAAATATGCAGGAATTCTAGCATCAAGTCCCATAACAGAGCTCATCTTTACTACATTATTAGCAGATATCTTTTCCAATTGCAGGGTTTTTTTTGTGCTGAACTGTGTCCTGCTGAAAGGCAAACTTTACCCTAATGTCCAGGTGGAGTCTGTCTAATCTCAGTTCTACTGGGTTTTCAGCTCTGGTGCTACTGATAACCTCAGGGATGTCCAGGTTACTCAGAGTGACAACATTCCTGCCCTGCTGAAGCAGCCTCCTGATCTTAGGCAGACAGCTAATGGGACTTCTTCATCTCTGACCCTGTTAATTTGGAAACTATCCCTTCTAATTCCTCATCCAAGTTCACCACACAACTTAGCAGTTCCGTTTTGTCAAGAAGATGTATTTCCCCATTAAAATGGGTATCTCTTAGAGGATCTGCCAGGTACAGTTCAACCACTTTTGCTGTGACTGGTCGTCTAGAGCTGATATTAAAAAGAATGACTAAGAAACTCCAGATTCTTGCTCCCTGAAAACCACAAAGACTTAGTGTATGTTTTGGCCAGAAGATACCTTGCCTCAGCATTGGCTTAGCAATTGACCAGTTAATTTATAACTTATGAGGAAGATAAGGCTCCAAGCAACCTGATTTATTCTTTAAATTAGCCCTGATCTGAGAAAGAGGATGGGGCAGATGACTGCTCAAGGTCCTTTTCAACTCAATGTCTGTAAGTTGAAGACCCCACTGGGACACTCTAACCTCCACAGAATCATAGAATTGTTTGGTTGGAAAACACTTTTGAGATCATTGAGCCCAGCCATACCTGTCTGCCACTAAACCATCCCTGAGCACCCTGTCTACCTGTCCTTTAAATACCTCCAGGGATGGTGACTCCAGCACCTCCCTGGGCAGCTTCTGCGAGTTCTTGAGAACTCTTTCAGTGAAGAAATTTTTCCTTGCAGCTAAGTCCAGCAGCTCTTGGAACCGTACCTGCCTGATGGATGTTCTGAGTGTCCAGTCTTACCTGCAAGTGCCATTCAACCAGGCTTTGTTCCTCTGCTTAACAAGTGGTGTCTTCAGGGATGTCCTTCGCCATTTTTTTGTGGTTGCTTGATCAGGAATATTGCTGATAATCCTGCTTATGCCTGAAAACGTCGAGTTTGTGCCAATGCAGGGAGCCAAGGGTGCCTTTGATCAGTTCAAACAGGTGTTTACATCAGTGCTTGTCCAGGCACTGCAAAACATTTCACTGTTGAGATGGATGTATTCAGCCGTGTGACAAGAGCTGCATCCCTACAACATTAGGTGCCCCAGAGTGACCTCAGACTATGTGCACTGAGATTCTATAAGCTTGCCCAATAACAACAGAAGTTTATGATCAGCCTTAAGAAACTTATGGTTGTCAAATATGCCAGCCAACAATGGCACTATCATCTATAAGACACGTATTGTCTGGCCTAGATATTCCTGAATCACAATAGACTTCTAGTTAGGAGGTGAGAGAATCCACATTCTATGGAGTCCTTGTATCAGCCTCAAATTCATGTGGTTCTTCCTTTTTCTCTGGATTCATCTTGGCTGTAATGCACCCTCCTATCTTTTAGAAAGCAACCTTATTCTTTAGTCTGCAATGGTGAAAATCCTGATCATGAATTGATAAGAACACACTAATAAGGGGCGTACTGAGATCTCCAGTTGGTAATGATACTTGTAGAAAGCTTGTAATGTTTGAGAAATGTTTGATTATATTTGCCTATAATCAACTGCAATGAAGGGATACAGGCTCTTTAGGAAGGACAGGTCAGAAACACAAGGTGGGAGAATTGCCCTTTAGGTTAGAGAGCAGCAGGAGAGCATGGAGCTCTGCATAAGGATGGATGTGGAGCCAACTGAGAGCTTCTGGGTAAGGATTAAAGAGTGGACCAGTATGGGTGACATCGTAGAGGGTGTCTGCTATTGACTGCCTGACAAGCGGACAAGAAGATGAGGCCCTCTGTAGACAGCTAGAAACTTCCTCACATTTGCAGGCCCAAGTCCTCATGGAGGACTATAACCACTCCAATAACTGCTGAAGAGACAACATAGCAGAGCATAAGATAATCAGGATGTTCCTGGAGAACATTAATGACAACTTCCTCCTCCAAATGATAGATAAGTCAATGAGGAAAGGTGCACTGCTGGACCTTGCACTTAAAACCAGGAAGTAGCTTATTGGAGATGGGAAGGTCAAAGGCAGTCTTGGCTGCAGTGTCCATCAGATGGTAGAGTTCAGGATCCTGAAGGAAGAGAGGAGTGCAAAAAGCAAGAGCACAGTGTTGGCTTTTAGGAGAGCAGATTTTGGCCTCATCAAGGATCTGCTTGGAGGAATCCCATGGAATAAAGGCGTGGAAGGAAGAGTGGCCCAAGAAAGCTGATTGATATTCAATGATCACCTTCTCCAAGATCAAAAGCATCCCACCTCCATCTTCCAAGCAGGAAATCAGGTAAAAATGTAGGGGGGTTGCATGGATGAACAAGGAGAACCTAGCCAAAATCAAACACAAAAAGGAAATGTATAGGAAGTGGAAAAAACAATGGGTGACCTGGGAAGAATACCGAGGCACTGTTCAAGCATGGGATGAAGTTAAGCAAGCTAAAGTCCCACTGGAATTGAATCTGATAAAGGAAGTAAAATGTGGCAAAAAGGGCCACAAGTGAGTCTGTGGGTGACAAAAGGAAGGTTAGGGAAAATACAGACCCACTCTTGATGGAGGCTGGGGATCTGGATGCACAGGACATAGGAAAGGCTGAATGACAGAACGTCTTCTTTTCCTCGTTGTTTGCTAGAATGACGGCTCTTTAGGAGTCCCAGGTCCCAGGGACAAAAGGGAAGATGTGAAGCAAGGCAGACATACGCTTGGTGGAAGAGCATCAGATCTGGGAGTACTTGAGCAAAGTGGACTTACAAAAGTCCATGGGGTCTGAGTGCTGAGAGAGCTGGCAGATGTTATTGCAAGACCAGTCTTGATAATCTTTGATTGATTGTGCCAGTTGTAAGAAATGCAGCAAAGAAAATGTCACTCCTGCCCTCAAAAAGGGCAAGGAGAACCCAGGGAACTATGGGCCAGTCAACCTCACCTCCATCCCCGTGGAAGTGAGGGAGCAGCTAATCCTGGAAATCATTTCCAGGCACAGGAACAGCAAATAATCCAGTCAGTCATGAGTAGTCAGCACATCTTCACCAACGGGAAGTCATGCCTGACCAACTTGGTAAATTTCTGTGAAGAAGTGGCTGACATGGAAGACATGAGGAGACCAGTGAATGTTGTCTATGTAGACATCAGGAAGGCCTTTGACGCTCTCTCCCGTAAGATCCTCGTAGGCAGGCTGTTGATGTATGAGCTGGGTGAACAGCATGTGGATTGAAAACGAACTGAATGGCTGAGCCCAACACATGGTGATCAGCAGAACAAAGTCTAGCTGGAGACTGGTAACTAGTGGTGTATCCCAGAGTCAATACTGGGATCAGCCCTGTTTTATATCTTCATGAACTTCCTGGATGATGGTGACAGAGTGTACCCTCGGCCAGTTTGCAACTGACACCAAGGTGGGACGAGTAGCTGCCATGCAGAGGGACTTCACTAGGCTGGAGAAATGGGCTTCACCTTCAAGAAAGTGAAGTGCAAAGTCCTCCACCTGAGAAGGAGTAGCCCCATGCACAAGTATATGCCAGGGGCTGCTGGGAAGCAGTTTGGCAGAAAAGGACCTGGGTGTCCTTGTGGACACCAAGTTGACCATGAGCCAACAGTGTGCCCTTGAGGCAGAGAAGGCCAACAATATCCAGGTTTGCATTAGGTGAAGTATTGCCAGCAGGTTGAGAGAGACAATCCTTCCTCCCTGCTCAGCACTGGTGAAATCACAGTTGGAGTATCATGTCCAGTTCTGGGCTTCTCAGTACAAGGAAGAGAGGGACATAGTGGAGAGAGTCCCAAAAAGGGCCATCAAGATGATGATGGGACTGGAGCACCTCTCATGTGGAAAGGCTGAGAGGATGAGGACTGCTTGGCCTGGAGAAGAGAAGGTCCAGGGAATCTTATCAATGTATGTAAGTATCAGGAGGGGAGGTGAAAAGAAGACAGAACCAGGCTATTTTCAGTGGTTCCCAGTGGTAGGACAAGGGGCAACGGGCAGAAACTGAAATACAGAGGAGTCTCTCTGAACACCAGGAAACATTTTTTTTTTTTTTATTGTGAGGGTGACCAAGCACTGGCATAGGTTGCTCAGGGAGGTTGTGGAGTCTTCATTCTTGGAGATATTCAAAGACCAGTCCAGGACAATAGGTCTAGACGGCCCTACCTGAGACTACTGGTTGCACCAGATGACATTCAGAAGTCTCTTCCAACCTCAACCAGTCTTCAGTTCTGTGACTGGATGACTGCATCCTCAACAGTGGAGATTTTTAGAAACATAAAGGAGAGCAACATGTTTGTGCTCATCAGCTGGAAGCAGCAGGACTGGCTTTCTGTCTTGAACAGGTCAAATATGATATGTGACTGATGTATAAGAGGCAGTGACAGGTACCATAGAACTAAGGTCTGGTGCAAGGAAGGTGCAAGTAAAACAGGTCAACGCATGACTGAGTGGAAAGGTCCTGAGCCACCACGAGTTCCTGGAGCCCAAGAGGAACAACTGAGTTGAGCCATCAGTGATCAGCAAAATGTGACATCAGTTCATAGCTTCAGGTCATAATAGCTAGGTTGGATTAGAGCCTAAAAAACTACAAGTCTAATTTTGATTTTGAATTTCAAATCAACTCCTGAATGCTCAATCAGAAGAGTTGAGTGTGATGGTGAGGAAATCCTGGATTCTCCTAGTTTTGTGGCAAGATATGAACTTACTGTGCAGCCTTGGCAAAATGACAGAGCTGCAAACTTTCACCAGCTCACATGGGTGTCCACTTGTTCAAGCTGTCTGATAATCACCAGCACCACTTTATCAAACAGCTCATTTTATGCCAGTCACAGTTTTCACCTATGATTCCATACCATTTTTCTCTGCATATTATGACCTAGGATTCCATTCAGTTATCAGTGGGAAAACCAAATTTGGATCAAACTTGAGTTGGAGTCAGTATCCTGGGACTTCAGTTAACAACATCTAAGACCATTTTAGGTTTTCAACAGATTGACTCAGTAACTTTCAAGCTAGACCAGGCTGATAGGAGCTGTGGCCTTACACATTCCTGACAGACTAAGCGGTTGTTCAAGAATGGCTGCTTGAAGAGGACCTGCAGTCCTCCTCTACTCCTGCCCACTGGAGAGCAGAGGCAAAGGTCCAGTCCAAGCAGTGCTGGCAGTGCCCATGCTGGCTAGAAGCTCCACCCTAGCACGAACGACCAGTCCATTTTGCCACCCAGGGACAGCACAGGCCGAGGTCTTTAAACACTGGTCATCTTACTGATGCCGATATCTTTTCCTCAAGCAGCCAGAAATCAGAATTATACATCCCACAGACCAGCCCAGAAGGGTACAAACCCTTCTATCACCAGGGCAGCCTCTGGAAGGCTTGCTCTGAGCAGGCCCAGAACACATGCAGGAGATGCTGGGGAAGTGAAACATGAAACAGCCTTCCACAGACTTGAACCCCTTCAACACCAAACCAGACATGTTTCCCCTCATGAAGTGGAAGACCTGTTCCTGTTGGCAGCAAAGCCAGATGAGGGGGCAGCCTGCATTTTTGACATTCTTGTCTTCAGGGCGCTTGAGATTTTTGCAACCTCCTCTGCGTGTTTTCTTTTCCTTGTGCAAGGTAGAATTGGACAGGCAGCCAAACAGCAGACACCAAGAGCATGCTGATGACAGCCTGCCAGTGCGCTCCCGGCGCCTTCAGGATGCTAACAATAGACTCGCGATTATCACCCCTGCTATGCGTAGAGAGGGTCTTGCCAGGGGTGATTGCAATCACAGCCCCCAGCACAGCTTTCCGTGAGAAGCCCACGTACCTATGAGGTGTGAGGTTTGACTACGTGGAACCAGCAACTGCTCCTTTTGCAACCTGACCACCTTGGGGGCTCTTTCCTGCTGCTCTGAGCCACCTCTCTCTTTCTCACAGCATTACCTTGCCCCACAATTGTGCCCTCCTTACAATTATGCCCTTCTTAGTTTGCTGCATTTCTGCCCTTATTGTCAAAGGGTCCTGGGGATCTGAGGCAACAAAGCCTGGTGTTGTGGACAGCTGTGTCCTCTGCTAGCTTGGCCCCATCCTGCAGAGACACTGCAGTTTGCTTTCCGTGCATCCTGAAAGAAAAGGCAGTGGCTGTGGCTGCTGATGCAGATGGTGATTCAGCCCCCGCACTGTCGAGGCCTCCCTGAAGACCAACACCTGGTCCCTGCAAGAGAAAGCTTCCAGCACACAGCTCCACTCCCTGCAGTGGTCCCCATTGTCTGATTTTTAAACAGCTTGGGAGGAGGTGGACAAGGGGACATCTGAAACAGAGAGAAATCTGGAAAGGTTCAGCCACATCATGAAACTGCAGCCAGCACAGGATCATCGTCATCATAAACCAGCTCTGCAATTTGCATCTGGATGCGTTTCATTCCCTATCAATGTTCATTAGCAGCTGCCCAGCACTGAGCTGCCTGCTTGGGAATAATTAGGCCCTTTCTCTGAAGGTCAGGACAGAGCTAACACCGTAACTTCCTTTTCTTTGAACATACAGACGGTTGGATGCTGTGAGCATCGATTAAAGTGCTCCTGCGAGAGGTCCTGCGGAGACACAGGCAGAGGGGCAGTGCGGACAACCAGGCTGGTGCTGCTGTGAATTATTTTTACATCAAATATCAAAGTTGCATCACAACTTTGTTGCTGAAGACAGGAAAGGGCTGGAAAAAGCAAGGGGGAAAAAAATTGAATAAACCTGAGAGACAATACTATATCTGAGCTTTTACTCCTATTGATGGCCCAAGACTCTTCATCCACTTGTAGACAAAGCAGTGGCTCCAGGACAGTGCTTTAGGTGGATGGGTCATGTAACTCTTCCCAGCCCTCAAGACCATGGGCTTGAACACTGAAAAGTGATTTTGAGTGACTCATGCATCACTGCTAGCCAGCCAAGGCAGCTCCAGGGGCTGTACGAGCTTTGAAGAGACTCTTCAGAGTACATGCTGTGTAAATGGGGGCATGGAGCTGCTGGTTCATGGCAGAGTGGCCTCCTACCAGGTTTTGTGGCCAGGCTGGGGAGGCAGCGGTTCAGCTGCCCATGGGACAGGGATGGCCCACTTCCAACTGTGGAGCAACCACTTTTTAACTGTGGACATATAACTCCAGTGTTGCAACCACTTCCAGGACTTCTCTGAGAGCTGCCTGGTGGGCTGTGGTCAGCAAAGGCAAGGCTGGGGAAAATAGGAAGGCTTGTGTCAGTTCCTTTGATGCACAAACTGCTTGGTCTTTGCTGTCACACTGTGCAGTTTGGGAGGAATTTTGTCGCATGTGCTTGTGGAGCCTTTGGTCTCAGGAATATCCAACAGCAGACACCTCTGTAGGACATGAACCTAGCCACATCTGCTAGATGGTTCTGGCTGTCCTTGGAAAGCACTGGGCTGCAATGTCTCCTCACTGGCTTCTGGCCACTGGTCCTTGTTCCCCCAGCCCTGTCTGCTGTGGTTATTGCCTGTCTCCTGGAGGGCATCAGATGGAGAGTGTGGGCTGAGAATTTCTGGCTGACATGGGACAAGGCTGTAGCAATGTGATTTTGGCCAGATGCCTACCACTTCCTCAGGGCATCCTGCTTTGTTCTCCAGGAATTTCAAGCAAATTCTTTTCAGGACTTGCCTATTAGGTACATTAGCCCTCCTGCAGAGATGGACTGGAGCATGGCTGATGGCTAAGAGGGAGGGCAGAACTGTTCCTTTGGAGGAGTAGGTTTAGCATGGTTTAGTAGGTGCAGTGGTGTTGGGGTGAGGGTTGGTCTTTATCTTAGAATCATAGAATGGTTTGGATTGGAAGGGACCTCAAAGACCACCCAGTTCC
This sequence comes from Cuculus canorus, assembly GCF_017976375.1. NCBI lineage: Eukaryota > Metazoa > Chordata > Aves > Cuculiformes > Cuculidae > Cuculus > Cuculus canorus. Next base: position 424,259 of record NC_071414.1, read on the forward strand.
ACCCCCTGCCACAGACAGAGAAAACTCCCACTGCATTCAGTTGCTCCAAGCCTCCTCCCCCCTGGCCTTGAACACTTGCCTGTTTGTCATCTGCAGGTCTTGATGGTGTATCTTAGTGATGATGTTGATTACTTTGTCCTTGTATCCTCAGGAAGCATTAATGTGTAACTTTGGAAGGAAATTCAGCTCATATGTGAACACATCACCAGCAATAGAAACATAGACTCATAGAATGGTTTGGGCTAGAAGGGACCTTGAAGCCCATCCAGTCTCACCCTCTGCCATGGGCAGGGACACCTCCCGCTGGATCTGGTTGCTCCAAGCCCCATCCAACCTGGGCTTGAACACCTCCAGAGATGGGGCAGCCACCACTGCTCTGGGTAGCCTGGGCCAGGGCCTCCCTGTCCTCAGAGGAAAACATTTCTCCCTAAGATCTAATTTCAGTCCCCCCCTTTTCAGCTGAAAATCATTCCTCCTTATCCTATCCCTGCCCTCCGTGATCAAGAATCCCTCCCCAGCTTTCCTGGAACCTCTTTCAGAACTGGAAGCTGCTCTAAGGTCTCCCTGGAGCCTTCTCTTCTCCAGGCTGAACAACACCAACTCCCTCAGCCTGGCCTCATACAGGAGGTTCTCCAGCCCTCAGATCATCTCTGTGGCCTCCTCTGGACTTGCTCCAACAGCTCCATGTCCTTCCTGTGCTGAGGGCTTCAGAACTGAATGCAGGGCTCCAGGTCAGAATGACATTAGAGGTCTTTTCCAACCTTAATGATTCTATGACCCTGTAAGAGTTTCATTGCAGCAGCAAAGGGCAACTTATCATCAAGCTAAAAAAATGTATGGTCTCTGAGGTGCCTGCTAATGCCTTTGGTATTGTTCAGAACTAAGAAGTGTCATAAAGGACTCTTGTCTTCTTCTGCAAGCTGCCTCATGTCACATCAGCAGAGCTCACAGCAGAGCTTAGGGTCTGGAGAGCAAGTCTTCTATGGAGCGTCTGAGGCAACTAGGATTGTTCAGTCTGGAGAAGAGGAGGCCCCATTTCTCTCTGCAGCTCTGTAAAAGGAGGTTTGAGTGTAGTGGGTGCTGATCTCTTCTTCCACGTACCAAGTGATAAGGTGAGAGGAAATAGCCTCAAGTTGCACCAGGAAAGGTCTAGATTGGAAAACAGGAAAAATTTCTTTACCGATAAGAGTCATGAAGTCCTGGCAGAGGCTGCCCAGGGTACTGGTGAAATCTTCATCCCTGGATAGTTTCAAAAGACATGTGGCCATGGCACTTTGGGACATGGTTTAGTCGGCACAGTGGCGTTGGGCTGACAGTTGGACTGGATGAGCTTAGAGGTCTTTTCCAACCTTAATGACTCCATGATTCTATTCTATGAAATGGAGTGCAGCAGAGGCTCTTGTCACAGCCAGTGTGCTTGAGAGCACGGGTCAGATGCTGCTGGGGTCTGCCCTTCATATCAGGAGGCTGTTCCCATGGCCAGGCTTAGCCCTGTTTTTTCAAGAAGAATTCCCAGCACAGACAAAGGACAGAATACATACTTTGTGTAAATACAATACAGCAAGATGTTGTTACACCAAAGTACTTTGCTTTTAAATAATTTAAAGAAAGGATTAAAGTGTAACCTGGAGCCATTTCAAACTCGCAGGCAGACAGATCACTCTTTTGCTCTATTGAATCTGTACATATTGAGATATCTCCTTATTAAACAGATAAGAGTACGGTGCATGAAGGCGGAGCATTGTTTTGGTATCTCCGCAGAAGGCTGCATGCTCTGTCAAGACAGGGGTTGGCCGTATTTTGTATTTTATGCAGCACCTAGGGAGGCTAGAGTAGAAAATCACAGAATCACAGAATCACAAGGTTGGAAAGGACCCATTGGATCATCGAGTCCAACCATTCCTAACACTCCCTAAACCATGTCCCTAAGCACTTCATCCACCCGTTCCTTAAACACCTCCAGGGAAGGCGACTCGACCACCTCCCTGGGCAGCCTGTTCCAGTACCCAATGACTCTTACTGTGAAGAATTTTTTTCTGATATCCAACCTGAACCTCCCCTGACGGAGCTTCAGGCCATTCCCTCTAGTCCTGTCCCCTGTCACTTGGGAGAAGAGGCCAGCTCCCTCCTCTCCACAACCTCCTTTCAGGTAGTTGTAGAGAGTAATAAGGTCTCCCCTCAGCCTCCTCTTCTCCAGGCTAAACAACCCCAGCTCTCTCAGCCGCTCCTCGTAAGACTTGTTCTCCAGCCCCCTCACCAGCTTTGTTGCTCTTCTCTGGACACGCTCCAGAGCCTCAACATCCTTCTTGTGGTGAGGGGCCCAGAACTGAACACAGTACTCGAGGTGCGGTCTCACCAGTGCTGAGTACAGAGGGAGAATAACCTCCCTGGACCTGCTGGTGACCCCATTTCTGATACAAGCCAAGATGCCGTTGGCCTTCTTGGCCACCTGGGCACACTGCTGGCTCATGTTCAGTCGGCTGTCAACCAGCACCCCCAGGTCCTTCTCTTCCGTGCAGCTCTCCAGCCATTCTTCCCCCAGTCTGTAGCGCTGCATAGGGTTGTTGTGCCCCAAGTGCAGGACCCGGCATTTGGCCTTGTTAAACCTCATCCCATTGGTCTCAGCCCAGCGGTCCAGCCTCTTCAGATCCCTTTGCAGAGCCTCCCTACCCTCCAGCAGGTCGACACTTCCTCCCAGCTTAGTGTCATCTGCAAACTTGCTAAGGGTGCACTCGATGCCTTCATCCAGGTCGTTGATAAAGACATTGAACAGAGCTGGACCAGTACTGAGCCCTGAGGAACTCCTCTTGTGACCGACCTCCAGCTGGAGTTAACTCCATTGACCACCACTCTCTGGGCCCGGCCATCCAAACAGTTTTCAACCCAGGAGAGTGTGCACCTGTCCAGGCCAGAGGCTGACAGTTTCTGCAGCAGAATGCTGTGAGAAACTGTGTCAAAGGCTTTACTGAAGTCCAAGAAGACTACATCCACAGCCTTTCCCCCATCCAGTAGTTGAGTGATTTTGTCATAGAAGGTGATCAGGTTAGTTTGGCAAGATCTGCCTTTTGTAAACCCATGTTGAGTGGGCCTGATCACCCGGTTCTCTTGTATGTGCTTCATGATAGCACTCAAGATTACCTGTTCCATGACTTTCCCCGGCACTGAGGTGAGACTGACAGGCCTGTAGTTCCCCGGATCCTCTCTGCAACCCTTCTTGTAGATGGGCACAACATCAGCCAGCCTCCAGTCTAGTGGAACTTCCCCAGTCAGCCAGGACCTCTGGAAGATGATGGATAGGGGTTTGGAAAGGACATCCGCCAGTTCCTTCAATACTCTTGGGTGGATCCCATCTGGCCCCATAGACTTGTGGGAGTCTAGCTGGGCAAGCAAGTCTCTAACCGCCTCCTCTTGGATCACGGGAGCCTCAATCTGCCCCTCTAACTCTTGGATTTGTAAACAGAAGGAACAACTTTCTTTGCTATTAAAGACTGAGGCGAAGAAGGCATTAAGTACCTCAGCCTTGTCCTTATCCCCTGTCACTCTTATTCCTTCTGCACCCACTAGAGACTGGATATTCTCCCTCGTCCTCCTTTTCCTGTTAATGTACCTGTAGAAAGACTTTTTGTTGTCTTTCACAGACTTAGCGAGTTTTAATTCTAGTTGGGCCTTGGCCCTCCTGATTTTTTCCCTGCACGATCTCACTTCGTCCCTGTAGTCCACCCAAGATGCCTGTCCTTTCCTCCAAAGCACATAGAGCTTCTTCTTCTTATTGACGCATCTTGAGATCTCCCTGCTCCACCAAGCTGGCTTTTCCCCCCGCCGGCTCCTTTTCCGGAACACAGGGATGGCCTGCTCTTGAGCTGCTAGGATTTCATTTTTCAAGAGCGCCCAACCCTCATGGGCTCCCTTGCCCTGAAGGACTGTTTCCCACGGGACTTTGCTAATCAACCTTCTGAACAGGCCAAAGTCCGCCCTCTGGAAGTTTAATGTGACTGTTTTGCTAACCCCCTTCTTAATCCCACCTAGAACTGAAAACCCTATCATCTCATGATCACTTAATCCCAGGCGTCCTCCAACCGTCAAATCCCCAACAAGACCTTCTCTATTCACAAACAGCAGGTCCAGGAAGGCACCCTCCCTTGTTGGTTCGCTAACAAGTTGTGCAAGGAAGTTGTCTTCGATGCACTCCAGGAACCTCCTAGACTGTTTCCTTTCTGCTGTATTGTACTCCCAGCAGACATCCGGAAAGTTAAAGTCTCCCACAAGGACAAGAGGCAGAGATTTAGAGACTGTCCCCAGCTGTTTATAGAAGAGTTCATCAGCAGCTTTTTCTTGGCTGGGTGGTCTGTAACAGACTCCTATCACAAAGTCCCCTTTCTTGTGGGCTCCTCTGATTTTAACCCATAGGCACTCGATCCTGTCCTCACCGTAATCCAGGTCAAGAGTATCAAAGCACTCTTTGACATAGAGGGCTACCCCGCCTCCTTTCCTACCCTTCCTGTCCCGCCTGAAGAGTTTATATCCCAACATAGCTGTAGTCCAGTTATGTGAGTCATCCCACCACGTTTCTGTGATGGCAATGACATCATAGTCACCTTTCCCTACAACAGCTTCCAGCTCATCCTTCTTATTGCCCATGCTGCGTGCATTTGTGTAAATGCACTTCAGCTGGGCTGATGAACCTTCAGCCCTCGTAAAGGGAAGAGAGTTTATTCTCGATTGACTGGTCCTTGGAATAACTAATTCCACAGACCCAGTTTCATCCTTACTGTCCCCACTTGTACTCGCCCTCACTTGCCCTGTTGTGGTGTACTGGTGGTCCTCTCCAGCACACCATTTCTCAGCCGCCGGTTTCCCACTTCCAGGCTCATTCCCAACTAGCCTGGTCTCCTCCCCTTCCCCCTTCACATCTAGTTTAAAGCTCTATTTAAGAGCCTAACTAGATTTTTAGAGATAACTTTAGTCCCCCTTCGAGACAAGTATGACCCATCCCTAGTAAGAAAACCTGGGGGTGGGTGGGTCACTCCATGATCAAAGAAGCCAAAGCCTCTCTCCTCACACCAGGCTCGGAGCCAGGCATTAATCATCTGTACGTTCCTGACCTCCTGTTCCATATTCCTTAGTATTGGGATAGAGCTAAACACCACTTGTGCTCCAGAGCCCTCCATCATCTTCCCTAAAGCCCTGAAGTCTCTTTTGATGGCTTTCAGCTTTCTGCGCTGTAAGTCATCATTACCTATTTGAAATACTAACAGGGGATAGTAATCCGTTTCCTTCACCAAGGAAGGAAGTTTTCTATTGATATCCCTCACTGAAGCCCCCGGCAAGCAGCAGACCTCCCTGTGGAGCGGGTCCGGTCTGCAGATGGGACCCTCCATTCCTTTAAGAAGGGAATCCCCTAAGACGATCACTCTCCTCTTTTTCTTGACAGAGGATGTTTTTAGGGCCCTCCGAGGATGCTGGAGCCTAGGGAATGTTTCCAGGCTGTGGGGACCATCTCCTTCTTCCACTGCTTCTTCCTGGGGAATAGGTTCTACCTGCAGCGTTTCATATTTATTTCTGAGGGCTATCTGGGGGTTAGTTGTCCGGGTGGGGGGAGCAGGTTTCCTGCGCCGGACAGGAACCTGCTGCCATCCCCCATCTCTTGTTCCCCCTGCCTCACAGATTATAGGATCGAGCTGCTCCGCCACATTGGCTCCAGCAGCCTGCTGGGTTTGTGCGAGGGCACTGCTCCAAAGATCTATGTCCCTCTCGCATTCCCTGATAGTCCTTAACCTGTTCACCTCCTCCCTCAGCTCTGCCACCATGTGAAGGAGTTCTGCGACTCGTGCACAGGTCCCACAAGTGTAGCCGGTACCAGAGGCACAGACTGGTGTGGGAGGGAGGCACTGCCTACAGCCCAGGGTCTGCGTGGCTGCATGGACCCACTGAGGCTCTGTCTGGGTGGCAGTATCCATCCTGCTCGCTGCAGCACCCGGAGCAGTTTTAATCTTCTGTCTGGTAGCCACCATGGTCAGCCACCAGCCTCTCCCTGAGCCCTTCCTGCTCGCCCTGACCGCTCGAACTGCCGCTCAAACTGCCCCTTTGTAATAACGTGCCCCGCTCCTCTTTGCCTCGCTCCTCTTTGCCTCGCTCCTCTTTGCCTCGCTCCTCTTTGCCTCGCTCCTCTTTGCCTCGCTCCTCTTCGCCTCGCTCCCAGTCGCCGTGCTCCCAAGAGACCGTTTAAATCTCCCGCGGTATCCGCCGGGACCGCCCCCTCCCGTCAGGCACCGCGCGGGACCGTCCGCTGCCGCGTGTCAGGAGCCGAGCACCGCCCGCCCCGCTCCCGTTTAGGTTTTCCTAGGCTTTTCCCGTCACAGGGAAGTGCCCCACCACCTCAGATGGCCACCCCACCGCAGTACTCACGGTCCTGCTGCTGGATGTCGCCGAAAAAGCGAAAAATCCACCAGCTGTCCTCCCTGGGGTGCAATGCCAGGGCATGCACAGCATCGGAGATCAGTGCTGCCATGAGGTGCTCTGGAATGACTCAATGAGAAGAGACTTGCACAGGAAATGAGAGAAAATACTCAGGCATTGAGTGCTGCCCACTCCTTTCAGCCCTGCTTCGACCACTGGTCAGTGTCAGAAGTTGCAGTAAGGATAACTGGGAGCTCTGATCCCCACCAGCTCTCTAGTGTCGTCCAGACACTCTGGACTGTTTTCCGGCTTGCTTTATTCAGGGTAGTGTGATGGGTGCCAAGGTAAAATGAGCATCGAAGATCCAACAGGACACACTGGGCCTAGAATCCTGGGCCTGGCCTCAGCTCACTTTTCTGTGCATTGAGTTAGTTCCTGATTTATTGCATCTTGCATTCTCCTAGGGACTATTCTCATCTGTATTATCTCCAGCAAGAGCTTTTGAGTTGATCCATGACTTTATGCATGTGCTAAAATTCCAGTTGTTGGCAGAGCTGCTGGCAGATTTCAAGCTCTGTCTCTAGCTGCTATATCTGGACCTTTTGTTCTTCACGCCCAGAGATACCTGTACAGATCTCCCTTTTGTCCACGTGGGCTAGATCTGACCTACTTCTTACTAGCAATCCCTTCAGTGTGTCTCTTAAGCTTCTCCTTCTTGCAGTTACGCAGCTCAAGTATCAGAGTTCACAGTTCCAGATGCGCTGTGCACTACATTGAGCAGTTCGGAAGGGCTGAACTGTTGGCTAAGAAATAGAGCAGTAGAAATTTCCATTGTTGGAGTGTTTGATGCTCCACTTCTGCTTAGACACCCCATAGGGAGCTGGGACAGCTTCAGCTCTAGGAGACCCACGGGGTTTGCTTATAAATGTACCCCAGTGTAGGTATGGTGAGGGGAAACCGAACCATTACATCCACTAGCTCATAACCAGGTTTGAGCTCCTGAGTTGTGCTGACAGCTCAAAAGGTTCTGTGGTAAAGGGCCATTGACAAAGACCTTTAATGATGTGGCTCTCGTTGCTGGCTTCGTTGCTGGCTGGCCCTGTCTGTATCTGTAGGAGAGTGCTGAGGGTGCTGTGCTAGTAGAAATTTTCATCAATCTATGGATGGCTTCTGAAGAGAAGCTATTTCAAGTGGCTTCCCACATAAGGGCTGATGGAACAGTATAGAATGGTCCTTCTCGGTCCTCTCAAATGTATACAACACTGAGCCCCATGGAGAAAGCACCCAGAGTCTCTCATGCAGCTTTCTCTAAGTAACTTTCTGTGTTCACTTGTTCCTTCTATTTCCCCTTCATCTGATGACTTTCTTGGCCTTGTAAGAAGATATTTGTGTGCCTGTGACTTTCCTATAATTTCACAGACTAGCTTCTGATTCTCAGGACTGGTTCTCAAAAACAGAGGAACAATGAAGATCTCAGAGTTGTGCTCTCTCCTCTATGTGCTTAGCTTGTCTTAACTGTTAAATGACCCTAAACATTTATTTTAACTCATCTTGCTTGTTCCTGAGTTCCTTCTGTCCTGATCTCAGTATCTCTTAAGTCCTTACTTTCTCAGGTCCTTCCTTTGCTTGAAAACACACTTGTAGCAACAAATTTCTCACTACATATTTAAACAGTGCTTGGCCATTACAAATTCATGGTGGCACTGGCACAGAAATATTGGTTTTTTTAATTCATTGAAGGACAGAGGAAGTGCTAACCAAACAGATTGCAGGGCTTTTCTGTTCATGGACATAGGATCAGTGTTTTAATTGCTTTCAAAGGTACCCCAAGGTACAACAGAATGCAACAGGACTGGGGAACTATACTCCCTTCTGTACCTATAAATGTTTCATAGAATCATGGAATGGTTTGGGTTGGAAAGGACCTTAAACTCCATCCAGATCCCACCTCCCTGCCATGGGCAGTGACACCTCCCACTAGGTCAGGTCACTCCAAGCCCCATCCAATCTGGCCTTGAACACCTCCAGGGATGGGGCAGCCACCACTGCTCTGGGCAACCTGGGCCAGGGCCTCACCACCCTCACAGGAGAACATTTCTCCCTGAGATCTCATCTCAATCTCCCCTCTTTCAGCTGAAAATCATTCCCCCTCATCCTGTCCCTCCACTGTGAGATTAGGTTCCCCTCCCAGCATTCCTGGAGACCCTTTCCATACTGGAAGCTGCTGTAAGGTCTCACAGAGCCTTCTGTTTTCTAGGCTGAACAACTCCAACCCTCTCAGACTGTCCTTGTACAGAAGCCGCTGCAGCCCCTGGATCATCTCCATGGCCTCTTCTGGACTCTCTCCAAAGATCCATGCCCTTCTTGTCCTGATGTGAGGACTCCAGAGCGTGGGGCTCCAAGTGGAGTCTCACCAGAGCAGAGCAAAGGGGCAGAATCCCCTCCCTTGTCCTGCTGCTCCTACTGCTTCGGATGCAGCTCTGGACATGGTGTACTGTTAAAGGCAGAAACTGAATATTTCATCATTATTTGAAGACATATTAGTCCTCTTCATAATTTGCCAGAGTGGATTAAACTTCCTTTTATATTACATTGGAGGCTTTCTCGAAAGCATCCTAAAAAGAACTCGTTTCATTAGCACACTGTTGATTTATTATTTATAATGACTGTTTACAAAACAGCCTGTGAAGACGATGAGGCCCGGGTCAGGTGACTGCATGTTTCTCCAGGCAGCTCCAGGCTCCTGAGCAACCTACACACTGGGGCTCTGCAAAACATTAGCTGCTGATTAGAGGTGATTTGCAATGAGAATTTAGAAGAACCAGTCCATCTCTGGTTTGAGGAATGCTGCTGTAGCTGCTGTTGCTGATTTGGGGACTGATATCAGCTGAAGGGTTTTGTCACGTAATCTGTGGACTGTCCTCACTTGCTCCTTTCTCAGGATACCATCGGCAAGACAAGGATTGGTGCAATCTCATACTGCCTCTCACTGATCCCTTCGTCTGAGCACCAGCCAGTTACTTTACTGGTCTGCTTAGCAGAGCCAGAAGTCATGTACCACCAATTCCTGACCCTATCCAGAGCCCCTGCCTTTTTAGCATCTTCAGCCAAACTGGTGGCATTGAGTCCTTCGGGCAAGAAAGGAGCCTGGTGCAGTATTGCACCTTCACTCTGCTTCTGTGTTGGAGGAGTCTCTGCTGTGCCCACTCTTTTTGACAATTTGCATATGTTGAGACTGAGAAGGAAAAGGTTGATGTGTGCTGGTCTTGATTCTCATGGTTTGGGAGATGTTTTACCTTCCAGTACTGAAAAGGGGCATAGAGGAAAGCTGGGGAGGGGCTCTTGATCAGGGAGGGCAGTGAGAGGACGAGAAACGGTTTTCAGCTGAAAGAGGGGAGATTGAGATGAGATCTTAGGAAGAAATATTTTGCTGTGAGAGTGGTGAAGCCCTGGCCCAGGTTGCCCAGAGCAGTGGTGGCTGCCCCATCCCTGGAGGTGTTCAAGGCCAGGCTGGATGGGGCTTGGAGCCCCTGATCCAGTGGGAGGTGTCCCTGCCCATGGCAGAGAGGTGGAATTGGATGGGCTTTGAGGTTCCTTCTAACCCAAACCATTCCGTGATTCTATGATCCACAGCAGCAGAAGTGGTGAGGCGTAGAACCACTGTTACAGCAGCGGTTGTTGGGCCTGCTGGTATTGGAGAAATGACTGAGGAGCATTGACTGGCACCAAGGCCAGCAACGGGGGGAGATTGATTGCTGTGCCACTGGAGGGGGGCTGCCGGGGCTCTGCCGTGTGCTCCATTACATGTTTGGCTGATGTTGTAGGTACTTTTCTCTAAAGGAATCAGGCCAGGTTGTGCACACGAGCTTTTTTAGGAGCAACTTTCTCTTCTTTTTATTCTGCTCCTCTGCCAACTTTGGTTTCAGTGAGCCACTCAAAATGTTGCACCCAGCTTTCTTCCCTTGGTTTTGAAGAGGAAAACCCCTTTCCCAATGGCACACACAAAGTCAGAAATCTGAAAGGCTGAAGCCAGTTATCTCTCCTGGGCCCAGGCTTCTGAGGCCCATTGTGGAGACAGAGGTCCTGGCCCCGTCAGGAGGACCTCACAATCTCTACAGGGCTCAGACAGCCACATCAGCTGCCATGTGGAGGTGAAACAAGAAGTGGCTGCTAATCATGAATCTGCCAAACAGGGATGAGAAAACACCTCCTAATTTTTTTTAGAGAACATAATTTTCCAATCCGGCAATGAAGAATTACCAAAGGAATTGGAACAATACTGCTTTAGCACAATATTCTGCTCTCCAACATTGCGCCTCTATAGTTGCCAAGGGAAGTCTTCGGACTTCCTGACACCCTGTGCCCTTCCAGTCTCTCTCTAGTAGTGTTGTAGTGCCTGCACAGCAGTGTACGATTGGTAGCAGTGAGGATTTCATGCACCTATGTGATGGGCACTTTGCATTTTGATGGGCATAGTAAGAACTTATTTTCTGGCAGATATCATGTTAGACCCACCCTTCATGGCCTCACAAAACCCACTGAGGGCTCTGACCCACTCATCATGTGGTACCCCACAAAGCTGCAGATTCCTCAGCTGGTGTTCTGCTGGTTTTCACTGAGTGCAACACCCAGCATTTAAACTGTCCCCTTTGGTTGTTCCCATCCTTTCATCTTTGCTGCTCTGACCTGCTGGCCAATTCTCAAGCAGCAGCACAAGAGCTCTGCCTGGCTGTCCTGCAGATTCGCAGGAGCAGTGGACATGTTACTGCCTGTCACCAACCCCTCTGTGTCCTCTGCACTGCTGGTGCAACTTGTCAGCTGCTTCCATGAAGCTGTGTCCTCTGGAACTGTCAGTGGAGGTGGTTTGATCTCATTTAATTGAACTGGCTGTTGAAATACCAGGGAGTTCCTGAAAAAGCAGCTAAAATCCAGTCCTTTTTCTTTAGATGTGCTGTCTGAATTCAACTTAGTGGATAGTTTGGTCTGCTCAGTCTTGGACTTTGTGCTGGGCTAGAAGATAATCTTTGCTGTCTTCAAACACACCTCCAGAACTGGTTGAAATTCCAGGAAAATCACATCCCTGCTTCGCTCCATTCTCAAATGAAGGTCTTAGCATGTTCAGTGGTGTGTAACTGAGAAATAAACCACTTGGATGGGAACTCAAGGGCAATGCTCTCTGCACAGGTACCTATGGCTCCTGAAGCTGGAGACAGAACATGGACTCAGGGCTTTGCATGTCAGATAGATTCACGTTCCCAAGTCAACGACCCCTCTCCTACGCTGAGAAGCTTCATTCAATTTTCACATGCCCCTGAGGAAGACACTGGGTTCCCCCATTGCTGCCATTCAGATGTGCTAAGTCACACTTGCGTCAGTTCTCCCAGCAGCCACAGCACCATCACTACAAGGCTTGGACTTCCCACAGTGGGAAGGACTCATGTCCACATAAAGATGGAAAGAGGCACTACCAGCTGAGGAGTCCAGGAGCTTTGCCTCCTCTTTCTGAGTCATTAAGTGTTTGCAAACACATTCATGACTCTTTGCATTGATGTTTTCAGAGTTTGTTCTCCATCCATTTATATTTTCTCATGTACATTTCCTGTTGGCTGGCTCACTTGTGCGTTGTAGAGTAAAGGCAGCACCACCAATTTAATCCCCTATATCTGCATTGAAGTAAATTCTCACAAAGTCACATTCGCTGTGTCTTGGTCATGCTGTACCATGCACAGGAGATCTGCACCTGTGCATCATCCTTGTCATTTCTGAGTTACTCAGTTAAATATAGCATCAATGCATGGGGGAGCCAGGCAGCCTGGTTCTTCCTGAAGATGTTATTTCTGTCAAGAATCAGCACATTTTTATTGTAAGGAAATCCCAGACTGCACAAGCACCCGGAGTGCTCTTTGTTGTTTTTGTTTTTCCAGACTTAAAGAGCCTTGGCACTTTTCAGCATAGAGAAGAGAAGGCTCTGGGGGGGGACCTTAGAGCAGCTTCTGGTACTGAAAGGGGCTTCAGGAAATCTGGGGAAGGGCTTTTGAGCAGGGAGCGCAAGGATAGGACAAGCGATAATGGTTTTCAGCACAAATTGAGGAGACTGAGATGAGGTCTTCGCAGAATCATAGAGTAGTTTGCGTTGGAAGAGACCTCAAAGATCATCTAGTTCCAACTCCCCTGCCATGGGCAGGGACATCCCACTAAATCAGGCTGCCCAAGGCCCCATCCAACCTGGCCTTGAAAACCTCCAGGGATGAGACATCCATAACTTCCCTTGGCAATGTGTTCCAGTGTCTCATCACTCTCATGGTGCAGAAATTCTTCCCTGTATCAAGCCTAAACCTGCCCCTCTCCAGTTTATACCCATTGCCCCTCATCCTATCACTACAAGCCTTTGTGCACAGTCCCTCCACAGCATTCTTGTAGGCCGCTTTCAGGTACTGGAAGGTCGCTATAAGATCTCCTTGGAGCCTCCTATTCTCCAGGCTGAACAAGTACAACTCTTTCAGCCTGTCGTCATATGGAAGGTGCTCCAGCCCTCTGATCATCTTTGTAGTCCTCCGCTGGACCTGTTCCAACATATCATTCTTATGTTGAGGATTCCAGAACTGGACACAGTACTGGGATGAGGTCTCACAAGAGAGGAATAGAGGAGATCTTAGGGAGAAATGTTTTGCTGTGAGGTTGGGGAGGCCCTGGCCCAGGTTGCCCAGAGCAATGGTGGCTGCCCCATCCCTGGAGGTGTTCAAGACCGGGTTGAATAGGTCTTTGAGTCCCCTGATCCAGTGGGAGGTGTCCTTGCTCATGGCAGGTGGATAGAACTGGATGGGATTTGAGGGTCCTTCCAACACAAACCATTCTGTGATTCCATGATTAAAGGATGAGTGGTCCATTAGAATGGCAGGAAATGGCCAAGTTGCATAGTAATAACTGGATTATGAGTTCCAATGACAAACTCTCACCTGTGCTGTTTATAATGTTGATTATTTAATTCCTCTGCATCTCCAGCTTCACTTCTCTTTTCCTCTTGCCTCACCCTCCTCTGACATTCTTCCCCATGTCCTCGTGTGCCTTCCAGCTCAGCCTGTGCATTGCCACTAGACACCTCCCATGTCATCCTCCTGGGGATGTGGGTTTGTCCTCATCCTACTGTTGGTTCTGCTTATTTACTCCATCATAACTCTCTGATGTGAGAACTGTGTACTACGTGGTGCCTAACCAATGAGGCCTACAATTGCTCGGTCTCTAGGAACCGCTGTAATGACCGTAGTGGAGGGGATGATTAATCAGGAAATGGTAAAGAAAATGCTTATAATAGAAGCATCTGAATTTCTGACTTTAATGGGAGGTACAAACTTCACAAACAAGGTCACGGAAAAGAAATCTCTTGATTTCCATCTTGAGGATAACTGAACATAAAACTTTAGCTCTGGGTCAGGAAGTCTCTAACCCCCAAACTATTGCAGACTGGAAGAATATCTTAGGGAAACGATTGTCCATGAGCATCTTGTCCTACATATTGGTTAGTCCTGGAGACAGACTGCTGAGCCGAGGTGGACCTTGTGCTAGCTGGTGCCACAGTTGTGGTCTGATTTACAGAACTTTGATGATGAAGACAGACAACAAAGTGCCCTGCTCGCACAGAATCGTAGAATAGCTTGGGTTGGAAGGGACTTCAAAGATCATCTAGTTCCAAATCCTGTGTGATGGGCAGGGACACGTTCCACTAGATCAGGCTGCCCATGTTGAGATGAGGAGCAAAGCACTGTCCCTGGTGTGCTTGGCTTCCCTCCTCTCTGCTTGCACTGGCCATGTCCTGTGGGAGCTACACCTGCATTCTTGGAGCAGATGGCAAAAACATCTCCCAGCCAGGACTGCCCCTTTCTTCTTGATCATAGTGCAAAAGCAGAGCCCAGCTCAGTCTGAAAGTCCTCTGTCTGCAGTGGAGAGTCTTTTCCGGTATTTAGAAGTTGGTGTGGGACCAAGCAGGGCACCGTGAGTGCCATACTCAGCCTGGAAAGTAAAGCAAAGTGACGTTGGCCAAAGCAGTCACAGAGGCATGGGAGGTCCTGCTCTCTGCACAGAGCAGGTTTCATATCTTCTTCCCATGGGAATTTCACCACCTACTTTCTCAACAACAAAGACAGTTCTTAGTGAGGTATTTTTTTCTTCTCCTTTGTTCTTGGGATTAGAAGCCACAAAGGTGACATGAGTGTGTTCATATATTTGTTAAAAACCCACAAACACATCACTGAGCCACAAGGACTGGTTTCAAACTGTGGCTTTTCAAGGGGCATATGACACAAAAAGCTGAAGGTGGTTAACAGAGCATGTACCAGCCACAGGTAGAAATAAGCAGCATTACTGATGAGCTCATTTGATAAAGCTGTTGCTGGTCACTGCAGATGCAGGCTAAGTCCAGACTTTTCAGCTTTTAAGTCCAGCATTTTCAGTTAGTGCTGCCAGGAATTATTGTAACCCCATCTACCTCTCATACAGCTTTCAGTAAGTCCTGAAGAGTCCTCACAGCATGGTATTATGTGCCACAGCTATCATTAACCTGACCATACATCACTAGCTGCTACCCAAGTAAACTGTTCATACTAATGCAAGTTGGTACCAAGACTTCACAGGCAGCATAGACCTTTCTTGTAGCTCCATGGCTTTTTGGTGTCCTGTGTTGTTGAAGCAATGATTAAATCGCCCATAACCGGTCCAGCTGGCCACTTCATGGAAGATACTTCCTGTCGGAAGGTGCTGAGGGTGCCCCATGAAATTGCACTTTGGAACTGGCTTATAATGGCATTCATATCCTTGAGCATTTTGCGTAATGAGAAGTAGGAAAGCAGGATGAGGTGAGGACTATATAAGGAAAGAAACCCAAATACAGTGGGTGTGTGGCCTCATCTGCCTGTTAGAGACAACACAGGATTGCACTGTCCTTCAGTCCTCCCATTAGAGAGGACTGGGGAACCGTGCAGGGCTCGGATACAGATGATTGCTAGGATCTGCTAAGCTAACAAAACAGCTGATCTCTTCCAGCATAGCTGAAGAATTGGGAAAGGAGGATCTGGGCTCAGGGTGTTTTCAAGACATGCAAGACATGTACCACTTGAAATGTGCCTAATCTCACTTCTGAGCCTGAGCAGAGACAAATTGAAGTGCGGGACTCACTCTGGGTTGGATCCCAGAGCCTGTGATTTGAAACTCAGTGCTCGTGGCTCCTTTTATGTGCTGCACTGGAAGGACAATGGTTGTTAAGGTTATAAGCATCAATGGCCAGTCCTGGGTTTATGGAATCATAGAAACATATCATAGAATCATAGAATCATAGAATCACTAGGTAGGAAAGGACCCACTGGATCATCGAGTCCAACCACTCCTAACAATCCCTAAACTATGTCCCTCAGCACTTCATCAAATCATAGAATAATTTGCTTTTGGGTTCTGCAAAGCTCATCTTTAGCAGAACTATCATGCCTGGTGTTGCACATGGAGAGTGGGCTAAGCCTGGAGGAGTGCAGGATCTCCACCGCAGCTGTGCGTCAGGGGCACTTCACAGCCCCTCTGTCATGGTCCATGCATGATCAGCTCTTTCCTTAACTGCTTACCTGGAGGCAGCAGAATCTCAGGGCTCCTCTAAACATAGTGCTGATCCAGAAGACATTAAACCATTATCGCTGTGTCTCACTCCATCAACATTTTTTTTTCATTCTGTATTAAAAATCCTACTATGGTTTTTAGCACAAAAGGGGAAAGAAGAGAACCTTCTATGTTCAGGACATTTGGGACATCACTAGAATTTCATCCATCTGTGATTGGCCCTCAGACCGTCATACTCAATTTATTTCTCAGCCAAAGTTTTTCAGCCATCTGCTCAAGTGGAACAGCTTCCAGCATTTATTCCCAATAGTGCTCCTCTGAGGGAGCGCATGGATTTTCTCCAGTACGACAGCATCACTATTTTCCAAAAAAGCCCTCAGCCCCAGCCTGCAGCGCCTGGTGGGGAGCCCTCCCTGCTCTGCACCCCGACCTTGAATTTTAAGCAATTGATCAAGAAAACACAGAACTGTTTCTTTTCCACTTAGCATTACTGAACGTGACTGATGTTTTTTAAAAGGCTCCTCTGCAGTGATGTTAATGAGGTCGCCTTGTATATTCAGCTTAAAACGGTGTCACTTCAGCTTCTTTTATGTCAGCAATCAACAATCACAACAAAAAATACACAACAGCCCATCCGTGGATCTGCTTGAGGAGCGGTGGGGGGCTTCTGGCAGGCGACTGGAGCAGATAACGCCTCGCAGTCCACCTGCTGCCAGCAGTTCAGTGGTGGAGCCTCCCTGATTGTCTGATAGAGCATCAACACAATGATGTCCGGAATTATTATCTCCTTAATTTGTAAAAAAAAAAAAAAGGTAGGAAAAAAGCGCCAGATTTTTCCAGACATCCTATTGAAAGTGGCCCAGGAAAGGACTTCAAACTGGGAGCAGCAGAAAAATAAAAGTCATTTCTCTATATGAACAGAGGGGAGGGTGTGCATCCTTAGAGATTTGTTTGCAGGGCTCAGAGACCCACTTGTGTTTCTGCTGCCTAAAGTATTCCAACCCGTCAGCTAAGCTGTGAGAGTGGACTACCTCTGGATTTAAAAGGCAGGTAAAACACACTTGAGGCAGGAACATGAGGCAGGTGCATCCGGGGCTTTGGTGATGTACTTAACAGAGCTCACGGCATTTCCAAACAAATCACTTGGCATCTCTGAACAGAACATCACTTTCCTCATTTGTGAGCAAGGATGAATTTGGTGACACATCTCACAGGCTTCATCAGAGCTTATGAAGACATAAAGAATTAGCTTTTTACCAAACACTTTCACATATGAATAGAGATCAGACTGATTCCTCAATTAGCCGTTATATTAATCAATCTATAAAAGAAATACTGTTGTTATTATTTCTTTAATATGTACTTGGTATTTCACCTATCCAGATTATATGGGTATGGAAGGAGAACTTCTCCACCCCTCACCAGCAGTGCCCAAACATGATGACAGAGAGCATCCTCAAATCCTGAAATTGACTGCCATCATGATGCAAGTATCCTTTTCCTGTGAGGATCTGTGGGTGAGCCTCGATCTGTGCCTGGGAAGTCCAAGTCCAGACTTAGATTATATAATAACTCAGGTCAGCAGGGACCTCAGGAGGTCTCCAATTCAAGCCCTGCTCAGAGCAGGACCAGCCTAGATCAGGTTTCTTGGGGCTGAGTACCTCAATGGATGGAGACTACATGGCCCTTCTTGGCCTTGTCTTGGTATTTGACACGTTGACACGGTAACTGAGCTTAATTGCCCCGACATGGGACCTCAACCCACAGTCTCTGCTAGGGTTTGGAAGCTCAATTTAAATCCAGCCCTAGGTTTTCAGCCTCTGCCTGACCTACTTTGTAGATATATCTGTTTCCATTATGGTCTTGTGCATGGAACTTGAACTATGTTGTAGCCTTGTTTCCAGTCCTGCCTCTGGCCCTCTCTCCTGCTGCTTGTGACTAGACTTCCTGGAGGGACTCTGGACCTGGTCATTGCCTGTCCTTATCTGGGACTGTTGATGGACACTTTTACCACCACTATGCTTTGCTAACTCTGGTAAGGTCTGCAGGACCGTGCCATGGTCAGCAAGAGCACTGGCTGTGCTCCGGTCACCCTTTGCTCCTAGCTCATTCCCCCTCACGGAACAGCTCTATTTTTGCTTTCTGTCATGAGTGGAAAACATTTTTCCTTGTTTGTACTGGGAATTTTCTGCACTTCAGCCTCACCAAGTGCCTCTCATCCTTCTGCCCAGCACTTTCAAGAATACCGCCGTCTTTTCTACCCTTTCCTTCAGGTAGTTGACAAAAGCAGTTGGGTCTTCTGCTTGCTTTCCTCTGGGCTGAACAAGCCCAGCTCTCTTCGCTTCTCCTTGACCCTCTTGTATTTCAGCCCCTCAACAATACTGGTGGTCTCTGCTGGACCTCCTCCAATCTCTCAATGTTGGTTTTGTTCTAGGAAGGCACAAAGTGGACCCAGTGTTTCAGATGCAGCCTTGGAAGTGCCAAACAAGACTGTGTCCTAGGGTGCATCAAGTATTCCATTGGCAGCTGGTCAAGAGAGAGGATTGTCCTGCTCTTCTCTGCACTGGGGTAGCCCCATCTTGAGCACTAGGTGCAGTTCGGGGCACCACAGGATAAAAAGGATATAAACCAGCTAAAAAGCGTCTGGAGGAGGGCACAGAGTTGATGAAGGTTTTAGAGGGGAAGCTGCATATAGTCACTGTGTCTCTTCAGCCTGGAGGAGATGGGGGGGGACGACCTTATCATGATTACAGCTTCCTCACAAGGAAAGGAGGAGGAGCAGGTGCTGAGCTCTTCTCTCTGATGACCAGTGTCAGGACCTAAGGAATGGCAGGAAGATGCCAGGAGAGGGCTAGTTTGGACATTAGGAGAAGGTTCTTCCCCCAGAGGTTGGTGGACCATTGGAGGTCCCTGGGGAAGCAGTTACAGTACAAAGCCTAACAAAGTTCCAGGAGCATTTGGCGAATGTCCTCAGTCCTGCTGTGTGAATGCTGGGGTGTCCTGTGCAAGGACAGTTGGACTCAATGATTCCTGTGGGTCCCTTCCAACTCAGGACATTCTATGAGTCTATAATTTGAAGTTACCTCTTCCCCTGATGTGCTGTCTACACTCTTGCTAACACAGCTGAGGGTATAGTTAGGCTTTGCTTTAAACATCATATTGGCTCCTGTTCAGCTTATTATTTACCAGAAATCCCATCTCCTTTTCTGCAGAGCTGCTTTCTACCAAGCTGCTTTCCAGCCAGCCAACCCCTAGTCTTTCCTGTTCCTTTCTGAGGTTATGCCATTAGGACTGAGCACTTGCTGTTGGTGTCTGCCCATTTCTTCAGTCTGTTGAACCTCTCTGAAGAGCAGCTGCAGCCTCTTGGGTGTTGAGTGCTTCCCTCCCAACTGCTTCCTTCGGTGCAATCTGAAAACTTCCTGAGTGCACTTTGCCCAATTACCCAAGTCATCAGGAAAGCTGTAAACCAGTATTGGCCTCAGTACCAGTCCCCTTAGGATCTCATCAGTAATGAGTTGCCCAGTGGACTTTCATAGAATCCCAGAATGTTTTGGCTTAGAAGAGACCCTTAAAGGTCATCCAGTCCAACCCCCTGCAATGACCAAGGCCATCTTCAATTCAATCAGGTTGTCCAGATGGGACATCCACCACCTCTCTGGGCAACATGGGCCAGTGTTTCACCACCCTTAGCACAGAAACTTTCTGCCTTATATACAGCCTAAATCTTCCCTCTTTCAGGTTAAAACCATCCTCTTTTGTCCTACTGCAACAGGCCCTGTTAAAAAGTCTGTTTCCATCTTTCTCATAAACTCCCATTGTGAAAGGTCACAATGAGGTCTCTTATACTGTGGATTGTCACTCTATGAATGCAATAGTCCAACCTATTTTCCAGCCGTCTTCTTTTCTATTTATCAGGTCCTTGTGTCCCTGTTCTGGCTATAAGGAGAGTGCGCATTGAAGGATTTACCTCAGGCAAGAGAAATCACTTCCACTGTTCTCTTATCCATGCCTTATCCACGCATCCAGTTTTCTTGCCGTTCAGAGTAGTCAGGTTAGTCAGGCACGATGTGCCCTTTATAAATCCTTACTGGCTGTTCTTTCTTCTCATTCAAGCACTTCGCAGTGATTGCTGGGAGGATTTGCTCCATCACCTTCTCAGTGACAGAGGTGACATGGCAGGCTGTAGCTCACCAAACTCTCCTTCTTGCCCTGCTCAAAGCTGTGTGTGATGCTTGCCTTTTCCCACTAATCAGGAACAACCTGATTGATGTGATCTTCCAAAGAGATCAGACAGGAGCCTTGCCATGACATTGTTCTCCTTTGGCATCTTAGAGTGTGTCCCAAACAGTGGGATAGGCTTTTGTATATACAGATGGCTCAGGTGTGTCCTAAGTCAATCTTTCTCTAGCATGGATAATGATTGAGTGCTACAGACTCTGCTGCTGCGACCATGGCCTTGGGAGGCTTGAGGGCAAATCTCAAAAATAACTATCAAGTCAGAGAAGGCTTTGAGTACTTCAGCTACTCTGTTGTCATTAGGTCCTGCCCCAGTGAGCTGCAGGGCAACCTTTTCCTCAACCTTCCTTCTGTGGGTTCCCACTGCAGCTAAGCTATGTCTGTGTTCCTCATATGACTTGGTCAATGCCTCTCCAATCTTCCCAGCTTGTCTGTGCCCACTTCAACCTTTTGTGTACTTCCTCCTTGCATCTGAGCTCAGTGAGGCATTCTCTGATTAGATTCTGCCCCACTCGCTTGACTTCCTCTGGACAGCAATGGCCTAATTCGTGTGCTTGGAGGAGGTGGTCCATGAAGATGTACCAGCTGTCTTGGCCTCTTTTCCCCCCAAAAGAAGTCTCACACAGGATATTGCTAAGCAGATCCCCAGGGAAACTGAAACCTGCTCTGCATCTGGTGCTGGGGTTCTGCTACATGCCTTGCACCCTTATTTCAGTAGATGAACCTCTGCCATTTCATAGTTGTTACAACCAAAGCTGCCCTCAGCCTTCCCACTGCAGACCAGCTCTGCCTGGCTTGTGAGTCACGGCTCCAGTAGAGCATTCCACCATATTACTTCAGTGATTACATCAAGGAAATGGTCCTCAAGGCACTCTGGAAGTCTCCTGGACTGCTTGCATCCAGCCCCACTGCGGTTCAAGTGGCAGGGAGGCTGAAGTCCCCCATGTGTACCAGGGCATACATCCACCAGGCTTTGTTCAGCTGGGTTCAAATCAGTCGATCCCAGATGGACGTTGTCCTTCCTGGAGCAAAAGCTTTTCCATTGCACTACTACTGCTTACAGAAAAGTTTCATCTACAGGTTATGTTGATCTTGCAGCAGGAATGGTCTGTGCATACAGCTGCTCCTTTATCTAGAGACTCCACATATCCTTGTCCAAATAGACAGCATGGCAGAAAGACGAAGGAAATTCAGACCACCAGGGATCATTGGTCTGAAGGAACAGAAAGTTGGATGTTACAGTGGTTTGGTTAAACTTCACTTAAAACAGTTGTGTGGATAGTCCTGCTCATAATGGAAAAGAACTAAGTTTGATTTAGTCTCATTTATTGTGGACATGAGGTATGCCAGGATAAGTGGAGGCTACTTGGATTTCTGCTTTAGGGGGGACTTGCAGTCCCCGAGTCCTTGTGTTCAGAGGTCTCCGCACGGTAAGCCTTGTAACAATGATGTGTGTCCACATCTCTGGCCCTTTGCCAGCATGAGAAGACCATTTCATCTCCTTGTTACTTCCTAGAGTGTTCTGCTTCTCTACAGCAATACAATGATCATTTCTGGTATTTCCCCAAATTAGCTGCTCAGATCCTCCTGTTCTTTGTCACCGTTACAGCCTCTCAAGGCTCCTGAACTGACCTGAACAGTTCAGGGTTCATTCCCTGCTGCAAGGACTTTACTGTGGGAAGTGAAGAATAAGACAAGAAGCAGTCAGGGCAGAGAGATGGGAGCGTGCAGGAAGCAAGGGTAAGCTTTCTGCCAGCAGCCATGAAACGTGCTCTCTGTCTCGCATTGTTGCTGTAGCCTTTCAACCCAGAGAGTCCATGGCAAAGCTGGGACACCATCCAGTCAAACACTAGCTGCACTACCCACATCTGCAAAGCAGTTTCAAGAAGCAGAGAAATCTGCCAAACACAGTGAAGAAGATTTTGACGTCCTCTCTGCCCAGGGGACTCTGCTCACACCCTGCTCATGCATCTGATTTGCTGGAGAGTTCGCCTAATTTCAGCAAAATTTCCATTCTTATTGGGAAATGGAAATGTTCCCACTTTTTGGTCTGGTTAATTTGCAGCAAGTTGAGGCAAAGAAGGGACCTGGCTGCTGCCTCTCCTCTTCCATCAGTGATGCCATCTACCGATACATTTTGCTGCTCTCTTCTTTTACAGGCCTGCAGCAATTCACTGTGGGCATCCGGACAGCAGAGCAGATGTGTGTTTGGGTCTGTGTTGCATGTTTCACTGAGGGACACCTCATTCTGGGAAAGGCCAGCTTCCCACTTAGCAGCCAGCATCCCCGTCTCATCCTCCCAGCCTGACAGCTTTATAACAAGTGTGAAACAGGGTTTGAGCTCATACCCCAGCATCTGCAGGAACATCTTCACCAATGCTCCCACAAAAACATTAAAGGCAGCTTCCAACTCTTCCTCTCCCTCCCTCTTCTCACACAGCAGTCCATTCCTTTGTGTGCAGGCAGAGCAACAACAACAACAACAAAAGAATCGATATGAAGGTTCTTCCTCCTCCTCCTTTGCCACTCTTCTTTCCAAAAGCTTCCTTTGAGGCAAAAGAAGCAAAGAGGAACCAGATACTCAAGGAGGTGAGCTTGCCTTTGCTGTGGAAAGATGGCTTTGAACCACATCAGACCATTTCTGCTCAGTGAAGAGAGCGCTACTCACATTGTCCTAATTGAGTCGCATATGATTTGTAGCATCATATTCTGGTCTGAGTTTCTCACATTACCCCAGTACAAAGCAGGACTTAATTTCTTCCCGTAGTGCTAACAGACTGCTCCTCCAGCTCCCAAGTGATTGGGAATGGAAATCAGGATATTGGAGCATCCTCCTGACCCTGGTGCAGTAGATTGTCCTGCAATAATTTTCCCCTGATATTGCGGTCTAATCTGGAATATAAGAGCTGGGTCCTGGGTCCCCTCTGTAAATTTAGGGACTCCCGGTGGCTGATTAAGGTAAAAAATGAAACCAACTATTGATCTAAAAGATATTTAATCTCACAAGCAAAAATCTTGGGAATAGGAAAAGTGTCAGCTTATCAAAGCCTCAGTAGGAACAATGAGAAGGAGGAAAAAAAAGGAAAAGAAGGAAATAAAGAAGAACTAAAAGAAAAATGGTAAAGAAACACTACTCCAAGGCTCCAGCACTGAAAGGATCCTTTCAGAATGGTGGGCACACCAATGGCCCCTTTTCCAGATATTATTTATAGTTTTTGGTAGGCCTGGGCAGCGCTTCTTCTAGGAAAGTTCGGAAACTGAGGGGTTTTTTTTTGGGGGGTGGGGGTTGGGACTTCTTCCAAGGGGGCTCTTTGGGCAGCAAGTGCAGCTGGGCTGCTTGCAAGAGTGAGATAAGGTGTTGAAGGACACTGCCTCTGCTACAGTCTCAACCATGATTTAAGGCAGCCAAAGCAAGTGATTTAAGGCAGCCAGAAAGAATCAGTCTCGTACATCTCTCTTGCAGGAACCTGCATGTCCCTGGAGGAATGTATATCAGAAAACATGGGTACATACTTTGATTGCTGCACACTGGCTGAGGTAGTAACTGCTCATCTACGTGTTTCTGCCCAACGTTAAGTCAAGTAATTCCTGTATTCCTCTCCTTGGTCTGTAAGCTATTTGCTGTCCAGTTTGTGTCCAGGTACCGTGTAGTGACTCACTGAGAGCCACCCGAAATGTGCCCTGGCACAGCACTCTTCACCTTACCTGCCTAGTGCTTTTTCCATGTGGCACCTCCACTTTCCCCTGGGATCTGCCAGGTGGGCTCCACTGGAAGCATCCCCTTTCCTCTCTCTCATAGCAGCACCGTTTTGCATTTGGTTTCTCTGCTGTTGAAGTTCCTTGATACAGTCCTTTCAACGTGCCCTTCCACTTCAAACAGGTTTGCGTATTGTCTGTGCACACTGGTACAAGGACTCTTTTGCAGTTGCAAAACATCTGTAAGAACATGTACGGAAGAGTTCACACAGCAAATAACCAAGTGTAATTATTTTACTTAACACAAGCTAAGGAGCAGCTCTAACACAATCTTTCATTAGCATCTGAACTGCTGGTCCTTTCTCTTTTGATCCAAAACATCAGATAATATTTAGGTTCCTAAAGAATTCTTTTTTTTTTTAATAGGAAGGGAAAATATTAATAAGAACTACTGGATCAATCCATTTTATTGTGATAAATACAATACAGCTATACTCAAAAACCAGGATACAGTTTAGGTGCTCACCGCTTCCCAGAACCTGTCCTGTGCACTCAGTCCTCTTCCTGAGACTCTGTCCTCAAGCTCCTTCCCAGGGCCATAAGAGACTGCCTCTTCTTCAGGCTTTTTCTCGATTACTTGTGCTGCCAATTCCACATGACACAAAATAATAATCTTTGTGTTTGAGTTAAGCTACCTGGATAGGTTCTTCACAGTGCTGCCAGTACTGAATGATGGGGTCCAACATCTCCTGTTGGTGCTCAAAGGCATTTCTTCTGTTTCCCTGGGCCAGGTCTGTGAGCATCTATAAATCAAAACCTACTTGATGAAAGTAAATAATACATATATTGTGGCCCTGAAGAGAAGAACTTGAGGTTCTGGGGGATGAGAAGCTCAGCTTGGGTTGGCAATGTGCCCTCACAGCCCAGAAAGCCAAACGAGTCCTGGGCTGCATCCAAAGCGGTGGGACCAGCAGGGCAAAAGAGAGGATTCATAGAATCATGGCAAGGTTTGGGTTGAAAGAGACCTTAAATGCCATCCAGTTCCAACCCCGTGCCATAGGCAAGAACAGGATGAGGTTGTTGATCCCACTGGGTCAGGTTGCTCCAAGCTCCACCCAACCTGGCCTTGAACACCTCCAGGGATCGGGCATCCACAACTTCCCTGAGCAAATCGTTCCAGTGTCTCCCCATCCTCATTGTGAAGAATTTCTCCCTAACACCTAGTCTAAATCTTCCCTCTCCAATTTAAAGCCATTCCCTCCCTGTCCTTCCACTCCATGCCCTTGTAATAAGCCCCTCCCCAGCTTTCCTCCAGGTACTGGAAGGCTGGTATATAGTGTCCCTGAAGCCTTCTGTTCTCCAGGCTAAACCCCAACTGTCTCAGCCTGTCCTCGTGTGGGAGGTGCTCTAGCCCCCTGATCATCTTTGTAGCCCTTCTCTGGACCTGTTCCAACAGCTCCATCTCCTCCTTGAGATTCCAGAACTGGACACAGGACTCCAGTTGAGGTCTTACAAGAGCAGAGAAGGGCAGCAGAATCCCCTCTTTGCCCTGCTGGTTCCACTGCTTTGGATGCAGCCCAGGACATGGTTGGCCTTTCGGGCTGTGAGCACACATTGTCGGCTCATGTCAAGCTTCTCATCAATCATTACCCCCAAGTCCTTCTCCTCAGGGCTGCTCTCAATCACATCATCTCCCATCCTGTATTGAAACCACAGATTGCCCTGACCCAGGTGCAGGACCTTGCACTTGGCCTTGCTGAACTTTATAAGGTTCTCACAGCCCCACTTCTCCAGCCTGTCCAGGTCCCTCTCGATGACATCCTGTCCTTCTGGTGTTGTAACTGCCCCACTCAGCTTGGTGTCATTGGTAAACTTGCTGAGGATGCACTCGGTCTTGTTGTCTAGGTAATTGATGAAGATATTAAAGAGCACTCATCCCAGTAAGGACCCGAGGGATAGTACTTGTCATGGATCTCCATTGACCACTATTCTCTGAATGAAACCATCCAATCAATTTCTTATCCACCAAACAGTCCACCCATCAATTCCATATATCTCTACAATTTAGAGACAAGGAAGTCAAAGGCTTTACAGAAATCTAGATAGATCACATCCGCTGGTTTTCCCGTGTCCACTGCTGCGGTTACCCCATCATAGAAAGCCACTAAGTTGGTCATACAGGACTTGCCCCTGGTGCTCCATGTGCTTTAGCATGTCTTCTAGGAGGATCAGTTCCATGATCTTCCCAGCACAGAGGTGAGGCTGACAGTAGTTCCCAGGGTCATCTTTCCCACCCATTTTGAAAATGAGGACAATGTTCCCCTTCCTTCAGTCACCAGGGACTTCTCCTGACTGCCAGGACTTTTCAAATATCATGGAGAGTGGCTTGGTAACCACATCAACCAATTCCCTCAGGACTCTGGGATGCATCTCATCAGGTCCCATAGACTTATAGATGTTCAGGTTCCTCAGGTGGTCACGAACCTGATCCTCCTCCACAGTGGGAGGGGGTTTACCCCCCCTGGTCCTCCTCTTTTGGACCATTGTCCCAGGAGGGCTGGGGAGAACATTTGTCAGTGAAGACTGAAGAAAAAATTTGTTGAGTACCTCAGCCTCTACAACTGTTGATACGAGGTCACCGTTTTCATCCATCAGTGGAAGTATGCTTTTTTTACCTTCACAACTGGGCAGTGTCCCTATACTCTTCCCAGGTTCCCTGTCCCTGCTTGCACTGCCTGTACAGTTCCCTCTTGTTCTTCAGTTTGACCATCAGGTCTCAACTCAGCCATGCTGGTCCCTTCTCTGCCTGATTTCCTACATAGGGGATTCTGCCCCTCTGCTCTGCTTCTGTGAGACCTCACGTGGAGCCCTGCATTGAGTCCTGGTGCCCTCAGCAAAGGGGGGACACGGAGTTCTTGGAGTGAGGCCAGAGGAGGCCATGAAGATGATCTGAGGGCTGGAGAACCTCCCGTATGAGGAGAGGCTGAGAGAGTTGGAGCTGTTCAGACTGGAGAAAAGAAAGTTGTGGGGAGACCTTAGAGCAACTTCCAGCACTGAAAGGGGCTCCAGGAAAGCTGGGGGGGGGGTGGGGGGGTGGCGGCTCTGGATCAGGGAATGCAGGGATAGGATGAAGGGGAATGGTTTTCAGCTGGAAGAGGGGAGATTGAGATGAGATCTTAGGGAAAAATGTTTTTCCGTGAGGGCTGGGAGGCCCTGGCCCACGTTGCCCAGAGCAGTGGTGGCTGCCCCATCCCTGGAGGTGTTCAAGGCCAGGTTGAGGCTTTGAGGGACCTGTTCTAGTGGGAGGTGTCCCTGCCCATGGCAGGGGGTTGGAACTGGATGGGCTTTAAGGTCTCTTGTGACCCAAAAGATTCCATGATTCTATGAATCTAAGAATATGTTCTAGTATAGAAATATCTCCTTTTAGAAGACCCCATGCAGTATGGAATATCAGTTCTTTGACCCCATTGTGAGAGGAATGCCTTTCAAACGATTGTGAGGAGTAAGCATCAATTCCTGACTGTCTAAAGGAGGAGGAGTTTGTAGGTAAAATATAAGATAAGAAACCAGCAGGTCTGGGGTCTGTACTTGACCAGCTGTGGCCTTTATGAGGAATAGGATCTTTCAAGAGCATTCAGCACTAGTCCAGTACTTCTGTGAATGAAACTGCCTCTGGTCGTGACCAAGAGACAACTCTGTGTGTCTCTAAAATGCATCAGACTCTTCTGCTCCACTGTATAAATCAGCACTACTGAAAAGCCCAAGGACCAACCAGACCTGCAGCACTGCCCAGTGCTGGGCAGATGGCAGGACATCTCCTGAGACTGAATTGCAGTGCTTTGGAGATGGTGGAGCCAAAGGCAGCTGGGAATGGTTGGGCATTTCCCAGCATGAGGCCCATGATACATGGCTGAGCAGTCTTGGATGGAGGCAGCGGGATTTTCCCACCCTCCAAAGGACAGCTTCCAACTCTGAGGGTATTTTTTCCACCATAGGGTTGGGATTACCTGTGAGCTGTCACCTGGGGTCTCGTGTCAGGGAGGTGATCTGTTTTCAGGGCTGGACACCCTTTCAAGGAAAAATCAGGACTCCCAAAGCTGAGGCTGTCCCATTCATCAGTTGTCTTGCCAGTACAAGGCTTTCACAGCCCCATGAGAGATTTAGGCCGCTTGAAATGGGTCCTGATCCCTCAAGTGATCTGGTGACCTGTGGCTGGTGAGCTCAGTTCTACAGGCGGATTTTGATTTTCCAAGTTGCTCACTGCTGTTTGCCCTCAGCAAATAGATCAGGTCTGCTTGCTGCGAACATTTTTGTGTGCTGTTCGATAGCTGCAGCATCCTGGCCTGGAACTGAGGGCGGTTCAGTAGGAGACCAAGTTCCTCCCAGCGCCAGCTGCAGCCCTCAGTCCACGCCTGCACGGGTCCCTGCCAAACTGCACTGAGAGTACAAAGGAGAAGAAAGAAACTGGCTCCTCGGCTGGTATTTGTTCACTTTACAAAGCCTCTTTTGCAGTGTTTTCTATCCTAGCGTTGCCAGCCTGTCCCAGTGCAGAGCCCAGGGGAGAATGGAGTCAGAGAGACAGTGTCTGGGTGTCTCTTTGAGCTGGCACTGAATGCGGACACCGGCAGCGCAAGACTGCAGCGCCCATGTCAAGAAGTGTGACCAACAGGGCCGTGGAGCAGGTTCTGCCCCTCTATTCTGCTCCTGTGGGATCTCACCTGCAGCCCTGCATGCAATTCTGGAGTCCTCAGCACAGGAAGTGCAGCTGTTGGAGTGAAGCTAGAGGAGGCCGTGGAGATCATCTGAGGGCTGGAGCACCTCCTGTATGAGGACAGGCTGAGAGAGTTGGGGTTGTTCAGCCTGGAGAAAAGAAGGCTGTGGGGAGACGTCATAGCAGCTTCCAGTGCTGAAAGAGGCTTCGGGAAAGCTCTGGATTGGGGACACACACACACATGTGCGCGCGCGCCAGGAATAAGATGAGAGGAAATGACTTCCAGCTGAAAGAGGGGAGATTGAGGTGAGATCTTGGGGAGGACCTGGTCCAGTATTGCCCAGAGCAGTAGTGGCTTGCTCCTTCCCTAGATGTGTTCAAGGCCAGGTTGGATTGGGGCTTGAAGCAACCTGATGCAGCAAGAGGTGTCCCTGCCCATGTCAGAGGGGTGGGACTGGATGGGCTTTAATGTCCCTTCCAGCCCAAACCATCCTCTGTTTCTCTTCTACAATTCTAAGTAGTTCCTGTGCTGGAAGCTTGCTCTGTAGCCAGGGATGTGACTTTTCTGGCCCATGCTCAAAGCTCTGTGTGCTCCCAGGGGCAGGAATTTACCATTATCTGGAGCTGTCGTGGGTGTAAAAGCTGAGGGAACCTCCCCTTCAGGTCTTGCAGTGGGTCCCTGTGCCTGAGATCACAGATTGCCCTCCTGCACACCCCAGCATGCCCAGCAGCTCTCTAGAGGAGAAGCACAGCTGGATGATGGGAAGCGATGGTCTCCGCTGTGCAGCAGAAGCCTGCAGCAAGTACGCACACATGAGGCTTGCTGATGCACAGGTGTCTTTATTCCGCATTTCTAGTTTTGGTCACTGGCTTAAGTGATGCAAAAGATGGTTTCCCACTATATTTCCAGGGTGCTTTTATAGAACAATGTTTTGCTTTGTTTGGCCTTCCATAGAGCGTGACTCATCTTCTGTCTAGCCTTTGTCTCCAGGCAAGGCTGAGAGCCTGGGGACATCTCCAGTGAGGTGCAGCGCCTTCACGCAGCCCTTGTTCAAGGCAGCTTGCTCGTATAAATGATCAGCATCACGCAGCCCCCCCGTGGGCTTTGAATTTTAACCTTGTTGGTTGTAGGGAGGGGCCTGATGGACTTTGTAGCATAACGATCTGCCTCTGATGGGCAAGGCACCGGTCCCAAAGGGAAGAACAAAGGAAGATGTGTCTGATTTGAGGGGGAAAGGCCAGTGCTATTTATTTTCCAGCTCTGAGGAAGACAACGGGGGAGGGGGGGCAGAGCCCAGGACAATTAAAATATTGGCTGAACGTGGATGACACCTCAGAGATGGGTCTTTTTTATTTTAAAGCCTGCAGTCAGGGAAACAAGCTGACACCATATGAGATTTTAGAAGTAGAGCCGAGAAGAGGCCCCATGCGTGGTCACTCCAGTACAAATCAAGACTGGGCTCATGTCCACTGCTGGCTTCCCTGCCAGAGGCTTGGGCTGTGCCCCTCAGCAAGATGCTCAAGTAGAAATGCACAGTCTATTTCTCTCTTCTGAGGCTGCCTCAATGCACAGCCCAAGATCTCTGCCCCACCTCGTTACTGAGTACCTAGAGGATGCAAAGGCTCTGGGCTGAGGGGTGCTAATTGGCACAGAGTGCACGCTTTATCTCATCCTTTGTCTTCCCTTGGGTTAAACACTGTTGCTGACGTGCTCCGCAGCCACTGAAGGTACCAGGAGATGTGCTGTGGGTTTTAGCAGCAGGCGGTATGTCTAGAGGGGGGGCCGCCACTGCTTACGAGGCAGAGGATGTGGAGATGGAAGGCAGTGAGGCGTGGAGACCGTTGCAGTGTGGTGGGGGACAGCAGAAGCGATATGTCAGGCTTTGGGGTTGCGTGTTCCTCCTCCTGCCCGAGGAAGGCAGGGTGTGGAGCCTGCCAACACAGAGTCTGCCAGACCACTGTCTGCAGGGACAGGAGTGGGAGGGGGTGCAGGGACAATGATATCTCCTCCTGGCAGGGCTCTTGGTCCTGGGAGAGATGACAGAGGTGGAGCCTAAGGAAACCCTTCTCCCAGCCCGTGACACAGGAAGGAGGGATGCTGCTTGCACTGGTGGGAGGTTTTGTGGTGGCCCAGGAGGGACCCCACCTCGGGCAAGCATGCTGCGGAGGGAGGAAAAGCTCCAGCAGAGGAGCTGACAGGGCAAAGCTGCTGGCAGGCGGCTGTTGACAGGGTGGCTGCAGCACTGCAGCATCAATTAACCTCCGGGGAACTTCTGCCAGTGCCACTGAGGCATAGCAGCGGCTCTGCTGTAGCCAAGCGTTGGGGTGCAAGCCTGCTGCGGCGCCGCATGGAAGGCTGCAGCCAGACTACAAAAGCCCAACGAGGAGCCAGCCACCTGAGCCGAAGTGCCTCTGTCTCACTCGCCAGCCTGCGCTAAGTGCTTTTATCTCCTCTCCTTCTGTTTACGAGGGTGGCTTTCTCCTTCGTGCGTGGCAGTGTCGCTGAATGCTAATGGAGAGTGAGTGGCGGCTGCCCTCCGCAGTCCTTGGCAGGCAATTTCCTCAGGGCCAGGCCCCCTGCTCTGCTGGCTTTTGCTGGCTCTGCAGGGAAAGCGCGACCACCATCCTGCACCCCTTGCCACCAGCCTTCCAGCCCCAGCTCCAACCCAGCTCTGTGGGGCTGCAATTCCACCCCAGCCAGAGGGACCCTGGGAGCTCCAAGTCCTTGCTCGTGCCTGTGGCTGCGCAGTACAGACGCCTCTGCCACAGCAGCTTGTACCGGTTGCAGAGGCTGTGCTGGTGGAGCTTGGGCTCTCAGCACACTACGTGAACCCCAGGCAGAGGTGAGATCATGGTTACTTCAGGCTTTGTCCTGTGTGCCCTGTGCGTTGTGTGTATGGGAGGCACCTCTGACCATCTGGAAACATCTGTTGGAACAACAACACCCCTCTGGTCTGGGAGGTTAGTGGGCAAAACGGTAGAGAATGAAAGAGGAGAAAATAACCACAAGGTTTTCAAAAGAGCAGCAGTACCAGAGAGGTGTCCTACTGGTCAGCCTCGTCCATAAATCATGTGTGCTCCTGACCATGACCACTTGGTCACTCACTCAGTCACTGACTGTCACTCAGCTCTGTTCTTCAGGGAGCAAGAGGCTGCCTGGCCAAAGCCCTCTGAGACGGTCAGGCATCAGATGCCTGGAAACAAGGGCTACACCCATCCCTTATATCCTGTTGGGGTCCTTTGTCCCAGCCTGACACTCTGACACTGCTGTCCATGCCTGGGGAGCACAGGGACAGCAAGGGTTAGCCCAGCCACCTCTGGCACATGCTGCTGTCACTTTGGATGCTGTCATAGGGGTGTGCTGTAGGGATGTGCTCTGCAACTGAAGGCTGCCTGGCCATGCAAGCACCAGCAGGAACCTCCCTCTTCCAGCCTAAAAGAGACCGACTCCCTCAGGACCAGGAGACCATAGGAAATGAAGGTTTGTGGGTAGGGGTGCAGGATCACATTCATTGCCTTTCCCAGGGGCAGCCACTCCACGAGTTATCGGTTCAGCTGGGGCAATGTTGTCAGCACTCTTCCTCAGCTCCCCAGCTCCTGCCTCCACTGCCTGGTTCCCTGCCTGCAGTTCTGCTGGGGCAGATTTCTGCATGTGCTCTGAGGGAACCATTTTCACACTGCATCAGAGCTGCAGGCAGTGGAGCCAAAAGGATGCTGCAGCACCTGGTTTGCTTCCAGTGCCCAGCTTGGAGATGCCTTCACAGCCCTTGTCTGCACTGAGGTGCTGCCAGGCACCTGCCTGTGTGTGTTCTTTCATGGAAAGGGCTCCACTGGCCACTTTTCCTATGATCTCACCCTGGCCAGTGTTGTGAGTCATTGGAAACCTGGTCCCTCTGGGGCTGAGCCAGAGCTGTCTGAACCAACAGAAGGACCACCGAGGCCTTTGGGACCAGTCTGCACGCTGCAGGGGGAAAACTGCATTCCACGTAGCAGGGGACAGCTCTGTGGGAAGCTCCAGGGGTACTGCCACAGCAGCTCTGCCTCTCCTGCACCCCAGAGCCATCAGCTGTAATGACACTGCATCCTTGATGAAGAACTCAGCACCCGCAGCACTGGGTGGAGATTCAGCCCAGGCCCCAGCATGCACCGTCCTTGGCATCCCCTCTCTTGCCAAATGGTGATTTATCCATTCCTGGGGAGGGGAAGCAGAGGAGCAGCAGGGTAGCTGTGTGGCTCTGAGGAGCAGTGAGGCTGCCACAAGGTGGCTTCCAGTAAGGGCAGCTCATTTCTTCCAGAGAATCTGAAGACAGGAGCTGGAAATATCTCTGCCCGCCTCTTGTGAGAGGCAGCCAGGGCAAGTATTCCCCAAGGTGGGCTGGGCTTTGCTACCGTGTATTATTCCTCTACGCAGATGTTTCCACATGCCTGGTAATGAGCAGCTGAAAAGACAGCTCATTTACTGGCAGTTATGAGGAAAATGCAAAGTTATCTTTCTGTACAGCTCC
Source organism: Cuculus canorus (assembly GCF_017976375.1). Taxonomy (NCBI): domain Eukaryota; kingdom Metazoa; phylum Chordata; class Aves; order Cuculiformes; family Cuculidae; genus Cuculus; species Cuculus canorus. Next base: position 457,400 of record NC_071414.1, read on the forward strand.
ACCTCCTGGAGATTTTGGCCCCCCACCCTGTGAGTGAGGTTGGGGCTGGTTATTCTAGAGACTCCCCACATACCCTGGTAGAATTCCTCACTTCAGCCCCTTGCAGGGGAGCATCTGCTGCCTGAGAGCCCTGGTGATTGTCCTCGGCAGTAAGGTGTCCTGCCTGCAAGGAGGTGTCTGCCAGACTGGGAATCTACCCATAGATCAGAGAACAATCTGGGTTGCAAGAAAGCATGAAAGATCATCCAGTTTCAACATGAGGTCAGATGAATTAACTTGGAAGGATCTTGCCACAGCTGAGATTACTGCCAGTGATCTGTATGAGAAGGAAACATTGGCAGAGCTCATCCAGTTCCAATCCCCTGCCGTGGGCAGGGACACCTCCCACTGGATCAGGTCCCTCAAAGCCCCATCCAACGTGGCTTTGAACACCTCCAGGGATGGGGCAGCCACCACTGCTCTGGGCAACCTGGGCCAGGGCCTCCCCACCCTCACAGTGAAACATTTCTCCTTAAGATCTCAATCTCCCCTCTTTCAGCTGAAAACCATTCCTTCTCATCCTGTCTCTGTACTCCCTGATCCAGAGCCCCTCCCCAGCTTCACTGGAGCCCCTTTCAGCACTGGAAGCTGCTCTGAGCATTCCCCACAGCCTTCTCTTCTCCAGGCTGAACAACTCCAACTCTCTCAGCCTGTCCTCATATGGGAGGTGCTCCAGCCCTTGGGTCATCTCTGTGGCCTCCTCTGGACTCACTCCAACAGCTCCATGTCCTTCCTTTGCTGAGAACTCCAGAACTGGACACAGGGCTCCAGGTGGGGTCTCACCAGACTGGAGCAGAGGGGCAGAATCCCCTCTCTCACCTGCTGGTCCCACTGCTCTGGATGCAGCCCAGGATACAGTTGGCTTTCTGGGCTGTGAGTGCACATTGCTGGCTCATATTGAGCTTCTCATCCACCAACACCCCAAGTCCTTCTCCTAGCACTGACTGATTGCAATGACTGTAAAGTACTGAAGTGCATATTTACTTCGAGACATAATGTTTATGGGGTAAGACTGTGCTCTGAAAGATCCTGTATTAATGGCACCAGGATCTAAAGAAAAGCCAGATTCCTTTCTCAAAGCATCTTGTCACTCTGACCTGCTAGCACTCCCATGGAAGAGTATACTCAAAGTCCGCAGAAAACTCCACGTGAGTCTTAGACGAAATTTGTCTGTGGTTCCACCAGAGGGGCTGACAGATATCCCCAGAGCCAAACCATCTTTTCCTACTGATTTTTAGGACATGTCCCCAGTGATGTTGTAGTCTATTCTCACCTTCCTCACCCATTCCTTCTGTTTCTACTTCTGCCCTAGGTAAGGTGATCACTTTTATAACCCTGAAAAAAAGATAGTTTGAAGGAGAGAGCCTTGAGCTTTGCACTCCATTATTGGAAATTGACCTAAATTATCACAGTCATCATCTCTAGTGAAAACCACTTGGTTTCCACCAGGTTTCAGGTCCAACTGGTCTGGAGGTGAAAGGCATGAACAGGAAGAGGTAGAAACAGTGTAACCTCAAGCACAAGAAAGCAGCTTGGAGCATATTCTTCTGCTTTCTTCCTGCAAGACATCTGCGTTGGGCTGTACTTGGCCACATCAAGTGTTTGTCTCCCAGCTCCTGTTTTCATTAGAATGCCAGGCAGTGGGTTCATGGAAGTCTGATGCAGTGGTTATTGTTGATCATGGTTGTTCCTCCATGTCTGTATTCTAAGAAGTGGATAAAGTTCCCTGGTCTGTAGCCAGTCTTAACAGCTACCGCGTTACTGGTGGGATCTTCTTTTCTTTTTCTGAAACACCCTCAAATCTCTTTCTCCATCCTGGTGCTTCAGTCAGTGAGTTCGAACACATGGATCCATTCGCTGATAACATAGAGTCTGGCCAAGGGGTGGACCAAGCCCAGATGCTGACTGTTGCTCCTTTAAAATGATGCAGTATGACATCATTATTATATCGTACTGATGCCACATATGTTGTGTTTGGATTGAATTTTAAGACAATAGTATATCTTTTGAAACTGGGCTTGGCTAAATGCTTGTTGCAGTAAGCTTATTAAGGCTGAATACAAGCAATAATTAAACTTCTTATGAACTTCATAAAATGTTGTGTATGTGTGGCTTCACCTATCAGCTTGGGCTGCTTTTTAGTCTGTATCCCACACCTACCCAGCAGCTGATCCTTCAGCCACCACTCAGGGTTAACTGTGCATTTGCTGTATATCCCAGAAAATCATGGTGTCACACATACCATGGCTTTGGAAGTTTGCAGATGCAAACTACAGTTGCATTAAGTGACATTTTGGCACAATGGACTGACAATTGGAAAGTAACCTTTTAAAAATGGAACAGCTTCTTAAAGCTGTGGCAAGTGATGTTTTAAGAACCTCCTCTTCTCTGTCCATGATCTGTCATATTTCTTCCATCTCTACTTGTCATAGAATCACAGAATGATAGAATGATTTAGATTGGACGGGACCTTAAGATGATGCAGTCCAAGCCCCCTAGATAAGGTTTCTCCAAGCCCCATCCAACCTGGCTTTGAGCGCCTCCAGGGATGGGACAGCCATGACTTCTCTAGCAGCCCATGCCAATGCCTCCCCACCCTTACAAGAGAACATTTCTTCTTCTTTGTTCTGGTTGTCTAATGGTTGTATTTCAGAGAGATTCACTACCAAATGGCAGTAGGTTAAGCCACTTGGTGAGCATACACCAGAGTGGATGTTCCTGTCCACAAGCAAGAGGGTCATTGTGGAGTTATGGGAAAAATCCATGACATGTATTTTAGCCTTTGAAGGGTTTCCACCAATGGCTCATTAGATATATTTAGGCAGCTATGATGTTGTCAAACACACCCTACATGCCTACTTTGATTTGTAAAGAACAAACCTATGTCATAACCAATTAACACACAGTCCAGCAGCTTTTTCGTGACCAACGACCATCACCTTGGCCTTTTCCATGCCAAGTGTGATGGAAGACCTAAGTTTTCTAGTTTATAAAGGCCAAAGTGTGAAGAAGTAATTCCCTGCTAGCCTGAGGCCAGACCCTAACACAGCAGACAGCAGATATCCTGGGCCTGGCCCTGTCATTTCTGTACTGGCTTCCTACTGTCTGGTTTGCCCCATTATAGGGCACGATACTTCAGATGTTGTGGAGTGGTGATGCAACATATTTTGATGGGTTTTAGCTCTAACTCTGTTTTGCTTGACTCTTTGAAGTTCATAGAATCATGGAATTATTTGGGTCAGAAAGGGCTTTAAAGCTCATCCAGTTCCAACCCCCTGCCACGGGCAGGGACTCCTCCCACTGGATCAGGGCGCTCAAAGCCTGAGCTCTTTTTGCTCTTGTTTTGGCAGTGAAAAGGATCTCAGTTTGGGGGAACACTATAAATACCCTTGAGTCCTTTCTGCAGTCCTTGGTGTTAATATTTTCTGGTGGTTCTTTCAAGAGTATCTGATTGACAAGCACTCGACACAATAGTGAGTCCTGACAGATTTTAAGTGTTTACAGATGTGGGAAGTAACTTTGTCAGATCATGTTTGAATGTCAGTTCGAGGACTGGTTTATTGATAACCATTATTCCATTAAGGTCTACCATATCTATAAGTCACAACTCAGCCAAATGTTCACTTGATATCCAAGATACTTTAGAAGTTTATCTTCACAGCTTTGTCTATTTATTATTTTTAGAACGGGGTAGAGGGTGACACTGGGTTTGGTGGCAAAAGATCCCTTATAAATAGCTTTGTAACTTCTGACAGATAATTAAAGAGAGGAAAGCAATTTGGTTTTATAGAAAAGATTACATGGGTCTTTCTGCAAGTGATCAGTTGTGAAAAGGCTTCTTGGAAAATTGTCCCAATTGACAGTTTACTCCATTTCATGGGTCTTTTATTCACAAAAGCACTGTGATGTTTCGGGCTAACACTTCCAGTTATCATTAGATTTTCATCTGCTCTGGAGAGTGACCTGCAAGTCCACTGATCTCTCTGTTCTTTGATAATACTAATGACAAAATATTTCCAAGGAGTTTTTCTTTAGAAGTGGTTATTTGCTGTGAGTAAGGTGTCAAAAGTGCCTTTGAAACACCATTTTTAAACCTATGGTCAACAGTAGAGCCCATACTCCAGAAAGACATGCCAAAAAGTCAGCATATAGAGTCTATGGGGTCCCGTCTGACTGAGTACTAGCCTTTGCTGTAAGCTCGTTACCTTCTCCTTCCTCTACAGCCATTGGGTGTACAAGTCTCCTATAGGGAGCACCGGAGGTGGAGGAGTAGGGAGCCTAGGATCTCTAGCTATTCATCATTTTTTCTGTTCTCCTCACCTAGATATCTGTTAGGTGTGTCCAACAGACTGGTAGACTCTTGGGTTTTGTCTTCCAACAGACTCCAATACTTCTAAAACCATCTCCTGACTCAGAAGTCATGAGCAGGAGAAGTGACATCCTTTTCCAGACCAGCTTGTTTGGGCCCAGCAGGATTTCTGGTTCTGTGATGTGCCCTGCATGCGATCTGGCTGCAGGCACGCTACTGGTTGATGGCTCCCCCAGGCAGCTGGAAACCGCACTGATGGACGAGGTGCTGGGAGCAGGTTCTGTGGGAACTGCAGGTACACTCCAGGTGGTACAGGGACCTGGTTTTGAGAGCCTGGCTTTGTGACTGTTCCCTTCTTCATTACCCCAGCTCCCAAGTGCTGAGGTGCTGGATTTTTCTCCTGATGGTGGCTGGCCTCACACAGAGCAGGATCTGCCCTTGGTGTCTTTATTTGAAACCTGATCACAAGGGCTCAGTTACCAACAGTCCCCTCCCTGTACTCCTCAGTGCACTCCAGAGCATTGTAATGGCTTACGATGATGAATACTATGCAGACAACACACCCAGCTGTCCAAGCAGACAGTCAGTGGAGAAATGAAGATATGCCTGCCTAAGTAAAAGTTTGATTAATTGCATTAATTAGGCCCTAAGGTATGGTTCATAAAATAAGAGTACAACTGGCGTATTGGATTGGGGAATTGACTATGTGACAGGGAACAAACAGTGGCGTGAAGAGGAACTCTTCTCTGTCTAGAATAGCATGATAAATTATCAATTAAATAATGGAGAGTGACAAAGCTGCAGTCTGTAACAGGCGACCTTCCAGCCATGGTTGCGGCCAGCCAGGGCAGGTGACTCACCGTCCCTCCAGCCTGGCTAGGAAAGTCTGTTTCCCATGGTCCCACCAGCACCCCTCGGATGATGGTCCTAGCCACACCACAGGACATTACAGCCTCGTGGGGTGAGCGTGGAGCACAGCAGTCCAAGAGCCACTGCGCTGCTAGAGGGGGCATAGGAGAGCACGGCACATATACCTGGCTGCTACTCTCTTCCTGCCATGGCAGCAAGACCACCTTTCACTGGTCAAAGTAGTGAAGAGGCATTAATTCATCCCAAAGGCACTGGTTTGTTTTCCCCATGGGCCACAGTCTCTCTCCTCAGAGTGTCTCCATCCTTCAGCGTCACCATATTTGCTCAATGTGGTGCTGCCATGGGGTAGCTTGAGTACAAGGTCCAGCAGCATTTCTCCTCCCAGATGCTGGGACTTCATGCCAGGTCTTTGCGTGGTCACAGCTGTAGCCTTCTCATCCTCTCTCTTGTCCTTGCTGCTCTGAATGATGGGCATCTCACTGCTATTCTCTCCCAGCTTGCTGCAACTCCATGGGGACTCACCTGCTGCCCAGACAGGAGCTTATCTTCTTTCTCCAGTATGGGTAGAGGTGAGAGAATGGTCTGTTTGTAGTGTGCTCCACAACATCCACTTCCCATTTAGCACCTGAGTGATTAAAGAGCTGCCGATACTCCAGTCCGGACTTGCTCTCACCGATCTGTCAAACACTGCTTTCTCTCCCGTCTCAGGGGACTGCTGACGTGTGTGTGCCGCAGAGGCAGCTGTGCAGGAGGAGGCTCTCCAGATTCCTCATTACCGGTTGTTATTAATGATTGTGCATTTCCATAAAGCCAATAGCAGACTGGGACAGATGCATCCTCTGCCCAGAAAGCTTAGGAGAGATGCTGTCACTGCAGTGGCATCGGTTCAGAGTTTCTTCTAGAAGAAGGTTCCTTCAGGATTGTTTCCACCAGCTCTCACTTTCCACAGCATTTTCTCATGTCCTGCATTATTTTCTGTTCCAGGATTTGTTCCATTATTCTTTTTAGTGTCACATAAATGCTTTGCCTGAGATCTCGCTGCACACTGACAGCACAGTACCTATAGGTAATGAGCAAGCAGGTTTGTCACCAGTGCACTTGGCACGTATGATACAGGGAACCCCAGGGGCACTTCAGTGCTGGCAGCAACAGCACAGGAGGTGGTGTAGGCTGGATGGGGAAGGCACTCTGGGGAACGGTGACTATAAAGGGAGGAGGAAGTAAAGACAGGGTGAGAGGGGATGCCTAGCAGGGGAGTGAACGCCCAGTTCCACCACACTGAATGGCTGAGTCAAGAAAATGTTGCTGGTCATTTGTTGTGTTGACTCTATAGTGGGTGTCCAAACCAAAAAAGATATTGCCCAAATGTTTCTCTCATCGCATTCCTTCAGCAGGGTAGGATCTTGAGAAAGTGACAGCTCTCTGGTGCTTGGTGTCTTGTTCATCCTCAAACTACCATCAGGAACATCTCCTCACACCTTCTATCTATCAAACTTCTTAGTCATCAGTCTTGTATGACTAGTGGACATTCAGATAGAGGACCCATTCAGGAAGACCAACACTGACCCCACTTGTCATCCAGAAACAAGAGTACTCCAGAGCTTACTGCAATGCTCACACTCTGTTTCTTCCTCCCTTCCTTCCCTCCTTGATCCACAGTCCAGCCTTTTCTGCTTTGCCTGAGCTCCTGTGCCTATTTGCTGTGGATGGAGAGGTAGTGGATTGGGACAGAGCAAACGATCAAATGCGTTAGTATTTACTTTGTGCATGCTTAAGAAGGGCAGATTCTTCCCAAAACAACAAAAAAAACCCAGTTCCTGTTATGGTACTGCTTATGGTTGTCATGCTGTAATGAGTGAGGACCAGAAACAGGAAGAAAGCTAGAAGAAGACAAGAACAATAGCTATGGGATCTTATTCATTTGGGATCCAGGAACATCTCCGTGGCTGATATAAACATATCTCCATCAGTCATCCTAATGACTGAGCAGTACTGAGAACCTCACAGTATTTATGCTTCCCTGTTCTTTCTTCAACACACTCTCCCTTTCTATATGACTACTAGTTGTGGACTAGCCACACTTTTCTGTTCAGATTTCTCTGAGTTTTCTATATGCCAATCTCCCAAGCTAAACAGGGCTGTTATTTCTGGATGACTGTCTCCTATCACGGCTGGTGACACCATCAGTGCCTTGTCTCTGCCTGTCTCTGACATGGTTTCCGCAGGTTGCTCTTTCTTCCCTGGCAGATCAGTTACCAGCAGGGATATTTGCCCAGCTGTATTCCTATCCTTTTTAATATCACTGAGTTTCTGGCACATGAACTTGGGGAATGGTGGCGGATGGATTCTTCTCTCCACATCCCGATAGTTTGGTTGTAATCGCACAGGCTGTAGTGTGGATACCGCTTTCACAAAGTATAGATCCATGAGAAATTATCACACTTGTAGATTATCTTTCTATTTGGCTTTGACACCCCTCCCTCCTCATTCTGCAATCGTAAAGCCACAGTTCCTGTGAGAGAGGTGATGCACACTCTTGGGAGACTGTTGTTCTTGTCTTATTCTGACGTAGTGCATAGCGGGACACAACATCTCACCCCAACTTTCTTATGTGATGCTCAGTAAACTTGCAGTTGAGCTAAAGCATGGCTTTTTGAAAGAGACCCAGCCTGGAAGTTTTAGATGAGTCTATTTCCAACCACTGACAATCTGGTATAGCATCCTTCTATTCAGCAAATGAACCGAGCTTTTAGCTTGCTCTTGGAAACCTGGAAATCTACTGGCAACAGGCATGCTACAGCAAGCAAATCTATAGTTGATTCATCTGTCTCTGTTCCTGCTTTGGGTCCCCCTAGTGAGACAACTGGCTGGAAATTTGATTGGTGTCATCACAAGGAGTGGTTGATGTTTAACACGAAGCTGTGAGAGCCCAGATGCGCTTGGCTGCACCAAGGACATGTTGCCTTTCTGTGCTCCCCTAGACCAGTGGCACTGCTGTTCTCAGGGTCCGATGAGCAGGCCTGCCCATCTGTGCTTCTTCTCCGAGCACCCAATGCATTAGGACTTCCTACAGGGCCAGGTGACACCTACTGCTGGTATCACTGCAAGTTGTTGCCCTCCAGAAACTTCTTGTTAGCTGATGACTTCTTGGGTAGCGTTTCTGATAGCCACAATGAGCCAACGCTTGCTGCTGTAGGACCACTAGCAGCCGTTGTGTGGCTGCAGTTCAAGAATCCTGAAAACAGCATAGGCTTCCACAGGTCTGTACAGGGTGATGGGAATCCTGCAGCGATTGCACCCTACTGGGGCTTGTACCACTTGGCTTGCACAGATCTTTCTTCACCTCTGCTGTTTGCACCTTCCAGACATGACTTGATAACTGCCAGGGAACCTCCTTCACACTCCTCAAACCTCACCCTGGACAACTGATTTGGTCTGGCACGTTAACCAAGCAATCATAGAGTCATAGAATGTCCTGAGTCAGAAGGGACCCACAAGGACCATCGAGTTGAGCTCCAGTCCCTGAAAAAGACAACCCCAACACTCACACCATGTGTCTATGGACACTGGCCAAACGCTTCTGGAATATTGTCAGGCTCAGTGCTGTGACTGCTTCCCTGGGAGCTGTTCCAGTGCTCCCACCTCTGGGGGAAGAATCTTTTCCTCATGTCCAACCTAAACCTCCAATCATACACACCCACCTTTGTTTCAGACTCCCAAAGGAACCCCCATGCCTCCAAAGAGCTGACGGCAGGTGAAAGGTGTGGTCTTTGGGGTCTGGCAAACGAGGCCCCTCTCCCTGCCTTCTCAACTCCTCACTGTTGACCACAGCCCCAGAGTGAGTTCCTGTGCCAGGGCACTTTTTTGGGTGGCAGATCAGAGGAAAACAGCCATGACAAAATGCAGTGATCCCTGCCTCCCTCATCTCATAAATGGCAGCTGGTGGACTCGTTGTGGAATGCCATTCCCTGTCCTGTTTATACCTGATGAAAGTCTAATGCTCAGGGACTCTTTCCCCAGTCAGAATACTTCATGTGTGTAAGTGCTTCAGAAGGAGAGGTGAGCAGCAAGGAAACTAAACCCTGCTCTCATCGTCGTTGAGGAGTCCAGCTAGAGCTACTATAGCACCCCTGCTTCACTTTCCAAGAGAGAAAGAGAACCTTGCTAAGGCAGGGAGACAGCTCTGCCAATGTTTCCTTCTCATACAGAGCACTGGCAGTAATCTCAGCTGTGGCAAGATCCTTCCAAGTTAATCATCTGACCCTCATGTAGATGAGAGAATTTTTCAGTGAGCAGAATTTGCCAGTAGCCTCAGCTGGCATCACGCAGACCAACATGAGCAAATCACATCCTGTTCCAGGTCTGCCTTTCCAAATCCCAAGCAGGGAAAGAAAACAGCGGGCGTCAGATCCTGAGGAAGACCTAGATTCAATTCAGCACTTGGTGTTTGGCCATACGGCTGCCTCAGGTAGCTCTTCAGTGAGAATCTGACAGCCCCCAAAACTTCATGAACACTTCTGGCCCTGAGCAGCTGGCGTCTTGCAAAAGCTTCTGATCTGACAAGTTTGCCAACATCCTGAATGGTGAACATCTCATGGGGTAGGCGGTTCTTGGGAGGCTTCCATGCATCTTCTGTCGTCTCTGAAAACCTGTCTGAAAAAAATCCATCTCCTTCTGGCTCTGCATTCAGCCCGGCACCAAACCTATGGCGGCAGGTTCAGTTGGAAAGGTCCCATCTCTGCAGGGGTTTTGAGCCAACCTTCTGATTTGATATGAACAGTATGTACGAACGCCACTGAATGACATGTTTCCATGATAAAGAGTGTGGTGATGAAATTCTTCTGTGTGCCAAGGATGGAAACAAAAAAGTCAGTGGGCAGCTGCAACACATCACAAGAGCTGGAAAACAAAACCCTTTCTGATTCCCAGAGCAGTTCGTGAAGTACTTGGAAACCTCATATTCCTGCCCTGCATGAGGGACCTGCTCTCCCCAGGCACGCGTAAAAGCAGGCAGGCCCTGTTACTGCATTAAAACCGAACCAGCACAGAAGATGTTCACATAGGGAGATATTGTTTGAGTGTCAAAGCCTGATAAATCATTCTCTGGAGTTTTTCCTCTTTGTTTGGCTTCTTCGCATTGATCCTTAAGAAATTGATAGGACTTCACACGTAAAAATCCATAACCCAAAAGTCCATGCATTGATGACTTTGAGCAAGTTGTGTTCTCAGGTAACACACCATTTGCTTTTTTTTTTTTTTTTTTTACTGCCAGGGTGAGGACAACAGAGCCACTCGGTGTCCTCAGGTCCAAGTAGCTCCCAGGCCCATCCTGGAGAAAGGCACACCGCTTGTGTTGTACATCCCTGATGCAATAGCTCAATAGCTCTCAGGCTCTTAGGAAGTGAGAGCAGTTAGATAAACACTAGATTGGTGTATACTATAGGCCATCTGATCAAGAAGAGCCAACTGATGAAACCTTCTTCCTCCACCTACAGGCTTCACGCTCACAAGTTCTCATCCTGTTTGGGGACTTCAACAACCCTGACATATGCTGGAAAAGTGGCACAGTGGCTGTAGGCAATCCAGGAGTCTCCTGGAGTGCATTGAAGATAATTTCTTAGTCCAGCTAATAGAGACCCCCACCTGAGGGGATGCAATACTGGACCTGATGGTCACTAATACAATTGAACTCATCAGCAACGTTAGGATTTGAGGCAGCCTGGGCTGCAGTGATCACGCACTGGTGGAGTTCAAGGTCCTGAGAGATATGGGACAGGTGAGGAGTATAGTCAGGACATCAAATTTCAGGAAAGAAGACTTCAGCTCTTCAGGGAATTACTCAGTAGGACCCCCTGGGACATGGTCTTTGGGGATAAGGGAGCAGAACAGAGCTGGAAAATATTTAAGGATGCTTTCCATAAGTCACAAGAGCGTTCAGTCCCTGTATGTAGGAAATCAGGCAGAAAAGTGTCCTGTTGTGTGAGGATGAGGTCAGGAAGTGCAACTGGAGCTGAACTTCGCAAGGGAAGTAAAGAATAACAGGAAGGGCTTCTACAGGTATGTCAGTCAGAAGAGGAATGTTAAAGAGGACATACCCCCACTGATGAATGAAAATGATGACATATCAAGAGATGAGGAGAAGGCTGAGGTACTTAACTACTTTTTTTACCTCAGTCTTCAATGACAACCACTCTCCTCACACCTCCTGAATCATGCGCCGGCAATGTGCACTAACAGCCCAGAAGGCCAACTGTGTCTTGGGCTGCATCAAAAGAAGTGTGGCCAGCATGTCAAGGGAAGTGATTCTGCCCCTCTATTCCTTTCTTGTGACACCTCATCTGGAGGATTGTGTCCAGTTCTGGAATTTTCAGTATAAGAAGGATATGGAGCTGTTGGAACAGGTCCAGAGGAGGCTACAAGGATGATTGGAAGGCTGGAGCACCTTCCATATGAGGACAGGCTGAGAGAGTTGGGATTGTTCAGCCTGGAGAAGAGAAGACTCAAAGGAGATCTTATAGTGATCTTCCAGCACCTGAAGGGGCTACAAGAAAGCTGGAGAGGGACTGTTTACAAAGGGTTGTGGTGACAAGACGAGGGCGAATGGGTATAAACTGGAGAAGGGCAGATTTAGGCTAGACATAAGGAAGAATTTCTTCACAATGAGAGTGGTTAGGCACTGGAACAGGTTGCCCAGGGAAGCTGTGGCTGCCCCATCCCTGGAGGTGTTCAAGCCCAGGTTGGATGGAGCCTTGGGCAGCCTGATTGGGTGGAATGTGTCCCTGCCCATGGCAGAGGGGTTGGAACTGGGTAATCTTTAAGATCCATTCCAACACAAACTATTCTATGATTCTATGTTTCTGTGAAACACATGGCATTGATGCACAGGGACAACCAGAATGTGTACCTGGGAGTTCAAGAGTCTAGCAGAGACCTGAGGAGCTCACCTTGTCTGCTTTGCCTTTGATCATCACCCCATAGCTCCCTGTCCTAATAGAGGGATGACAGCACCTGCTGTGCTCTCAGCAAGTTAGGACTTTTTTTCAGGCCCACTGTGGTGGGTTGACTTTGGCCAGCAGCTAAGCACCTAGGTGGCTGGTCACTTGCTTCCTCCCCTCAGCAGGATGCGGGTGAGAACAGGAAGAGCAAAAGTGAGGGAATTCATGAGTTGAGATAAAGGCAGTTTAAGAATGAAATGAAGCTATGTGCTAGTGAAGGGAAGTAAGGAACTCATTCACTCCCTCCCATTGGCAGGCAGATGTCAAGTTGCTTTCTTCAGAAGAGGAACTTCTTACATATCGTGGTCACTTGGAGAGATGAACATCATACTCACAAACATCTCTGCTTCTGCCTCCTTACCCTGAGCTTTTATGGCTGACATAGAATCATGGAATCCTGGAATGGTTTGGGTCACAAGGGACCTCAAAGTCCATCCAGTTACAAGCCCCTGCCATGGGCAGGGACACCTCTCAGTGGATCAAGCTGCTCCAAGCCCCATCCAACCTGGCTTTGAGCACCTGCAGGGATGGGGCAGCCACCACTGCTCTGGGCAACCTGGGCCAGGACCTCACATCATGTGGTATGGAATACCCTCATAGGGCAGCTGGGATCATCTGTCCCAGCTCTGTCCCATCCCAGCCTCTTTCCCACTCCATGCCTGGTTGCAGAATAGGAAACAGAGAAATCCTCAACACCATGGTAACACTGCTCAGAAATAGCCATAACACCAGTGTGTTATCAACAGCGGTTTAGTCACAAATCCAAGACACAGCACTATACGGGCTGATGTGAGGAAAATTAACTTCATCCTAGGGAGATTCAGTAGACCTGAAAGCTTAAGTTCACAAAGTAGCACTGTGCCTTAGGCATCACTTTCTGTCCACTGTGGACAAAAGTCTTTCAGGGCTCTAAAGATGTCACGTCGAAAAACAGGTCCATCAAGAACATCTCCCCTGCAAATCTTCTATTGATCCAAAGGAACAGACAGCCTGAGGCTGGAGGGAAGAGCTAGTAGGTAGTGTGCTACCCTTCAGTTTACGACACCAGGAGACCTCCATTTTATTTTGATGTCCCAAAGAACAGTTGAATCACCTTCCCTGTGCCACATATTCCCAGTAGCCAAAGGAGAAGCAAGCAGAGCTTATGTCTCAGGAACTGATGTTGATGCAACTACATCAGGGGAAGGAGACAGGCTGTGTAAAATCACCGGGTGCTGGCTCTGTTGCATAGATGTTGTGTCATCCCTCCTCCACACTTGTTTATCTTTGAGCTGCCTCTTCCATAAGACGTAGCCTCCACCTGGATATGAACTGATTTGGTTGAAGGCTTGCGGAAATTTCCCTCAGATCTGTGCCACAAAATGTGATGCAAACCTGCACAACATATGGTTCAGATCTCCTTATTTCATATAAAATGGGACTTCTCTCCATAATCCTGAACTAAACAGAAAGAGATACAAGCAAAGCCAGAAGGGAGCATCACTGCCACTCTCCTGCCAGTTTTCTGGGTCGTCATTGACTAACAGACATCTCTGCACAAGCATTCAGCAATCAGCCAGTCTCATGCACCAAAACTCATTTCCAAGCTTCCAGATGGGGACTGAGTCAGGTTTTAACTGAAGCACTTGCAGGTGGTGCTTCAAGGGGGTGCCCTTGAAGCACAAGGACAGCCTGGGCAGACCTTGTCTTGTGCCACAGCTCCTGGCATGCAGATCTGCACCATACAGAGTCCTTCTCAGCCTTGGGATCCTGAAAGAGCTCTGGAGTGAGTAACCAGCACCACTGTTGAGCTTGTATTGGCAGAGGCAGGTGACAAGTCCTCATCCTGTGTCCTACCAGCAGCCTTGAATGCAGCTTGGATCATGAACTCGTCCCTAAGGGCTTTTCTGTGTGGGTAACGTGCGTGTGCCCAGGCAGGCAAGAGGGACTGTGCTGTCCTGTGCTCTCTGGCTAGCTGTAAGCTCTAACTCTTTTTGAGCCTCAGCCTTTCTGAGTTTGACCCGTGCTTCTGTATTCTTCTTTTATCTACTGCTGCTTTTAACTACTCAGCTGTAGTTATTCAGCTTTTCTTTTTTCCTGTTTGAGTTTCAGATCAGCAAAGAGTTCAGGATTCAGCTGGTTATTTGCTGTGTTTCCTTGCCTTACTTTCTACCCGTATCTTTAAGATTGTTTCTGTAAGGAACTGTCAGCAGCCCTCATCTCGGTCCCCCTTAACCCTTGGGGAGCTCAACTCATGTCTTTCCAAGGCCATAGGAGATGTCTCTCAAGCCCACTGTTTTTCTCTTGCCACTCTTCTGCCACTTCAGAGCTGTGAACTCTCACAGCTGCTCTCACCCAAGGTGCCTCCCACTCTCTGTTTGCAAGGATCCCACATCAAATGCCTGCAGCCTAAAGCTAACATGTTTTTCCAGCCCATCAGCTCAGTAGGAAACTGAGATTCAGATTTTTTTTCCGTTGTTTGTACCACCAGTCCTAAAGGTTCTCTTAGATAAAAGCCGGCTTCACTGAACACCTGCTCAGCCCTTTGCCCTGCAGCCCTTCTGTAAAGGTCTAGTCCTGCTGTTTTCCTGCACATGCTGTCTTAGGATGCGGAGTCGAAGATAAGTAACCTCAGCAATTCCGGATACCATGTATTTGTCTGATTATAGGACTCTCTAGTCTTTCTCCAGGTCTCTTGGAGACGTTTCCTACTGGAACTTAATGCTGCCCGACCATGCTTCCCCACAGTTTAGTAAAGATCTAGTGTCCCTCTTTATACCTTAGCTTAGATGGCTGGAAAGAACAGCCATACTCCTGGAGAACCACTGTTTCCCCCACAGGAGAGAAGTTGGGGTTTCTATGCTGAGGCCAATCCATGGTGATCATCTCTTAGTGGCCATATAAGAAATGTAAAGCACAGCAGAGCCTTTCCTAACTGCATGACACTACAAGGGAAGGACTAGGCTTTGTGTGGTTCCAGGGCAGAAAGACCCTTCTTATCCTCTACAGCAGCCTTGGACCTGCTGCGGAGTAAACCTTGACTTCATGGCCAATGAGGATCAGTGAGCCGGGCAGGACTGGTCCTTCCTAGGCTGTCCCAGTCCACATCCTTACTGCTGCGCTTCCCAACCCTGCCACCACTCCTCCATATTCATGAGGGAAGCAAGAGGGAAAATATGGATGTAAAAGCAGGAGTTACTGTCACTTTTCTGTGCTCATAAGAACATGGCTCCTCCATGGTCTTTATCAGTCTCTGCATGTGTGTTAAGGGTTGGTTGCTCTTTTTGATAGGTGACCAGAAAATGTATCCTTCTTGCTCCCTCCCTCTAGCCAGCCCAGATCTGTAGAATCATGAGTCCACAGAAAGCAACAAGATTGTCACTACCGCATCAGTTCAGGCTGATGCACAAGGCAGTTGGTGGGCTGAGTAAGAATGTGCCATTTTTACATGGTGGTTTTCCCAGCAGGAGTTGGACTTTTCATAGCATCATAGAATCACAGAATACTTAGGATTGGAAGGGACCTTAAAGGTCATCTAGTTCCAACCCCTCTGCCATGGGAAGGGACATCCCACCCAATCAGGCTGCCCAAGGCCCCACCCAACCTGGCCTTGAACTCCTCCAGGAACGGGGCAGCCACAGCTTCTCTTGGCAACCTGTGACAGGGCCTCACCACTCTCATGGTGAAGAAATTCTTCCTAAAGTCTAGTCTAAATCTTCCCCTCTCCAGTTCCCCCTCATCCTATCACTACAAGCCTTTATGAATAGCCCCCCTCCAGCTTTCTTTTAGGCCCCTTCAGGTACTGGAAGGTTGCTATCAGATCTCCTCGGAGCCTTCTCTTCTCCAGGCTGAACAACCCCAACTCTCTCAGCCTGTCCTTGTATAGAAGGTGCTCCAGCCCTCCGATTATCTTTGTAGCCCTCCTCTGGACCTGTTCTGACAGCTCCATACCCTTCTTATGTTGAGGATTCCAGAACTGCACACAATCCTCCAGATGAGGTGTCACAAGAGAGGAACAGAGAGGCAGAATCACTTCCCTCCACTGCTGGCCACGCTTCTTTTGATGCAGCCCAGGATACGGTTGGCCCTCTGGGATGTGAGCGCATATTACCCGCTCATGTCGAGCTTCTCATTGACCAGCACCCCCAAGTCCTTCTCTGCAGAGCTGCTCTCAATCACATCATCTCCCATCGTGTACTGAAAACAGGGATTGCCCCAACCCAGGTATAGGACCTTACACTTGGTCTTTTTGAGCCTCATGAGGTGCTCACTGCCCACTTCTCCAGTCCCTATAGGTCCCTCTGTTTTGGCTGAGAGAGAATTTAAAGCCCACCCATTTCCAACCCCCTGTCACGGGCAGGGACACCTCCCACTGGATCGGGTCCCTCAAAGCCCCTTCCAACCAGACCTTCAACACCTCCAGGGATGGGGCAGCCAACATTGCTCTGGGCAACCTGGGTCAGGGCCTTCCCACCCTCACAGCAAAATATTTCTTCCTAAGATCTCATCTCAATCTTCCTTCTTTCAGCTCAAAACCATTCCTCTTCATCCTATCCCTGCCCTCCCAGATCAGGGACCCCTCCCCAGCTTTACTGGAGCCCCTTTCAGTACTGCAAGTTGCTCTAAGGTCTCCCTGGAGCCTTCTCTTTTCCAGGCTGAACAAACCCAACTGACTCAGCCTGTCCTCACAGGAGAGGTGCTCCAGCCTCTCCTGGAGGAGATCAGCCAGGTGATCTCCATGGCCTCCTCTGGACTCTCTCTAACAGCTCCATGTCCTTCCTGTGCTGAGGACTCCAGAAGTGGATGCAGGCCTCCAGGTATCTCACAGTATTTTTTACAGCATCTCAGCAAATAAAACTCCTAGCGCAGAGAGTGAGGATGCGTTACGTATCGGTGAGGGGGTTGTATACTAGAAATAAAACAGTTTTATCTCATTTCTTGCTATTCCTTTCAGAATTATGGACTTCAGTGCTGATGAGTCTTGTTGCAGAAGACTCCAGCAAGACAGACAATTTAGAAGGAGGAGGAAGACTCCTGAATTATCAGTAGAGGAGACAGGACAAAGGGACAGTTGGATGGAAAGTGAATTTGGGAAGGTGTGTGTAGATACTAGCCTTTGATAAGATACAACCAGTGTTCCCAGTGGAGCTGGGGGAGGTAGGCATCCAGTATATGCTCATCCAAATCCACGCATTCTCCAGTAGGCAACATCACGATCAAAAAAGGATTGCATGTTGCTCTTTCACAACAGCTGGGGAGTCTTTGTCTCCTGCCCTGACAATGTCGATCACTCCTCTGACCTTAGAAACATACGAGTTTCTTGCCTAAGTAAGGGACTTATCTGATCACCTTGGTAAGGAAGGGGATCACCTTGCTGCTCAGAGGCCAGTTTGTTGCAGGTGGAAGAAAACACTGATGGCTGTTTCTCTGGCTGTAAAGGGAGCTGAGACATCAAGTTGTGATTTAGGTGAGGAGCTATTGGCTGTGAGAAGCTAGCTGGGGTAACTCATGGCTTTGTGGTGTGGTGGACAGACTGCGTCCCCTTTGCCTCTGTGAGCAGCCCCATACTGTGTCTGTCCCTGACCTGGCTCTTGGGGCGTACCTTGTTCAAGAGGGCAGGGGCAAAGATTGTCTGTTGAGCAAATCCAGTAACTTAAGGCTTCTTGAAGGGTTTCTACCCTTAACATCCAGAAACGCTCCAATGCCCTTTCCTGCTCTGAGTGAGGGGCCAATCCATTTTTTGGGCCCAGTGATGAGGGATTCTCACACACTTTCAAGTTGATCGAGGACGTGCCTCAGTCAGCATAAACCAACAGCTCCATGATCTGTGTATAGAATTTCAACACTTTGCATTTTGCATAAACAAGGTTTCTGCAAGAGCTGAAATCCAGGAGTGGTCCAAGGCAAAGAGACAATAAAAGGATGCACCCAAGCTTTGTTACGGAGCAAAATAAAAAGCAATGGCTTCTCCACCAACACCAATTGCAGACACAAAGAAATGTTGATAGGAAGGGTCTCTCTGAAAGTCAATCTTCTCAGAGCTGCGCTATGGCAAATGCTACACCAGGTCAACTGCGGTTTGTTCTAACTACTTGAAAGCACTTTTCTGGCAACTTGTCCTGGGCAAGGAACACCAAAATGGAGAAGACATTTTCCATCCAGAATGTTTCAAGCACAACTTGTGGTCATTGTCACTGATTGACAAGCTTTTCACCTCCACAGGATTATACCATAGAGTGATGGAAAGGAAGATGTTCGCAAAGTATCAGTCTGTGCATGTTTCTGTCAGGGTGTGTACAGGTTTCAGTGGGGCCTCACTGTGAGCATCGGGAAGCTATCAGTAAAAAGCCTGCACTGACAGCCTCACCAACAAGGCAGTCAGGAGTCATAGAATCACAGAATCAAAGAAACATTACTGTTGGAAAAGCCCTCTAAGTTCATCCAATCCAACCAACAGCTCAACCCCATGTGCCAACTCAACCATGTCCTGAAGTGCCACAATCACGTTTTTTGAACCCCTCCGGGGATGGGGACTCCATCACTGCCCTGGACAGCCTCTGCCAGGACTTCACCACTCTGTCAGTAAAGACATTTTCCCTACTTTGCAATCTAAATCTTCCCTGGCACAACTTGAGGCCATTTTCTTTCGTCCTAACACTTGTTCCTTGAGAGAAGAGACCAGCACCCACCTCCTTTCCAAGAGCTGCAGAGAGTGATGAGGTCTCCCCTCAGCTTCCTCTTCTCCAGACTAAACAGCCCCAGGGCCCTCAGACAGAGTCATGCTCTGACTGCAGAAATAAGATGTTCTCAAATATTGAACAAGAGACGATCCAACATATTTTTGCTGGCATTGAGTGCACCCTCAGCAAGTTTGCAGATGACACTAAGCTGGGTGGAAGTATGGATCTGCTGGAGGGTAGGGAGGCTCTGCAAAGGAATCTTAACAGGCTGGACTGGTGGGCAGAGACCAATGGCATGAGGTTTAACAAGGCCAAATGCTGGGTCCTGCACTTGGGGCACAACAACCTACTCAGTGCTACAGACTGGGGGAAGAATGGCTGGAGAGCTGCACAGAGGAGAAGGACCTGGGGGTGCTGGTTGACAGCTGACTGAACATGAGCCAGCAGTGTGCCCAGGTGGCCAAGAAGACCAATGACATCTTGGCTTGTATCAGAAACGGTGTGACCAGCAGGTCCCGGGAGGTTATTCTCCCTCTGTACTCAGCACTGGTGAGACCGCACCTTGAGTACTGTGTTCAGTTCTGGGCCCCTCACCACAAGAAGGATGTTGAAGCTCTGGAGCGCATCCAGAGAAGAGCAACGAAGCTGGTGAGGGGGTTGGAGAACAAGTCTTATGAGGAGCAGCTGAGAGAGCTGGGGTTGTTTAGCCTGGAGAAGAGGAGGCTGAGGGGAAACCTTATTACTCTCTACAACTACCTGAAAGGAGGTTGTGGAGAGGAGGGAGCTGGCCTCTTCTCCCAAGTGACAGGGGACAGGACAAGGAGGAATAGCCTGAAGCTCCACCAGGGGATGTTCAGGCTGGATATCAGAAAAAAAATTCTTCACAGAAAGAGTCCTCGGGCACTGGAACAGCTGCCCAGGGAGGTGGTGGAGTCGCCTTCCCTGATGATGTTTAAGGAACGGGTGGATGAAGTGCTTAGGGACATGGTTTAGGGAGTGTTAGGAACGGTTGGACTGAGGAAATTCACATGCTTCCTTATCTATCAGTGGGCACAAAACCACCTCCACCCTGAGGTGCTGGGTTGAACTGGGACTCTCTCAGTGATGCTCCTAAGATGTTCAGTGCTTTCTTCAAATCACCTTCCCTGAGTTGAAAAACAGTTTGCATGGTTGCCCGTGAGAACCCTAAACTTGCAGAGGACCCTTAGAAAGTTTGCAAAGGACCAGACTTTCCTTTGCTAACACCTCTGTTTTTAGGGAAACCCTCTTCAAAACTGTTCAAAATTTGTCACTGACCCAAAGCGTTCGGTTTAAATATGGTGTCTGAAAAAAAATGAATGCTCCTAATTATGCAGAAAGTGGCAAATGTCAAATTGAATTCATGCCAGCTTCCACGTTTTTATTAGAAAGTGTCAATCTTTCCATTTATATAAATTCTTATCCAATATTTTGGCCAGTTCATCTAACGATGGCTTTAATTGTGACCTATTCATCCCACTCGTGTCCTTCAGATGAACAGAGGGGAGGACACAGAGCAGAAACTGCTTGCAAATGAAACCAAGAACAGACGAGGAATTCCCTCCCTTCATGATAAAATCCCACCCACGGCCAAGGAAGGCTCATTTCTCAGGTTTTAAATGCTACAGCTTGTGCTTAATTTGGATACTGCAGTTCTCTTTCTATGCTGATGAAGTGCCAGTCTTACTCCAGGAAAAGGAAAATTTGGGGCTTAGCAGAGCTGCCAGACCACTTCTTGCCACAGGAACAACACTGTGCTCTGGAGCAGTCCTGGTTGGAACAGCTGGCAGTGACCTGGGCTGGGTTCCCAGCCAGCTCAGACAGAATGGTGAGTTAGGTATAGGTGGGAGGAGGCATTTCTTTGTGTGTTGGGAGGTAGTCTGGCTTTATTTCACCTTAGGACAGGAAATTATTTCCCTAGAGTGCAGGCCAGTCTGATTAACCCACAAGGTCTTAGTAGTGGTGAAGGAGATAACAAGAAGCAAGAGCTATGAATTGAATCTTCAGATCAGATGTTGGAGAAGTTCCTTCCCTGGGTGGGTGGTGCAGCCCTGGGTCAGGTCACAGAGACATAGGGTTTTGAAGACCTGGCCAAACAAAGCCACCTCTGACCTACCAGAGTCCTGTTCCAAGCAGAGGGCTGGACTAGAGACCTCCCAGGAGAACAGCTCTCCTCCAGGTTTTATGTTGTGTCTCAGTCTCACAGACTGTGCTGCTATGTATCACTGCGCTCAGGTGTAGCGTCCTCTGCCAAGGGCTCCCGAGAGCAGGCAGACCTTGATGAAACACCAAGTCATTTCTGTGCAATGCTTTTGGGGGATGGTGAACGCCTACAATTTAAATGCAGGAAGCCTACAGCCTCTGTTCTCGTAAAGCTTTAGAGAAATCCCATTCTTCCCAGGTCAGTGGAGATTACCAAAGCTGAATGGGCTGTCGGACAGCAGTTCAGCTCCACCCAGGTCCATGAGCCTTCCTGACCTTGGGCCAGCTCAGCGCCAAGGAGTGCAGGTAGACCTCTCTCAGCCCTCAGCCCCCACCCAGGCTCCCAGACAGGCTGCTTTGATTGTGCTCTCTTTGAACAAGAGCAAATGAGGTGGAATTCAAAGAAGAGCAACAGGAATGATCACTTGGGGGGGGGGGGGGAGTGGGAAATAATAGCTGAGGAGGAAAAGATTTTGAAATTTAAAGATGGATGGCCAGGCTAGCAGCCTACAGACAGAGACATTATCATCAGTCATTAGCAACACAATACTTCAGAGCCAGGGCAGGCTCATGATTCAAGACAGCTCTGTATCCAAAGTGTTGGAGCCCAGAGGATCAGCACCAGGTGAGGTGAGAGGAGCCCTTTCACATGTGTGGGCATGAATTCCTCCTCCTCAATACAACTGTTCTTATTAAAAAAGGAAATTCTGCTTGGCACTATGCAGTATGACAGGGGCGCTGGGGAAAGGGAATCATAGAATCATGGAATGGTTTGCGTTGAAAGGGACTTTAAAGCCTATCCAGTTCCACTCCCCTGCCATGGACAGGGACACATCCCACTGTGTCAGGTTGCTCCAAGCCCCATCCAACCTGGCCTTGAACACCTCCAGGGATGGGGCAGCCACCACTGCTCTGGGCAACCTGGGCCAGGGCCTCCCCACCCTCACAGCAAAACATTTCTTCTTAAGGTCTCATCTCAATCTCCCCTCTCCCAGCTCAAAAACATTCCCCTTCATCTTATCGCTGCCCTCCCTGATCAGGAGCTCCTTCCAGCTTTCCTGGAGCCCCCTTCAGCACTGGAAGCTGCTCTAAGTTCCCCCCACAGCATTCTGTTCTCCAGGCTGAACAAGTAAGACTCTCTCAGCCTGTCGTCATAGTGCTGAAGAACCTCAGGCTTAGGACCAGGAAGACTGTCTAGAAGCAGGAATAGACATAGCATGGCAATCATCAGCCAGAGAAAGAGTCAGAATCCTGTTGATGGGGTCATAGAAATTAGACCAGACAAAGCATCAGCCAGCAGACCATGGTAAGTAAACCACACCTGACTGGCAGATGGACAGAGGGATTGGAGGAAGGCTTTCCCAGTGCAGATTTGCGGGAGAGAGCCCAGATTTGCCTCCAGTGTAATCCTCGGTTCTCCAGTCTCTCTGTGAGTGGTTGTGTGCCAAGCTCTCCTCACACCTTCACCCAGAGCAGGGCCAGGCTTTGTTCGCACTGTGTTCACACAAAGTTTGCAAACCATGAATGTCACGCGGCAAGACGGGGAGGGAGCAAGTAAGAGGAGAAAGGAGAGCAATTAATATGCAGCTGGTGCACGGGCTTGAGTGAAAGGAGCCACTGATGACCACCCGGAGCTGACGCTTAGAAACGTACAATAAAAGCTGAACGGATGGCTGAATGCAAGATCCAGCAAATCAAAACAGATGCAATAAGCTCAGGCCAGTGGAACCAGCAGCCAACAATGACAGCAGAGCCCACAGGCTGGGGGGCACGTGGTTCACACAGAGAAAGGAGGAGACCAGAAAGAAGTGCAGATGAGCACTACCAAGGGAATCAAAAGCCTGCTGTTTTGAAAGGCAGAACAAACAGCAAGTGTGCTCCTACCACACATGGCATCGATAGCAGGAGCTGAGTGGTCCTCTATGTCTCTCCAGGAGCCACCCAGAGGCAGCTTGCTTACAAGGAAGATCCTCCACCATCCCTCTCGCCTTCCTCTGAGGAGAGCTTCCCTCAGATGCATACATCCCGAGGGAATTCTGGGATCCTGCTGCGGGATCCTCCAGCACCCAAGTCCTTTGCATAAAGGGAGAGGAAGATCATCCACCCCTTGCTCACCATGGTTTGTGGTTTTGGTCACCTGGGGCAAGAGCTGCGCTGCACAGCCCTGTCTCAAACATCATCTTGTGGCTTCTAGGTTGGCTCTGCTGTGTGACGGGACTCATGAAGTCTTAGATAGGGAAGAAAAGGTCCATGCTGTTGAGGCCTCCTGCCCCTTCATCTGTTGGGGCATCACACCGTGGGTTAGCACAGCAATTGATGCCACGAGCCAGGGGCCATGTGACAATACATCTGTCAGCAGGAGAGATGACTTCATAGACAAGGTTGTGGATGCATAGTCCTGGAGTTCTCCTGTTAGTGACATCCATGAATTTGTGTAGGTCACATGTGGACTTTAAAAACAGACAGCAAGTGCTAGTGATTCACACTAAATACCCAAGGCAGCAGAGTTATGTACCTGGTGAAGACTGCTGTGGTTTCAAATAGCTGGAGCAAATCTGCAGTGGGTGTGCACCAGCATGAGATTTCCACAGAGCTGTTCTGCTTGGCAGAAGAGAACCCCTGGCCCCTAACTCCATGCAGGGCTGCCTAGGCCCCTAGTGGTTGGATTCCTTGCAGCACACAAAGGACAGCAAGGCAAAGGTTAGTTTATCTGCACTTACGTGATCTCCAGGAACAGTAAACCTGCTTTGAACATCTCAGGCCATTTAAAGAAAGAAAAGGGGAAAAAAAAAGAAAATCTCCCTGAAAAGTCCCTTTTGACTCCTGGCGTCTCATCCGTTTGTTTGCGGCCTCCCTTGTGAAAGACCATAAAAGACATTTTTGTAATGGGTAGGGTGTTTTTTTGAGCTCCTTCTTGCTGCTCCCAATGCACAGCCCAATTTAAAGGAATGTTGCTTTATCTCCCCAGCTCCTCACAGTTAACCTGTAGAGCAAAACAGATGCCGCACTGCTGTAACAACCCATTAGACAGCCAGTCAATCACATCAGTGATCATTATAATGGTACATACACCAGCGGATGCTTCTGCACCAGAGCTGGGCATGGCAGCACACCAGCAGGTCCCCTTGGCACCTACCAAGGGACCAAAAGATATTAAAGGGGTAAAAATAAAATACTTCATCTGAGCTTTCCTCCAGCTGCCACTTCTTCCTGCTGGTAGAGACTCGGCATCTTAAGGATGCCGTGCCCACATCAGAGAGTGCCCCCTCCAGCTGGTGCTCAGGTCTCTGGGCAGCCACCGTCTAAGCCTGGCCACTTGTAAGCACACTAGCACCCTTTCCATACAAAGCCAAAATCCAACTGCAGGATGTGCTGAAGGCAGAACTCTCCATCTCTGTCTGTGTCATAGGTTTTCTTAAGCCCTGTGATGACAGATGCTGTCATGGAGCTCATAGAGAGTCTGCCTGTATAAGGCAAACTGGCCATTGCTATGTATGGCACTGTCCTGCTTCTCCTTTCCTCTTCCATTTTGTGGTGTCCTGTGCTTAGAGTGTGCAAACAGAGGGACCAGCTCCAGAGTTACCTCCTGGTTCCAGGGAAGATGCACTCTGTGGCCAGTCCCTCAAATCCTGATGTAGACAGCTTTAGAAAACCACATCACAAGATGGTTCTGTTTCTTCTCCAGTTTGAAGCCCTCTGAAGAGTTGTTGCCCACAGGCTTAAGCTCTTCTCAGCAAGTCTCAAACTAATTAAATTATAAATGTATCAAAAGCAAGATTCTCACTTACCCTCAAGCCTCCCAGATATCCAAAGCCTTGCATTAATATCAGCCAAAGCATCAACCTCTTGATGCCTCAAACAGATGGTTTTCCTGAAAGGGAAACCTTGGGCCTTTTCAGGTCACTGGACATTGTGCAGGGGCAACTGGATAAGAGGCAACTGGATTCTGCCACTCAAAATCCTCTGTTTCTTCTAGCCTTAAAACTCATTTATCAAAAACACACTGATGCTGTACTGTGCCAGGAAAGGCTCTGTCATAGATTTGGCAACAAGATGTCCAAATCTACAGTAGCCATTGACACCTTCATGATGGATCTGCTGGAGAAAGCTCGGGTAAATGACGGGTACATATATAACAAGTAGTATGGTACACGTACAAATACGTGCACACTTCAGTAAGTGATGAATCAGTTGAGAAACCCTTAGTTTAGAGACAACCAAGTTAAGTTCTAGTCAATCAATCTGTTGCTGAAACTATTATTAACACCTGGCACATAGATTTATGATGAAGGCTAGATAGATGCAAAAGAAATGTTTGTTAGTGGGAATTTTTGATGACTGTGCTGAAATACTGTTCATTTGTGAGAAGAAAGCTAAATATAATCATAACAGTTATTTATCAGGGAATAATCTTCTTCATCTCTTTCTTGTACACCTTAACATGCAGGATGGCTTGGCTCTTCTGTGTCTCCTCTTTCCTTGAATGCATGCAGGTTAAAAGCTGGTATCGGTACACCCAGCACTGCTGCAGGAGGTATCCCATCATCGCATCATTCCCAACACAATTTGATACATCAGGCGTTGGTCTATGTTCAGAACCTGAGGCACAAAGTCATCATTATCACCTCTATGAGCTCATTGGCATGTGCCCATGCAGAGGTGGACACAGGAGGAGAGAAGCAGAGAGTTCCCATTCTGTTGGCTATGTTATGCATAGGGGTCATGGAGCTCAAAAGAAATATAATGGAGCATCTACAGAAGGTCAATATGAAGAGCAGCTCTGCCAACATGAGCATTTCTGATACTGCTCATGAATTTGTGGACCATTGCAGCTGTGGACCATTGTGGTGCAAGTCCCAGTTTCTCCTCATCCCAGATCCTCTAGTCCCGTTTTCACTTTGCCACCACCAGTTCCTGCCTTACTGGAGAAGATGCCTGAGTGTCAGTTAGACCCTGGTGTGGTTTTTCTCCTCAGCACCCAACTGTGAGGTGTCCTCAGTGTGGAAGAGTCAAGCCATGAAGTTGAGGGATCTTTGCCAGAAAGATCCTGTAGGACACTGTCTCCTGCCTGCCCAGCACCCCCATGGACATGACTAAAGACAGGCATAGATGAGGCAAACACAAGAGAAGGGACTGTCTCCACAGCAAGAAGAAGTTGTGACGGTTGCAAAAGGAGGGCATCTAAACCCTCCATTCATCCCACTGAGCAGCCCAGCTCTAGGACCACTGCTCCAGAACCAGCCTCCAGCCGAGCTCTGCCCCTCCAGCCCCGGCGCCCATGTTGCGTGGCCCAGCTCCCTGCCCACTCAGCTTCCTCCCTTCCCTTTAATGCTGTTTTTGTTTTCTTTCCACAGCTCATTTTCTCGGTCATCCGTGTCTCTGTGCATCATATATCACGCCTATGTGTCCGGAGGAAAGAAAGATCCCCTCCAGCCCAGCAGCCCTGTAACGGATGGACCTTCCCGATTCACAGCGAGCTGGCAGCTTGTGAGAACAACAGCTTGAATTACTGAAAGAACTTTTCCCACTGAGTTAATCTGCAATGGATGTAGGTGACCTTCTAAAGGCATCTATTAATC
Source organism: Cuculus canorus (assembly GCF_017976375.1). Classification (NCBI taxonomy): domain Eukaryota; kingdom Metazoa; phylum Chordata; class Aves; order Cuculiformes; family Cuculidae; genus Cuculus; species Cuculus canorus. Next base: position 484,071 of record NC_071414.1, read on the forward strand.
AAAAAAACAGTGCCCATTCACCATGCTAGGCTGAGCCCTCCGGGGGAGGGGGTATGAGTCTCCCTCTGAGATAAATCATAATTTGACAATAATCATCTGCCCTAATCACTCCTATTCTTCCCTTTAATTATTTGTACACACAGCTCTTCCTGCCTGAGAAACACAAAGGACGACATTAAACGTAGTGTTTGCGCTGTCGATGGGAAATATTGAAGGCTGCAGCCACAGCCTTAAATCACCCTGCGTGTACCCCATGGAGCCGAGCTGCCAGGGCGTCGTCTGTCTCCTCTCCCAGGGTGCCGGGAGCAATCTTTCCTGGAGAGGAGCCTCTGCTTCCAGCCATGAGGAGGGCAGCAGTCCTCAGCCCAGAGAGTAGTTCTGGGACCAGAGCATCAAGGAGAGGGTTGGTGGAGATGGGACAGTAGAGAGGGGAGTGGCTCTGATGCTGTGCCACCCCAATGCCGCCCATGGCTGCGCCCACTGGAAGAGGCTGACATCCTCATGCAACACCCATCCTCTTCTTGGAGGGCTGTAATACCAGCAAGGCTGTGGAGAGCACAGGGGTTAATCTCACATCAGTGCCCCTGAGACGATGTGAGGAAGGGCTGGGAAGTCAGCAGACCATGGGAGGGAGGGAGGGGAGATTTGGGTGGCCTTGTGCTGTGCTGTGCATCGCCTTGGCTGGGGGCTTTGGTGGGATCCCTGCCTGGGGTAACACCCATCACTCAGCATGAGGACAATGTGAAGGGTGGCTCTGGCAGGCACTGGCAGCCCCTGCCCTGAGAAGCTCTCCGGTGGTGCCAGAGTGAGTGCGACGCCTGGCTGTGCTCTAAGGACGAAGCATGGGGAAGAGCTCCACTTCTCAGCATCTCCTTTCATGGTGGTCATCTAGTTGTGGGGAGTGGAGCCAGGTCTCCTTACCACCTCCAGCAGCTGGTCCCTGTGCTCAGCCGCCTTGGAGCCACAGCCGTCCACAAGGCACTCAGGTTTCTCCATAGTTCCAGAGGCAATGAAGCTGATGCTGATGCTGTGTCTTTGGGCACACGCAAAAGCAGAGGGGAGTTGATAGGGATCATTTGGGCTTTTTGTCAAAAACTGCATCTGTGGGGTTAGGGTAGAAGTGGCAGTGGTGTAAGAACATGCCCATTGCTGTGGCTGACGTGAGGCAGGTAGCTGAGTTTCCATGTGTGCAAGAGCACAGTGGCCCTCTGGGTGTGACTGGCTGAAAACTACTCAGCAAAGCTCTTTTTCAGTCAATTCGTGGGATGAGGCATCCAGTGCATGCTGTCCCTGGGAAAATGGGACTCCTCCTTTTTCTCTTCAGGAAAAAATCCTCTAAAACTGGAAACACCCAGGAAATGCTGCACAGCACTTCATGGGATGTGAGATTTCTCACTGCACTTGTCTCCTCTCCCACTGGCCAGCGCCCACGGCATCTCCTGCAGCTCGGATGCACCAGATCCTCACTGCCATCCCCCCCGGGAAGATGCAGCCTGGGGATGCAGAGCCCTGTGTGGGTGGCCAGGACCGGGTCCTGAGCACAGCATTGTCACCACAGAAGCACACCAGCCACATTTCAACTCCTTCTTAGTAGTGTTTGGGGGCATTATCCAGAATTTAAACATCTGCCCTCCCCAGACCCGAGCAAAATTGGAGACAGCACCCACAAGCTTCCCCAGGGCTGCTGGGCTGACTTCGGGTAATTCCCATGGCCCGGGTCAGTAGGATGGCTTGCAAGCTCTACCATGGACCTACAGCACCATACGCTGGCCTAGTTTAGCATCTACAGAGCAGCACAGTCTGCCTCACTCCAATCCTGGTCCCTCCAAAGCTGTGCGGAGCAGAGCTGGCCCTGGGCCTCGGGGGAACGGCACAGAGTCGGGGATGCTGCCCACTCCCTGCAGCGGGACAGACAGAACCCCGCGGGGCACCTCTGAGAAGGGACCGTGACAGTGCTGGACCAGTATCTCTCGTGCACACTGTCCCCAAGAAATCAGGTCCCTGGGGTACATGTCCAGCTGGTGCGAGCGAGGAGCCTGTCCGAGTGGAGAGAGGCTGGAGCTCAGCCAGCACCGTGGGTTAAGGCAAACGTGTCCTCCCTGACCTGCTTCAGACCCATCTTCCTCTCGTCTGCTGCACAGAGCTGCACCAAAACCCAGCCTGTGAGAAATCTCCTCTCTGGTTTCAGTGGACTTGGGGTTAGCAGAGCCCTCGGGACACCACAACTGCCCCAGGGGCCCTGTGAGGACCAGGAACTGCCCTGCTGGGAGTCCAGTTGAGGCCAGCTTTGAATCATGCCCCACCTTCAGTGTTCAGACCTGACAGACTTCATGCAGCTCAGCCCATGATCCTCCCTCGGATGGGAAGGAGAGAGTGAACCCGAGCAACTCTGAAAGTAACCACATTGCCATTGAGCCTCAGAGGAACAGGCTGCTTCTCAAAAGCCTAATCCATGGGATGCCATGCCAGGAGAGATCAGTAGTGATTAGAGCCAAGGATATGGAAAAAGAGTGTTAATCCAACTGATGAGAACTGATTGCATCACTGAAGAAAACAAGCATGATGCTACTCTGTGTCCGGTACCTTTATCTCCTGTTTCTTGTCACAGAGTGCCCTGTGGGCTGCCTGGCATTGTCCAGGGGAACACCACGTCTCCGGGCAATGAGACATCACTGAACATGGACTTCTTGTTTGAAGTCTTTGCACTGCCATGGTGTTTCCAGAGGCAGGAGAGATGGCTCAAAGCTATATGTTTGTAGACTTATAGAATGGTTTGGGTTGGAAGGGACCTCAAAGCCCATCTGGTTCTACTCCCATGCCATAGGCAGGGACACCTCCCACTTCATCAGGGGGCTCAAAGGTCCATCCAACCTGGCCTGGAACACTTCCAAGGATAGGGCAGCCACCGCTTCTCTGGACAACCTGGGCCAGGGCCTTCTCACCCTCACAGCAAAATATTTCTTCCTAAGATCTCATCTCAATCTCCCCTCCTTCAGCTGAAAACCCTCAGCTTCAGCTGTCTTCGTATGGGAGGTGCCCCAGCCCTTGGATTAGCTTCATGTCCTCCTTTGAACTGGCTCCCACAGATCCATGTCCTTCCTGAGCTTGTCCTTGCAGTTATTCCTCTGGATCAACTCTAATAACTGATCCTGACAGTTTGGGGCACCATTTGCTACTCTTGATCTGTTTCTGAGATTTCTTCCATGGGCACGAGGGACAGGTGGTTCCTAGTGGGAGGCCAGGGAGCTCTCAAGTACGTGCCCCTCATGATCCAAGCCAGACACTGCTGGGAGAACTCTATTCTCATGCTAAGCCATATATCAGCGTAGGTCCCTTCTGTCCCGAAAACCTGTAGAGGCAGAGCTGGATTTAGCAACGACCCATCCAGAATTTGCACATGTAACGTCAGTTCACCACATGCTCTAGCTGCCCTTGCTTTGCAGAGAAACATGTCCTCCTGTTCTGGCTGAGACTCTCTTCCATGTGGGATGTGTCCACGAGCAAGATCATATTTAATATCCAACAAGCCCAGAGCCGATCCTGCCTTCCTGTAATGCCTGCTGTGGCCTTGTACCCATGGATCAGGTTGCCCACTAAGATGTGGGGCCCCAGTTGAGAGGCCTGGGGAGAAAAGGAGAGAGCATTTGCCCCCAGAGTCTAAGGATGGAAGAAACCAAAGAGAATGTAAGAGGTCAGCAAACATGATGCAGCGATAAGCAGGGGAGGAGAGACCAAGACAAAGCAATTTATGGAGTTCAGGAGAGGGAATTCTCTAGGGGCACTGATCACGCTCTATAAATACCTCCAAAGCAATCACATAAATGAAGGGAGTGAATTATTCACCATCTCTGACTATGGGAGGGCAAGAGGCAGTGACCTGGATCTGAGGAAGGGAAGTCTGTATGGGAGGAAGCCTGGACGGCAGGAACAGCCCAGCGTAGGATGTTCTCCCTGGGGCAGCTGTGCAAAGTCTGTCTCTAATACGTCCTTGGCCAGGACCACATCAACACCAGTGCTGGAGGGATGGAGGCCAGCTTGTGGCCTGTGTGGGAACTCCCAGCCTGCGTGTCCCTCCTAGCATGGCAGGAGTAGGTGAAGTGTCCTGCATGTGATCGCTCTGGCCCACATATGGAGCCTGCTGCCTTCCCCGGGCTGCAGCTGAGCAGGCGAGTAACTTACCCTGCCTGTGAGAGTGAACTGTCTGCCTGGCCCCACACAGGCGCGAATGGATGATGATCAGTTTGGCACCTCTGACAACCACCAAGAGATGGGCAAGGCAGTAGGAGGCAGCTGGAAGAAGGTATGGCTTTGATTTGGAAAGAAGACCCAGGGTCTAGAAATTCAGCCTCCAGCAAGACCAAATCCTAACAGAGTTGTTGAGGCTGTGGGAACCTCTGGAGGTCATCTGGTCCAATCCCTCTGCTCAAACAGGGCCACCCAGAGCCAGTTGGCCATGTCCATATCCAGACAGCTTTTGAATATCTCCAATGATGGTGATTCCACAACCTCCCTGGGCAACCTGTGCCAGTGCTTGGTCACCCTCACAGTGAAACAGTGTTTCCTGGTTTTCAGAGGGACCCTCCCATGTTTTAATTTGTGCCTGTCATCTCTGGTCCTTTCTGTGGGCATCACTGAGAAGAGCTTGGCTCCGTTCTCTTTGCACCCTGCTTTTAGGTATCCATTCACATTGATGAGATCCTCCTTGAGCCTAAAAGACGGAAGTTTCCTGTGGCTTAAGCACAGACAAGAAACCTCCTGCATGCTGCTGCAGGTGCTTTATCCCTGTGTAGACATGTGTGTCTGCTAAAGGGGAATGACCGCATGAACATTATGCATGTCAGGAGATCTAGGGAAGCACTGTGCCTCTGATGATGCTCATGGCATGGGCTGTGGTTCAGCCTTGCTCCCATTCCTGCTCCTGGAGTTGCCCTCCACCAGCTCCCTGTTGCCTCACAGCAACCCCAGTGTGTGTGACCAGGTTTCCTGACTCCTGCTCTTTGTTCTCTCTGCGCTCATGCCACAAGGAAAACAGGCATGATGGGAACAGTCCTGCTGCTCCCTTTGTCACATCCTGAGCCTCATCCCTCCTAGGCTGCCACGAGAGAAAGGTGGCAGAGTAAAGACACCGGCCCAACCTTGTGCTTCTCCTGTCCTTGCAAGAGTCAAGGCTTCCTTTGTGCAGGCAAACACATTTACACCCTGGCTTGCAGGGTAGACAAACAGGAAATATCTGCCCCCTGTGTCTCCTGAGATCTGTCTGGCTCCGGCTTTCCTGGTTAGACATTACACCACAGCACGGCCCTGGTAAGGGTGGATACCAGCCTGACGCCAAGTGAAATGCATCATCTGGGTACCTCTGACCCAACAGACCAGTCGAGGTGATCAGTTTGGGATTGCTTGCATTTCCCAGGAGACCTACTTTGATTTTTGTATCCTTTTCTATCTCTTTGCAGATGGGTTTGTCCTTATCTCATCTCCCTTGAGGAGGAAGGGGGGGGACTCTTCAGGTGCCTTATTGTGGCCAGTAAGACTCTGAGTCATCAAAAACTGCTTGTGGAGCTGGGGTAGCACTGCGCTAGACATCATCGTCTACAGCTTCACTTCTTGCAAGGCAGATGCTGGAAGACAAGCAACCAGGAACACAAGTTGGTCAGCTTGGGTGGTTCTTGCAACCTCTCCAAGAAACAGTGCTCCTACCTAACATCCAGAGCCACATCTTGAGCCAGGATCCTGGATATGCTGTCTGAGCTACGATGATCCAGAGACACAGACAGGGAGTCATCTCTTGCATTGCTCGTTCATCACAGCCATGTGTAGGAGGTGGCATGGGCTGGAATGTCTTTGGAGTGGAGAGTTTAGAGGAAGCTTGCTGGCTCTGCAGCCCACTGGAACCAAAGGGTCTCCTGCTCCATTTTAGCTCAGACATGGGCAGGGCACTCCAACCAACAGTTAAGGGAGAATAAGGAAGTTGAAATTCACATGAGAAGAACGTCACATGAGCTCTGTCAGCCCTGGGCTAGCCGTGTAGTCCATGTGTCCCATAGAGAAGGACTGTTAAATCGCAGCTTCTGGACACTGCGGTGGCACAGAGCTGTACAACAGCAGGAAAGCAATGACCCCTTAGACCCTGGTTGGGTCTGTCCTGCTCTGGCAGAGATGTGTCCGTCCCAGTCACTGATGCTGTACACAGAGAACAAGGATGTGGGTCTGGTCCAGCATGGAGCATGCGGCTTTAAAAGCCAGAGCAAGAGCAAAGGCAAAGGAAACTGCCTCCTAAATGTGGAAGGACTGGAGGCTGGCTCCAGACCCTCAAGACAAAGCTATAAATCTGCCTAGCTCTGCTGGAAAGCATGAGACACCCTGGAACAGCCACACTGCGTCACAGTGTCCTTGATCTCTGTTTTCTCTTCCACCCCTTCCTTTCATCCCCGTCACCCCTGGAGGCACATTCAGTCTCTTGGTGCCTTCGGTTTCCCAGCCTGCTCAGACACTGCTCTCTCCCGTCCTGCTGGGTTTTATAGCAGGCTGGGTCAGGTTGCAGTCGCCAGGCTCTGCGGGGAGGAAGGGCAGGACCAGCTGAAGGACAAGGTTTCCAGCAGGACATACTGCACCTCTTCTGGTGGTGTTGGCATCCTGGCCCTGCTCCATTCTGTCCTGTCTGGACACCAGGATGACTGACCTGAGCAGGGAGTGCAAACTGGCAGGTGTTTTTCCCCAGGGCTCATATTCAGTCAGGCGGCTGACAGTGCGCCAACATGGCCCATCATGTGGCTGGGAAGGGGTCTGAGGTGATGTGTGACCCATAGCTGTGGTGGCCATGGAGCACTGCCCCCAGGCTGGCTGTGGGTCACAGGACCCAGCACCACAGCTCCTGACCCCTCTCTATTTGCTGGGCTTGGATTTTCCTGGTAAACTGGGATGAAAAGGGGAATTCTCTGGCTACGCTGGGAACCGAGAGCCATGTTTACGCCTCTTTCCAATGCAGGGCTGACACCGAGATGTCCTCTGGGAGACAGGACCTAGCCCAGCTCCCTGGCTGGTTTAAAAGCAGCTCTGTTTTGAAGCCACAGACTGCCCCCCACTCCCAACAGCAAGCAAGACGACAGTCTAAAAGGCTGCCCAAATCACATCCAGGCAAGGCCATTGCCCACTTGTCCCCACTTGAAAATGTCCTGGGCATCATCTGGAAGTGAAGGAACAAAGCAGAGGGCATAAAGCCATCACCTTGCTTCTCCCCAGTTTAGCTCCATGGAGCGTAGACAGAATAAGAACATAAGCCACAAAAAGTCTGTGCCACATTTGTCTCCTTTGTTTCTCTGGGCTTGCTGTGCAAGGAGTGGGGGGAAGAGAAATGTGTTCAGGCTGTAAAAAATGCCAAAGCCTAAGAAATGGATCAATTCACCCCCGAACAATTTGCAATGCAAAGGGAGAAGCTCTCCTCCTGGTTTCCTCCTCCCCATGCACAGACACATGCACAGCCCCTCTTTCCCATACCCCTGCCTTGGGAGAAAAGCGGTGGCTCAGTGCCACAGAGCAGGCAGAACACTCCACACCACTGCCCTCATCTCCTCGCCACTGATGATCCGTCCTGATTTAAATCCCTCGCACGGGCACCTGGGTGCCTCTCCACCTTTGGCACCAGAGAGTGAGAAGTGGTGAAGACTGGATGCCAGGATGGGGGTAACCCCAGCACGGCAGCAGTCCTGCCTGTCCACAGGTCTCTGTGTCTCCAAGGGTTTCTCTTCCCAAGAGTGCTTGACTAATTAGTAAACGGAGCCTAAACCTTTTGGTCTAAATCGATCTTATCTCTAAACCCTGCAGACAACAATTCCTCAATCGATAACTCATTTAATTGCTGCCACCAGGCTGACAGCTGGGGTTCTGGCTGTGCGAGCCTGGCTGTCACGTGGCAGGTTGCCAGTGCTACCTTCTAATCCTAAACTGATTTATCCTCATGCAGTTCCTCTCCCCCTCTATCCCCTATTCCTGCCCCTCCTTCCCTGCGCAAGAGATAGAAAATGCCCTGGCTCATTTGCCTCTGGAGAACTGCTGTGATCAAACTGCCGTGGTGAGGAATGAACACACAGCTTCCAGGCACGCTCCATCCCCGTCCCAGCCCACTGGGATGCCATAAGGGGAGACACTCAGGGGTCGTGTTGTGGTTCCCACCCAGCCCACACCAGGTGACAGGCAGACAGGCTGGTCCTGCCCCCTGCATCCCAACACTAGACCTGGCCTCTGTGGACCTGTCTGGCATTGCCTTCCCTGGACAAGACCCAGCGTGTGCTGGGCATGATCTGTTTGCTGGGCTACTGTCCCTGGTAAGCCTCAGGAACTGGATTTTTCGGGATGCTCTGGTCCTCCGAAGAGCAGCAGATCCAGAGGGATACCACTGTGAGTATGTCAGCACAAGCTGCCTGGTGGAGCAGTGCATTGACTTCCCACTCTAGGGAAGGCATTTCAAGCAGATGTTGTTTCTGTAATGGGATGTGAGCCATGGGTGTTCTGCATTTGCTCTGGCTCAGTATTTACTCTTGTTTTAATTGGGGTTTTGTGTGTGTGTGTGTGTGGTTTGATACTTATCATAGGTGCAATGTGCATTTTCTTCAGTGGCAGCTACACGAAACTATAGCTGTAGGCCTGTTTGTCATCTGCAGGTCTTGATGGTGTATCTTTGTGATGATGTTGATTACTTTGTCCTTGTATCCTCAGGAAGCATTAATGTGTAACTTTGGAAGGAAATTCAGCTCATATGTGAACACATCACCAGCAATAGAAACATAGACTCATAGAATGGCTTGGGCTAGAAGGGACCTTGAAGCCCATCCAGTCTCACCCTCTGCCATGGGCAGGGACACCTCCCGCTGGATCTGGTTGCTCCAAGCCCCATCCAACCTGGCCTTGAACACCTCCAGAGATGGGGCAGCCACCACTGCTCTGGGTAGCCTGGGCCAGGGCCTCCCCGTCCTCAGAGGAAAACATTTCTCCCTAAGATCTAATTTCAGTCCCCCCCCTTTTCAGCTGAAAATCATTCCCCCTTATCCTATCCCTGCCCTCCGTGATCAAGAATCCCTCCCCAGCTTTCCTGGAACCTCTTTCAGAACTGGAAGCTGCTCTAAGGTCTCCCTGGAGCCTTCTCTTCTCCAGGCTGAACAACACCAACTCCCTCAGCCTGGCCTCATACAGGAGGTTCTCCAGCCCTCAGATCATCTCTGTGGCCTCCTCTGGACTTGCTCCAACAGCTCCATGTCCTTCCTGTGCTGAGGACTCCAGAACTGAATGCAGGGCTCCAGGTCTGGTCTCACAGAGGGGAGCAGAGGAGCAGAATCCCCCTCCTCCCTGCTGGTTCCACTGCTCTGGATGCAGCCCAGGACAAGGTTGGTTTCTGGGCTGCAAGCACACATTGCCAGCTCACGTTGAGCTCCTCATGCACCAGCACCCTGAAGTCCTTCTTTTCAGGGCTTCCCTCTATCCATTCTAGCACCAAAATGAAACCTAGGCCTGCTCCTAGACTGAGGTCATGCCCCACAGTACCGACTGTGAGTCTGAGGTCTGCCTGGCGAGGAGGTACGTGCCTGGGTTTTAGCGATGCCTGTGTGATCAGAGCATCTGCAGCCCAGCCCAGCTGCTGAGACCCAGTGCTGACCTAGTCTTGGTCACACCAGTTTTAAAGTAGCACTACCTACAAATCCATGGTGTAAACCACAATGGAGATATAAGATAGCGGAGGCCCCATCTCTGGAAATATTCAACATCAGCTTGGATGGGGCTCTGAGCAACCTGATCTGGTTAAAGATGCCTCTGCTCCTGCAGGGACATTGGAACTGGACAACCTCTAAAAGTTGCTTCCAACCCAAAGCATTCTGTGACTGTTGATATGTCCCACTGCAGTCTGTGGCTGTCAGGTTCTATGTGGCTATTCCTCTGAAGTTCACTTGCCCCATCTTCATCTTTATGTGGAGGCAGCAGCTTGTCCAGAACCTGCTGAACACATCTTGGAAGACCGATTAGTCCAGATGCAGTGGGACCGGTGAGCCTGCCTGGTCTGCCAGCAGTGCTGCCTTCTGTGACATGGATTCAATGTCTGGGGCTGATCCCTGACTTCCCTGAACTCCAGGGGAAGAGAGGCTGTAGCAGGAAGAAGCTTTCAGGTCTCTCTTACAAAGGGTGACATTTACTGAGTACCATCAGGGACATTTTGAATGTCACCTGTCCTTGCAGCTTTGAATTGCTCCACTTGATGATAAGTCAGTTCATCATTTCTAAGGAAGAGGAGGCTCAGAGATGTAAAATAAACCACCAGCTGCATTAGTGGCCTTAGCTAGTACCTTCATCTTGTACAAGGGACAAGGCCCTTGCTACTCCAGCTGCTGCACAGAGGAGACAGGTCTGAGGGAGCCTGTGGGCTGTCTTCCCGGTGTCCAACAGGGGTGTGGAAATCTTACAGGTGACCATTTAAAGTCTTCACAGATAGCACTGAGGAATCAGTGCAGTAGGAATGGCAGGGCAATATGCTAATGGCTTAGGGCAAACTCAGCTCTGGTGTAAACGAATGAGCTGTCTTTGGTTCTTCTAGGCTAGCGCAGAAGACACTTGGATACTGCAGGGGGCTGGTGCTTCCTCCAACCAATGGCAGGTAGAATGCATCACATCTGCTCTTCCAGGTTACTCTTCTCCTGTTAACAGCTACACTGAGGCAGAATGTGACCCTGAGCAAAAAAAACCCCAACAGATTCTGTTCTTGGTGAAGACTGCTGAGGCTGGAGGACATAGCAGAGGTCAGGCTGAAGTTAAAGGCACCTGAATCTCAGCTCTCAGGACTGGAAAGCATTTCCAGAACCTTTGAGCCTGGACCGAATCTAGCCTGTATATCTGAGGCGTCACTGAGAGGAGCAGCGCCTGTGTAAGCAAAGCTGTGTCCTGTCAGAGTGCAGCCTTAGGAGAAAATCTGCCCTGTTCTCAGCCTCCCAGGCCACAGTTCCCCAGCGAGCTGGGCAAGGGGATGAATGCTCAACAGTTCCATGAACAAAGGCTGTGAAATCTTGCTATCATGTTAGTGGGAGTGGGGGCTTGTGTTTTGTCAGCAAGCAGAACTTATTTCACAGAATCATAGAATCACGGAATGGTTTGGGTTGGAAGGGCCTCAAAGCCCATCCCATTCCAACCCCTGCCATGGGCAGAGACATCTCCCACCGGATCAGGTCCCTCAAAACCCCATCCAACCTGGCCTTGAACATGTTGAGGGATGGGGCAGCCACCATTTCTCTGGGCAACGTGGGCAACATGTCCAGGGCCTCCCCACCCTCACAGCAAAATATTTCTCCCTAAGATCTCATCTCAGTCTCCCCTCTTTCAGCCATCTGCTGCGGCTTGTTCTTGCTGGGTCCTCTGTGAGCCAAGGAGGAGGAAAGGGGATCCAGGTAGGAGTCCTAGTGGGAGAGATGACTAGTAGCAGAGGAAACCCCTGTGGGCAGGATGGGAGTTGGCTGCCTGTGCAGGTGGTGGTGCTGGAGCACCAGTCCTGCTGCCATCCTTCGCCTTGGTGCAAGAAGGTGCCTGACACGCTCTCCTGGGAGCTCATCAGTTGGCCCCGAGCGTGCCCCAGATGGTTTGATGCCAGGATGTTTGCACACAGCTCTGCCATTTAATGGGGAGAGAACGCATAGCTGATCCCAGCTGAAGCCATACACTAAAATGCTGACAGACAGTTTGTCGAGACACAAACATTGGCAAATGGCCCTGCTTGCCATATACTTCGAGTCACGGCAGAGAGGGAGGAATCCCAAGAACAGGGCTGTCTCTGGCAGCAAAGTGCAGTTCAGTGTCTGTATCTGAAAAGAGGGAAGTCATGCTTTTTCAAATGGGTGGAACTGGGATGCTCAGATTCTTAAAATGAGGCTGGGGTGATGGGGACAGCTGGGCACGCTCCTGGTGCAGCATCCCACCTGTCCAGCTAGGATGGTCCCTCAGGCTTGGCGAGTTTAGTGGTACTTCTCCAGAGAAAGCCAGACGATCAGCATCTGGGATATGCTGGAGACTTCTATCTGGTAATGCAGCTGGCCGGGCTGCCACAGGACTGTTTGAGCTCAGTGCCTTCCAGCAGGGCTGTTTCTTGCTCGCTGGCATCTACGAGAATTATCTCTCCCTGCCTGCATCCCAAGCACCAGAAAGGAAAGCATGGGGGTATGGAGAAGGGGACACTAAGAACATGAGTCAGAGCTGGGCCACGTGGGGCAGGAGCCAGGGACCAGTATTGTGCCCAATGCGAGAGGTCTGCTCACCTCAGGATTGGGGTGGAACCTGCCCACACTTGTGCCACAAATTTGCATCAATGCTGGAAAGGGAAGCATGGCTTCCAAATAGCACCTTCTGGCCCCTCACCCATTCCCCAGGGCACCTGTGTTTGCAGCCTGGGAAAGCCAGCTCTCAGTATCTGAGTTTTCAGCACAGAATAGCCAGTTCTGAGGCAGTCCAGGTGGCAAGAGGTTCCTGAAGACACTGAGCTAGAGAGCTGCTGCTTACAGCCAGCATACTAGGGAAAACAAGCATTGCTCCTATGCTGATCCCCCAGTCTTCATTTTGCCAGCAGGTGCCCTTTGTGTTTCATAAGATCTCCCAAGCTGGAAGAAATTTTTGAACTTAATTATTAATCTGCCCAAAGAATGGCAGGAAGATGCCAGGAGAGGATTTGGTTGGACATCAGGAGAAGGCTTTCCCCTCAGAGGATGGCAGAGAACTGAAATAGTTCCCAGGGAAGCAGTCACAGCACCAAGTCTGACAATATTTCAGAAGAGTTTGGCCAACATCTTCGGCCACACAGTGTGAATGTTGGGGTGTCCTGTCCAGGGATAGGAGTTGGACTCGATTGTGCAAGATTGATCCTTGAGGGTCCCTTCCAACTCAAGACATTCTATGATTCTATAATTTGATGAAAACTTGGGGTCAAGGTTCAACAAACCAGGGGAGGACTCCTGTGGCTTGATACTCTCCTTTGAGGATCTTCCAACGTGTTCCTGCATTGGAGCGAGAGTAGTAAGGATGCTGGGGAGTGTCTCTTTCACCAAGCTCCTGTGAAGAGGACGTGCAGAGCATGGAGATCAGCTCACATCAGTGTCAGGTGGGCTGTGCATCCCTCTGCCATCCACCAGTACAAGCCTGCCCTGTACCATGCTGCATCGGGAAATGACATGAGCAGCTCAGTGCTAGCAACCAAGCCGGGCAGTGGCACCCACCAACACCCCAGCCTGCAGCACCATCGAAGGTGGCTCAGAACACACACTTGAGGCTGCAAAGGCGTGGGAGAGCCCAGTAACAGCCTGCTTGGAGCAGCCATCCCCCAATATGCTCTGTTACCATAGCCCAGGACTTTAAACCCAGTGCCTGCTCCTGCACAGGAGGCTCAGCAAAGTGGTGGATATCAAGGGATGTGGAGTAAGGCTGTCCATCTACCTCATTCTGCAGTCTTTCTGCTCCCTCCCAGGGCCTCCTTGGTGCTGCCAGCTTCACAATATATGATTTGTAAAAAAACTTAAATTGCATGTTAGAAATGTTGGTCACGTAAGTGCATAAAGTTTTTGTCTTCTGTGAGTTACAATGAAAACCATGAAAAAAACTTGCACAAAGGTGGAAAAATGCCCGTTGTGATGCTGAGGGACAGCTGCTCACCCTGTGAACTGTCAGAGCCTGTGTTGGACAGCAATACCCATTGCCCCTATGCGGTCTCTGGGGCAGTTGTCCAAGTAATTTGCACTGGAGAAAGGTCTGGGTGCTGGGTCCGGCATCTGGTCTTCTGGTCATCTGGAGTCATCTGGATCTGGTCATCTGGAGTCCTCAGCACAGGATGGATGTGGATCTGTTGGAGAGAGTCTACAGGAGACCACAGAGGTTCTCCAAGCTCTGAGGCACCACCCATCCGAGGACAGGCTGAGGGAGTTGTGGTTGTTCAGCCTGGAGAAGAGAAGGCTGCCGGGAGAACAGCTTCCAATACTGGAAAGGACTCCAGGAAAGCTGGGAAGGAGCTCTGGGTCAGGGAGGGCGGAGAAAGGATGGAGAGGAATGGTTTTGAGCTGAAAGAGGGGAGATTGAGATGAGATCTTAGGGAGAAATGTTTTGCTGTGAGGACAAGGAGGCCCTGGCCCAGATTTCCCAAAGTAGTGGTGGCTGCCCCATCGCTGGAGGTATTCAAGGCCGTGTTGGATGGGGCTTTGAGGGATCTGATCCAGTGGGAGGTGTCCCTGCCCATGGCAGGGGGTGGAACTGGATGGGCTTTGAGGTCCCTTCCAACCCAAACCATTCCACGATTCTATGATTTTATGATCTTCCTCATCATCCCGTGCACTGGGTTGCGGAAATTCAGTGAATCCTTTGCCCACACAAAATCATCCAAGTGACTCTTCCTCAGCCCAGTGTGAACGCCCCAGGCAGTGGCTCCAGCAGCAGCTCAGCCCACCTTCCAGCCCACTCATCCTGCCCTCAGTGTCCCCTCTGCCCTGCTGCCTATTCAGCTTCCACCCTCCATTTTCCACATGCCAGGTGCTTGACCCCAACAAGCCGATCGAGCTCTCCTGTGGCCCCAGGAGGGGCAAGGGCTGCTGATGGAAATGTCTGGCTTCAATGTGATCTCTCTGACCCCAAACCCTTCAGAGACTTCTTTCCAGATTAACTAGCCTGCTGATGCTGAGCTTTCCTTCTGGTCTTCACCTCTTTCTCCTTACTTTAGACATTTCCCCATGAAGTTGGGGGTGTCTCTCATGGTGCCTTTTGTGTGATTTCCCCCACCTCATCCAGAGGTTCCCCAGCCTCTGCATCCCCTCCTGACGATGTTCTGGCACAGCAGCCTCCCCAGGGATCCTGTCTCTTAGCAACGCTCCGGGCCAGAAGGTAAATGCTGAGCACACGTCTGGTCCATCGGTCCATTGGGGCTGCATGTGCAGGGCAGAGGGCAGCTGCTGCATGAAGAGGAGGGGGCTGCGTCCATCCCCCCCCCCATCATCTTCTCTCTCCTCTGTCCTTGAGAAGTGGATGAAGGGCACAGGAGGCTGAACACCAACATGGGGCACCACGGTCTGGTACCACTGCTGATTACAGAGCTCTCAGGAGCCCATGCCAGCACCACGACTGCTCTGCCGGTCTTCTGCTCCGCTCCTCCTCCACTGCCACCAAGGTGTGGAGGAGGTGCTCAGCCACCCGTGCCTCAAGAGAGCCGTGGGGTGGATGAGCAGGCAGGCAGGGGACCAGCATCGATGCTGCACTATTGTTTGGACGGCAGTCCTGCTAGGCACATTCCCGAAGTGGGACCCAGTGGTGGGGTTGGCCTGGTGCTGCCAGCGTGGGTGGGAGGGTAGAAACCCGTAGGCACATTCAGAGAAGGACAATGAGTCTGGTGAAGAGTCCGCAGAACAAGTTTTATGAGGAATGGCTGAGGGAACAGAGATTGTTTAGCCTGGAGAAGAGGAGGCTGAAGGGAAACGTTATTGCTCTCCACACCTACCTAAAATAATGTTGTAGTGAGATGGGTGCTGGTCTCTTCTCCCAAGTAACAAGTGATGGGACTAGAGGAAATGGCTTCAAGTTGCACAGGGGGAAGGCTTAGACTGGATTTTAGAAATCATTTCTTTACCTACAGAGCAGTGAATCTCTGGCAGAGGCTGCCCAGGGCAGTGGTGGAGTCTCCATCCCTGCAGGGGTCCAAAAAGTGTGTGGCTGTGGCATTTTGAGATGTGGTTTAACAGACACGGTGGGGTTGGGCTGATGGTTGGACTGAATAAGCTTAGAAGCCTTTTCCAATGATTCTGCGAAACATTTGACAAAGCAGAGGTCCCTTTGGAAGTCCCCATTGAACGTCCTACTCCCATCTCCAGGGCACAGATTCTGTGGTGACCATACAAACATAGAATCATAGAATCCCTAGGTTGGAAAAGACCTTTGAGATCATCGAGTCAAATCGTACGTGCCCAGTACTAAGTTGTATACCTAAGCACCTCATCCACTTCTCTTTTAAACACCTCCAGGGATGGGGACTCCACCACCTCCCTTTGCAGCCTCTGCCAATGATTTATAACCCTTGTAGTGAAGAAATTTTTCCTAATGTCCAGTCTGAACCTGCCCTAGTCTAACTTGAGGCCATTCCCTCTCATCCTATCACCTGTCGCTTGGGCAAAGAGACCAGCACCCACCTCTCTACAACCTCCTCTAAGGCAGTTGTAGACAGTGATAAGGTCTCCCCTCAACCTCCTTTTTTTCTATGCTAAACAGTGAGGAGTGAGGCGAGCTTGTATGTGTGTGTCCCAGCTCTCGAAATCTTCCTGCCCCATGGTCCATACAGCCCAGCATTGGCCCAAAGATATGTGGTAAAAGCAGTTAAATCCAGTTGAAGGCCGGTCACAAGTGGTGTCCGCGGGGCTCAGCACTGAGTCCAGTGCTATCCAATATCTTTATCAATCGCCTGGAGGAAAGGATTGTGTGCACCTATAGCAAATTTCTGGATGACACTAGGCTGGGAGGAAGTTTCAATATACTGAAGGGTATATATAAGGTATATAAGGTTTGGCCTGTTCAGAAGGTTGATTAGCAAAGTCCCGTGGGAAACAGTCCTTCTGGGCAAGGGAGCCCACGAGGGTTGGGCGCTCTTGAAAAATGAAATCCTAGCAGCTCAAGAGCAAACCATCCCTGTGTTCCGGAAAAGGAGCCGGCGGGGGGAAAAGCCAGCTTGGTGGAGCAGGGAGATCTCAAGATGTGTCAATAATAAGAAGAAGCTCTATGTGCTTTGGAGGAAAGGACAGGCATCTTGGGTGGACTACAGGGACGAAGTGAGATCATGCAGGGAAAAAATCAGGAGGGCCAAGGCCCAACTAGAAGTAAAACTCGCTAAGTCTGTGAAAGACAACAAAAAGTCTTTCTACAAGTACATTAACCGGAAAAGGAGGACGAGGGAGAATATCCAGTCTCTCTATTGGATGCAGAAGGAATAACAGTGACAGGGGATAAGGACAAGGCTGAGGTATTTAATGCCTTCTTCGCCTCAGTCTTTAATAGCAAAGAAAGTTGTTCCTTCTGTTTACAAATCCAAGAGTTAGAGGGGCAGATTGAGGCTCCCGTGATCCAAGAGGAGGCGGTTAGAGACTTGCTTACCCAGCTAGACTCCCACAAGTCTATGGGGCCGGATGGGATCCACCCAAGAGTATTGAAAGAGCTGGCGGATGTCCTTTCTAAACCCCTATCCATCATCTTCCAGAGGTCCTGGCTGACTGGGGAAGTTCCACTAGACTGGAGGCTGGCTGATGTTGTGCCCATCTACAAGAAGGGTTGCAGAGAGGATCCGGGGAACTACAGGCCTGTCAGTCTCACCTCAGTGCCGGGGAAAGTCATGGAACAGGTAATCTTGAGTGCTATCATGAAGCACATACAAGAGAACCGGGTGATCAGGCCCACTCAACATGGGTTTACAAAAGGCAGATCTTGCCAAACTAACCTGATCACCTTCTATGACAAAATCACTCGACTACTGGATGGGGGAAAGGCTGTGGATGTAGTCTTCTTGGACTTCCGTAAAGCCTTTGACACAGTTTCTCACAGCATTCTGCTGCAGAAACTGTCAGCCTCTGGCCTGGACAGGCGCACACTCTCCTGGGTTGAAAACTGTTTGGATGGCCCAGAGAGTGGTGGTCAATGGAGTTAACTCCAGCTGGAGGTCGGTCACAAGAGGAGTTCCTCAGGGCTCAGTACTGGTCCAGCTCTGTTCAATGTCTTTATCAATGACCTGGATGAAGGCATTGAGTGCACCCTCAGCAAGTTTGCAGATGACACTAAGCTGGGAGGAAGTGTCGATCTGCTGGAGGGTAGGGAGGCTCTGCAAAGGGATCTGAACAGGCTGGACTGCTGGGCTGAAACCAATGGGATGACGATTAACAAGGCCAAATGCCGGGTCCTGCACTTGGGGCACAACAACCCTATGCAGTGCTACAGACTGGGGGAAGAATGGCTGGAGAGCTGCACGGAAGAGAAGGACCTGGGGGTGCTGGTTGACAGCCGACTGAACATGAGCCAGCAGCGTGCCCAGGTGGCCAAGAAGGCCAATGGCATCTTGGCTTGTATCAGAAATGGGGTCACCAGCAGGTCCAGGGAGGTTATTCTCCCTCTGTACTCAGCACTGGTGAGACCGCACCTCGAATACTGTGTTCAGTTCTGGGCCCCTCACCACAAGAAGGATGTTGAGGCTCTGGAGCGTGTCCAGAGAAGAGCAATAAAGCTGGTGAGGGGGCTGGAGAACAAGTCTTATGAGGAGTGGCTGAGAGAGCTGGGGTTGTTTAGCCTGGAGAAGAGGAGGCTGAGGGGAGACCTTATTACTCTCTACAACTACCTGAAAGGAGGTTGTGGAGAGGAGGGAGCTGGCCTCTTCTCCCAAGTGACAGGGGACAGGACAAGAGGGAATGGCCTGAAGCTCCGTCAGGGGAGGTTCAGGTTGGATATCAGAACAAAATTCTTCACAGTAAGAGTCATCGGGCACTGGAACAGCTGCCCAGGGAGGTGGTCGAGTCGCCTTCCCTGGAGGTGTTTAAGGAACGGGTGGATGAAGTGCTTAGGGACATGGTTTAGGGAGTGTTAGGAATGGTTGGACTCGATGATCCAATGGGTCCTTTCCAACCTTGTGATTCTGTAGGGAAGATCCAAAGGGATCTGAAAGGCTGGATGGATGGTCTGAGGCCAGTGCAATGGGGTTTAACAAGGCAAGTGCGGAGTCCTACACTTGGGATATAACAACCCCAGGCAACACTCCAGGCTTGGGGAAGAGTGACTGGAAAGCTGCCTGGCAGAGAAAGACCTGAGAGTGTTGGTCAACAGTGATTGAACATGAGCCGTCAGTGGCTCAGGTAGCCAAGAAGGCCAATGGCATCTTGGCTTGTATCAGAAACAGTGTGGTCAGCAGGTCCAGGGAAGTGATTTTGTCCCTGTACTCAGCACTGTTGAGGCTGCACCTCGAATCCTGGGTTCAGGTTTGGGCCTCTCACTACAAGAAAGATATTGAGCAGCTGGAGTACATCCAGAGAAGAGCGACAAAGCTGGTGAAGGGGCTGGAGAACAAGTTCTACGAGAAGTGACTGAGGAACCTGGGTTGTTTAGCCTGGAGAAAAGGAGGCTGAGAGGAGACCTTATCACTATCTGCAACTAGAGGAGGCTGGGACAACACAGTCCCAGGAACACCCATCCCTACGACACGGGGGACACCACAATCCTAGAGGTACCCATACTCACAGCAGCGAGGACAACACAGTCCAGGAAGCACTCCCATCCCTCCAGCTGTGAGGTTAACACAGTCCCAGAGGCACCCATCCCTCTCTCGCGTGGGGGACAACACAATCCTGGGGACACTCATGCCTCTGACACTGGGGATAAAGGAGATTGTAGCAAGGTGGGTACTGGTCTCTTCTCCCAAGAGTTAGGTGGCAGGATGAGAGGGAATGGCCTCAAGTTGCACCAGGGGAGGTTTAGACCGGATATTAGGGAAAAATTCTTTACTGAATCATAGAATCATAGAATTACCAGGTTGGAAAAGACCTCTTGGATCACCGAGTCTAACCATTCCTATCAACTGCTAAACCATGTCCCTGAGCACCTCATCTACCTGTCTTTTAAATACCTCCAGGGATGGTGACAACCACCTCCCTGGGCAGCCTCTACCAGTGCCCGATGACCCTTTCTGTGAATTTTTTTTTTTCTGATATCTACTCTGAACCTCCCCTGGTGCAGCTTGAGGCCATTCCCCCTTGTCCTGTACCCTGTCACTTGGGAGAAAAGGCCAGCTCCCTCCTCTCTACAACCGCCTTTCAGGTAGTTGTAGAGAGCAATAAGGTCTTCTCTCAGCCTTCTCTTCTCATAGCTAAACAACCCCAGTTCCCTCAGGCCCTCCTCGTAGGACTTCTCCGGCCCCTTCTCTTTTGTTGCTCTTCTCTGGACACGCTCCAGAGACTCAACATCCTTCTTGTCATGAGGGCCCCAGAACTGAACACAGGACTCAAGGTATGGTCTCACCAGTGCCAAGTACAGGGGGAGAACAACTTTCCTGGACCTGCTAGTCATGTCGTTTCTGATACAAGCCAAGATGCCATTGGCCTTCTTGGCCACCTGGGCCATTGCTGGCTCACTTTCAGTCGGCTGTCAATAAACATTTCCAGGTCCTTCTCTTCTGGGCAGATTTCTAGCCAGACTTCTCCTAGCACTGCATAGGGTTGTTGTGCCCCAAGTGCAGGACCTGGCGTCTGGCCTCATCAAACCTCATGCCATTGCTCTCAGCCCAGCGGCGATGAAGCATTGGAAGAAACTGCCCAGGGAAATGGTGGTGTTACTACCCTTGATTTAAGAAATGGATAGATGAAGTGCCTAGATTTAGTAGTGGGCAGGTACGGTTGGGCTTGATCTCAAAGGGCTTTTCCAAACTAGGGATTCTAGGATTCCAGCCACGTGCAATGCGGGATTTGGACACCAGGGGGCGACGAAGGGCCCTTTGTCGCCCCCTGGTGTCCGAATCCCGGCGTTGCGCCCGGGGCTGTGCGGATCCGGTTCGTGATGGAGCCGTGGAGCTGCGGGCGAGGAGAGGAGCGGTGAGAGGAGGGAGCCCGGAGGAGGGGGGAGCATCTCCGGGGAGGGGACGTGCGACCTCTGGAGAGTGGGAGGTCAGGGATTCAGCACGGAGAGCTGGTGCCAGAGGGATGGGGTTGGTCCTGGGAGTGTGGGATCCCTGTTGTGGGAGGGATGGTGATGCTCTCTGGACTGTTACTGCAGGGACCAGAGGAATGGGTGCTCCCAGGACTGTGTTGTTCCTTGTGCTGGAGGGATGGGTGTCCTTAAGACTGTGTTATCCTCTCTGACGGAGGGACGGTGCCCCAGGATTGTGGTGGCCCCAACGCCAGAAGGATGGGTGTCCCTGGGACTGTGTTGTTCTCCATGTCAGAGGGATTGGTGCCCATGGGACTACGATATTCCCCGTGCCATAGGGATGGGTGCTCCCAGGGCTGTGTTATCCCCAGTGCCAGAGGGGTGGGTGCACCTGGGACTACGGCATCCCTGTTACTGGAGTGATGAGGCTGCTCCTGAGAGTGTGTTATTCCCAACAGCAGAGACGGGTGCTCCCAGGACTGTGTTGCACCCCGTGCTGGAGGGATGGGTGTTTACCTGGACTCTGTTATCCCCACTGCTGGAGGGATGGGAATGCTTCCTGGACTGTGTGATTGGAGGGATGGGTGCCCTAGGATTGTGGTGTCCCCTATGCCAGAGTAATGGATGTCTCTGGGGTTGTGTTATCCCCACTGCCGGTGGGACGGGTGTCCCTGGGACTGTGTTGTTCTTGTGTCAGAGGGATTGGTGCCCATGTGACTATGATATCCCCCATGCCAGAGGGATGAGTGCTGCCTGGACTGTGTTATCCCCAGTGCAGGAGGGATGGACGACCCTGGGACTATGGTATTGATGTTGCTGGGGTGATGGGGCAGCTCTCAGGACCGTGTTATCCCCGGTACCAGAGGGTTGGGTGCTCCCAGGACCGTGTTCTTCCCTGTGCTGAAGGGTTGGGTGTCTCTGGGACTGTGTTATTCCCACTGCTGGAGGGATGGGAGTTCTTCCTAGACTGTGTTATTGGAGGGATGGGTGCCTTAGGATTGTGGTGTTCCCCATGCCAGAGTGATGGGTGTCTCTGTGATTGTGTTATCCCCACTACTGGAGGGATGGCTGTCCCTGGGACTGTGTTGTTCTCCTTGTCAGAGGGATCGGTGTCCATGGGACTAGGATATCCCTGTGCCAGAGAGATGGGTGCCCCTATGACTGTGTTGTCTCCCATGCTGGAGGGATGGGAGTGCTCACAGGACTATGTTATCCTCAGTGCCAGAAGGACAGGTGCTTCCAGGACTGTGTTGTCCCCCATACCAAAGGGATGGGTGCCTCTGGGACTGTGGTATCCCAGCGGCTGGAGGGTTCGGTGTCTGGGCCTATGGTATCCCAGCTGCTGGAGAAATGAGTGTCTCTAGGACTGTGTTGTCGCCTATGTCAGACTGATTGACGCCTCTGGGCCTGTGTTATTCCTGGTGCTAGAGGGTTTGGTGCCTCTGGGACTATGGTATCGCTGTTGCTGGAGTGATGGGGCTGCTCTCAGGACCGTGTTATCCCCGGTACCAGAGGGATGGGTGCCCCCAGGACCGTGTTGTTCCCTGTGCTGGAGGGATGGGTGTCTCTGGGACTGTGTAGTTCTCCGTGTCAGAGGGATTGGTGCCCATGGGACTATGACATCCCCCGTGACAGAGGGATTGGTGCCCCTAGGACTGTGTTTTCCCCCATGCCAGAAGGATGTGTGCTCCTGGGACTGTGGTATCCCCCATACCAAAGGGATGGGTGCCACTGGGACTGTGGTATCCCCACTGCTGGAGGGATGGAAGTGCTTTCTGGACTGTGATATCCTTGCTGTGAGACGTATGGGTGCCCCTGGGACTGTGTTTCCAGGCCAGAGTGATGGGTGCTCCTGAGCCTGTGTTATCTCCTGTGCTGGAGGCATGGGTGTCCCTGGGGCTGCATTATCCTATGCCAAAGGAATGGGTGTTTCCTGGACTGTGTTTTCCCTAATGCCGGAGGGATGGGTGTCTCTGGGACTATGGTATCCCTGTTGCTGGAGTGATGGGACTGCTCTCAGGACTGAGTTATCACCAGTGTGAGGGGTGTGGGTGCTCCCAGGACTGTGGTGTCCTGCGTGCCGGAGTGATGGGTGCATCTGGGATTGTGTTATCCCCACTGCTGGAGGGATGGGAGTGCTTCCTGGGCTGTGTTATGCTTGCTGCCAGAGGGATGGGTGTCTCTGGGACTGTGTTGTTCCCCGTGCCAGAGGGATGGGTGCCACTAGGATGGTGCTGTCCTCCGTGCCAGAGGGATGCATGCTCCCTGGGCTGTGTGCTGCTGACCCCTGGGACTACGGCGCCCCCGTAGTGATGGGCGTGCTCCCAGACAGTGTTATCCCCAGTACCAGAGGGATGGGTGCTCCCAGGACTGTGTCATCCCTGCTGCCAGAGGAATGGGTGTCCCTGGGGCTGTGGTATCCCCGGTGCTGGAGTGATGCCTGTCTCTGGGACTGTGTTATCTCTGCTGCAGGAATGTCGGGTGTCTCTGGGACCGTGGCGTCCCCTATGCCTATAGGATGGGAGTGCTCACAGGGCTGTGTTATCTGTGCTGTTGGAGGGACAGGTGCCCCTGGGATTGTGGTGAGTGATGGGAGTCTCTGGGACTGTGGTGTCCCGCGCACTGGAGTAATGGGTCTGCCTTGGACTGTGTTGTCTCCTATGCCAGTAAGATGGGAGCGCTCCTGGGGTTGTGTTGTCTGCTGTGCTGGCAGGATGGGGCAGCTTCTGGGGCTGTGTTTTCCCTCCTGCCTGAGGGACAGGGTGCCTCGGGGCTGTGCCATCCCCTGTGACAGCAGCAGGGTGCAAGATGAACAGCACACACACCTCTGCGAGCCGAGCAGTGCCCCAGGATGGTGCGACCAAAACCAGGAACCCAATCCAGTTACAAGTGGTGTTGCATGTGGGAGATGCTGAGTTAGACAGCAGCTGTGAGAGGCCCTGAGAGCCTCTATGGAGGAGTACTGGGGGATTAAGCTTGCGCTCAAGTGGTGTTTTGCTATTTCAAAGGGCTGCCATGCTTCCCAGGCTGTTCAGGGAAGGACTTGGTGTATGAGTTTTGGAGGATTTGAGGCCCTGCAGAGGGTTTGCTGAAAGGATTTTTCTGCTCTCAGGTTCCTGCCCAGCTGCTTCCCTGTTCAGTGAATCTCCAGCTCTGTGTAATGGAGCAGGCTCAGCTGGGTGGCAGAAACATCCCTTCAACCACCATCCAGTGATGTGTAAGAGTGAGCCAAAGAAGCAGCATGCCTGCCTGCCTCTAAGCAGTGCTCCTTTCCTCGGATCTTGGGGGAGAGGCACTGGCCTGCTCTGGTTCCCCAATGTCAATGGAACACTGGGAAGCAGAATGAAGGTGTGACCTGGACAAGCCCATCAAAACTGGCTTGTAGGTCACCGTGGCCTGGCAGACAGAAAAGGCACTTTCTTGGCAAGCAAAGCTAGTACCTTCTTGGCAAAGTTGCAGACATGGGATCCTGTGGCTGTGGGACAAGAGTCTCTTCTATCAGGAGCAGTGTTCTACTGTTAAAAGTCTTCAGCCTCAAGTTCACTGTCAATCCCTGTGGGTGGTGCTTGGTGATCAGAGTTGAATGCAACTGCTTTAACATCTATGTTGATGAACTCTGGGGGAGATGAGTGGCAGGATCAAAGCACCACATTATTTGATAAATGGCGTTCCTTTTCTGAAATATATAATTATAAATTAAAATAATGGAAAATATTTTTCACCCTAAGTTCTTGCTTGTGGATTTGAGATAATTCTTTAATTAGAAATTCCATTGTGTAGGATGAAAGGCACTCTGGAGTAAACAAAACTTGTTTCCGAAGTGAGAACTGTCTTGCTGGCAAATGTTGGCATGAGTATGGCAGGAGACGGGGAGAATGGTTTCTGAGGCAAGTGTGAGGGAGGTGGTGGTTCTGAGACAGTTGCCTAGGCTGGCAGAGGTGATGTGTGATGGGCTTATTGACCTACAGATGGATTCTGCAGCTGGGAGCCAGCTGCAGCCTGCACCTTGCTGTTGGCAAACCAAATTTCTCTGGCCTGAGAGAGGCACCAATCCATCACCATTGCTGGCACCACAAATAGGACTCTGGTGGCCTTAGGCTGAAGATGGTGGTCTCCTCTGTCTCGTTGCTTCCTGTCACCCCTGGGTTTTTCCCATCCAGTGCAGGGCGGGCAGGGCACCTTCCTGCTTCACTGCTGCCTAAATGTGCCCTGCCTGACCCATAAATCCCCCCTTCTGCCTCCAATGCTTTGGCCTCTCTTGAAGACAAGTGCTAGCAAGTAGCCTTTGAAAAGACTGGTGAAAACCTTCTCCACCTCTCAGCTTTGTCCTCAGCTGATGTGCAAACTCCCCTAGTCCCAAGCAAGCGGCTGAGCAGATGAATTCAACATAGAATCATAGAATTGTAGAAACGTAGAATCATAGAATGGGTTGGGTTGGAAGGGACCTCAAAGCCCATCCAGTCCCACTGGATCGGGTTGCTCAAAGTCCCATCCGACCTGACCTTGAACACATCCAGGAGAGGGTTGGTGACTGTTAATTTTGAGGTTAAAAGGAAGCTGATGTGGCAATACTTGTGAAATGGTCTTGCTGGCTTTTCTTGGGGTGGGCTCAGTTATGTGGTTAGACCAGGAACACTCACCAGCTTAGGGGCTACTGCGTTCACACCTGAGCTCATGGCAGCCCCAGACCGCTTTTTATAGGTCTGAGTTTAAGAAAATCAACTACACACGGCAGGGAAACCTTCCTCTGGAGGAGCTTAAAGCCTTCTGCTAAGGGACCTGGATGCTTTCCTAGTGCCTCCTTTGAGAGAAGCAACAATGAGGAACAGGGTTTTGAATGTTGTCCGGAGACCTGGTGCTCTGGGTTTCCGTTCCAGCACAAGGACCTTAGCCAAGAAAACTGCCTGTCCTGCCAAAGCCGGGTAGGAAACTGGGCTCTGGAGCAGGCAGTCAGTGCATGGCATTAACTCCTCTGCAAACAGCAGTGAGGATCCTATGATGAACCTGCTCACTGCTGCATTTACTTTTGTGTTTCATTTTGAAAGAGCCATCATGCCAGGCTTAGCCACATCCTGCTGGTGGGCTGTGGAGCTTCTGAAGATACTGCTGCAAGCTCAGTCATGATCCTTAGTCACTTCTTTATCACAGCTTCTCTGCTAGTGGGCTGAAACTTGGCTAGGGAAAAGGCACGGGGGGAAAGAAGTCGAGCTGAGGTAGGTGGGCTCCAAGACAGCCCAGGGGATGGCCTTGGTAGGAGAGCCTCTCAAAGCAGTTTGCAAACATCAAACTCGATCTGGCATTTCAGTGGACAGGCACCTTGGAAACCACAGAATCATAGAATGGTTTGCCTTGGAAGAGACCTCAAAGCCCATCCAGTTCCACCCCTCTGCCATGGGCAGTGACACCTCCCACTGGATCAGGTTGCTGCAAGTCCCATCCAACCTGGCCTTGAACACCTCCAGGAATGGGGCAGCCACCACTGCTCTGGGCAACCTGGGACACAGCTTAACAACCCTCACAGCAAAACTCTTGTCCTGTCATGCCCTCCCTGATCAAGAGCCCCTCCCCAGCTTTCCTGGAGCCCCTTTCAGTACTGGAAGCTGTTCTAAGCTCTTCCTATCCAGGCTGAACAACCCCAACTCTCTCAGCCTGTTCTTGTGCGGAAGGTGCTCCAGCCCTGGGATTATCTCTGTGGCCTCCCCTGGACTCGCTCCAACAGCTCTATGTCCTTCCTGTGCTGAGGGCTCCAGAACTGGACACAGGCTCCAGGTGGGGTCTCACCAGATCAGAGGGGCAGAATCCCCTCCCTTGCCCTGCTGGTCTCACTGCTGTGGGTGCAGCCCAGGACACGATTGGTTTCTGGGCTGTGAGCACATGTTGCTGGATCATGTTGAGCTTCTCATCCCCCAGTATCCCACGTCCTTCTCAGGGCTGCTCCAAATCCATTCTTTGCCAAGCTTGGAATTGCGCTTTGGCTTTCTCTTGGTGATCATTTGTTGTACAACCCTGGGTTTCGTAGAAGGTATCTCGCCCCTAGCAGGTTTGGTTGCATACATTCCGCAAGCTTCTAGGGGCGGAGTACTGCTTCTAGTAGGCAGATAGACTGACCGCCAGCAGCAGGTCTAGCAGTTATGGAGAGCTGTTCTGCTTTGATTGGGGACCACTCATCCCAGCTGCTTGCCTGAACGTGTCTGCTCTTTAGTTGTCTCCCATCAGGTTCGATATGTGCATGGACAATTTGCCTCCTCTGTATTTGCTCCTCCGGCTATGGTGACCAGATGTCCTATTCTTTAGTGATGTTGTCCTACTTTCAAGTAGGTTAATCTATTTTTTGCCTGGCCCAGGGTGTTGGACTGTCCTTTCTTGTGATTTTGCCTTTCTACATGTTGTGCTCCAGGCTTTCCTGTGGCAGAGGTAGATCTGCAGGTCGTAGGCCCAAGCAATACCAAGCCATTTGCTTTTACTCTCTTTCCTGGGGGAAGCACCTGGCACCTTGCATAGGAATCAGACCTGCAGACGGGGTGTGGACTTGGGGGTCTGGGTTTGAGGTTGCCTCCTCAAGATGCTTCAAGGTGCTGAAGCTCCTCGGGGGGAAGGGTCAGCTTCCACCTCGCTTTTCATCCTTGCACTGGATGGTGGATGTGTGGAAGTAGTTGTTCTTGTTTGCATGTCTTGTCTGCAAGACCCAGAAATCCCAGAGTCTGGAAGAGACGTCTGAGCATAGAAGGGAAGAAGGACTTCTTGGGCCATGAGCAAGGTGGGGACAGGACTGAAACCTTGTCCTAGAACTGAAAAAATAAAAAAGGCAAGTTGTAGCCTAGGTACTGCAGGGAACCAACTTCCAGCTCTGAAAATACCTTGTCTTTGTCTTGCCAGTCCCTCCTAACACTGATCCCTCTTGACTCTTCCTAAACATGAGGCCAGTCACCTTTTGACTTGAATTTGAAAACAGTAGCTTCTTGCTTGAGCTACAATGACACGTGGAGGTCTGCATGCCTGAAAGCCCTCTGAGCTACCTGAGGTGGACTCCAAGTGCCCTGGTAAGGCTGCAGGTGTGGAAAAAGGTAAGGGAGCTGGACCCTGCAGCCAGGTGTGCTCTGGCAGAGCAGAGTTTGGAGGGAGCACGCAGGGTGGAAGTTGAGGGCTGATGAGCTTTGGACCAGTGCTGCAGTTTATTTCTGGCCTGGTTAGCAATCTCAGGCAGGCAGTGTAGGTTAAGGCATCTCCTGTCCTGGATTGACAGTACAGATCCAATTAGCCATAAAAGCCTCTAATTATTTGTCCTGAATTGCTCCAGTGGTAACCAAGGCTCTGCTATCTCCTCCTTTTGTCTATGTCCCAGCTGGAAATGCCCCAGTGTCCCTGCATGCAGAGCAGCAAGTGTGCTGTGTGAGCAGAGTCAGCATAACCTAATCAAAGGAGACAAGCCCCATGAGTTAATGAGGGGATGGACCTGCTTCGTTAACTTTGGAGAGTTCTGTAAGCCCCATCCTGAGAGACAAAGGACTGAGATTACACGTGGCTAAGATAAAGCTCACATGATGAATCGCTGCAGTGGGAGAGCTGGATGGGGGGGGCTGCAGACCATCAGGAGGGGAGTAACTGTCAGAAAGGATTTGAAAGCAGAAGGGCCTTCATATCTGTGCAAGGCAGGCACGTACCTCACTGAGTGCAATGTCTATGCTTGGACCAGGTCACTTGTTCCCATGTTTAGTTCTTTCTTTTGAAGCTGTACCACCAGGAAAGTCCTCAGGGGTCAGAGATAGCAAATGCTCCCCTCGCCCTGCCTGTTCTTTGCTGTCCTTGCAGGTGCTGTCCTCCAGAAGGACACCTTATCTCTGTGAATGGTGTGTTCTTCGGCCCTTGTGCTTCAACACCCAGCCCTTCTTGCTGCTCGTCAGGCTTGGGGAAGAGTAGCTGGAAAGCTGTCTGGTGGAAAAGGCCCTGGGGGTGCTGGTTGACAGTGGCTGAACATGAGCCAGCAGTGGGCCAAGCGGCCGAGAAGACCAACAGCCTCCTGGTTTGGATCTGTCATGGTGTGTCCAGCAGGAGCAGGGAAGGGATCGTCCGTCTGTAGGAGGAGGGCAACAAAGATGGAGAAAGATCTGGAGCCCAGGGGTTCTGGGAGAAGCTGAGGGACCCAGAGCTGTTTAGTCTGGAGGAGTCTGAGGGGAGGCCTCATTGCTCTCTGGAGCTCCTGGAAAGGAGGTTGTGGTGAGGTGGGTGCTGGTCTTTTCTCCCAAGGAACAAGCGATGGAGTGAGAGGAAATGGCCTCAAGCTGTGGCAGAGGAGATTTAGATTGCATAGGAGGAAAAATTTCTTCACTGAAGGAGTGGTGAAACATTGGAAGAGGCAGCCCAGGGCAGTGGTGAAGTCTCCATCCCTGGAGGCGTTCAAAAACTGTGTGACTGTGGCACTTAGGTACGTGGTTTACTCAGCACAGCGGGGTTGGGCTGACAGCTGGACTGGATGAGCTGAGAGGTCTTTTCTAACCTTGATGACTCTGTGATTCTATGATTCTGTGCTCTTTGCCCAGTTCACCGATGATCCAGCACAGAGGGAGCAGTTAGCCCTGCCTCTGGCAGACAGCAATGTGTCAAACCAGTAGTCATGGCCGTCCCAGGGAAGTAACTCTGTACGTCTGGGAGAAGAGCTGGGTCTCTTCAGCTTGGACAACACACCAGCATCGCTGCTGGATGGCAGCTAAGAGGAAACTCACGGGCATGAGGTGGGTTACAGAAGCAAAGCCCAAGGGTTTCTTCTTTTCCAGGCGTGTGCAAAGTTACAGCTGTGGATTCCCAACCACAGA
Source organism: Cuculus canorus (assembly GCF_017976375.1). Classification (NCBI taxonomy): domain Eukaryota; kingdom Metazoa; phylum Chordata; class Aves; order Cuculiformes; family Cuculidae; genus Cuculus; species Cuculus canorus. Next base: position 513,533 of record NC_071414.1, read on the forward strand.
ACTATTTTAAGGTGAAAAAAGCTTTGCAGGGCACTTATCACATCCTCCCCCTCATTCTGGGTGCTTATTGTTGAAAAGAGGAGCCTCAGCTCCCTGTAAGAGAAAATGTATCTTTCATGTTCTTTGTAACCTTAACTCTGACATAAAATCTGAGATCAAACTTCTCTCAGACACACCCAGCATGCCCCCAGGGCACACAGACTTGGGTTTAAAGTAAAGTTTTACACTGGTAAAACACACATATTCAGCTCCTGTATTAGGGGCCAGGTGAGTGCTTCCACCCTTGTCTCCAGGTCACAGGATCACCGTTGATGATGGGTGATGAATCCTGGATACAGTTTTGGGCCCCTCACTACAAGAAAGAAATTGAGGTCCTGGAGTGTGTCCAGAGAAGAGTGACAAAGCTGGTGAAGGGGCTGGAGAACAAGTCTTATGAGGAGCGACTGAGGGACCTGGGGTTGTTTAACCTGGAGAAAAGGAGGCTGAGGGGTGACCTTATCACTGTCTACAACCGCCTGAAAAGCGGCTGTAGGGAGGTGGGTGTTGGTCTCTTCTCCAAAGTGATAGGTGATAGGATGAGAAGGAATGGCATCAAGCTGTGCCAGGCAAGGTTCAGATTGGATGTAAGGAAAAATTTCTTCACCGGAAAGGTTCTCAAGCACTGAAACAGCTGCCCAGGGAGGTGGTGGAGTCACCATCCTTGGAGGTGTTTAAAAGACAGGTAGATGAAATGCTTAGGGATATGCTTAGTAGTGGACAGATGCAGTCGGCCTTGACGATCTCAAAGATAATTTCCAACCCAGTGATTCTATGGGTCGTTCAAGGGTTGCCTTGAGATGCTGCCTGCTGGCAAGCCATGGCTTTGCTCAGTACATGCTGGGTTTCTTTGTGCGGATGCCCAAGGCCTGTCCTGCTGCAGATCCTGCTGGTGACTCAGCTCTGCCCCCGAGCCCAAACCCAAGGATAGTGGGGAGAATCAACAAGTGTGCCCCCCTTGGTCTGTTTGCAGGTATTCTTGGTGAGACACAGGTTGCTGGAGCATTAAATGCTTTTGTCTGACCTCCAGCCCAGGAACATTCAACTGGGGCCCATCTGCCAAGGCGAGGGCTCATCCAACGAGGCAAGGAAACAGCTGACACATCCTTCAAGCCTCTTGGTGTCCTTTCCCTGCAGGCCAGGAGCATGCCTGCCAAGTTCAAAGCAGAGAGCTTCCTCTATACAAAGAGGGATGGGAGGGAGGGCTGTTAATGTACAAAAACTGTTTCTTTCCTGCCCACTAGGAAAGTGGAGCTATTGAATTTTAAGCAGCAAAGACAAAACTCTGCTGAAGAGACCTCTTCTGTGCTGGCTTGTTGAAATCACTGATCACGGGGTGGGAGGGGTGGGGGGGGTGGGCCAGGAAGATGCCAGGCTTGCCCTTATTAATGACTCTGTTGTTGTCTGTTCTAGTTTGTTGGGCTTTGCTCTGCGAGACAGTTTGCTGAAGCAGCAACTATTTTCCCCAGAGAAGCTTCCTTGCAAGTTGTCCCCGTGTTGGGGACTGTGTTGTGGGGCTTTACCACACCGGCTCTCGGACCATCTTGTGGAGTGGCACTGACCTAATGGGCTGACCTACAGTACTCTGGGGACCTTCTTTATGGCTACAAAAGCCTGAAAATACAGTTGGAAGGGGCACGATGAGAGGAGACAGAGGGTCTTTGTTCCACCAGGACCTTTTCTCCTCTGTCTTTTAAGGGTGCCTGGCCTCGCAGCTCAGTACACCCGAGGAAGGGCAACTGCGTCTCCCGCTGAGGTCTCTGCTCTCTCCAGCAGCACCAGCTTGGCTGTGCTGGGGACACAGTAGGAGCCTGACTCATGTTTTTCGTCCAGGACTTTGACCATCCAGCAAAGCAGTAGTGCCTTGCAAACCTCCCATTTCCTGTCCCATGCTCAAGAGTGTTGGACTCTCTTGCCTGCATTTTTCTCCTTGAACCACTTAGTTTTAAAAGATAGCAATTACCTTCCTTCTGAAAGGAGCTCATTCTCTCCAATCTAGGGCAGTTTGTCAGTGCAGCAGCCTGTGCAGCTCTCTGGAAACACAGTTGTGTTCCTTGCAAGAGATGTCACATCTGTGGCTTAGGTTGACGGCTGAATCATTGGCTCAGGGGCTGAAAAGGAGCATCACTGGAGCTGAGTTGTGTGAGTCCTTGCTGTCAGCCTTTTCTTCCTAACCACTCCTGTCAGAGGGGTGCAGGCTTTGTCTTCTTGGCAGCAAAGCCAAAACATAAATGTTCCCAAGGTTACGTTCTGCCAGGCTTCACAGCCCTCACTCCACAGACAAGCCCTGAGGGATCTCTGGGTGGGAAATCTTACCTTGTCCCTGGGTCTATGTGATAAGAAAATACAGCTATTCAGACTTTTGCCATTGTGTGTATCAATAAGTGATAGATCTGCGGGCCTGGCATATGTGGTGGAGGTGTCCTAGTCTGTGCTCACGTCTGAAGATGGGACCAGCCCTTTCGTAGGCTGTTGCCAATGGAGGCTTCTCCAACCTTCTCCTGAAATTTCTGCCTATGACCCTTATCTTATTTTCAACATGCAGAGCTGAGTGAGATTTGGAGTACATAATTGCTTCTGGGATTAAATGCTCAAAATCTTAGAGGTCTGTTGCAGAATCTCATACAGTGATGGAGTGGATTCTGCCAGCATCATCTGCCACACCAGCAGTTATGGGAAGGGTTTACATCCCTGTGTTACGTAGATTCCTTAATCTCCTCTGTCTTGGGATCCTTCTGCTGCCTCACACTCTACACTCAGCTGTTGTTTAATTAAAAAACAAGCAGACAGGTATTCACAAGGAAAACGAAGCTGTATTATTCTTCATGTGTCCTTGCTGCTTTCCTGACATCTTGTCTGGGGACAGCAGCTCTAAGCCTTGGATTTGAATTTTTGTCTTGTTATTTTAATTGAGAACAAAGCCATGGAACAGCAAATGTCCTGTGCCAAACAGAGTGGCCACAGTCTTTGAGAGGAACAATGCCTCCCTCCCTCCTGGCACTGCCTGATGGGGATGTGGCTGTAGTTCACATTAAGGTTCACCTGTTGAGGGAATGCAGCTGGTTTCATGTATCTATCCATGCTAAACCAGCCTTGACACTAACTGTGGCCCAAGTTTTGCTGTGAAAGATGGTCAGGATGGTCAGGAGAACCAAAGGAAGATCTGTATCCAGGTCACATGGAAAGTCAATGTTAGCTACCAATGATTTCTAGCATAGCAGAGAGAAAGATCAAGCTGACTAGAAGCTGGAGGCTAGGGGTGTAAACACTTGCCTTTATAACAGAGGGTATTTCACCACGCTCTTGTAACAGAGGGTATTTTGGCTGAGCTTTGTGTCTTTTCAGTGAAGGTGGAGCTGCAGCTTGCACCCTAGAAGCTGGAGACCTACAAAGGAATCCCAGATGAACTCTGAGGTACTGCTCAGTACGTCCCTCTGGGCTTAACAGTCCTTGAGATGCCAAAGCATGGAAGAAGATTGCAGAGGTCTCTATATCCCTGAGTCAGCAGAGCTTCTCCATCCAGTGGCTTTGGACGAGACAGGGAAGAAAAATATTGAAAGACAAGTTTTCAGAGATTGGAGGAGTTGAATCTCTGCTGTTGCAAGGCAAATACTGCGATCATCCAGCCCACCCCAAGCGGCTTTCTTAAGCCAAGCTCAGGAACTCCTCTGGGTGGGGAGCCACAGCTACCTGGTAGATAAGGCCCAAGGCTCCACTGCTGCTTTCAGTGGATCGGCTGGGTCAGGGTTTAAGGCACGGCCCAGCTGAGGGAGAGTTTCCACCGGGGGACTAACAAGCCAGGACTGGCTTGGTTGCTTTGGCCTTCCCCCGCCAGGGTGCCGAGCTTTCACCCCTAGATCATAGACTCCTCAGATGCTCTCCAGGCTCAACCCACCAGCTTTTTATGAATTTCTCCATCGCTATGGAGCAAATGCAGTGGTACAGATCCTGCCAGGACTGTACTAATGCCTGGAGGCTGATTAGTGTCAGCCTTTTCCTTGATGTCTGCCATCTATAGCATCTTTGATGGCAGAGGAGTGTTCATGGATTAAGTTCCACTGAGCTCCTCCCACACCGGGTAAACTCAGTGATATTGTATATTTTTCATACTGTAATATGAGATTTGCAGAGGTGAAGTGAGTTGGTGAAAGAAGTCAGCGCTGTGGGGAGGGAGAGGAAGACAACCCAGGAAAGCTTTAAAGCTGCCAGTCTAATTCGCTGTATTGTACCCTGAGAAAATCGTAGTTGCTGGACCTACCACCCCAGCTACTAGTAGGAACTGCTGGATATTTGCAAGTACAAGAGGTTTAAACAAGGGACAATGTGGATTGAACCTGACATCTCATCAGATTTTCCTTCTCTTGGTCCCTGATTTACCAACAAGCACCTCTTCCATTTTGCATATAATGTGACCTCTTGTATAAATATTTAGTTGCTCTGTTGGGAGCATTAATTATAAATTGAGATGATGCTTTTGAAAGCTGCCTGTAGGTCTGGGCACCCAATTTCCATTAATTTTAATGAGAATCAGACATCCAAATCCCATTCGGTGGCTTTGAGCATCTCAGGCAGAAGCTTCATCTGACACACTCCCGCTTCTCCCCACTCCACAACTGAAGAGTGAGATTTGCAAATACCTTACAAATCCTGCGGATTCCCAAGTTGCTCTTGTGCCATGCCATTGTTCTCTGCTGGGGATGGATGGCGGGTGGCTTCAGAAGTATTTATAATAAGTTCATTTAATCCATCCTGCTCTTTTCCTCTGCACCCCCTCCGCTCCCACCCCGGACACCAATGCCTGAATGCACCCCCAGCCTGTGTGGTTCTTCACAGAGAAGCTTTGACGCTTGAAAATGACAGCTGTGCCAAGCAGGTCTGAAATGAGTGATTGAATTATCTGACTGATTAAAAATGTGCTGTGGCTTGGAAGATCTGACGGCAAGTAGGCACTTAGGCAACGAACATGAAAGAGAGCGCGCATATATGTAGAGTGCGTGTTTGCGTATGTGTTGAAATCAACAGCCGGTGGAATGCGGCAAACACCCAGAGCCACTTGGAGCGGCAGCTTCTTAAGCTCAGCATCCTTTCAAAATCTCCAAATCTGCACGACACACAGCAAAAGCTGACACTCAGCATGGCTGTGGAGATAATGAGTATTTAGACAGACATCAGCAGTGGGTTAGGAAATAGAAATTGAGTTAAAAGTTAGTGCAGGATGGGAAACTACTTAACTATGTCTCAGTCCCATACCAACCTGTGGCTGAGGAATGCTCAACTCTCCCATCAGAAACACAGTTCTCATCCTCTGTGGCTCCAGTGATGCCAGCTCTACGGGAACATGCCCTGGGGTTGAGAATTTTGAAAAATCTGAGCCCCAGTGAGATTATCTATAAATTACTGGAAAGATGGAGAAAGGAAGTTTGATTGCGGCTGTGCCCCTGATGCCGGCAGTGATGGCAACAGCAGATGTGTTAATGCACGAGGGACAGTAACAGTCTTTCCAGACCTATCTCCTCTTCCTTCCCAGTCCCCTGATGCCTCACAGAAATTCAGATCTGCTGGAATGTAAATGAAATATCTGGAAGTGAAATGAATGCAAAAAAAAAAAATTAAAAAGATGTTTCTTTGCAAATGAAATGTATTTTTGTCAGCTCATCTGGTTTGCAGCTTCCTGCAGGGGTTTCACAGAAGGGAAAAAATCAAGTCATGAAGGTTACAATTGTAGTTCCTCATTGTGACTAGAATTGTTCTGATAATTTACTGATTTTTTTTTTCCTTAACTGTGTAACTGCCCACTTGCAGAAGATCACTGTCTTCCCCTGCCTGGCTCAAAAGAGATGCAACACTGGACTGTAGCTCATTGCTCTATTAGATGTGGTTTTGGTTTCGTCTCTCAGTCCGGGCACTGACTAATTTGGTCTTTGCCCCTTCCCCTGCCATCGGCTGCAGGGATGTTAGGTATACTGGCCTCAGCCATGCAGTGCCCTGCTCCCTGGCCCAGTTCTAGGGGTTATTTCAGCAAGATTAAATGCTACAGCTACATTAAGGGTGAACATAAGCCAAATGTAATTCATTGGCATCTGTGTCATCTCCCCATTAGCATTTGAAATTGTCCCTCTTATTGAATGCATATTAGCAACTCAGGAACATTCAGAGCAGAGAAGATGCAAGGATCCTCCTTGCAGAGGTTCATAGAACTATAGAAACATGGAAACATTAAAGTTGGAAGAGATCTCCAAGCTCATCCAGTCCAACTGTGAGCCCAGCCCCACCATGCCCACTAAACCATCTACCAAAGGGTCATGTCTACATATTTTTTGAACCCCTCTGGGGACAGAGACTCCACTACTGCCCTGGAAAGCCTCTGCCAGGGCTTCACCCCTCTGTCAGTAAAGATTTTTTTCCCCAATATCCAATCTAAACCTCCCCTGGTGTAACTTGAGGCTATTTCCTCTTGTCCTGTCACTTGTTACTTGGGAGAAGAGACCAGCACCCACCTCAGAACAACTGCCTTTCCAGGAGCTGCAGAGAGCAAACTCGTCTATCTCTGTTCTTTGGCCCTTCATATCCATGCTCCAGAACTTACCCACAGGCAGCAAAATTACTCCTTGTGCCCTCTTCCCAACTTCAGGCTATGTCCAAGCCCCAAACAAATATAAGCTCTGAGCAAAACCCTCTTCAATATCCACGACCATGCTGCGTCCAGGGCTGTGAACCCAGATGTCCCAAGGGGAGCAAAAGCCCAGGCAGGCTGAGGTGGAATCACTTTCATGAAAAGAGTGATCCTAGAGGTACCAGCAATGTGACGTGAGGAAGTAAAAATTACACCTCTCTGTGGGTGCTGTTCCCCACCTTCCTCCCTGTCTTGTGGCCATAGATGCCCACCAGTCAAAGCAGAGTCCTGGGAAGCTCACAGCAAGGGAAGGGAAGGCTGTTTCCTGGGATTGTATCTCTCTCTGCAGAGTTTCTCCTGCTGTGAGAGTCCAGATGATCCAGCTGGAGCATGTCTGCCTGCTCAGGTTGACACAGGTGAGGTGGGACACAGAATCTGCAGCCGTGGGCTGTGAGAATGCCCTGAAGAGAACCCTAGTATTCAGGGTGATGGGGGTGACAGGAGCGCCTAGCAGAAGTGGACCTGGCAAATGCATTTGGTTAAAGAAGGAAGGTGACTCCTCTGAACCATGAGACAGATTTGGCCATCGCATAAAACAATAAGCCCTATATGAACAAAGTTATCGATACCACTCTTACAACCATCTGAACTTGAAGTGCAGAGAAGTAGAAAGAAGACTGTGCAGTTGTCCCGTACTTCCATGACACATGCCTGGGAAATAAATAGGTATCTTGGCAATTATAATTTCCAAGAACAAACAGGACATCCTATGTTGTAGTGACACACTGACACAGGACTGAATGACAGGATGCTCTAGTCACCCAGGGGTGGCTGGATAGAGAGCTGGAGATGAGACCTTCATAGGAACCCAAGGTTGGTACACCAACTGGTGTTGGGTACATGGAGGAAGCCCTGCTCTGCCTGACACATCTGCTACCCAGCTGGTAGAGACCATGCTGGAGATCTTGGAGAGCTGGCATGGTGCCACTGCTCAGGGCTCGCTAGAGATGCAGCAGAGCTTTGCTTCCCTGGGCCACCACCCAAGTGAAGCAGCACATAGGGATACCCCAGACAGCAGCGGTGGATGCAGGGGCACCTCTGGAAGTTTCCTTCCCTTCTGTCAAGGGTTTGCTGACAGAGCCATAGCCTTTTTGCCTTCGATTCATCAGCCTTTCCTGGGACATTGTTCATGTGCTCGCCCTAATATAGAGCCAAGAGCTGCTCTTCCACTCAGGATCGAGTTGACGTATCCCTGCGCACTGCCAGATCAAACTGGGAGCTGGACAAAGAGCTTCCCTAAACAGCTTCATAACAAAGTGAAAGGAAATCTATGTTTACAGAACAGCTTTTCAGCCTCAGGGATAGCTGCTGAAGGACTCGAGCTGCTGCCAATAACACAGCCCCAGAGCTTCTAAAAATGAGCGATGATATTTCTTCTTACCAACAGAATTGCAGTGAATTTGTGTGTGATTCTGTATCAGACCTCAATCCAACAGATAAAGGAGAATTGATTACTGAACTCAGAATTAATGGTTGCTTAAACAACCTAATTGCATTTGTTACGAGCAGAATGTAATCCTAAATTGTTAAAACATATGCAGGGCACTTTAAAGTGGTCAATTTTCCTAAGCTGAAAACAATTACAAGCAAGAAATTATTGGAGGAAAAACTAAGACAAAATAATGTGTGCTGTAAGTGAGAGGGCTTTAAGAAAACTCTGATAGATGCTTGTCTCCTCCACAGCATGCACAGAATTTTGCAGTCATCAAAGATATTCTTAGCTAAGAATCTATCATTGTTAAGGAAGAGAAAAGCAGAAATAACGGTGGTAATAAACAAAACCAAATAGAAAAAAAAGGGATTTGATAACAAAAGCTATGAGTTAACTGTTACGTAAAGCAGAGACCTGGAAGGCAAATTTGAAAGAGGAGTCAATGAAAATTATGTTTACAAGCATTAAAAACTGTAATAGAGTGTGCATGTATGTGTGTTTATGTGCATATCTGTCAGGAAGAAAAGAAGTACTGTGTGTTGGGTTTAGGTGAAAGTAGTAAAAGAGTCTGCTCTGAGACTGCAGAAAAAGTGTCCGGCCAAATCATAGAATGATGAAAGGCTTGGGTCAGAAAGGACCTCAAAGCCCATGCAGTTTCACCCCTTGCCGTTGGCAGGGACACCTTCCACTGGATCAGGGGCTCCAAGCCCCATCCAATCTGGCCTTGAACCCCTCCAGGGATGGGGCAGCCACCACTGCTCTGGGCAACCTGGGCCAGTGCCTCCCCACCCTCACAGCAAAACATTTCTCCCTAAGATCCTAGTCTCCCCTCTTTCAGCTGAAAACTGTTCCCCTTGTTCTATCCCTGCACTCCCTGATCAAGAAAGAGTCTTTAAGCACTGGAAGCTGCTCTGAGGTCTCACCACAGCCTCCCCAGCTTTCCTGGAGCCCCTTTCAGCACTGGAAGCTGCTTTAAGGTTTCCCCAGAGCCTTCTCTTCTCCAGACTGAACAAGCCCAACTCACTCAGCCTGGTGTCGTACGGGAGGTACTGCAGTCTCCATCTCTGTTGCCTCCTCTGGCCTCGCTCAAAAGCTCCATGTCCTTCCTGTGAGGAGGACTCCAGAACTGGGTGCAGGGCTCCAGGTGGGGTCTCACCAGAGCAAAGCAGAGAGGCAGAATCTGGTTTCTGGGCTGCAAGCACACATCGCCAGTTCAAATCGAGCTTCTCATCCCCCAGCACCCCATGTCCTCTTCAGGGCTGCTCTGAATCCGTTCTCTGTATTTGTGCTACACAGTGCCCCAGCCTAGACGCAGGCGAGATGATGAATGCAGAGAAGGGAAAACTCATTGCACTGGAATATAATAAAACGTGGAAGAGATGCTGCGGAACTGTATAGCCAGAAGAACTGCAGTCTCCCTGCTGGACCCCCCTAGAGTCTCAGGATGCATTTTTGTACAGTAAAAGTTAGTGAAATTAGAACAGGTAAGATGCGGACAGCAGTCGAGTCTGATTTGGGATGTGATTTTATGTCAGTGATGGGCTTTCAGGAAGAAAAATGTGAATTCTTACCCAGGAACCCCTACAAGCAGAAGGAAGATGGTGTTTTGGAGGACAGTGAATCATCTGAAAGTTGATGCACAGGAAGATAGAGCGTGAACACAGTGATGGTTGAGCAGGATCAATTTCACCTTGTGCCAATATCTGAAATGCCAGGAATGATGTCTCCCGTATTCCAGGCTGGGATTTCCCAGGCACAAATGCCTGCATTGGGCAGGGGATCAAAAGTCTTCAGAGCACATCAAGATTTATTCTGCTTGCACGAGAAGTAACCAGTCCTAGTGCAGGAGATTTGTGCTGTTCAGTATCTCCTTGAGAGTTCAGGAGGGCATGAGATCCTGGTGGCTGTTCTGGGCACTGGCCTGGCTGGAACTCACACGTTGAGTCCTGGCCCAGCAGCCAGGAGGTTATTGAGGAGCTTGAAGATCAAACTATGGCATAGATACTCAGACTCCTATGAAGACACAAACCAAGTTCTCTCTCGGTGTGTGTCCAGGGGAAGTTATGAGGAGAATGGAGTTAGCTGGGCTTGGCTATCTGAGAAGAAACAATGGTTGCAGGGTGACACCAGACATAGTGTGTAGAGGTAGGTCCTGGGACTGGAGTCATTGCGCTGTGAGTTATTGACCGCTGGACAGCTTGTCTCAGGGTGAAGAGCTTGGGATGGTGCAGTGCTGGCCCCGTACTCCTGTATCTCAGACAGCAGTCTGCTTTGTGCAGAAATGCTGAGTGTGGACTTTCTGACCACATCTTATTTCCAAGGAGACTTTGTTCCCCTCATCCTCCAGCAGGAGTGGGTGCCACAGCCTCTGGGTCTGACAATACCTGCCGTAAGCAATATCACCTGCAGGCTAGGAGCCTTTCTCCTGGGGGTATGGTGGATTTTCCTGTCCTTAAGTGGCAGCTTCTTTACTGGAGGACATCTGGGCTTTCCAAGCCTTTCTAGCCCAAGAGTTTTCAGCTGGCTGCTAAAGCTGAGACTTCTGTGAATCGCCTCTTCATAACATCTCCCTCCCACCATCTCCTGCCCCATCATGGCACCACAGTCCCCGAGCAGCTCTGTGATCTCCCCATCAAGTGTGAGCCACCCTGGAACAATCCATTGTGAAGCAGGAGAAGATGCAACCAGAGAAGAGCCAGTAATGGGTCTTGTGTTTGGTCTCTGAGGCTTCCACCTCGATCTAGCAAAGCATTGCACTCTGAGAGTCTCTCCAGGTACAAGCTGGGGAGGGGCTCTGGATCAGGGAGTGCAGGGACAGGGCAAGGGGGAACAGTTTTCGGCTGCAAGAGGGGAGATTAAGAGAGAACTTGTGAAGAAATGTTTTGCTGTGAGGGTGGGGAGGCCCTGGCTCAGGCTTCCCAGAGCAGTGGTGGCTGCCCCATCCCTGGAGGTGTTCAAGGCCAGGTTGGATGGGGCTTGGAGCCCCTGATCAATTGGGAGGTGTCCCTGCCTATGGCAGGGTGTTGGAACTGGGCTTTAAGGTCCCTTCCAACCCAATGCACTATGATTCTATGACCATGAACAATCTCAGGTCCACATGCTCCCATCTTTTTTCCAAACACCTGTCTCTCCCATCAGCCTAGCTGGAGTGTTGCCATGGTCCATAGAGTATAGATATTTAATTTTTGTGCTTGTCGTGTGGTCTGCAGTGTTTAGTCCTGGTGCCTGGCATTCCTTTCTGCCTCAAAGACTCCCAGACGTGTGCTTTCATTTCTTTGGGGCTTGTGGGGTGGCTCTCCTGGTGTCAGTGTGGAGGGCAGGCAGCCTCTCCTTAGGTTGTTTCCACTTCCCGAGGGAACTCCTGTCACAGCTGGCAAATGGCAGCTGCACGTGCAAGTCCACACCCAGGCAGTTATCAGCAGGTCCAAAATTGTTAGTTAGGGGTTTTCTAAATTCCAGATCTATATTATGACACACACAAGACATCTAACACAGCTCTACAGGCCATCCAGGAAAAATATTAGTACGCCATTACTGCTAGGAGTGTCTCATAAATCATACGGACAAGCACACTATCCTGCTCAGGGGATGGGAGGAGGTTTCTCCCTGAATCCAGCTGTTGATCTGCTCATTCCCAGGAGCAAGATGATTGATAACCCAGTTATTTGGAACCCTGCTAGTGGATGTATTCTTAGAAACTAGAACCTCATTTTCTTGTGCTGCAAAATGTCACTTCCTAGGAGTGGCTGCACAGCAATTGGATTTTGGTGCTTGCCGTCAGCCCTGCACGGTACCACCGGCTGCGGAATAGTGGTTGGGTTTTCGGTTTGTTTTAATTTTACCTTTTTTGCACCCTAACCTGATGATTGATTGATTTTAAATGCATTAGAATCTGTCAGAGAGAGGAGCAGGACAGGCTTTTGTGATGGCAGGAGGCCAATTGTGTCTCTTGGAGGAAGGGACCCTGAGAGAGTTTAACAGTCCCACCCCTGGATTTGTCTAGCTGCTGCCCTTGTCCGTGGCCACGGGATTCATCTCTTGTGTCTCCCCAGCACAGTAACCTTCATTCGCGCTTGCATTTGTTGGATGACTCCTGAGTATAGCTGCAGGGTGGCTCATTACATGGTTCATTACCGCTACTATCCCTGGCAAACAAACCCCTGTGCTGTGCTGTGGGGTATCCCTTCTGGAAGAATATCCTGCCGTGTTCTGCCGAGCTGCTCCGGGACATTATTTCATCTAATGGCTCTGCTTCAGTGCTTGAATCCATGGCTGTACATTGTAATAATATTCATAATTCAGGGTGTTGGGGATTTGCCCACTCATTCAGCAGTGTGCATGCTCTGGAAGAAGCTTTCCAACAGGAACAGAGGTCTAGGGAAAGGTTTTCTCCAAGGACTCAGGAAGCCATCAATTGTCTAGGAACAAGCCACTGGGGCAGATGCTAAACCCTTCCTCCCTGGCCAAGGGGTCCAGTCCAGGGTTGCTCTCTCTGCATGTAGGTGTGGGAGCCATTAGAAGGGAGGATGGGGCATGCACGTGGGGCTGTGGGCATCGTGAGGCACAGGGCTGAGGGCAGGCAGGCATCACACATCCCTGCGAAGCAGTTGGGAAGTTTGGGTGATCATCCTGGGTCGCATGGAGTGCCAAGACATGGGCAATGCCAGTGCAAAGGTGTGTGCCTGGCAAAAGGGCTGGACACTGCCACAGCTGGCTCAGGCTGCGGGACCACAGGGCTTGTGCTCCAGCTGGGCAACTTGGACCAGAAAGCACCCACCACCTCTTACTTGTGTCATAGAATCACGGAATGGTTTGAGCTGGAAGGGACCTCAAAGTCCACCCAGTTAAGACCCCCCTGCCATGGGCAGGGACACCTCCTACTGGATCAAGGTTCTCCAAGCCCCATCCAACCTGGCCTTGAACACCTCCAGGGATGGGGCAGCCACAGATTCTCTGGGTAACCTGGGCCAGAGCCTCCCCACCCTCACAGAAAAGCATTTATTCCTAAGATCTCATCTCAATCTCCTCTCTTCCAGTTGAAAATCATCCCCTCTCATCCTATCCCTGCACTTTCTGATCCAGAGCCCCTCCCCAGCTTTCCTGGAGCCCCTTTCAGTGCTGGAAGCTGCTCTAAGGACTCCCTGGAGCCTTCTCTTCTCCTGCTGAACAACCACAACTCTCTCAGCCTGTCCTCATACAGGAGGTGATCCAGCCCTCAGATCATCTCCGTGGACTCTTACAGACTCTCTCCAACAGTTTCATGTCCTTCCTGTGCTTAGGACTCCAGAAATGGACTTGGGGCTCCAGGTGTAGTTTCAACAGAGTAGAGCAGAGACGCAGAATTCCCTTCCTCTCCCTGCTGCCCAGGATGATCAGGATGCAGCCCAGGACATGGATGGCTTTCTCGGCTGTGAGCATATTTTGCTGGCTCGTGTTGAGCATCTCATCCCCCAGAACTCCAAGTCCTCCTCTTCAGGCCCATGGAAATCCCTGTTAAATTGCAGCCACCGAATGGTCAAGAGTCAGTGTTTTCCCTGCAGCACTGGGTCTGCAAGTGAAGTCAGGGGGGCTCTAAAGTAGGACAAATGTGTCCTCATGGCTCTCCAATCCACACTGCATTCTCAGCCATCTCAGTGCGCCAGATGTTTGTGTAAGCGTGTTGACAAAACTGCTTCCTTCCCACACAAGGGCTGTCAGGAAAGAAAAGTGTTGGCCTTGCAAAGAAGTTTCCAGTGATGGTGAGTGGGGGTGCGGTCCAGCTCCTCATGGTGGGAGTGGCTCGGGAGTAAACGTGGCCAGCAGGCACAATGTAGCCCTGCTGCTGAGGGTCAGCAGGGCTCTTCGGTTGTGGGGTGGGGTGGGATGAGATGGGAAGCGATGTGATGCGATGACAACAGGATGGGATGGGATGGGATGGGATGGGATGGGATGGGATGGGATGGTTTGGGATGGGATGAGGCTGTGGCAGGTGGGAGTACCTAGAGACACCAAGTAAGCTGCAGTGCTGGGTTTTGCACTGCAACTGTTCTTTCAGCCAGTTCTGAAGGAACAACCATGCATGGAAGTGCATCATTTGTTAAAGAAGTGTGAGTATTTGGCAGGATTTCAAGCCAAAGCTTCAAGCCAGTTTGAAGGGGGATGATTTGCTGGTAGGAAGGAGCCCTGTCCCACAGCACTTTGTGGGTGCATGTAGGGGGACAAGTCCCAGTACCCCCGGGGAGATGGTTGGCAGCGAGCAGAGCCTCCCAGCCAAGCGCCAGATCTGCTCCTGCCGTGTGCTCCTCCGGGGCCTTCGCCAGCAAGGGTTTTTCTCCCATCCTTTCGCTGGGTCCATTCACCATTGCTCCCTGCCTCCTCCCCCTCTCCCCGTCCCCTCCCACCCTGCCTGCTGGATCCCCAGCAGTCTCTTGACACCTTGGGGGAAGGCTGGGAGGTGTAACCATTGCCAGCAAGAGAGAGGGAGAGCAGGAGGGAAGGGAGAAGGAAGCCAATAACAGGGAGGTCTACGAAGGTGGTGGAGGGGGAGGGACAGGGCCACTCCTCCGTCGGTGGGACTGCAGATCATTTTGCATGGATTGTTGAAGAGAAAAGGGAGCTGCATTTGTGAAAGGACCAAAAAATAAACGGCTCGTTGCTCGGGTAAGTGTAAATGCGAGCTCCCCTGCTCTCATTGTCTTTTATGTGGTACGTCAACCCCCTGTCCTATTTTGCTTGGTTATACTGGATTTGATTCTAGTGAGGGTTATTTGATGCATCAACTGTGTTCTTCAGCTGCTGGAGATTGAATCGCCCTGACACGGGGGGGTGTGTGTGCTGAGTGCGTGTGCAAGCGCGTGCATGTGGAAAGATGCCCATTCTCAGAATATACATTGACACAATTTTCCAGCTCTCAGCGTGATGTCTCGTTTGAGATGTTACACCACAGCGTGTCATACGCACACACATACAAATGGTTTTTGCTGTTACTGATGCTAAAATCTGCTCATTCACATAATTATTGAAATAGCCAGACTGTTTAGCAGCTGAAAATTAAAGAGGGGCTCTTAAATCACAGTGCTTATTGGTAGGGGGCTACTTTTCTTTATCCGGAGCATGACATGTTCAGCATTATGTTTTATAATAAAGCTGCATTTAAAGATCAATTCAGCAGTGGTTATTGCATCCAAATTACATGGTTGTCATGGAGATGGTACAGAGAAGCTGAAGTGATATGACTGCATCTGGACTGGAGTGGGGCTTCACCGCCGAGCGAGAGCCTGCCTTGCCTCCTGCGTCTTTTTGTCTCTGCTAGGTTACAATTTCTTTTAATCTTGAATGAAGCAGTACTGTCTAAGAGGATTTAGAGGTCGAGCTGCTGGGGAGGGTGTGCGTTGCCCCAGCTCAGCACTGTGTTATTATCATAATTGTTCTATTAGCATCTGTGTCTCCCTGAATTTCTCGTACAAGTCTGGGGAGGAGGGGGGTGTGAGAAGGACAGAGTTTTTAGGGCTGGGAGGACTTTTGAAAAAGATGCTGCCATGCCCACGCCTCCCTGCTGGCTCCCACACCTTGGGGGACAAAAGAGAAAGGATTTGCTGATTTTAGCCATGTTTATCTTCCATTTTTCTACCTCAGCTTGGAGGATACAAGAAGCCAGTTACCTGCTCATTGCTCCATCAGGGGAATGGCATTTGGTTTTCGTTATTATATTCTATTTTGCCTTTGCAACTGGTAACATGAACGTGTTGGCAGTTGGGAAAGAAAATCCATAATGTATGAGAATGAAATTTTTCTGCCTAAGGCTAGCAGGAGTACAGAGTATGTATCTGTGGGAAGGGCACGCTCTATGTTACAGATGTGTATTTCTCCAGCAGCTGGGAGTAAATCAGACTATTGTGCTCATCTTCATTATTTTGGGTGTTAGGCTTGCTTTGGTCAATATTTAATCTGAGCTCATTGTGTGCTCACACAATAAACGTGCAATTTGGAGCCCAACTTTACATCTACAAAATGCTTTGGGAATTCATGTGGCATTGTCTTCAGAAATGCAATTTCACCCTTTTCTGGAAGACCAAGCCAATTGTGGCGACATAAATAGAGTAAAAAGCATTGGTGGAAACAAGCCCATCAGAATGGCAGTGTTTCTCTAATTGTATCACCAAACATAAGAGAGAATTAATTACTAGGATAAACAGAGCTTTGTAGCTGTTGAATCAGGGTGATATGTGCATGGAGTTCCAGGCCTGTATTATAGTAGCTAGCATTACGGCTTTAATTTGCCCCATGACAGTAGATAATGTTTTTAGCCAGGAGTGTAGCATATTATCATTAGATATTTTTGTAATAAAAATATGCTAAATCCCCATGTCCTTGTTAAATTCTCCATTGCAGCCACCTCAGATTATGCGATTCAGCCAGGATTTGCTTTAACGTGATTTTTCCTGTGCAAGCCCAAGCAAACAATGGATAAAGTCTGAAAGTGGGTGGTCGAGCCTGGAGGGGAAGTCAGAGCAATGGCTGATTAACAAAATGGATGGCTCACATTTTACCTCTTCTTTCCCCCTAAAAGTTAGGCATAAGTAGAGTGGAAGTGGGTGATTTTCCCATGCGATCCCCTTGGATCCGTGAGGCTGAGAGCCAAGTAGCTCTAACTTACTACTGAGTTTTCTCCTGTCTCAGCATGTCTCACTCTTCAGTCCACCCTAGGACGTGGCTGTAATATCCTTCGGGGAAACCGAGGCTTGGCACGGTCAGGTGGCATTGCCAAGGTGGCGGTGGCAGCACTGGGCAGAGGACACAGGAGCTCTGCCAGCAGCCCCTCTCTCTGGTCACCAGGCCTGTTCAGTATCCAGATGGTGTGGTCCTGTTTGTAGGTGCAGTGGGAGAGTGGTGGTCGTGGGATGCAATACTGGTTCATGGACCCAGAGTGGATGGAGTAAGGGTACTCCTTGCTGAGACCACTTGTAAGAGCCGCACAGTAGGAGGTAAGAGTTACACAGCAGCTTGTGTGGTATCCAAGATGAGGTCACACTTTTCTGACCTGACCTGGGCTGGAGCACCTTTTATATGAGGAGGCTTGAGGACAGGACAACCCAGAGTTGAGATGGTTTAGCCTAGAGAAAAGAAGGCTCCAGGGAGACTTAGAGCAGCTTCCAGTACTGAGAGGGACTCCAGGAAACCTGGGGAGGGGCTCTTGATCAGGGAGTGAAAGGGTGGGATGAGGGGGAGTGGTTTTCAGCTGAAAGAGGGGAGATTGAGGTGAGATCTTAGGAAGAAGCATTTTCCTGTAGGGGTCGGGAGGCGCTGGCTCAGGTTGTCCAGAGAAGTGGTGGCTGCCCCATCCCTGGAGGTGTTCAAGGCCAGGTTGGATGGGGCTTTGGGCAACATTATCCAGTGGGAGGTGTTTCTGCCCATGGCAGGGGGTGGAACTGGATGGGCTTTGAGATCCCTTCCAGCCCAGACCTTTCCATGATTCTATGATTCTATGAGCTATAGAGTAACTGAGATGAAGCCCTCCTTGAGGCTGTGACCCATCACATGGTTCTTCACATGAAGCTGAGTACTTAGTGCTTGAGAAGAGGTATCTGCATTATTTCTCTTCATGGTTGCATACAGCTCTGAGTGTGAAATCTTTACAGGTGTTTTTGCTTTCCGCTCTTCTTGCCGATGCTGCTCACAGCTCCTCTTCCATGTTGTAATACACTGCATTGCTCTCCTGAACTTGAACCTGTAACAACATCTCTTCTCTTCCCTCCATCCCATCATGTAACACCTTTTTCTCCCCTTCCTCCATGGGATTCCCCACCCATGAAGATCTCTCCATCCAGTGTTGCCACATGCTTCAGCCCATGTCACGATTTGTATGTGCTATGCCTGCTACAAGGCACACGGTGCTGTGTCAGGCCACCACATTAAAGGGACTGAAGTGAAAAGTCTCCTTTGAAGCCTGGAGCACCATCTCTATTTGCAATGTTGCCCCAGGCTGTGCCAGTGGTTCTGCCCAAAGGTGGAGTTGGTGCTTGTTGCCAGAAGGAAGTGGAAAGACCTGCTTAGCTCACACGTCGGTGCGTGGCCCTGCTGCCTTGCACAGGTTGATGGTGTGGCCAGAGCGATGTTCCCTGAGCTTGTGCTGGCTATGGGCAGGGCAATTCCTGCTGAGGGAAAAGCCTGCTTGGAAGTTGTATCCACACAGTCACAGGAGTGGATGATCCGCTGCTGTATCTCTTGAGGTTGCTGTGCTAATTGACAAAGTCTCTGCCGTAGAGACATCTCCTTGTCAGCTTTGTTGAGGGTGAAAAAGATCCTGCTCACCCTTTCAGCAGGGAAATGGCTTTCTCAGGGATGTTCTAGGACAGGGTCCACTTGAGGTTCAGTGCATCCAGGTTCTCAAAGGTCAGGCTGATACAAAGGAATGGTACCTTGTGCACATGAGGCTCATTATTGGACTCAATGATCCAGTGGGTCCTTTCCAACCTGGTGATTCTATGATGCTTCTCTGCAGTGGTTATGTTGCAGGAATCATAGGTGAGAAGGATGGGGTTGGTCCTGGCTTCCTCCCTCATTTCCGCTGTGACTCTGAGGAGGTGGCTGGCAGGCTGGGTTCACCAGTGGAGAGGCACTTGTCTAACATGGACAGTAACCCCCTCTCCCTTCCTCCTCACTGCTGTCCGTTTGTCTTCCTACAGGAGCTCCAGGAGCGGAATGGCTGAGATGCTCAGGGAGGTCCTTCCCTGCAGTCCATAATCTGGCTCTCCTGACCCTGGGCGGTGTCTGGTTTTGCTCAAGTCCCAGGTAGGGACGCTGGTGACTCCTTCTTCAGAGCATACCCTGCTTCTGTCACTGGAACAGCCCCAGTGCTCCCTCACTTGCCCCAGGCAGGACAATATAACCCAAGGGGCTGCAGGCAGCCTGAGCTGAGATGGTGCAGCTGAGCCCAAGCTCCATATTTTTCTGGGCTCTGGGCTTCAGCTTAGCACTGGTGGCACAGGTTGTTGCCTGTCTGTTCACCACCACCACTTTCATGTCCTCTACTCTTCCTCCTTTTTATCACCCCACATCCTTCCCTCATGTTGTTTCAGCTCTGTGATGTGGGAACCACCCTTGGAGGGCATGGCTGGTGGCTCTGGTGGAGACAGGACTGGGTGGTGGTTCAGGCTATCTGTTGTGGGGTTGTTTGAAGGAACAGCTGATCCCTGTGCCCTGAGCAGGAGCCGTGTTCACACTGGGACCCGGAAACGGAGACCATGCCTGAAGGCAGCCTCCCAGCATCACTCAGAAGGGTCCCATGCAAACTGGACAGGGCGTCACCTTTGTGGTACCACCTGCTCAGGAAGGCCTTACTTCATCTCCTCCTAGGTAATTTTCCTCTCTGAGACACCCCAAGAATGGCTCCCAACTGAGAAAATGGTGGGTTGCCCTGTCATTGCTGGCTGCCTTGAGAAGCCTCATCAGGGCTCAGGGAAGGGGCGATGTTTCCTTTCAAGCAGGATGGGCATGGGGTTCATCCTTGCATTTTCTGACTTCCTCTGCAGCATGAGACATGGTTTGGTTCCTAGGATCATCTCCCAAAGCTGCTGCTCTGGCAAAGCCTTAGTTCACTGGTTTTGTATCACTTGCTCTCCAGATGAGCCACCTCAGCATTGCGGAGGTCCCTGGTCTCCTCTAGTGCTTTAAGCATGATGGGAATGGGGACAGGTTGAGTCTGCCTTCATCTGGATGAAGCGTTCTCTGGACTGAGGGGCTCAGAGCTGGATATAGTGGCTTGTGCAGCTACTTCCCAACCTGTATCTCCCTTCTAGGGGATGTGGCTGAGCTTCTCATCCCTTTGTGGCTCTGTGATCAAGGATTGAACCCCTCTCCTCAAAAGACAAAACCTGCAGGCCTGCATTAGGAGAGCAAATCCCAGTGCTCCTCCTTTTTGCGAGTTGCAGCAGGTCCCTCTGGGCTCTGCTGATCAGCATGGAGCAGTAAAACTTGCCTCATCCCCAGTGACAGATATGCTTACACTTCACCAAATGCACTGAGAAGCCCAGAGAAAACGATGTGAGCTCAGTCACCTCTGTTTTCTCCTCCACTGTGTGAATGCTGTCTCTCCATCATTTTCTTGACAAGAACAAACTTGACCCAAATATTTTTTTCCTTTTAAACCTTTTCAAAATTCCTGAGATTGTAGGGAAATTCTCTCATACTCAATGAAACAGAAGGGTCTCAATTTTTTGTTTCAGTTTTTTGGTTCTGTGTTAACTTACAAGTCCAGAGTCAGAGCAGAAAGCTCAGTTCTTGCAGCATTTTTTTTCAACACTCAAGAGATTTTTTTTTAATCCAGTTCTTCAGTGGTTTCTGCACAAGTGCGTCACAAATCTAGGTAGGATTTAGCTGACCTATAATTGCAATTTTCAGCCAGAACAATTTTTCCAAAAAATTTCACATGGTTCTGGGAAAGAGTCTGAGAGGTTTGAAAGACGGGCAGAGGAGGTGCTCAGGGATCTAGTTTAGTAGTAGACAGGTACAGTTGGACTCAATGATCTCAAAGGTCTTTTCCAACCAAATGATTCTGTGACTCTATGATTCTAGGTGGAGAGGGGGCTCCCCGCAGCAACCTCCCACCTCCCTCTGGTACCTGAGATGGATGTGGGTGGTCTGGGGCCAGTTTGGAGAAACAGCCACATGCTGCTCTGTACAAAGCAAGACCTTGCCTTGTGTAATATCTTTATCCATGGTCTGAACAAGGGGATTGAGTGTTCCCTCAGTCCATTTGTAGACAACACCAAGTTGGGCTGGAGTGTTGGTATGCTGAAGGGCAGGGAGGCTCTGCAGAGGGGTCTGGACAGACTGACTGGCTGGACTGAGTCCAACAGGATGAGTTCGACAAGGCCAAGTGCCATGTCCTGCACTTGGGTCACAACAGCCCCATGACGCACTCTGCACTTAGGGAAGAGCAGCTGGAAAGCTGCCTAGCAGAGAAGGACCTGGGGGTGTTGGTCAACAGTGGCTGAACATGAGCCAGCAGTGGCCCAGCTGGCCAGAAGCAGCCTCCTGGCGTGGATCAGCCATGGTGTGGCCAGCAGGAGCAGAGAAGGGATCATTCCCCTGGAATTGGCACTGGTGAGGCTGCTCCTCGAATCCTTGGTTCAGATTTGGGCTCCCTGCTGCAAGAAGGACATTGAGGAGCTGGAGCTCCTCCAGAGAAGCTAACGGAGCTGGGGAAGGGTCTGGAGCCCAGGGGTTCTGGGAGTGACTGAGGAACCTGGGGCTGTTTTATCTGGAGAAGAGGAAGCCGAGGGGAGACCTCATCATTGTCTGCAACTCCTGAAAAGAGGAGCTTGTGGTGAGGTGGCTATGGTCTCCTCTCCTAAAGAACAAGTGATAGGATGAGAGGAATTAGCCTCAAGTTGTGTTAGAGGAGGTTTAGATTGGATAATAAGAAAAAATTCTTTACAGAAAGGGTGGTGAAGCCCTGGCAAAGGCTGCCCAGAGCAGTGGTGTACTTTCTGTCCCTGGAGACATTCAAAAATTGTGTGGTCGTGGCACTTCAGGACATGGTTTAGTAGGCACGATGGGGCTGGGCTGACAGTTGGACTGGATGAACTTGGAGGTCTTTTGCAATCTTATTGATTCCACGTTTCTATGATCTGCTGACCGTAGCATCCCCCACAGCAAGCCCTGTTCCTGCTTGCAGAGGTCTCTGTCCACACTGTGCATGGCCACTGGATGTTGTCCTGGTGTTGGACACACAAGGATACAGGAGAGGATGGCACTTTCTCCCTATTGCGAGTCTCAAAGCTGGGTTGCTCCCCACCGCAATTCCTAGTGGATGAATCTCTCAGACCTGGATGAGGTCTGCACTCACAGCACGACACAAGGCACCGCTCCCAAGACAGATCTTACCCGAGGTGGGGCTCTGCTCCTGCCAGTCTCTTCGTGGGCACTGGGTGCCCAGACTGGAAGTGGATAGAGGCGCACTGGAACCCCAGAATTTTTGGCAGTCTCTAGGAACAAAAGCAACCAGGCCATAGACACAGCCTGCCCAAGCAGACACAGGCATGCAGGGAGCAGAAGTGGGTTCTGGCCAGAAGGGGATACATGAGGCATAGAGATCCTGCTAAATTAAAACTACGCGTTTGCCTTTGCTGGTAGGATGGAAGCTGGGGGAGCAGGCGAGAGGAAAGTGAGAAAGCTTATTTATTATAATTAGATTATGAGGCCCCAAAGGCTTCAGACTCATAAAAAAATGAAATGATTTTTGTAATTGAGGATGGGGTTTCTGCCAAAAGCTGCTTTAATGAGTATTTAGGGCTTTATCATAAGTTAGCAACTCCAGGCGAGGGCAGCTGCTCAAGCCACCCTGACCAGAGTCCTGTGCTGCCCAAGCTGGAGCCAGGAGCGTTGTTCTGCCTGCTGAGGAAAGGGCACCCTTTGTCCTCTCAACGCTGTTTATCCAGGGGTTGGTATCTCTCACCATTGCAGTTCTCTTTCCTCCCCAGGTCCCAGGAGGCAGATTTCTCATTGCACAGGCAGGGAAACTGAGGCAGCACATAATTATAGGTTGGTTTTCCTCCCAAAAGTAGAGACAATTGATTTGCTGCAGCAGCTGAGGATGGCTCCTTCCTAGGGGCTGGTGGGATTGGTGTGGACACTGCTCATCCATGGCCTTGTTACGGCCTGATGGTGTCCTTGAGCTGAAAGAGGGGAGATTTAGATGAGATCTTAGGAAGAAATTTCTAACTGAGCTCTCACGAGAGCAGAGCAGAGGGGCAGAATCCCCTCCCTCTCCCTGCTGGTCCCTCTGCTTTGGATGTAGCCCAGGACACAGTTGGTTTCTGGGCTGCAAGTGCATGTTGACAGCTCAAGAGAGGAAGGACGGGATGTAATCGAGAGGGACCTGGAGAAGTGGACCTGTAAGAACCTCATGAGGTTCAACAAGGCCAAGTGCAAGGTCCTACACCTGGGTCAGGGCAATACCGGATTTCAGTACAGGATGGGAGATGATGTGATTGACAGCAGCCCTGCCGAGAAGGACTTGGGGGTGCTGGTTGATGAAAAGCTCAACATGAGCTGGCAACATGCGCTCACAGTCCAGAAGAGCGATGATGACTTGGGCTGCATCAAAAGAAGCATGGCCAGCAGGGCGAGGGAAGGGCTTCTGCCCCTCTATTCCACTCTTGTGAGACCTCACCTAGAGTATTGTGTCTGGTTTTGGAATCCTAACCATAAAAACCATATGGAACCTTTGGAATGGGTCCAGAGGAGGCTACAATGATGATCCAAGGGCTGGAGCGTCTCCCATACAAGGACAGGCTGAGAGAGTTGGGGTTGTTCAGCTTGGAGAAGAGAAGGCTCTGAGCAGACCTTGTAGCAACCTTCCAGTACCTGAAGGGGCTCCAAGAAACCTGGGGAGGGACTTTTTACAAAGGCTTGTAGTGATAGGACGAGGGAGAATGGCTATAAACTGGATGGGGGCAGATTTAGACTAGACATAAGGAAGAATTTCTTCACCATGAGAGTGGTGAGGCTCTGGCCCAGGTTGCCCAGGGAAGTCGTGGATGCCCCATTCCTGGAGGTGTTCAAGGCCAGGTTGGATGGGCCTTGGGCAGCCTGATCTGGTGGGAGGCGTCCCTGCCCATGACAGGGGCTTGGAACTGGATAATAATTATGATCCCTTCCAACTCTATGATTCTATGATTCTCATCCCCCGGCACCCAAAGTCCTCCTCAGGGCTGCTCCCAATCCCTTCTCTGCCCAGTCTGCATTTGTGCTCGGGATTGCCGTGACCCAGGTGCAGGACCTTGCCCTTGGCCTTGTTGAAATTCATAAGGTTCGCACAGCCCCACCTCTTCAGCCTGTCCAAGTCACTCTGGATCCATCCCTTCCCTCCAGTGTGTCGCTCACACCAACCACATGGCCTGATGTCACTGGCAAACTTACTGAGAGTGCCCTCAGTCCCACTGTCACCTGCAGAAGAGCCTCTGCTATAGAGAGCCTCTTTCTGCAGCCCCCTACATGCTGGTGACCTGCCACTGCTCTGTCCCACCTGAGAAACGAAGCCTCCTCCCTTCCAAACCCTGCTGTCTCCTCATTAAACCCACCAGCTCACCAGCTTCCCCGTGCCCCCCATCGGAGGAACCTGCGAGAGCTGGGGCACTCAGCTGTTCTTACCTGGCATGCCTTGAGCCCAGCAGTGGAGGACAGGAGAGCTAACACCTGGCTTTCAAAACAGGAAAACTCACCTGCACGTCAGTTCAGCCCTGGGTTTTAGGCTCCATCTGATTAAAAGTTGTTTTGACAGGATTAAGGCAGGTAATGAAAGGTTTTAATACACTGCTCATCCCATGTTACAGGCAGTATTTCTGAGGTGCTCAGAAGCACCGAAAGCCTCCACTAATAATTTATTAACCCTTTATGAACGATTTATAAATTTGCTTTATAATAAAGCATGATCTCCTCATTTTCACCCCTCCTTCCCCCTTCCATTGGGTGATGCTTGGTGTTGGCCCTTTGCTCCTCACAGGCAGCTGCCAGCCCCTTGAACAGCATCCATGTCCCCTGTGGCCATGGAGCCCATCTTGTATCACTTCTGTCTTGGATAGTGCCTGCTCCTCCAGGTCCTTTCCAGTGTCCATGCCGTGCACAGCACCTGAGCACTGTGCAGGGGTGTTTGATGCATGTACTGCTAGGACCTGCCTCTGGCATGGCACCTTGCAGTGTGAGGCATGGGACACTGGGATGGGCATTGTTCCTCACCCCCAGATCATAAGAGTTTCTTAAAAAAGAAAGAGATTTCTATCCCAGACCTTGGGAGCTGCCTCCTTTTGCCACTCCCAGGTGTGGTATTCTCCAGGCTTCCTCTGCAGGCTTTTCATTTTTGTGTGCAGCATGAGGGAGAGTTGGGGGTTCCAGTGTGGCTTCAGGAGGCTTGGATTCAACATGCACCCAGTGTGAGAATTGTGTTAATATCACCAGGAGGCAATTCTGCTTTGCTTGGTGGGACTCTTGGACCTGGAGCAGAGTACCAACCCCAGGTGAAGCACAGGAGACTTGGCTGCGTGTCGTTCCAGCGAAATCACAGCGTGACAGCGACACCTAAAATGCAGATGTGCTACTATACTGCCATCGGACTGGGAGAGGAGGAAAGTGGCCACAAAATTCTAGCAGCTCCTGGTAGATGTAGGGATGTTCTGGAGCAGAAACCTGTGCTTTGGTGACCTGGATTGTTTTAAGTAAGCACAATGGCAGGGAATCCACTGCTCTCCAAATAAGAGCAAGCTGTAAGTAGTGCACCTTGGAGGCACTGTGCCTTTAAGTGTGCGTGCTATCACAATCAGTGATCCCCAGTCTCAGACATACAACATGCAGCTTGCACAGTCGTCACAGGCTGTGTGCTCCCACGGCAAGGCTGGCTGCCGCTTCGGTCGCTCCGCTATGTCATTAGGCCATCTGATGAACCCGGCTGCACGGCATTCACCTCCTGAAACATTATTTCATCTTTACAAAGCGCTTATTTCTGTCAGTCCCCTCTGACCTCTCTGTGCACCAGTGGTGACTCGGTCCAGGATGTAATTCATCAGTTCCCAAACTCATTGCCTGAAGCCCCAATGTAATCATGTCTAAGGAGCAGGAGAAAAGCCCAGAGAACTCTATCCTTTAAAAAAAGCCCTGCTAAGAGGCAAAACGACCTGGTGTAGCAACCATCCTGGAGCCTTGTCAAAAGGTCTAGTGCAGTGTGTCTTGCGTGTTGGGAGATAAGGAAAGCCTCTGGATCCAAGATGGGATTCACTTCAGGGCATGGTTTAGCAGGCACAGTGGTGTTGGGCTGACAGTTGGACTAGACAGACTTAGAGGGCTTTTCCAACCTTAATGATTCTACTATATTAAGAGCAGGTGTACATAAAACAGTGCACTGTCCTGAGGCAATAATGTCAATGTAATGGTGCTTTTTCCTCTTATAATTCCCCGAGGGAGAAGAAATGACCCTCTCTCTGTAAAGCACCTTTACATTAGCGTCAGAACACGCCTGTTAGAGCTATAGTCCTTCATCGGGAAATGATGCTCCTATTGGCATGGTTATCCAGCACATCCATTAGGGGCAGACCAAGGCTCTGCAGAGGAGCTGCAAAATGGCTACATTTGCCGTAGGATTTTCTAGGAAACATGCTCATTTTTCAAAGCAACTCAGCTTCAAGCAACTCAGCACTGCAGGGAGTGCAGGAAAAGGGTGATGGGGGACGGTTTTCAGATGAAAGATTGAGAGAGACCTTAAGAAGAAAAGTTTTGCTGTGCGGGTGGGGAGGCCCTGGCTCAGGCTGCCCAGAGAAGCAGTGGCTGCCCCATCCCTGGAGGTGTTCAAGACCAGGTTGGATGGGACTTTCAGACACGTGATCCAGCTGGAGCTGTCACTGCCGTGGCAGGGATTTGGAACTGGGTGGGCTTTGAGATCCCTTCCAACCCAAATCATCGAATGCCTGTTTTTCTCTTCCTTAAAGGAGGGTTCTCTCCCTGGTCCTCCTACTTCCACAGCATCTATCTCACTTACACTAATTCCATCAAGTTGTTCTTTGTGGTTGCCTACAAATAGAGGACTTGCCAGTCTGCCTGCATGAATATGGACCTTGCCCTTAGCAGATGAGTGCTATGTGAAGGGAGATTTCACGCTCTCACCCACAAATAAGGAGTCATCTGGTGTTGCAGAGTGTGCTGCATGTCATCTTTGGCCACCAGCATCTGAGTTTGAAACAGCTGTCTCTGATATTAGCACCCTCAAAAGGCTAATTGTTCTCTTCCAGCTTTCCCAAGAGCTTTGGGAGATGCTCAGGAAGACCTTGTTCCCTGCAGTGCTCTCTGGATCACACTGAGGTCCCAAGCCCAGCCATCTCTGCACGTTTCTGTGCATCTGGACTCCTGCTGCATCTGGTCTCCATATCCCTTGGGCTGGAATCCATTTGTCTTCAAATAGCTTGTCTATCAACTTCTTTGGACAGAGCATCTTGGTAAAGACCTAGTGTGTTCCTCGTCCTCTGTCAGGAAAGGATTTCTCCTGCATCCCCAAATGAGATTTTTATTGATAGGTAGTGGTGTGTCTTAAAACTGCAGTTCTTTCTTTGCTGCTGGTCTCTATCACGCTGGATGTCTTTCCTAGTGGGAAGCAGGAAGGGCTTGCCTGCTGCCCCCTGAAATCTTGCTAAGGTCTTGCAGCAAGGTGTTGTACAGGTTTAGCGCAGACGGCATGGCAGGAATTTCCTTTCCTGGGGTCTGAGTCAGCTGCCAGCCCTGTTTTATTATTTTGAATACTGAGAGAATGTGAGGGGGGAGGATCAAAGCAAAGGGAAGAAAAAAGAGGGGAAGAAGGTTGTTTGCATTTATAGATTAAGAGAAGCACTTACACTGCTTGTGGACTTGTACAGAAGGTGACCCTGCCTGTGGGGAAAGCCGGGTTTTAATTATTTCCGTCACAATGCTGGATGGAGCTGAGAGGAAAGGCCCCATAAACAACCTGCCTTTATAATACAACTGACAGACAACCAGGACAGAAGGGCAGTTTACAGCTGCCTGAACTAAAACGTCTCCCTCAAGAGAAAGTGAGCACCTTAGCAAACAGGCAGAGGTGAGGATGGAGTCAGCTCTGAGCTGAGCTAAGAAACCCTGCTGTTCACAACCAGAGAGATGAGGTTTGTCTGGAAGAACCCTTTGGAAAACTCCTGTCTTGAACAACATGGACTGATTGTGAGCTGTTTGTTCTGCACTAACAGAGTTTGAGGTGCTGGGACCACCTGCTGCCCAGGTAGGCACCTTGGTCTCAAAGCTCTCCTCTGAGCTGTGGAGCTGCCTGGTGATGGAATGCTGGGGCACAGAAAGCCTCTGCCCCTTTTTCCCTGCCTTTGCTCACATGCCAGGGATCCTTGCACATGTGGGAATCGTTTTGTGTCTGATCTGCAGGCTCATGGTCTTGAGATCCTGCAGCAAAAGAACACCTTGGCCAGATGCTCTTAGTTGGGAGCATCATCTTGGAGAGGTAGGGGGGACAGTCCTGTGGGTGTTGTCCTTCTCATCCTTCTCCCAAGGTGCAGTAAGAATTTGCCCTCCCTCTCAGAAGGCTCCTGCTTCCCTCTGAGCCGTGGGAGGATTCCTTGGGATTGCAGTGGGTTTCTGTAGGCAGAGCCCACCAGGAGTTCTGTGAGTTCTCCAAGGGGGTAAAAATCGGTTGTACAGGAGTGGGGATCTAAGTGTCAGACTGACCCCACTCTCTGCTCTATTGCGGATGGGACCTTTGTCCTTCCATAGGAAAACCTGGAAGCTCTGGATGGGGTTTTAAAGGAGCCTATTCCAGGAAGATTACAGACTCAACAGGCTGTCTAGAATTAGAGGGGTGTTCAGGTCCATGTTCATCAGTCTCTTGTACCTTCTCTTTCAATCTCATGCTTCTTCTGTGAAAAACGTAAGCTCACCGTCCTTATCTTTTGGGGAAGCCTATCTTTTGGTGGAAGCTTAAAAGAACCATCTACCAGCCTCCCAACATCACCAAGTGATGGGGCAGTCCAGGCTCTCACCTCCATAAGCCTGAGACTGGGACTGTTTCCCCTGTGAAAAGACCAGTCAGATTTGCATGATGCGTGCATGGGGCTGGAGGATGGATCGGTGCACACAGTGCTGCTTGGCCAAGTTGTCAGACCTAGGAAAGGAATTCAGGGAAAACGCTAAGTATATTAATTTATTGCCCCCGCCCCCTCCGCCTCCCTTTGCATAACTGCAGAAGAGTGCAAACAGAAAAGCTGTTAAAGATTTTAAGAGTCAGTTTTAATTTTTTCTATAAGCAAAAACCTTCCATTGTTTCCCCAAAATGAAGCTTTGCAGGAGTTGTTTGGGTCTGACTGTGTACTGATTGCTCTGGGGACTCTAATAAATGTTCAAAAAAAGGACCTGTAGGATTTGAGTTCATGAAAAGGTATGTTCCATGCACAGTGATTGCTAATTACCCAAACGCTCTTTTAGCATGTGACTGGTTTCTTCTGGTCTGCAGGATGTGTTTTACCCCTGGCCTCTTTTCTCCGTTGGCAGCAAAGGACACAGGCCCAGCAGTCGAAACCATCAGTGCTGGATGGAAGCCACTGGGACTGTATATTGCCCATAAGTACTGACCGTCAGTGCCCAGGGACTCTATAAAACATAACACCAGCACCACTGAGTGCTCATATTGCCTTGTTGAGGCATGTTTCCTTTCAGCCCAGGTGAGCACTGGCATGCAGCAGCACCTAGCCAGGGGAGCTGCCACCCCGGTTCTGGCTTGGGCAGGTGGTCCTGTTGGCTCTCACTGATGGCTCCCTGAAGCCTGGGCTGGGGCTGCCACAGCACTGTACTGGCTCTTGTCCACTTGAAGTCCCTTGCAGACAGCAAAGCTTGGGGATGTGAATCAGAGAATCCTAGAATCCCTAGGTTGGAAAAGACCTTTGAGATCGAGTCCAACCATACTTGTCCAATACTAAATCGTATCCCTACGCACTTCATCTATCCATCTTTAAACCCCTCCAGGGATGGGGACTCCACCACCTCTCTGGGCAGCCTCTGCCAGTGCTTGGGAACCCTTTTGGTGAAGAAGTTTTTCTGAATGTCCAATCTGAACATCCTCTGGTGCAGCTTGAGGCCATTCCCTCTCATCTCATCTCGTGGGTAGGAGTAGAGAGTGTCCAGACCTGACCCTACAGTGGGGTGAAAGAAACAACTCTCTGTGGCCAACTCTACAGTGTCCAACTCTCCATGGAACAATTCTCTACTGGTCACCGCTACGTGGCCAACCCTCCATGCAGGAAGCCATGAATGCCAAACTGGAGGGGGAAGGCAGAAGGAGGGTTCTTGGGTTTTTTTCAGAAGGTATTGTGTTTTTTTAAATTGAGGGACTTCCAGGCATGGCATCTGACCACCCCAGCATCCCCCTTATCCCTGGGCAAACAAGAATGAGGGGACCTGGCAGCACCTGCCAGCATGTAGATTTGTTCCCAGAGAGAATCGGACATGTAGAGGTGTTGCGTGGAGAGCTGTCTATGGAGAGTTGGCCACAGAAAGTTGTCCTAGTCCTCTTGGTGGGTGTCCAGTCCCTCTCTATACGGAGTGCATCTCTCACTCTTTCCAGCCCTCCCTGGGCTCAGAGCAATGCTCATCTACCAGGTTTCCAGGAGCAAGTGAACTACAAGTTCGAGTGATTTGCCTTGGCTCAGACAGGCTGTTGCAAAACAGGGAACTGAAGGATTGGATGGGTTTCTCAAGTCACAGGCAAAGACTGTGACCAAAACTGCCAGAATCCATCTTAGACCACTCCAGGCAGATGGATCCCATCTGGATCTTCAGACAGAATACTGTGGGGGCTACAAGCAGTTGCACATATCACATCTTAGTTGTTATACAGGATGGATAATGTAGTCACAGATGCCCTCCGCTAGATGTTGGAGGAATTCTTCTGGTGCATCCAGCCGGTGCTGAGAGCACAAGGGAAGGGATTTATAGAGTAGAGTCAAAGGTAGCATAGTCAGAAGAACAGTAAGGGGAGAACAAAGCATCCCTCAATCATTCTCTGTCTGAGAACTCAATCCAGCCCTGCCATGACACTCCAGTCTTCAGCAGAGATGTTGCAGGTGAGCTCGGTGTCATCAGGGACAGCCTCATGTGCAGAGCAGAGGGCGTCAGTTTGGTGCTGTATAAACCTTTGGTATGCCCACATTTTAAGTTCACTATGCACTGATGCTTCCCTGTCTCCAGACTGTAATAGAGTAATGGAAGTAATAGAGTTGGAGAACATCCAGGGAAAGGGACTCAAAATGCTCAAGGGGCTGGAGAAACTGTCTTGTGAGAGCAGGCTAAGAATAAAATCCTGGAGAGAAGAGGCTGTGAGACGATATGATTGAGGTCATCTAAATCCTATAAAGACAAGCCTGCAGCCCATGAGAGAAATGAATGAGGATTTTCACAATGAGAATGGCAAAAGGTTTTTATTTTCAGCCATGTTGAAAGGGCAGAGGGCAAACCAGAGTCATAAGAAGGAGGACATACACTTCGAAAAGAAGAACCATGGCTACAATCTCTCCATCCCTCTACGAGTTTGCCTTCTGAACTAAACCTCGTTTTCCCCACACACGCGCCCTCCACCAGGGTAATGTGTTGCACCTGCATTTGGTAAATTCATTGAGCTGGGTCATGAAAGCACATCTGTTCCTGTTAACCAGCCCAAGAATGGACGGGATCAACAGTGGGGAGATCAAATAGCCATGTGGTGTGTTTTGTTGGATGGGAACACAGAGCACGTGGTTTATCACAACAGAGGATGTTGCTGTAGGCATTTTAGCCCAAGGAAGTCAAGGGCTCTCTCCAAGAAAAGTGACCAAGGGAATTTTTAAGCTCTTATCCAAGCCAGATGTCCAGAAAAACATATTCAGCTCATTAGTGTTTACCTCTCTAAGAAAAGCAGTAGGCAGTCATAGCAGAATGGGCTGTAAGGCAGATGGGGACGAGGCCCAGCTGTAGCTGTATGTGTCGGTGGTGTCTGCATGTCTGCATGGCATGGTTTGTGTCCAGGAAAAGCGCCAAGCAGGAAACATCTGCCTGTCGCGTCTTTCTGGACTCTGCTGAAGAACTCTCCCCTCCATGAACGCTGCTGCCCAGAATTGCTTTTTGGTCTCTCAAAAAGAGGACTGTGTCTTTCAGAAATCAGTGACTTCAGAAATCTGCAGGGGCCTGGAAATGGGTCTTGCGTTTGGTGATGGCCGATGAATGAGGTGTGAAGGTGGTGCCTCCTGCCCCGAGGATGAAAATAACATAGAAGGAGCAGGATTCAGAGTTTCTGAGATGTTTTCCCGTGTGTGGCACTGGAGGTACTTCAGAGGATGGAGATGCTGAAATGCTCATGACTGGATGTATCTATACTATATCCACGTTGCACTGAGTGAATCCCATCCTGTGAGGTTTTCTCAGGCTGTCCCACAGCCTCTGCCTGCAGCACCATAAGGCAGAACTTACCCTGGGCTGGAGTAACCCCAGGCATTGGTATGACCTGAAGATTTACTTCTGTTGTAGCTGCTTTGCTGAAATTCCCCATATCAGGGGTATGCGGTGAAGGTGAAGTGCTTACAGGGCTGCGGTACAAAGGCACAGCCAGCAGCTTGGGGCAGGAGAGTCTTTCCTTCTGTAAAGAGCTTGTGAAACCACATCTGGACACAATCTCTGGTAGTAGACCTCCAAGTATAAGAAAGAAATATGCAAACTGAAGCTGATCATAAGACTACACATGCCTCCACATGTCAGCGTGTGTTCGTTGAGGCCAAGGGGCTAGTGGAACTTGAGTGGCAGCACAGATACCTCCTGTCTTTCCCTTCATGACAGCCTGTGCACCAGGAGAAAATATGGCCCAAGCTGCTGCTGTGCTCCCTGCCTGGTTTGAGCACTCGCAAGTACTGACTTGTCCCTGTCAGCGCCAGGACCTGGGCAAGGGCTACAACAGCCCTTCTTGGCACTGCCATCGCCGTAGGTCCATGGCGATGCTCTGGCTGAGGCCACCTTCTACAATTTTGCTGAATGGCCCAGAAGGATCAGTTCTGCTCTGCCCTGCATCTTCTAAACTTGCAGCCTGCAGACAAGGTGCCAGCGCCCTCCTTCCCCTCAGATCTGCACCCCAGCATATCCCAGGGCAGAGCAGCCTGCCTTGCCTCTCCTTCTGCTTTCTGACATCCCTTCATGCCCTCCTGCTTTCTGATCTTGGCTCTGAGGTTGTCAGATAGGATCTGCTCTCTTCCTCCTTCACTCCCAGCACCATGGGAGCTGTCTTTCTGTTCTGTATCGTACCTGTGTCTCCTGCTCACCCCCTGGCCATCCTTCCAGTGCCAGAGTGAGGACAAAGCTCGTGAAGGAGCTGCTGCCCCAACTCCACCAAGCCTGAGGGAATGGGGTGTAGAGCAGCAAGGCAAACCAAGCCTGCAGCATGAAGGAGCCCAGCTCAGGGTGAGCAAGAGGAAAAGCTCATGCTCCACTAAGCAGCAGGATTCTTCTCTAAGCCTTCCTGTGTCTCAGCAGCCAAACAGTTACACAAAACTGAAGGGGGAGCCTTTCCAGTTCCTAACGCAAGGAAGAAAATTAAAAATAAATCATTTCCCACCAGCCATTCAGCTTCAACAAAAGCTGGGAGACTTCCAGAGCCAGTCCCTGAAAGAGCCGCTGTGTGGTTTCCAACCCCTCAAACAATCAAGGCAAACTTTGCTGCATCTCTGTCCAGGCTCTTTGGGACTGCTACTTTTCTGCAGCGGGTGCCAGCCTGGCTTCACTGGCCCCACTGCCATCCAGCCGTCATCCCAAATGAAGTGATGGGGAATTTCTGCTCTACTTCCCCTCCAGCCAGCCCTGCCCCGTCTTCGTGTGCCCCAGGCTCTGTGCAGGACATCATAAGGGCAGAGTGGGGCTGGAGCAGGGACTTGGTTGCTGTCCTCCATTGCTGTCCCATCGCACTGGGCTGCTGTTCCTGGGATTCTGATAATTGAAGCAAGCAGATGTCTTGCTTGGACCTGGCATGCAAGAAAGGGCAGCATCATAGGGGAACAAGGGCACAAGGGATGGGATCCTCTGTCCCTTCCTCTTCCACCTTGCAGTGGAAACATCAACCCCAGTAGTGGGGAGAAGATGGAAAGGCTATGGTTAGCACTGGATCATGGATCCCTTGGCTTCCCCTAGCCTTTCGTACAGCAGCGATAGTGTCTTTCCGGCATGAATCCATGTTCTCCTGTTAAAGTGGGCCTTAGAGAGCTGGTCCAGTCCAAATCATGAAACTGCAGCTTAACAACTATTTACAACTCAGCAGGGCCACAGGGGCCATCAGTGTGAACAGTCCTGGCTGGAACATATGCCAGGTCATTCCCTTTTCTTGCCAGCCTCTCTTTTGTATGCTAAATCCACATTGCACTTGCTGGAGGCTGGGGGCAGTGAATGTGCAGGGGATGCCCACCCTACCCACAGAACCTACAGAAGCAGCAGTCACTTGAGACGATGTCTGAGCTTGCAGAAAGGGCAGTACTTAAGGTTGTATAATAATACACTGGTGGGACCCATCTATCACCTTCCAGACCTTACCTTTTGCCAGAAAGCACTTTGGAAAGCAGAAGCAAAAAGAAACAAGCAGGGACATAGGGAATACCAGCCTGAGGTCCAACTCGCCCTCCTGTCTGCCAGGCTGCCAACCTCTTTGGGATAAATGGATTCCTTTCCCCAGAGTTACAGTGTGTCCTCTCCCTGGTTGAAGCTGTGGTTGCTTTGGGCCAGAGACAGCTGCACATTGGTGCTTTCTCAGAGTTAATAGAAGCACATTAAGAGACCATCTTTGGACTCTGTCTAGCATAAATAGCCTTCCAACCCTTTGCTGGAAGCACGTGTGGACAGTTGCAACCAGCTGCTCTTTGGTTGTCTTTCTTTTGAGTCCAAGTTGTGGTATCACAAGTTGTATCCTTCTCCCTTTGCCCATGTACCTACCCCACACAGCTGGGGAAGGCAGCAGTTCACAGACGAGCCCTGTCACATTGAGCTCTCTCATGAGGCTGTAGAGTGGGAGACCTCCTCTGAGACTCATGTGGGGCACGCTGGACAGGCTGCACAGTCTAGCAGAGCAGGAGTCAGTTTGTGACTTCAGTATGAGGTATCAACATGGGAATGGAGCCACAACACATTATAACCCAACCTCACAGTTTCTCTGAAGATTCTGGAAAGCCTCAGCCACCCGTAACCTGGGTGTTCTTCTAGTGACTGTTGCCACCAGCATAAATGAAGTAGGTAGGGAATTGCTGGGTAATTTGTCATGCTTTGATATACACTCAGCTTGCCTGCAGACTTCAGGTCCACATGACAGTCTCGATCCATGCGCATGCAACAGAGTGTGGATCAACAAGAAACATATGCATCTCAGAAGGGTCAAGAGACTGTAAGAGGCCTGGATTTCTCTTCCTGGCTCTACTCAGACCGATACAAGCTGGGAGCTGGAAGTCTTCCTGGCTCAGCAATGTCTGTGCATGCATCCTCCTAGGCCCTCCCCCATGCTTCTTCTCCAGCAGGAACCCAGACCAAGGAAGAACACGCCTATGTCTTTAACTATTGACTCCTCAGGCTTCTATGTCCCTTCTTCCAGACCATAGATGTCCCAGTTAGACTTCCCACAGGG
The DNA here is from genome assembly GCF_017976375.1 of Cuculus canorus. NCBI lineage: Eukaryota > Metazoa > Chordata > Aves > Cuculiformes > Cuculidae > Cuculus > Cuculus canorus. The sequence continues at coordinate 548,822 of NC_071414.1, forward strand.
TAAAACAGAGCAGGTGTAATGCAGTAATTTCTACGTAATGACAGAAATGTTAATTTGTTTTTAGATATTAATAATAGAAGTTGTTTAGAGTTGGGAAAGCTGGATGGGACATCACACTTACTGAGGTCTGCCAACTTCTCTTACTCAGAACTGTCTCCTAACCACACTTTCCTGTTTTCTAGTTGCAATATAGCTGTGCCAAGCTTTAGCTATTGGGCTGGAATTTCGCTTGGGTGGTGTCTGGTTCCTACTTGAGTGTTTGGATGGATGGCAAAGAGGTGGGGAGTTGCAGCCCAAACTGTTTGGCTGGTTTTAATAAAATTGGACTTGAAAAAGCCACATTATTCATCTTGTGTCAAGGAAAAAGCCTGAAAGTTTGGAAAAGTTCCTCCAAACATTTGAGCATTGGCTGTGTGCTGCATATCTGTGTTATGCCTTCACTCTGGGAAACTAAAAAATCAGCCCATGTTGGGCTCTCAGGACCACTCAAGATTTACAGTGTGATCATGCTCAGAACAGCCTTCGTAGTTTTGCAGGTAAATCCCTTGCAGATGCTGCATTGACTCGACCCGGCTGTCAGTACATGACAGACCACACACCCAGGACTGGTTTTTTGCCCTGGATTTGGTGGGACAGACTTGCAGGTCTTTCCTTTTAATTTCGGATGGCAGAAGAACAAGCAGGAGGAGACTTGGCCCTTATGTGCGAACCTGAGGAATGTCCCAGGGGCTTGTTTTGACTTCCCTTTGGAGGGCTCAACTCCTGTGGTTGGGATGCTGGCCTGCAGGACACTTGCTGGTGTCCCAGGAAGCTTAGCCTGGCTTTTGTCTTGTCAGAGGCTCTCTGGCTAGGGGAGAGGCTGAAGACCCATGAGGGCAAATCCAAAAGAATGTGTAAGCAGATACCTCCACAGAGACTTGAGACAGATATCTGCTGCCAAGTTCCTTCATGGGCTCCTTCCAGCCATTGGAGAGCAGGTGGCCCATCTAGGGCCTGATCCATCCATTCTGAGGTAGACCTTCAACACCACACAGGCAGTGATGCCCTGTCTGGCTGTCTCCATACACTCTACAGCAAGCCTGGCCTGCTAGCTCAGGCGTCTGTCTGGAGATGACACACCATCTGTTGTGACCAGACAGGCTCCTCCAGCCTGTGGTCACCTCATAAAGAGGCATCACTGTTCCTGCCCGCCTGCACTGTACAACATGCTCTGCTAGGTCACTATATAAATGATTTTAATAGTTCAGAATTGCTTACAATTAACTCAAAGACTCCTGTCCTGGCTCTTGGTTTGTTCGTGGGGCTGGGGAGGACTTTTCAGGGGGGATCCATCTGTAACACAGGTGCCTCCCTCTAAGGATCCAGTGGGTGGGATTAGACATTCAGTGGGCTCATCATCAAGTTTCTCCTGACACCTGTAACCATGTAGTTCCTTTGCTCTGCTTTAATTGGTAGGGGGCGGGGACACACTTCATAAAGAAAGAAGTCAGAAACCCTTTCCAAGGTTGGAAAAAACCTTTGCGATCATCAGGTCCAGCTGTACCTGTCCACTACTAAATCATATCCCTAAGCACTTTGTCTGCCCATCTTTTAAACACCTCCAGGGATGGGGATTCAACCACCTCCCTGGGCAGCCTCTGCCAGTGCCTGAGAACCCTTTTGGTGAAGAAATTTTTCCTGTTGTCCAATCTGAACCTGCCCTGGAGCAACTTGAGGCCATTCCCTCCTATCACCTACCTCTTGGGAGAAGAGACCAGGACCCACCTTTCATGAAGTTGTAGACAGTGATAAGTTCTCCACTCGGCCTTCTTTTCTCCAGGCTGAACAACCCCAGGTCCCTCAGCTGCTCCTAATAAGTCTTGTTCTTCAGTCTCTTCACCAGCTTTGTCGCTCTTCTCTGGACACACTCCAGGACCTCAATGCCCTTCTTGTAGTGAGGGGCCCAAACCGGAACCCAGGAGTCAAGGCGATGCCTCACCCATGCAGTGCTCTGCAAAGAACGTGCCGTGGGGTGGGTCTGAGAAGCAGCCTTATATGGGGTAGCAGCAGATTGGCATGAGGTGGGTGGGGTGCTCCTCTCTGGCCTTGTTCTCACTTTCTCTCATCCCCTGTTCTCTCCTCCAGGCTGGGATCGTGCAGGGATCAGAAGCACCTGGCTGTGCCCAGTACAGGTGCGGGGATGCGGCACACCCTGTGACAGCAGGAGATGTACACAGATGCGCGTGGAGAAGAGGTAAAACTGCCAGCATTGCCTCGAGGAGAGACTTGCCTTTGAGGAGCATTTCTCCTCCAACCCATCCCATTAAGGAATCTGAGCTCCTCACCGTGTTTCCCCGTTGTGGGGAGCAGGACACTGCCACATCCTGGGACCAGCATTGACTAGGCTTGTGGGACGGGAGCAAAGCCGGACTGGGACTGGGATTCCCCTTGGGATCTGCCCTGCTCAGCCAGCAACTCAGCCCATACCTACATGGACCTGCTGGACCCAGGCCACAGAGGAGGGTTTGGGTTTGAATCCCTCCTCTCTCTTGTTCCTTGCCCAGGTGCAGAGGAATCATCAGCAGGAAGGAGCTGCTGGCATTTCCACAGGGTGAGGGGTTGTAAGCACAGAGGCAGCTGCAGCCCAGCACCTCTTGTTACCCAGAACTCATAGAGTCCTGCAGCAGCCAAGCAATTAGTGATTTTACTGCTAATGAGAGCTGCAGCTCAGCAAGTCAGAGTACCCAGAGCCCATTGTTGCCATCTGGGCACCGTCCTGGCTTCTCAGAGGTGGTGTATGTATAATCCCTGGTTTACAGAGAGAGAACTGAAGCAAGGATTTTAAATGATCTGCTTGAGATGAGAGAACTGAGGGGAGAAGGCAGGGTCGCATCTGCCTGCTGTGACTGAGCAGCCGTGCTTCCTGCGCAGGTGAAGACAGACACTGTTTTGAAACAACATCAGCTGCTACGGCTCAGCCTGAGCGCCATGCAGAAACTCCTGCTTCTAGAAGTGCTTGTAAGACTTGTCAGCTTTGCATCAGCAGGCATGCTTACCAGTAAGGTGCCTTTTGATCAAAAATCTACTTGTCTCATTTGATGCAATAGGAAAGGATCATGGAATCACAGGATTATTAAGGTTGGAAAAGAGCTCTAAATTCATCCACTCCAGCCGTCAGCCCAACTCCACCATGCCTGCTAAACCATGTCCCAAAGTGCCACAGTCACAGGTTTTTTCAATCCCTCCAGAGATGAGGACTCCCCCACTGCCCTTGGCAGCGTCTGCCAGGGCTTCACCACTCTTTCCATAAAGAAATTTTTCCCAATATCCAATCTAAACCTCCCCTGGCATAACTTGACGCCATTTCTTCTTGTCCTATCCCTTGTTCCTTGGGAGAGGACACCAGCACCCACATCACCACGACCTCCTTTCAGGAGCTGCAGAATGATGAGGTCTCCCCTTAGCCTCCTTTCCTCCAGACTAAACAGCCCCAGGGCCCTCAGCATCCCCCAGAACCCCTGGGCTTCAGACCCTTCTCCAGCTCCGTTCCCCTTCTCCAGATGCACTCCTGTCTCTCAAGGTCCTTCTTGTAGTGAGGGGCCCAAAACTGAACCCAGGATTCGAGGTGCGGCCTCACCAGCGCCAAGTGCAGGGGACGATCCCTGCCCTGCTCCTGCTGGCCACACCATGGCTGATCCATGCCAGGGGACTGTCAGCCTTCTTGGCCACCTGGGCCACTGCTGGTTCATGTTCAGCTGCTGTTGACCAGCATCCCCAGGTCCTTTTCCACCAGGCAGATTTCCAGCTGCTCTTCCCAAAACCTGATATGCTGCACAGAGTTGTGACACAAGTGCAGGACCTGACATTTGGCCTTGTTGAACCTCATACAATTGGCTTCAGGCCGTGTCAGGTCCCTCTGCAGAGCCTTCCTGCCCTCAAGCAAATAAAGTCTTCCACCTAACCTGGTGTTGTCTGTGCACTTCCTTTGCTCTACAGTGAGAGCATCACAGGGTATATTTGATAAGGTCACTTTTGCCCATCTTATCTCACAACTCATGACACCCATCAACAGTATTTGTGTGCTGATGAAAGCGAAGGGTTACTCTGGAAGACCAGGAGCTATGCAGAAGTGCAAAGTCAGAAGGCACAATCTCACAGGCTGGCACATCACAGCTGCTTAGAAGTATTGAAAAAAATAGAGCATACCTACCTCCTATTTCTTTTATTTCCATTGGGAAGGGAATGCTTTGGAATAGCACCTCAGTAGCCAGCATGGGACAAGCAGCTGTGCCACGTTCCTGCTCCCAGCCCTGAGTACTGGTGCCATGGCCGGGGCACCAGCAGACCCCATGGTGTGGATCCCTGTGCCTGAGGATGGGTCTGTTGGGGGGTTATGAGAGCAATAGAAGGTGGGTGTCCAGGGCCCTGGTGGCTCAGGACCAAAAAGACGCATTTTCCTCTCTGGATCTCACTCTGCTGAGCAATGAGCACCACTCTTCGCAAAAACAGCAAAACCCCAGTGTGGTCCTTCTTTGCATTCTGCAGATTTGGGGGGGGATGGGGGGCATTTTTCTGTGCTCTGCTTCAAACTGCTGCCATTCTGAGCTGCTATTGACCAGCCCGTGCCTTTCTGACAGCCCTCATGGGTGCTTGTGACGTGGATTCTCTTCTGTTGTAGGTACTGCCGAGCCTGAGCTGAGTGTGGGGAGGGAGCCTGTACGCATTGGGACAACAAGCAGAATATGAGCGAGAACAACCACTTTCCATGGTCAGCCGCAGATCACAGCGAGCTGCATTCCTCCGGCTCAGAGCCGGCCACGCTGGCCTGCAGCGATGGGGATGAGCAGCTCAGCCAAGCTCCAGAGCCTGCCAGCGGGAGAGCCAGCCCCTGGGATGATGCTCAGCCCTCCCGAGGAGTGGAGGGGGAGCGTGAGGGCGAGGGGGACGAACAGCTGGAAGCGTCAGTTGAGCCAGGCAAGACACAGGGTGAGCAGGGACTGGGGACGACCACTGCCAGAGAGAGTGGCTGCAAGGACAGGCCAGTGCTGGCCAACGGTGTGGACAAGGAGCTGGCTGCGGGGCAGGAGCAGACTCTGCTGCAGCAGTGGGACGGCGGCGTGCCCAGCCCAAGCAGTGTGGATTCAGGGGAGAGGGGCTCCCCCACCCAGGAGATACCTCGCAAGGTCCTCAGCAAGGAGAGGTGGCACAGTGTCCTGGGCTCCTCAGAAGCTTTAAGTGCCGACGAGGCGGAGGAGCAACTCGGGTGAGTGTGAAGCCATTGTAACGTTGGCTCAGCGCTGGTTTACGTGTGTTGTTTCCCAAGTCTCCTTGGTTCGAGTTACTCCGCTCTGTGTGTAACTCATCAGTTTAAAAAGCTGCAGCTGCTCTTGTGGCCGACTGTGGTTTTTCACTCTCTTTCTCTTTGGGTTTCTCACACTCCTTTTCCCTGTTACAAATGCAGACAAGCTGTGGTTAGAGTCAGGGTCTTCCCACAGAGTCACTAAAGTGAAGGAGAAGCTTCAGGGATCTCTAGAGTGTTGGGTGCAGGTTGTGCTCACTTTGAGGTGTCCCGCTGCAAGTTGGAGGTTCATCTGCAGCACTTAGGGTAGTTACCTGTGAGGGCTTAGGACAAGTAGGACAGCCTGGGCAGGAGGGAGAGCTGGGATTGTCTGGGAGACTGGTATGCCCTGGAAGTCCTGGGCAGCATGGCTTGTTCTGGCAGTCCCTGGGCTAGCAGGTTACAGCTTTGTATCCAAAGGACCATGTTTGTATTAGGACAGGGCTTTGTTTCCCACTGCACAGGACCGGTGCCTGGGTGGCACATGGAGAGCAATGTCAGACAAGAGATAGGAGTGGCATCCTGTTCTCAAGTGCCTGAGACAAACTAGCACGTGTGTGGTCTCTGTGTCCTCTGTACTGGCAGCCTGACTTCATGGGAGAACTTCCCAGGCTGGGGGACACTCACATGGGTTCAGGGTTCACAGGTGATTTAATGTCTCTGCAAGTGCCTAGACGTCCCTGGGCTCTGCAGGTTGGGGCTGAGTGGAAATGACTGGGATAAGGTGGGGTGCTTCCTGTGCCATTCTTGTGGGAGGAGTATGGGTACTTCCCTTTGCCACCAGAAATCATCAAGGGATCTGTGTTGAGGCCACCCAGGACTGATGGCAGCTGTGAATGTTGTGGCTCTACCTATGTACCTACCCTGACGCCGGAGAGATGCTGCAAGCAGGAGAGGTATGGAGGAGAGCAGCAGGGGTTGTCATAGAGGGGCATGGCTAAAGAGAAGATGTGAAAGGGAGGGTTAAGAGGGGCCTGTGGATTGCCTCCTAGTTTTAGTCTAGTGCAGGCTTCAGGCCGAGCCTTTTGCTCAGAATGCAGGCAGGAGTGTCAGCAGAGCCGAGAAGCCACACAGTGAGTGGGCTGACGACAGGCATCCCTAATCCATCACGTCTCTAATGTAGAACAGGCTCCCCAATGAAAAGTTGGTGGTTTGTTTGACCGAAGGCCCCCAGCAAGAAGAAGCAGCACTATGTCAACATGCACAACTGAAGGTTTTGAAGAGGAAGAGTGTCCGATGCACACTGCTGGTGTACAGAGACTCCAGGCAGGTCCCTGTAAGCTCTGCAGTCAGGTCTTGGATGTTTGCAAGTCTCTTTGGTTGCAAGTGATCATATTTACTTGGTGTGAGGCTCCCTGGCAGAGACTGAGTTCAAGAAGGAGCTATGGGCAGTCAGTGAATGCTCCTACAATCACTGGGAATGCAATTATTTTAAGGTACTACTGTATGAATTGGGAGAAGTGGCAGGCAGAGGATTTGGAGATGATGTAACCTGACTGGGCTCTGCATGCACAGCCCATGATCTTACCTCTAAACATATTCACTTGGACAGCAAATAAGTCTCTTGGGAAGCTGAATGCACAAGGGACAAGTCATACACTATATTCAAAGGCAGAAGGACTGCTGGAAAACTTCAGGGATGCAGCTGAAATCTGGGAAACCCAGCCCAGGAACTGGGTTAGCTCACTGGGTTTGAGCTGCTTTGACCATCTATCTTTAAGATTGAATGGCAGAAATAAGTGGCTGGGCCAAACACAGCATGGAGCTGGTCTTTCCTGACCATAGCTGACTGTCTGGCCCTCCTAGATCAACGTGGGTCAGGAATAACAAAGCTGACAGATGGACCAGGGCACCGGGAAGACACTGTCATCCTGCATCATCTCTGAGCTTCCTCAGTTGTTTCTTTATTCCCCTTCGTTATGTTGCTGTTTCTGTTATGACTCAGTCTGGTTATAGCAGAACTTGGGGTTTCTCTGTCCCTTGCATAACATTTTACTGATGAGCTGTCAACTGTTCATTCCTGGGGAACAAATCATTTGTCGTCATCCCCATGTTTGTGCTTGTATGATGCGTTTTGTCCTGGATCTTAAAATACTGAGCAAGAAGCAGTTGAATCCTGCTGAACCAATGGAGAATTAGTCATTCAAGTTATCACAGAATCATAGAATGTCCTGAGTTGGAAGGGACCCACAAGGATCATCAAGTCCAGCTCCTGTCCCTGCACAGGACACCTCAACATTCCCACCATGTGTCTGAGGGCATTATCCAAAAGTTTGTGGAATATCGTCAGGCTTGGTGCCGTGACTGCTTCCCTGGGAGCTGTTCCAGTGCTTCACCACTCTCTGGGGGAAGAACCTTCTCCTAATGTCCAACCTAACCTTCCCTTGGCATCTTCCTGCCCTTCCTTGGGTCCTGTAATTGGCCACCAGAGGGAAGAGCTAAGCACCTGCTCCTCCTCTTCACCTTGTGAGGAAGCTGTAACCGTGATGAGGTCTCCCCTCAGTCTCCTCTTCCCCAGGCTGCACAGACCAAGTGAAAGTTCATCAACTCCATGTTGGATCTGGAAAAAGAAACCGTGATTGCCCTACTGAAGGTAGGTTAGTGTGTCTGTGCAGGAAATGGTTGTTAAAAAAGTTCAGGAAATAAAGCCAAAGCTTTAGTGCTTGTACTGCAGTTTGCATCAACTGAATCCCTTTACCCCATGTTCCAGCTTATCCCGTGGTGTCCTCTGCCATGCCAATGGACAAGGGGCTGGATAACAAGTCTTACAAGGAGTGACTGAGGGAACTGGCACTGTTTAACCTAGAGAAAAGGAGGCTGAGGGGAATTCTTATCACTGTTTAAAACTGCCTGAAGAAAGAAGATTGTAGCAAGGTGGCTGTTGGTTTTTTCTCACAAGTAACAAGTGATAGGCCAAGAGGAAATGGCCTCACGTTGCACCAGGGGACGTTTAGACTGAATATCAGGAAACATTTTTTCACTGAAAGGGTTCACAGGCACTGGCAGAAGCTGCCTAGAGAGGTGGTCGAGTCTCCATCCCTGGAGGTGTTTAAAAGATGAGTAAAGAAGGTGCTCAGGTGTAGTTTAGTGCTGGACAGGTACGGTTGGACTTGCTGACCACAAAGGTCTTTTCTAACCAAATGATTCTATGATTCTCTATATTGTTTCTAAAAGCCTCATTTTGCCCTCACTGTGGCTGTTGCTGAGAGATCTTCCCAGAAGTTCCCAGTATTGGCCCTGTTGATCTCAGGGAGTTTGCAGCTCTGCAGTCAAACAGACAGCTGAGCTTCACCATTGAGTGATAATTCTCTGCTTTCAGTCCCATGAAATCAGGCAAAGAGTTCCAACTTCTTAATAGAGAAATTCCTACCTTTTGCTTTTAGATGCACTTAGTACCTGCAGGTTTGGAAGTGCTGCCATGGACCACACCCTTCCTCCTCTGGCAGGTAATTCCATTAAAGGAAGTTTCAGAAAAGCTTTTCAGAAACCAGGGACAGGGGAGGGGGCACAAGGGACCAGGGACAGGGGAGAGGGGACAGGGGACAGGGGTGGAGGGTCAAGGGACAGGGACATAAAGCCTGGAGACCTTCAAGGCCAGGTTGGATGAGGCTTTGAGCAGCGTGATCTAGTAGACGGTGTCCCTGCAGGCCAGAAAGCCCCAATTTCCACCCTCTCCTGCTCTGAAAGCCTTACCCGCTCCACCAACACAGGAAAGTAGGTTCTACTTTATTAAAGCTAATTAGCGAGTGAGAAGTGAAATATAAACAACTCGGTGCATAACAACCCAGCACAGTTCAGCTGCAACAATAAGCAAGTGCATTGCTCTGCATGCCTTGCTGTGAGCAATAAAACAGCGTTTCAAAGGCGACTGGGGAAAGCAGCACAGGCAATTAGATCCAGCGTTACTTCAATGCACTGACAAAACCTTGTGATTACAATGCATACAAATATATGGCTCCTTATTTAAGTAAAGCAATTGCCTTCCCTGCTGGGTAATAAGTACGTGACACTGCTCTGTGGGGAGGCCGTGTCAGGTTCATTCATACGAGCAAGGTCTCTCACTGTCTCCCACCTTAGCGTGGCTTTGCTTGAATTCAGTGCTAGATGGTGCTTCTGGGCTGGTGCAACCTGTAGAAAGCCTCTCTGTCATCTGTCTTCTCTGGGACTACACAAGGAGAGATATGATGAGAGGGAACGGTTTTAAGCCGAACAGGGAGAGATTGAGATGAGATCTTAGGAAGAAATGTTTTCCTGTGAGGGTGGTGAGGCCCTGGCACAGGTTGCCCAGAGAAGTGGTGGCTGCCCCATCCCTGGAGGTGTTCAAAGCCAGGTTGGATGGAGCTTCGAGCACCCTGATCCAGTGTGAGGTGTCACTGCCCATGGCAGGGGTTTGGAATTGGACGGGCTTTAAGGTCCCTTCCGGTGCAAACCATTGTGTGATGTTCCTGACTTGTTGGCACCCACTGGCTCCTCTGTGACCATGGCTCCTCCCTGGTCTCTCTATTTGGTCCCACAGAGCCTTTGCTAGAGCATTCGTAAGGAAATGAACTTTCTCTCTTTGTTGCCCACTGTGTGACTTTGGACCCCAGCTATAAATAAAGGGCTTGGAAAATATAATCTCTGTGATGTGAAATGACTCTGTTCACTGTGGTGAGAGAGCAGGAACTGTCTGGCTTGGGATTCTGGCAACGTGGGACCTACTAAGCAATATCCAGGCAGGCCAGGGCTTTATGTCTCCTGATGGACTTGATACCCATAAGAAGCCAGGAGAATACTGACCAGCACAGCTGCACAACAGCCCTGGAAATGCACACTGCACCATACCTCATGGGGATGGCCCAGGGCATGCCCTGCTGCCAGGGTGCTCCTGCACAAAGACACCCAGGCAGACCAATGGGTGGTGTGACTTCTCTCTTGGAGGACCTTAGGAAACCATAAAGGCACAAGGTTTTTCCTTAGTGTGGAGTAAGGCCTTCTGTTGGGGAGGGGATGTAGATGAGGGCAGTCGTAAGGCATTTGCCAATGGGACAAGCTGCCAAGGCAGGTCCATAATTCCCGCTGCTGGGTACAATTAAGACTGTGAAGTCCTTCCTGTCAAAAGAGGATGTTTTTAAACTTTCTCCTGATTTGTGAAAGGAGGGGTTCCTTTCTGTACATGGAATTGTGGCCAAGCATTGCAGTTCACCCTGGATGGGTTTGAAGACATGAGCATTCCTGAGGATGGGTGCCTTTTAGGCTGCAACAGATAGTTTGTGGAGCTGCTGCTGTCTGCCTCATTGCTGGTCGCATCTGCTTTGCTGCGTGGCTGGCTCTGATGAACTGAGTGAGAGTTTTCTTATGACCTGAGCTCCTGGAATCAAGAGATTATGTAGAACTGCAGATTCCTGTAAGCTTTTACCCTTGCGGTTGCCTGGCTAGGTTTGAAAACAGCGTCTCTGATGGCTCAGACATTAGAGTGGACTTTCAAAGGGTGCAAAAACTTGTTTGTCAGGGCCTGTCAGGTCTCATGAATGTAGTATAAACACATTCATGTTGTCTCCCTCCTTGCTCTGCCCTCCTCTTGGCTGCACCAGAATCCCCTGTTCCTGCTCAGCTCCCCAACTCACTGGCCTGGCATCCAGCATCATGAAGAAGGGAAGATAGCATGGCATAGACACTTCATGGGACTCTGACCTGCTGGGGTTCCTCAGGCTCCTAGAACTGAAGAAAAGAAACCTGAGGGCACTGATTTGTACTCTTTTCTTCAATGGCTTTCACCCTGGCATGTTAGAAGCAGGAAAATCTAGTTTGTTCAAATCCTTCCCCAAATGCTCTTTTCTTGCAGAGATGGGGAGCAAGAAGTCTGGTAGCCTGTAATGACCACTCCTCACTGCTGCAACGGGGCTACATGCACCTCAGTCATTGCAGTCTTTCCTCCTTGCACTGGATTTCTTCTAGCTGTCCACTATATCACCTCTCACACCACGACTGCGTTCAGTTGGTGTGGGTTCTTGTGCGAGGAGGTCTCTGCTGGCAGAGTACATCCTGCCCTGGAGGCTTGGGTCTTTAAACACTGGCTGTAGCACACAAGGCTGGTAACAATGAGGACTTCTCTATGGGAAGGTACACTAGGTGCCATTGTACTGCCTGGAATTAGTGTTCAGGTAAATGCTGAGTTCTTGCTGCCTATGCTGATGAGGGCGTTGGAGGATGTTGGATGTCCATGTGAGCATCACTGTTCAGGCATGACATATAAAATTCTTTAGAATAATTTGTGCTGGGAAAGACCTTTAAGATCATCAGCTCCAACCCTTAACCTAACATTGGCAAGTTCACCCCTAAACCACGTCCCTAAGCACCACATCTACACATGTTTCAAATACCTCCATGGGTGGTGAATCAGCCACTTCCCTGGGCAGCCTCTACCAGTACTTCACCACTCTGTTAGTAAAGAAATTTTTCCCAATATCAAATATAAACCTCCCCTGATGCAACCTAAGGCAAATTCCTCTCATCCTATCCCTTGTTCCTTCAGAGAAGAGACCAGCACTCACCTCAACCCAAGGTGAAGCTGCAGAGAGCAATGAGGTCTCCCCTCAGCCTCCCCTAAACACCCTCAGGTCCCTCAGCTGCTCCCAGAACCTCTGTGCTCCAGTCTCTTCCCCAGCTCCGTTCCCTTTTCCAGACATGTTCCAGCCCCTCAATGTCCTTCTTGTAGTGGGGGCCCCAAAACTGAACCCAGGATCTGAGGTGTGGCCTCACCAGTTCCATGTACAGGGGCACAATCCCTTTCCTGCTCCTGCTGGCCACACCAGCTCCTGAAATGAGGTTGTGTTCAGGTGGGTGCTGGTCTCTTATCCCAAGTGAGAAGCGACAGGATGAAAGGAATTGGCCTCAAGTTGCACCAGAGCAGGTTTATATTGGATTTTAGGAAAAATCCTTTTACTGACCAACTGGTGAAACACTGGCAGAGGCTGCCCAGGGCAGTGGTGGAGTCCCCATCTCTGGAGGGATTCAAAAAGAGAATGTAGATCCAGCATTTGGTGAAGTGGTTTAGCAGGCGTGGTAGGGTTGGGTGGAAAGACTGTATGAGCTTAGAGATCTTTTCCAACCTCAATGAGCTAATGGTAGCTGGGTTTGGCCATGCAGAGGTCCATCATCTTGTTCACTGGCACAGAAAACTTGCTGATCCCTGATCCACCCGCAGAATTCATCTCAGGGAAACATATTCTGCTGTCAAGTGAGGCCATGCTCATCAGCAGTGGCATGAGACACAGCTGTGATGCCGACACAGGGTTTCTAACCTGATCCAGACCTAGTGAGGAAGTGCAGTGGGTTGCTCCAACCAGCAACTAAGCACCTACCCAGCCACTTGCTCACTGCCATCCCTTGTGCAATGGGGGCGGGAATCAGAAGAGCAAATGCGAGCAGATTTGTCAGTCAAGATTAAAAGCAGTTTAAGTCCCTGCCCGTGGCAGGGGGGTTGGAACTAGATGATCTTTAAGGCCCCTTCCAAACCTAACTATTCTATGATGCTAAGAAGTGAAGAAATAAAAAAAAAGATGATGCCAAAGCACTCACCACGTCTCACCAGCAGATCGATGCCCAGACAGTTTCTGAGCAATGGCTACTTTGAAAGACCAACACCCACCCCCCCACCCCCTCCTGTTTTGTTCCTTAGAATGATGTTATATAGCATGGACTATCTCTTTGGGGAATTCAGTCCCCCATCCCAGATGTGTCCCCTTCCAGCCTTTTGCCTCCCCCAGCATCTTGCTGGGGAGTGAAAACCAGAGAGAGCCTTGATGCTGTGCAGGCACATTCAGCAACAGATAAAACCTTGTTACATTATCAGCAGTGTGGTAGTCACAAATCCAAACTAGATGTGCTGCTATGAAGAAAGTTAACTCCATCACAGGTGAAGGAAAAGCAGCTTTCGCCTGTATCAGAGCACAAAATGCCTGAAAACAACAAAGCAAATGAGACCAGTGTCTGCTGGAGGTGGGGAGGCAGCTTTCATCTGAGAAGCTCGGGTTCTTGCAGCTTGGTTTATTCCAGGAGTTACTGAGCCCTCTGAGCTCACCAGGGCTCCTGCTACAGTGGCTATTGCTGGATTTGACTCAGAGGAATTCTCCCAGTTTGTATTGGGATGTACACTGAAAAGAATGCCGTGCATTCCAAACCAGAGTTGGGACTGCTAGGAGCCATTCATACTTACCTGGAAGCTGGGCTTGTAGGTTCCCGCATGTCGCAACCTCCTGTCAGGCCTGTGACGTTGTGCCTGAATCCCACAGGCAAACTGTAAAGCGGCATTGAGCCTCCCCTTCCTGGATGTCTGTGTCCATCACCTTTTACATCCCTCTCAGTGGGGAGAAACCTCTTTGCAGGGTGCCTTGCACTTCCAGTGTGCTTCATTTGAGAGAAAAAGGCTCCATTTACAGCATATGAATTGCTCCCTAAAAGCTTCTGCTTTTTCTCCTTTATAAAAGGGATCAAGGACATTTGCTGCTGACATCCAAATTTAGATGAAATGGCCCCGATCTTACGGATTTTCATGCTTTTGAAGTAGCCATAATTGGAGCACTTGAAGGGAGAGCTGACCTGCAGACTAAATCCATTCTGGCAGAGGATCCAGTAGTGAGCATCAGGTGCAAACGGCTCCAGAGGCCTGGCTTTTTACTGGGGCATGGCCAAATTAAGGGTTGTCTGGGCCCCTGGGATTTCTCATCATAAAACTCTGCCTTTTTCAGCTCTAGAAGCTTGGAATAAAATTGGGAACCAGGCAGGTTACACCACAGAAAGGTTCCAAGGGCCCATAGTCACAGCATCCATTTCTTCCTCTTCTCTCACCTCCGAGCTTGGAGCAGAACTGTAAGCAATTACCCTGACAGGATTTTCCATATCTCCACTTTTTTTTCCAGGTTTGCCTCTGGATATGCTAAGCTGAGCTGCAGTGAGGACGACAAAGAACATTTTCAATTCAAAGACATCAGGGATGGGTTCAGCTCGACCTTTGAGAAGATCGTTGAGTCTGACCTTATGAAGGGCACCTACTACAGCAGCTTGGACTCTTTGGATGTCCTCTCTCTCACAGACGAGACAGACAGCTGTGTCAGCTTTGAGGCACCGCTCACCCCATTGATCCAGCAAAGGGCCAAGGAGAGCCCAGAGCTCTTGGAGCAGAAACTTGTGGCCCAGCAGAGAGAAGCCCTCCACCACATGGCTGCGGATAAGCAAGAGCAGGGAGCAGCAAAGCCAGCAGAGGGGGATTTTGGGAGCCCTCTCAGGCACTCAATTACCAGCAGCAGGTCAGAGAATGTGCTGAGCCGGTTGTCTTTGAAGAGTATCCCAAATGGGTTCCACCTGGAAGGGTCAGAGGAAGATGCCACCAAGATCATTAACTCCATCAGGTAAGGCAGGCTGGGAAACCCTTTGGCAAAGGACTCCTCGTCTTTTGGGGTCCCAGCCCAGGAGCAAGCTTAAAGGATGTAATAGGGGTGGAGCTGCTATTTTTGTCCCTTGTACTTCCTCTCATGCGCTGCGACAGCAGAGAGGCCAAACACCAAGAGGAAAATCTTTCGTACTTGTAGGTTAGGACTGAAGCTGGGGAGCGAGGTCTCACCATTATTAAACCAGCCAGTCCCCAATGGGCCTGTGTTGGATCTCTCCCTGTTCTCCAGCCTCAGACCTCAATCTGTAGGCAAGCTGCAGAGTCCTGCAGGAGCCCTGTGATCCCAGGAAAAGCCAAGGATCAGCACTTTGTATTTGTGATTGCTTTGGAGGGCACCATCATTCATCTGGCTGCTCATAGGTCCAATCTGTTCTTCTAGCAGGCAAAGCCAGGGGTCCTTGGGGCAGGCCACTGCCTTGTCTACCTGGTGTCTGCAAAAGCCCTTGCAGGTTGGAGGCAGTCAGGCACACTCCTACATGTGCTCTGAAGTGCAAAGAAACCTCAATTTTGTATTTAGGACTGGGTGCCCTTGTGGAGCCCCTCCCAAAGGTTTTTCTGCAGGCAAAGAGGAGATCTGCAGAGACTTCATCCTATGGACCAGCTCAGACAAAAAAACATCATCGCTGGGAGGCAGCAGGTCATCTGCAGGGCACTTCCTTGCTTGAGGAAGCCAGCTGATGCGCATCCAGGACACAGGAGAGCTGGTTCAAGGGCAAATGCCCAGGTAGCTATCAGGCCTTCAATGAGTCACACTGCCCCAACATGTGCGAGTAGGTGCCATAATGCCATAACTGGTCTTGGGCAAGAAAATAAAGGGACACAGCCCCACCTACATGGTGCCAGTGGGGCTGCTCAGCACATCACCTGTAAGCAGGTCATGATGGCAGCTCGTGTCTGGAAGAAGAGCAGGTCTGGTGCTGGTCCTCTCGGCACAGTTTGTACAAGTGCAGTAGCTCATCCTTGGCAAATAGTCTCAACTGAAAAGCATAGCATCTATCTCTAAGATTTCCTGAAAGTCCACAGCTCTGAATGAGCTTGGTATCCCATTCCCTGCCAGAGGAGAGAGGAAGATCAAAGATGTGCTGGAGCTTCTTGATTTGGACAGACACGTCCTTATTTCTCAAGGAGAAGTCACTTTCTCATCAATCATTTTTCTACAGATTTGAAATTAAACTGTACTATTCTAGCTGACCTGCAATGTGAGATGCTTTATCCAGCATCCAGTTCACAAAGATGTTGGTTTTTTCATGTTTTTTGGTTAGGACAAGATGAAATCAGCACGTGGCATTTTCTGTGGACTTCATCAAGTCCCACTACTGTGCCTTGAATTGCTTCTTCTTTCTGTGCAGTGATGCTAGCTTGAAAGATGCACTGTCAGACTCTGACTCTGACATGGGCAGCACGGAGCAGCTCGACCAGGGCAGCACGGACACCCTGGCGAATGGCTGCAGGGCAGATAGCGAGGCTGCTAAGAGACTGGCCAAGCGCCTCTACAACCTCGAGGGGTTCAAGCGCTGCGATGTGGCACGCCAGCTCGGGAAAAAGTAAGTGGAGTTTTGATTTGCAGCCAGCCTTGCAAAGGGGTTGACTGAGATGTCAGTGTTGATCATGGCCAGCAGAAACACAGCTGTGGATAGGGGTCTGGGGTCTGGGGGAGCGCTGGTGGAGCTGGGAGGGCAGGACAAAGGCCAGGAGGGAGAAGACTGCTGTTACAAGGACTTGCTGAATGGACTCAAGGCTGTTGGAGATCCTTCCAGTTGAAACTGGTCTAAGTCCAACGCCCTTGCAATCTGCATCCTACTAGTTGGTTGCATGGGTATTAACTGCCACAAGACACTGCCTGCCAGAAACAAGAACTTCCTGCATTTCCTAAGGGCCCAGCAAGACTCCTGCTAAAGCAACCTCCATACCTAGATCTGCACTGGGGTCCCTGCCAGTCACCAGGTTTTTCGTGTCTGCAGCCCAAACTGTCCTTGCTGCAGAGTCTCCTCACCCAGCATCTGTGTAGATGGCACAAAGGGTTTGCTGGAGAACCAGGTACGCACCAGAGGCCAACACACCTCAGCAGGTAGATTTGCCTGGGTAAGGCAGAAGGGAAATCAAAACAGTTTGTTAAAAAATGGGAGAATTAGAGAGTTTTCTAGGAGATAGAGTAACAGTAACGAGTGTAGCAGTAAGAGATTATTTTAGGATGCCTGTGGGTGTGAGGACAGCAACTGCCATCCTCCTTCTCCTGGATCAGATATAAACTATGTTGATGGGGAGGGGGGGGTATGTCCTTAAAATGTCTTGCTCCTGTCCGGATCAACAGGACACAACTACCCCTCAGCCAATCCCCAAGCTTTCAGTACCAAGTATCGTCTTTGAGTCCCAGCTTAGTCCTGGGACAGAAGGACCCTACAGATGGTCTCCTAGAGGTGCTCTTTGTATCACCTGGCCACTTCCTTGTTCTTGTCTTTGGTTCTGCCTTCTGTAGCAGGAGCTGCCTCAGGTCTAACATCCTTCTCCTTTCTTGCACATTTGCCGTGTCAGCTCAGTGGGTGGAGGAAGGTCCAAGAAGTGGGTCTCTGAGGTGCATCTAAGCATGTCTCTGTGATAGTTCCTGCAATCTACACTCACACCTGCAATCCTCAAAGCTCAGAGACTGCCTGGAGCCCCACATTTGGGAATTGGTGCCGCCTGCAATAGAAAACTTCTGTTTTGATCAGCTGGGCTTTTGACATCTGAGTAATTTCCCAGCACAAGACCTGGATAGAGCTGCAGTCTCTTGGACCAAGCAGGTGGATTTCAGAGCAAGAGAGGATGAAGGCTGAGGATAGGTGTGTTTCAAATTGTGCTTACTTGAGACAATGTAAGACCAACCTACAGTGGTGGGAGCAGGGTAAGTTTAAGTGATGCTTTCAGGCCAGCTCATTGTAGGGGGCAGGGCTGACAAGGAGAGTTCTGCAGAGAGTAAAATCTCATTTCAGAGCTTTTTAGCCTGCTTTAACCCCTTTTTCCCTTTGTGAGCATTGGCAATTTTCTCAAAAAAACCCAAAAGGCAAACCAACCCATTCCTCACAGTCAAACAATTAGAAAAGGCTTGAGAGGGACATGCAGACTGCATATCTCCAGGTATTTTCCTTCCAGCTGACAGGATGTTGTGCAATAAACCCCAGATCCAGACATTACCTTCATCTCCCTGAAGAGCCTGTTTTTCGGCAACAGAACTCGCCGCGGAAGATCCTTGTTCCTGGATGGGTACGTCGCATTGTCTCAGCTCCATCACTACCCACAGTCACACGTCTCCTGCTGGATGGAGATTGAATGGTCTCAGCCATCAGACCATGAAGACAGTAGCACCAGGCACTTCTTTGTAGGCTTTCCTGTTCACCAAACCACACAGGCAGCAACAGAGTGGGCAGCAAGGCACAGCTTCATCATTGCAGTGCACTGAGAACCTGGGATCTGTGAGTCCCATGGGTGTGCAGGATATTTTCCTTCCCGGACAATCAGGTGAATTTTTACCCATCCATTTTCTTATGGATAATCTTTTTTTTTTGATCCGTGTGACTGTGGCACAAGAAAGATCCTGAACAGTGCAGGCTTAGCTCTGTAGGAGAGTGGGATATATGCTGTAAAACACCACACATCTGTCCACATCCAGACACACAGGAATGAAACGGGGAGAAAAGGCCAGGCTCCTGTGTTACTCCTAGGGTGACAGGTCAGTAAGCCCTCTTGGTATCTGGACTGTCCCAAACCAGGTATAGGGAGGAGGCATCAAGCTGGGATGTGAGGTGAGAGGAGGTTGGCAGAAGCTGGCTGTGTGACAGGACCACCAGCCAGAGTACATGGGGCACATCCCCACGGGAGACACCTCACTTTTCTTGTGGGGGATTTCTCTGTTGTGTCTGAGCTGCACGGTGGAAGTGTCACCCATTCCTGTAGGAAGTCCTGGGACTGACAGGGAGAGAGGAGCCTGGTTCTTGAATGAGGAAACCAGAGCAAGCACCTAAGCCCACCTTAGTGTAGGCCATGGTCTTTCCCTGACCAGTGTTGGAGCTCTGCCTGTGGTGCACTGGGAGAAAGGTCCCATGAATGTCACTAAGACTCTGGCTAGATACGGAGTTTGTTGCTTCCTGGGACCTGGCTGCCTTCAGGTGTTCTGAGACACTGTTTGGTTCTCTCAGCAGACCTGGTAGTCCCTTCCTGGAGCTTTTCCAAGCAGAAGGGATCCAGGTGAGGCACACAGGAAGGCATGACGGGCACCCAGCCTAGGGAGCACCACTGCATCTGGCATAGTGGTGACAAATCCCACTGGGGGCCACAAATCCCCTTTGGTCTCTTGGCCTTCAGCAAGACACATTGAGCTGGAGCACAGGCAGCAAGGCCTGACTACACTCACAGGCTTCCCTGGTGGGGAAAAGGGGGTGAAAGGGAGCTCCCATCCACCTTCATCCTGCCTGATTATCGTCATCCAGATCTAGTTAGGAATGTAAATTAGGGTGTAGCTCCCACTGTAGACTGTGGAGACATCTCAATAGCAATTCAGCCCACCCAAGATCTGTACTGGGCTATGGACATGCCAAGTCTTCTGGCTTCAGCAAGCTTTGGGCAAGGGTGGTCCTCCAAACCCAGCGTGAGATTACATGAGGAGAGTCAGACACTGTTGTCCCTTGCTGATTGCTGCTGTACTGTCGTACGTGGCCGTTGTTTCTGTATGCCCAGACTGCCCAAGCAGGTTCCTAGAAGACCTGGTCAATACGTGCCCAAACAGAAGGAATCAGACCTTTTACTCTTGCAGACTAAAACTGCTCTTGTGAGATGGGACCTGACCCATAGAAGGGAGAGCACTGACAAGTTCCCAGCACTGGCTCAATCAACATGTGAGGTCTTCTTCAGACTTAAAGTGAAGAGGATGCCAGGGGAAGCCTGAGCCTTCCTTGGTTCTCCTGGTTGTTTGGCACAGGGATGAAGATGTGGTGACATCTCCTTTCACAAACACATGATCATCTTCTGCATCTCACACCACCTTGCTGTGAAGTTCCAGAACAAGCGGAGAAGTCTCTCTCCAAGCTGGCAGAATCTGTACACCAGTTCTTGCAGCCTTGCTCCACACAGACTAAGCTGGGAGCCACGGGGTCATGAGGACATGTTCTTTCCCAGAGCTAGCAATCCCAAAGGTTAAGATTCTTTTATAAGCATGAGGCCTTGTGACTCCATATGGCCTTGAAACAGTCTCCTGTGTGAACTCCAGCACAATACTTATGTCCTGCCTTTCAAAACTCCTCTGGAGCTATCACATTGCTCTGCCTGATCCTGCTGTGTGTCCTGCTTCTGGGCAGCATTCACACCAGAGGCTTTACAGCATCCACCCCACAGGAGAAGACGAAACAGTGCTGTAGGAAGAGCAATGAGTGCTGCCTGTAACACATCCTGGGGTGAGATTGGATGCACAACACTTAGCAAGATGCTTTTCATTTTGTGGGGAGAAGGAAAAGTAATCACATACAGCAAAGGCTGAGCATATTGAGATCATCTCCCATTTCTTGCCAGCATTCATTGATTGTTCTTGCACATCTGCGACCTGAGTTGTGTAGAGAGAGGAACCTAACAGCACCCATTCTGGCTTTAAAGGCAACATGCCTTCAAGCACCCTTCAAAAATGTGGCACAGGAAGGGTTTCTGGAGAAGCGTTCAGGGATGAACAGGGCCAGAAGCTCCCAGAGGCATTGATTTGACATGTGGGCAAGGTGCTGTTGTGAGAGGGTGGGATGGGAGCCAAAGCAGAGAGCAGGAATGTTGCAGTAGGAGGAGGGGACACGTGCGGCAGTGGGAGAGGACTAGATAAGGCAGAGGGTGCCTGATAAGCACAGGCCATCCTTCTGGCCTCCTCCTGGTTTGGGAGGAGGCTCTGCCTGGCCAGCAGCACAGCAGAGGGATGCTTTGGGGACAGACATCTCCCCTTCTCAGGTGTCCAGGGCTGGCAGCCAAGGTGCTGGGCTGTGAGCACGTTAGGGCCCTTTGAGATCTTCCAGCAGCGTTTCAACCTAGGAGGAAGTCCCCTGGGTCTGGGATGCCATCTGCAGTGTCTCGCTGTGATTTTGGACTGTCTAGAAGGCAGCAGTCTGCTGTTCCCCTTGTAGACAGTGTCTTCTTCCCTGATGAAAGGGGTGACTACTCCGTTTTTAATTACAGCAATGAATTTAGCAAGTTGGTGGCAGAAGAGTATCTCAGCTTCTTTGACTTCACTGGCCTGACCCTTGACAAAGCACTCAGGTGAGCTGGTCGCTGACACTCCTGCGTATGACCTGGGGTGGACAGAGCGGAGCAGCGCGGTGGGTTCCTCCTCTGGGCTTCCCGATGCCATGTAGGGTGTCCATGCGATAGAAGCAGGGATGGGAGGGAGCTCTAGGCTGTCATTTAATCTTTGCTTTGGTGTCACATTTGGCACAAGGTACTGCCACCAAAAGTAGGCTTCAACAGGAGTGCCCAAAGCCTGCTTCCCCATGGTGGAAAGCAGCTTTCCCAGGAATCCTATCCCGTACACAATGAGAGCAAGTGGGAGCAGCTTCTTCCCTTGCGATGGACAACCCACGCAGGTGCCATGAAGCCAGAGGTGGGTCAGATCTCCGCTCCTAGCATGTCAACCTACAGCTCAGAGCTGTCTCCACAGAGCCCTTTGCATCACGCCTGCAGGGGCCCCGGGGTGCGCAGGCTGGGGGGAGGACCGAGGCCTTCCTAGCTGCTCCGCGTAACCCCTTCCCATCTTCCTTCTTAGCATTGATGCTGTAGACCAATCCGTGATACCTTTAAGTATCACTTTCTTTTTGCAGGACATTCTTGAAAGCATTCCCACTGATGGGAGAGACGCAGGAGCGGGAGCGGGTACTGATCCATTTCTCCCGGCGCTACTGCCAGTGCAACCCAGAAGAGAGCACATCGGAAGGTACCACCTGCTTTTCCTGGCTGTCATGGTGCATGTCTGTCACAGAGCATAAACCCAGCCATCCACAGCCAGGGCTGAGCAGCACCCACTGGGCAGACAAGGCTGCAGCTTCTCTCTCTTTTCTGGGATCCTTCCCTGCTGATTATTCCCGCCCTGGGAGGGACTCGGGACACCAGGTGCTGTACAGACCCCATCCCAGGAGAGGCAGATCAGGATCTGAGGGTGTAAAGGTGGGTTTGTCAGGCCACACCTGGAGTGCTGCATCCAGTTTTGGTCCCTGCTATAGAAAAAGATGCAGCCAGGCTGGAGGGGGTCCAGAGAAGAGCCGCTAAGATGATCAGAGGTCTAGGAAACCTTCCATGCAAATTAAGGCTGAGAGAACTGGGTTTGTTCAGCCTTGAGAATAGAAGGCTTAGGGAAGACCTTATTAGAATGTGCCAGTACGTAAAGGGTGTCTACCAAGAGGATGGAGACTCCCTTTCTATGAGGAGTCATATGGAAAAGACAAGGGCTGATAGGTATAAGCTGTTCCTGGGGAGATTCCAATTGGATTCCAGAAGAAATTTTTTCCCTATGAGAACAGTTAAACATTGGAATGATCTACCCAGGGAAGTGGTGGATTCCTCTGTGCTGGATGCTTTTACGGCTCTGCTTGACAGCGTGGGGGGCTATCTCATTTAAACTATACATCGCCTAAAAAGTTGGACCAGATGATCTGTGAGGTCCCTTCCAACCTGGCATTCGATGGGTCTGTGATTCTACAATTCTCTCAAGTACATGTGAGCTGTGCTGAAGACAAGCTTCTCAGCGGTAGCCTGGATTGGTGGCCATGCTTTGCCCAGCACCAGGGGAGGAGATGAGTGGTTCTAAGGAGTTCCGAATTACTGCAGTTGTGGCTTGCAAAGTGGCTGCTGGCAATAGGCAAATGAAGGTCCTAAGTCAGCCCAAGACCTTGTTCATTGAATGGAAGAAGGTATTTCCATGCAGACTGAGGAACGCCATTGACTTGCCTCACAAAGGAGTTTTGTTCCTTGCATCTGCAACTACAGCAGGAAAAAGCAGAGCTGGGTAAAACGCTGGAGCTGGAGCTACACTGGAGCTATAGATTTGGTTTCCCTTTTTCAGCCCTGCCCTAGTATATTTTTTAAGTAGATATAGATTTTTCTGACATTTTTTAAATGCGAAAGGTCATTCCTGGTACACATCCAGACATGAGCAAGCCCACATTTGCACCTACATGAATGCCTCTACAGATCCCCTACAGGCATCTGGCAATGCCCCCATGGCTGGAAATCTGGCTGCTGACCTGCTCTCAACCAGCATCACGGCACTTCCAGTTATACCTCCTCCACCCTCTTCAGAGTGCAGTAAGTCAGTTGTGCTTGAGAGCTCTCCATCTTGCAGGCTTCCCAAAGAGCAGCAGTGCCCAGTGTTACAGTCCCTCTGTCAAGCAAAGTGGACACTCGCTGTTCTCAAAACAGAATGATGTCTCCTTTTATCACTGGTATCCCAATAAAGTATAGGTTTAGGTTCCATTTTCCTGTGTTTGTGGGATGTTCTTTCCCACTGATCCAAAGAAGATCCTTCCTGGAAAGGGTCCTCCACCTGTAGGCATTAAGCTGGAGGCTGAATATTCTGCAGGAGTCCCCAGCTGAGATATCCCAAAAGCCAGGTCCTGACCCCTGTTCAACAATTCTGTCTGAAACTGATCCCAAATTCTATATATCTCCCTCATCCCCCTGTGAACAAGGGACCTGAGACCCTTTCTCCGCTTCTGGTCCTCAGGTGTCCAACACCCACCGTGAGGATGGACATATGCACACACCAACTTCAGCCGATGCTGAGCTGGAGCACAGGGGTCAGACTTCTTGACTCCACCCCACACCCTTCAGCATGAGGCGGTTTGGAGGGCAGTCACTTATCAAAAAAACCCACATGCTTTGCCATGTGGCAACATGGGTTACAAAGCTGCCAATGGTGCCACACTAGAGCATGTGTCCAGAAGAGTTCCAAACTTCCAAAGAATGTTCCACCAACGTGCAATTTGAGCCACTCTGTATTAATTAGGTTTCCAAAGAAACACCTCTGGCTGTGTCCTACTGGGTAGAATCCAGGCAGTTTTAACTGGAGTTGCTGAGGTGGCTGAGAAGGTCTTGCAGCCCTCTAGGAGTGTTGCTACATGCTGATTGAATAACTCCTCCACTGATACAGACGTGGCTGTTGCAACACCAAAGGTCACTACAGCCTGCATGACAAAACGCTGCAAATGAGGGGGGTAGAAGCTCTGACTTGCTGATCACTGAGTGGGGTGGCTAGTTTTCCTCCCAGAGGGTGGTGTCTTGGACCACATCATTAGTGCTTTGTGCACTGATGAAGCCCAGACATTGAAGAACTATGTGGATGTGATGCGGCACTGTGAGAGCCAAGAGAAAAAGTGAACGCAACTGAGCCAGGCAACAGCAAGGGAACAACAGGTTTTGGAACACCAGCTCCACCTTGGGGCCATGTGCGACATGATTTATCTGACCAAAGTGATACAGTAAAGCCAGGTGAAGATGCCAACCCAGAACCTCCCAGACTCCAAAATGCACACCAGGGAGGCATGTTGTCCTAAGCACAAAGATGCTTCTTGTGAAAGTGAAGGAAGAATCTTTCTCTGGAAGCTATTCTCTCATGAAGGGAGATGTCCATCACACCATGTCCCCGGGACTGTCAGCCCTCATAAACACGTGATGTTCTCATGAGAAACCCTCTCTTCCTCAGGAACCGTGTTTCTTCTAGGAAAGGGAGATGCTCATATGCTCTCTTGCCTTCATCCTGCGCTTGCACGTGTTTGGTTGCCTTCAGCTGGCAGTGTTTAGAGCTTGGCCTTGACCATGGGTACTTGGGGATTGTCAGAGTTCCACACAAATGGTGCCTTTCTATAGTGGCTGACTGAGGTGTGGATGGGCCATGGCTGGCTCTGTGGCTGCACATCTACCCCTCAAGCCAGGCCCAGGGGTCAGTCACAGCCTGACTCTCGGGCACCAATTCACAGAGGAACACGCACGAGGGAAATAGCCCAGGAGCATCGTGTCCTGTCTGGCTTGGTGCATGCAGCAGCCCATCTGGGTGAGCACACAAGAGCAGAGCCAAAGGCCAAAGCTGTGGTGTTCCTGCCCCTGCCTCCTCCCTGGTGCTCTCTAAAGCCCTTTGGTGAACTCCTTGCAAGGACCATTTCATGTGCCAGAGTGCATCTCATTAGCATAAGGTGGTGTGTGGAGTCTCGTCTCTTGACATTGAACAACTTCAGGACACAGGTTTTGAAATAACAGCAAGCCAACAAGCTGCCTGGTGCAGAAGAGGGTGCTGTGCTCTCTCCAACGGAAAGGTGATAAAAGAAAACTTATTAAATAAGAAATTCATAGTGCTGCACTGATTTGTAGTAATGACATTTGTTGAACAACTCCAGAGTGTATAGGCTGCCTAGGAGCGATGGCTAAAGACCTCAGGACAAACCCCTGGGAGAAAGATAGCTCTGTTTGCCAGGGCTTCTGCCCCATTCTGCAATACCATTAGCACAAAACAGATTTGGAGGAAGACTCAGCGGAAAGTGTGGTCTTTACAAAGCCAGCAACAAAGCCACTTTACAGCCAATTACCTGGTGATCATGCAGGAAAAGGTAGAGTTTGAGGGAAAAGAGAATTTTTTAAAGTGTTTTATGTAGTTGAAAGAAGCAGGGATTCCTTAAGATCCCCAGACATAGGAGCTCGCCTTGGGTTGGCAATGGGTGGGCTGCCAAGACGGCAAACAGGGAAACCATGGGGGAAAGGGAGTAACCACAGTCAGCTGACTGTTGTGTGTTTCAGATGGGATCCATACGCTCACCTGTGCCCTGATGCTGCTAAACACAGACCTTCATGGCCATGTAAGTAGTACCTGAAGATGCATCCTTGCTTTTTCAATTCCTAATAGGGAAGTCTGTTCCCATTTGTAGGATGTGTTGCTAGAAAATTGAGATAGGTTGGCAGAGAGTACTCTGAGAAGCTGCAGGGGGAATTTTGGGTGCCAGGTCCAGACCCAGTTCTCTTAGTGGTGCTGTGCACTCAAGCCAGATGCCTGTCTCCTGCTGGCATCACTTATACAGGCACAGGCAATGCAGCTTCCTTCCCAGGACCTGTTGTATGCATCAGCCCTGTCCCAGGAGATACCATTGAGAGGTCTTCAACACTACGCGCTGTTGTGCTGCTCTTCCTTGTAGTGCAGACACCAGAGGCTCCTCTCACCCCATAAACTGCTGCAAGGGAGTCAGTGGCTTCATACAGGTCTAGACTTAAGCTTTTCTCCTCAGAACACAAAGTTAGTCCCAGATGTTCTTCTTCCCCAAGATGTAACAGAAAACCTCTGAAGAATTTCCTATCAGAGGGGCCCCTGGAGAAAGAGCAGGGGAACTGAGCTCAGTGCCCAAAAGTGTGGTTAGAAAACAGCTGAGGCTGTAAGAAGAACTCTCACCACCTTTCAGAGTCTCTTTTGGGCTGCATAGGTTGGATTTGGTTTTAAGAGTTCAAACAGAATGTTCACAGTGTGTGGAGAGGAGAGCAGTGTGGGAAAATAACATAACTGCAGAGGAGAGATGGGCCTGGGCACAGGGAGAGCTCCAGGACATTGTGTACCCTTTGGAGATAGCTGTGATTATACACATGTGGGAGCGTGCGTGGACCTTGTACCACTCAGGGCTGTGGGCAGACATAGGCACTGCTGACCCCAGACCTTCTACCTGCTCTCCAGCCTTATGGTGCAGACATGGACCACAGCTGCCAGCGTAGAGAGCTATCCCCACTTTCCAGGAGTAGAGGGACCCCTCAAGTCCTCGGTTGGTGATGTATCTTCTTTCATTGCCCCTATAAGAACTTAGACCTGGCACCACAGATACCTCAGGGCTTCTGTGAAAATGGAAAGGGCTTGGAGGGTGGCCTTTTACAGCAGCCTACGCTTGTGAAACACACCCCCACTTCATCTGCCCCACAGTCCCATGGTTTCCAAGCTGTACCATCAGAGTCCTCTTCTGCCTCCAGGTGGTAACAATTTCCTGCACATCTGCAGAGACTTGCCTTGATTTGCTCTTCATCAGCCTCTTAATGAGGGGACAGTGGGCTGTAATGCAGTGCAGCTCTTATTTTTTTCATACTGATTTACAGTCACCTTTGAGAGGTATCTTTTTCTGTGGGGGGTGGGAAGAGAACATTGTATAAGTGCTCTTCATCCATGATGGCGAAGATGCAAAGGCCACCAGCTTCACCAGTGCCATCCTGACAGACTAGCTGGGAGACCTTCCCCTTGCCAACTGGTCGAGGGAAGGGATTGTCTCACTCTTCTCCTCGGAGGTGCAGCCCCACCTTGTGTACCAAGTGCAGTTTTAGGCACCACAGGTGTCCAGAGGAGGGCACGTAGTTGGTGAAGTGTTTAGAGGAGAAGCCATGCGAGGAGTGGCTGAAGTCTCTTGCTCTGTTCAGCCTGGAGGAGGCTGAGGGGAGACCTCATTGCAGTTACAGCTTCTTCACAAGGGGAGGAGCAGCAGGCACTGAGCTCTTCTCTCTGGTGACCAATGACAGGACCTGAGGAAATGGCAGGAAGATGCCAGGGGAGGGTTATGTTTGACATTAGGAGAAGGTTCTTCCCCCAGAGGGTGGTGAAGCACTGGAACAGCTCCCCAGGGAAGCAGTCGTGATGCCAAACATGATGATATTCCAGAAGCCTTTGGTCAATACCCTCAGCCCCACAGTGTGAAGGTTGGAGGTGTCCTGTTCAGGGGAAGGAGTTGGACTTGATGATCCTTGTGTGTCCCTTCCAGCTCAGGACATTCTATGATTCTATGGTTCCAGCACAGATGCTCCTTCAGGACAGCAGTGAGGTTTGAACACAGCAGTCGGAGAAGAGAATTACTGGTGTCAGGAAGAACATCCTTTCCCAATGTGCCTGGTGGCCTGCACAAGATGGCTACAGCTGCCGTGGTGTTACACTGGCCACCGAGTCCACTCCCACCCTATGGCCGCCAGTACCATGTGTAGACAAAGTGCCTTGCACACAGTGGACAGTGGTGAGGCCGTGTCTGGGAAGGTCTCACCCAGCATTCATTCTTCAGCCAAGCTGGTTGGAGCCAAGGAAATAGTTTCATCAAGTATTTCCGGCAACAGCAGGAGCAGCATCATGGCAGAAGTCAAACTATGTGACTTCACTCCAAAATAAATTTATTTTGTCTAGTTCTTTTAATTAAGAAAATCTGAAATATGTCTCTGGGAAGACAGAAATTACTGAAGAGGCCCAAACCCCGTATATTTCCAAACCCTCACCATTCTGTGTTTCGCTGTCAAGCTGGCTGAGAGGCCTGGTAAGAAGAAATGATCTCGTGCTCTCTAAGCGGAGGGAGAACTGCTTTCCTTTAGCAGGTGTAGGACTGCCTGAGCTTTTCTTTGAAAAATCTTCTCTTTATTTTTTCTGCATGTGTAACATTAATTTCTTCTTCTCCTTCTCCTTTTTTTTTTTTCCTCCTTCTGCTCCTGGACCCTCTCTTTCTGCTCTTTAACCCTTTACCAGGTGGTAAGTGCAGTCATTCTAGTGTTTTTTCTCTAAAGTGCTGGCATTTGACTTGTTTTTTCTGTGTTTAAAAGAAACAAAAGGGGGTTTGTTTGTCTGAATACCCAAGTGGTTGTGTAGTGTCCTTCAGTACCTTAGCAACCCATCAGCAGCCAATATGCATCACATGAAACTCCTTGTGCACAAAACCCTCCATAAACCTCAGCGTACCTGGGACTGTGTGACTTGAGCTCTCACTCCTTGTTGTTAAAGTTGCCATCACTGTTGATTTAATTTCCTTTTTTAATGTTGTGTGTGTATGTCAGTGTTCTGCCGCACAGTGCTATGGAGCTGGATTCCTTTGGTTAGGAAAGGGAGGTTCATGTGTCTCTGTAAAGCAGCAGCTCCCTACAGCAGGGTCTCTATAATTGGCTAAATCACCACCCAAGCAGCGACCACCACACAGACCGAGGCCATGCTTAAAAATAACAAGGCTGGCTTGAAAACATGAGATCTGCACCTGGCAACACTGGAGTTTTTTCCTTTGTGCTGTTGATTTTCTCCCACAGATGCACTCAGACCCTGTTTCCAAACTGTCCAGAAAACTTACTGTCTTTAAAATAAGCCACTCTATTCTGATAGAAACTCACCTGGAGTTGGTGTTTAAAACCCGGCAGTCACCAAAAAATATTACAAGCCTTGTAATATAATCCAGGTTGTTGCAACTCTACCATGCTTTACTAGTGCTGTGTGAGCTCCAGGTCTTATGAAACAGTAAGCACCCCTCTGCTCCATCCCTGTCCCATGGAGACAAAGCTTTGGGTCTCATTTTAAGCAGTCAGTGTTATCCCTCCTTGTTCAGAACTGCTGGCCATGGAAGGACAGTGCAGATCCACACCTCTGCATCCCCAGCACTCGCAGCTGCGTTTTGGTCCTTTAGCAAAGTGCAGCTGCTGGAGTCATCTTGTAATGTGGCAAGCTTTAGTGGCGAGCTGAGGGGTCACTGGTACCCAAAGCCTACGGGATTTTTTCCTGCAGGGACGATTTTATTTCTGCAGCCTAGAAGACATCTGCTACCAGATCCCTTGGTCCAGGCATACCACTGACCCTCACTTCATGCTGCAGCATAAATGTAGTTGTTTGGTTTTTCCTCCCTTAAGATAAGTATTTGAGAGAGGCCAGGAGAGCCTGAGTAAAAGCAGGCCCTGCTTCAGGATGATGATCATGCTGCAGAGATCACAGGGGATGGACTTCACTCACCACACTGCAGCTGAGATGTTTGATGTCTGGGTTCTCCAGCCCAGTAGCTGAATTGGTTTAACATGTCACAGTGTGAGTGCTGGGGAGAGCACCCCAGGCAGCCACCCTTCCCACCATCTGGCCCCCACCAGCCTGCTTCTCCTCCCAGAGCTTTCACATGGCAGCTGCTTTTCCCACTGAGCACCAGCTCCATACTCATCTGCCCAGCCTCATAATGACAAGACTTGGCAAAGGGATACCAAGCTACAGCCCAGAGCCTTCTGGAGATGGGTGGAGCCACCCTTGACACTTCAGGAGATGGTCCATGACCATCCTGGGTGAGTCCGGTTAGCAGCGTCCGATTACGGAGGCCCAGAGGCAAGTTTCCAGCTCTAAACAGAGGAGTTACACTGGGTTAACAATGGGATTGTAAGCCCTGCCCACCCATTGTCAGATCAGTCTCATCCTCAGAGCTATTCTGATCAGAAGTTATTCTGATGCAACTCTAACCACCGTGGTGCACCTTGTTTCTGCATCTCTCCATTCCCATACACCTCTGTCCATCCATTCCCAGGCTGTCTCTACCCATCCATATAACTATCCATTCCTTCTCATCTGTTTTACCCGCTGTTCGCTCACTTGCCCTCCATCCAAGCACACCCTGGTGCCAGCTGCTTGTCTGACAGTGATTTCTCATGCTTTGCTGCTTGGCCTGGAGCAAGGAAAGATGGGATGAAGTTCTGTTCTACCAGGGAGACATATCAGGAATAGTAGCTACATGTGGCTGTGAAGCAGCCTTGCTGGCTTGTTCTGTTGCTGGTAAGTGACTGATGCAACACACAAAAAAAAAAAAAGCAAAATGCCTCTATCTGTGTGGCTGGCCAGAAATGAAGATGCTTCTCCCTGCCCAGAGGTCCTAGTTTGTCAAGGGACATAGAATATCTGAACACTGAGCTTTGAGGTGCACAGATACATTCCTCTGAAGATTGTGCCCACAAGTGGTGACCTTGCTAACTCATGAAGACCCTGTCTAGGCTACACCCTCATAGCAGCCGTTCCCAGAGCTGTTCTTGGGATTCCCCAGACTTGCTAAATACCTTTAGCAAGTCCCTGGTCTGGGTGCCATTCATAATGAGGCACTTGAGATCACAGAACTGTTTCTTTGCAAGTGTTGAGCAAATGAAGCTGCAAAGTTCATGCCCTGGAGTGGGTTTTTGTTTTCTTTTCTCAGCTGGTATTGATTTTGAGGCAGCTGCAGGGATCTGGCTTTGAGTGGCTGCTTCCAGCCCATTTCTCAAAGCTGCAAGCTGAAGGGTCAAGCTCTTGTTGACCTAAGGTTTTATTGCATCTGGGTCACCCCAGCATCGGGTGCTCGGACCTACTGCCAGCCAGCCTGAATGCCGTCCCTGATTCCACAGTGCTTTGACAACTTTGGTGGACAGACTGATCACAGTATTAGCATCCTTGCTGGACCTTTCTCATCACCTCTTTTGGCTGTCAGAGAGACAGTCTATTTTCATCCTTCTCAATTGCCCAGCAATTAGCAGCTTTTCCATAGTGTGCCTGCTGTCTCAGTTTGAGCTCAGAGATCTTAGGCAAGAGAAGGAGACCACAGGATAAAAGAGGCCATACCCTGGGATTGATACAGGTCCAGGATGCAACACATGAGAAACCCAAGAAGGGTCTGCGAGGCTGGGCACTTGTGCCATTTTATCTCACTGTATCCAGTCACTTCCTAAGATGTGCTGGCTTCTGCGTTCCTTGCTGGATCACTGTGACAAGATCTCTGCAGGGAGAAGACCTGTGCTGTGCATTCTGTTTCCTGCCTCAAGGCAGGGGTAGAAGCAGTCATCTTCTCTCTGTGCAAAGTAATTCGGTACCTCAAGGTCTACTTCAAGGTGCCTCAATGTAACTACCCCCTCTCCAAACTCCCTTGTGGAGGATCATTACTGCACGCTCTCTCTCACCCTCTTTCCTTTCTCCATCCACACATCAGTGTGCTGCTGGCTTTTGTTTTTTCTTGCTGTAATTCACCAGCCAGCAAATCCTCAGACCTTCCTCCCTCTGCTGAAGAAACGTAGCGTGGCTGCAGGCTCCTAGCCAGGCTGCAGGCATCCCCTGAGCCCTCCTGCAGCTGGAGCACCCACTGAGCACTCTCTGGCCAGAGCCTCCAGCCATGGGTCCAGTTATGGGCATCCTTGGGAGAAAGCAAACAAAGCTGAGCCTCATGTTGTGCCGCACCATGTCCCCAGGCACTGCAGATTTATATTTATATATTTATTTTATATATATATATTTATTTTAATTCCTCTTTTCCCTGCTTTCTGAAGGGTAAGAGGAAGCATATTGAAGAGTACCAGGCGGAGCTGCTCAAAGGCAGTGCTGGCTCCCTGTGTAGCTAGAGTGTGTCTCACACAAATGGCAAGGGTGCAGTGGGCCACTATGGGCACATCCCAAGGCTTCACTCTTCTCTCTTTCCTGATGTGTTCACTTGGGGAGAAGTCCCCAGGTCATCTGTTGTGCATATTTGTGGGCAGGGGTTTCTGGTGTCAGTCTTTCAAGAGGCTATTTTCTTGCAGACAGGACACATCTTGTCCTGCAGGGCACCTCCTATGTCACCTGCTGCAGCTTCATCCCCTCCTAGTGACCCAGTGAGGGCCTTTCTTCCTCCTCACTCCACTGTTCTTGGCCATTTTCCCAGTTTCTCCTGGATGGCCACCCTGCTGAGAGCTTAATGCAAAGCCCACCTGGACTCAGGATGCTGTTGGGATCTTTAGAATTACTGGCGGCAGCTCATGCTCTCCTCTCACTAACTCCATTGTCCACTCCATGTGATACCACCATGGGGGTCTGTCCTTGGAAACTTCACTCCAGGGTGCAAAGGCTGCAGTATGTCACGGCAGTGGAGACGCCCATCTTTCCTTTGTGGTATCAGACTCCTTTTTTTGTGAACCCTACAATTCCCACTGACTCCTTCACACCTCTGCTCCAGTCCTTTGGAGACACAGAATTGCAGACAGAGGCTTGAAAAAAACTGCCTGCCTCTAGCCCCTCAACATTGCAGGCTGAGGAAGTGACTCGTGGCTATGGTGAGGTGTGAAGGGTTTGGGCAGACAGATGTCACAGGCTGGTAGTAGGGATGCCAGGTGACCAAGTAGTCTTAGCATTCATTGGTGATGGGTATGTTCCAGATTCTTCAAGTATACACATGCTTCTCTCACAAGCCACACCACTCAAGTTCACACAGTACCAGTAGCTGGAGCATCTCTCTTCGTAATGGCAAGTAAAAATATCAGTTTCTGTGAAGGACAAGCCACTGCCCAGTGCTGGCTGTCTTCAGGTGCTGAGGCTGCATCCTCACACAATTTCACCCAAGGCAGGCTTTGGAGATCCATCGAAATGTTGCAATTTCAAGGCAGTTTGAGCAGTTGTCTTGAGTTTTGAAGCATAGACACTATACCAGGACCAACCTAAACACCAGAGATGAGATCGTCTGGGAAATGTGGAGCAAGACTAGGGTGCTGTTCAGTATGGAGAAGAGCAGGCTCCAGGGATAATTTACAGCAGCCTTGCTGTACTGAAAGGAGTTCCAGGAATGCTGGGGAGGGATTCTTGATCAGGGAGTGGACGGAATAGGACAAGGGGAAGAGTTTTGAGCTGAAAGAGGGGAGATTGAGATGAGATCTTAGGAAGAAATGTTCTCCTGTGAGGGTGGGGAGGCCCTGGCCCAGGTTTCCAGAGCATTGGTGGCTGCCCCATCCCTGGAGGTGTTCAAGACCAGGTTGGATGGGGCTTGGAGCAACCTGATCCAGTGGGAGGTGTCCCTGCCCATGGCAGGGGGTTGGAACTGGATGAGCTTTAAGGTTCCTTCCAACCCAAACCATTCTATGATTCTATGATCTCCACCACTAAAAAAGAGCATATTTGAAACATTTAGATGCTGACATGAGCAAATAAAGCAAAAAGCACAATTGAAAATTAGAGCAGAAGACCTGCTTCCAGCTTTGAGGTCTTGGGACAAACGCAGGCTTCAGCATTACATATAAAATTGTTCTTTAAAAGACAGTCTGATTAAAGTCAAACCTCTTCAGAAGTTTAATGAGCTGCTTCTTTGCCTTGCAGAATATTGGCAAAAAGATGTCGTGTCAACAGTTCATAGCAAACCTGGATGGGCTGAACGATGGGAAGGACTTTGCAAAGGACTTGCTGAAGGTAACATGGTGTAAATAGACAGTGGGACCCTGTCATTATGACTGTAGTGCCACCTAGTCCTGCTAAGGCATTCTGAGCCCTTCAATCAGCATTTTCTGGTGCACAATTTTTCATCAGAAGCATTGTAAGCCACATGGAAAGCTCCTGCTAACGTGCAGTGAGCCACCAGAGGTCTGTTCCCTGGTGGGGTTTTAACCAGATTTGTGGCACATCTGCCCTTGGAGCACACCAAGGGTCCCTCTCCTCCATGGCAGCTCTGTCATGCCTCTGTCAGGCAATGCACAGAAAAAGGTAGCCCCCTCAAGTATGACCATCTAGCATTGATCATTTCCTTTGCCTCATTTCCATGTAACCAGGTACTCCAGTAAAGGTAGTTCTTTACCATGGAAGACTGGTTAAACACTTCAAAGTGAGTATTTTCTCCTTCCATGTGGTTTAATACCACCAGGTTGCAGGTCCAGGAACCTGATCTGGATTTTGCTGTGTGGAAGGAGGACTGACACCACATCAGTGGTATAACATTGAGCTTTAGACAACACTCCAGACCTCACCCTACCCACCCTTCAGCACAGTCAGGGCCACCTCCACATTCTGCTTTCCTAGCCCATTCCTGCTTCTTTCCCAGTGCCCCAGGGAAGCCAGTGTAATTTTGCACAGGAGGAACTGGAAAAGCTGATCCCCAAGGTCATTCATTCCTCACAAGCTTCTCAGGGCAGCATTCAGACTCCACTGTCCCTTTCCCCTAGCTAAAACACTGGAGGTGTCTTGGTACACCCCAGAGTATTCTACCATCTTTGTGCAGGCAAGGGGTTACCCAGGACCAGGTGCAGCACTCAGAATTAGCAAAGATGCAGGCTCCTGATGAGGCTGGCTGCCAGTCCCCTCTGCTACTGGCATGGCCAGTCCAAGGGTCTAGCAGGGCAGCAGTTGTCCTGTTCACTGATGACACTTCTGCTGGATAGCTGAGCAAGGAATGAGGCTCTCTTAGAACACAGGAAGGGTGTGGAGGAGGTGGTCTCCACAACTTCTCTTCCACTAGAGACACATCTAATACCATGTTCTTATTTCAGACGCTATATAACTCCATCAAGAATGAGAAGCTTGAATGGGCCATGTAAGTATATGTTAAGTATTTGAGAGAGTTTGTCTTCAAAAGTACCTGACAAGATCTTGAGTCACATTTTTAGCCCCAGAAGCTCCCAGAACATTTCCTGCCAAGCCCTTAAGCGCTGAAGTCTCTCCTGTAGGCAAGCTGGATTCATTTGTGGCCTAGGCACGAAAGCAGATGGGGAGGTTGGTGGCAATCAGTGGATGCAGGGTCCGCAGGCGTGTTCTGAAGGAAGAGAATGCCTTTGTTTACTATTACACCTATAAAATGCTACTCCCTCTCCAGGTGCTTCAGGGGTCTTTGCACAGGGATCTTATGATCTGGGATTATTTTGGTCACTGAGACTTCCCATCTATTCCACGTAGTTCCTCTGTAAATAGCAGGAGCAAGTTTCTCAAGTTGAAAGTGATCTTGTGAGATCTCCAGTCTAGCTTCCTCCTCAAAATATGGTCAACACTGAATTCAGACCAGGATGCTCTGCCGTTTGTTCAGTTTGATCTTAAAAACCTCCAAGGACAGAGAACCTACAGCTCCACCCACCCCCCCCCCCGACCCATACTTAATTATTCTGAGTGACATTGTTTTCTTTTGAAACCTCATTCTTTTTTACTTATGCCCTCTGTCTCTTGTCCATAGTGAAGATGGTGGCTTCTCCCTCATCTCCCATAACCTCCTCACATATATTGGAAGGCTGCCATGAGGCCCCCCCAAACCACCTCTTCTCTAGGTTGAACAGTTCCCTGAGTCACTTCTCCCATGGCAAGTGCTCTAGTCCCAGGCATGTTGGTGGCCTCTGCTGAGCTCTCTCCTCCTTGTCCGTGCCCTTTCCTGCCCTGGTGCTCAATGCCGGTTGCTGTTTGCCTTATCAAGATGTGATGTAATGAGCGAAGAGTAGGGAAGGAGAATCAGTTCTCTTCGCTTCCTCACTGTGCCGCTGTTACACAGCCCAGAATGCTTTTGGCCTCTGTTTCTGCCAGGACACAGTGTCTGGCTCCTGTTCATCCTGCTGTTCACCAGGAGCCCCAGGGCCTGTTCTGCAGAGCTGCTCCCCAGCCAGTCAGCCCCGGCTGACCCTCCTGCGGGCCCTCCGCACTGATGCTGTGCTCACTGAGCCTCCGTCCCTCAGCATCCCCGGACCTCTCATTTTTGACATCCATAAACTCAATGAGATGCAGCATCTCCTACTCCAGTTATTGTTTGTTGCCCTGAAACAAGCCTGGGAACAGCTAGCACGATGGCCTCTCTGGCAGGTTCATGCAGCACTTCCCTCAGCCCCTTTGCCCACAGCACAGGGCAGGACACTGGGCGAGGAGCGCGTTCCAGCCCAACACCAATGCCCCGCTGCTGTGGGGGAGCCCATGTCAAATCTAAGGCCTTGAGCAAATGCACCAGACATTCCTCTCCTCTCCTCTCCTCTCCTCTCCTCTCCTCTCCTCTCCTCTCCTCTCCTCTCCTCTCCTCTCCTCTCCTCTCCTCTCCTCTCCTCTCCTCTCCTCTCCTCTCCTCTCCTCTCCTCTCCTCTCCTCTCCTCTCCTCTCCTCTCCTCTCCTCTCCTCTCCTCTCCTCTCACAGGACACTCTGGGCCATTAGCTCCATTACTTACTGTGCTTCTTATATTGTCCTGGTGGGAAAAATGTCTGGAGATGGTTTGATCCTCCCTCCTCAGCACCAGCGGTGCCCCCTGGCAGCAGTCCTAGCTGTGGGGCAGTGTCTCCTTTGAGAGGGACACAGCCAGCCAGTAGCCCAGAAAAGACAGCAGTTTCTTAGTGGGTCACATAGCACTGATTTAACTTTTAAAATGATTTTGCGTGGCACCTGTGTGGGAGGAAGGCAGAGGGAGCTCTGTAGCCTGCAGGAGATGCCAGTGGGACGGTTTATGTAAGCAGAGTTCAGAAGTGCATCACTGGCTGCTGGCAGCGCTTACACAACGCCTGCCAGCACACACTCCCTGGCACAGGCACACAGAGGGGTGCAGCCCCCCGGGGTCCTGCTGCAGCATCCAGCCCCCTCCTGCCCTCCTCCAGCCTCCGCGCTGGTGTCCTTGCACCCTGCAGTCACCCCATGCTGGCCTGGGACCTGCCTTGCTGCAGGGTGTCCTGCTGGGTTGCAGGTTGCTCCTCTGCTGTGAGACAGGCGTTCCTTGATGAGGGGTGCTTGGTTTTCTTTGAGACATGGCACTGAGTCATAACCTTGCACAGGCAAGACCCCAAGACCCTCTTCTCCCAGTTTGCTCCTTCTGTCTTGCCCATCCCAGGGAGTGAAATGCCCTTCCCCACAAAGCCCATCCAGATGGGCAGGTACACGGGTAGCATCCCAGCAGGAGGCAGGAGCTTGGAGGGATCCCTCCGGCACAGCTCAGAGAACCGAGTTCCAGCCAGGCATGATGTCTGGGCTCTGTGTAAACCCCGGGACTCCTGTGGGTGCTGAAGGCTGAGAAATCATCCTTCTCTTCCAGGAAGTGCCTGATGCTTTGGCCACCTACTTGCTGAAGGTGGGGAAGCGTGGTATTGTACTGCTCACATCCCAGCTAGTGGACTCATCCCTGTGGCACTCCTCAGCTGGTCTCAGTCTAATCTGCGAATACTCCTGCTGTGCAGACACTGACATCTATCACATAAGACAGAAACTCCCTGTTTGCTCTCCCTCCCTAATGTCCCAGGGAC
Organism: Cuculus canorus; assembly: GCF_017976375.1. Taxonomy (NCBI): domain Eukaryota; kingdom Metazoa; phylum Chordata; class Aves; order Cuculiformes; family Cuculidae; genus Cuculus; species Cuculus canorus. The sequence continues at coordinate 586,274 of NC_071414.1, forward strand.
ACTCGTGGAGTATCAGTTCCCATGCAGGTTCTTGTTTCTATGCTCCAGAGTAGCTTTTATTCCAAACAGGAAGAGGAAGGCTTGGTGGAGTCAATGGATGTTTCCCTAAGCTGCTGAGCCCTTGCTGTCCAGGGTCCAGGAGCAGGAGATCTGTGATGAGAAGCTGTTTATTACAGAAATGAGCAGCATCTCTTGCTTTCTGCTGGCCCACTCCAAGGATACAAACAGAGAGCTGGTGTATAAACCATTCCAGGTTTTGTGGATTTTTGATCAGGCGGCCCTTCCCCCTAATGCCTGCAGAATTTTTGTTCCTCAGAGATGCAGAGGACACCCCTCGGGCTCCTTCAGTATTTAAGAGGCCCTAGGAGCTGCATCTCAGAGGATGAGAAATCCCAGGGAAACCTGATCTTCAGCCAAACACATTCTTAAGGTCTGATTTCAGGGCACAGAATTGGAGGCCTTCACTGTGAAATGCTCATGGTCCCCAGCAATTTCCTTGTGTTCAGAAAAGGACCCATTCCCTTGCCTGTCTTGAATAACGTCACAGTGGGACCACTGGGACAGTTACCTGCCACCCATGCTCCTCCCAGCTATGTCCAGGTCCCCACCACTGGCACACTCTGTGTGCTACAGTCCTTGCGTCTCCTTTCATTTTCTTTCTCTGATGAGTCTTGTGATAAATTTCTCTCTTTAAACCCAAAGGAGATAGGGCACACAGTTACCCAACACACCTTTCCTCCACTTAATCTCTTCTCTGCCTTTGTTTCCAAGTGATGAGGACGAGTTGAGGAAATCACTCTCGGAGCTGGTAGATGACAAATTTGGAGCCAGTGCAAAGAAAGTGACGAGGATTGTTGACAGCAGCAACCCCTTCCTGGACATCCCCCAGGCGCTGAATGCAGTCACCTACAAGCATGGTGTCCTCACACGCAAAACGCATGCAGACATGGATGGCAAGAGAAGTATGTGTTAACAGGACAGGAGGAGACGTGTCCCAGGCAGTACCAGAGCCTCACCCTAGCCTTGTCCCTAGCTCTTCCACTGCAGGCGCTTCTTCACTTTATCTCAGGGAACACAAGAAAGGGTCTCAGACCTGTGAGTGCCAGGGCACTGGGAATGGAGGGTGTTTTGAGGCATTTACAGACATGAATGTTTTCAGGAGGCCTCAGACTTCTCTTCTCACTGCCAAGGAACATAATAGTGCCTGTTCCACACAGACAGACCTGCTCTTACATTCTGTTCATGAGCTTAACTTTGAATCGTACCATGAGCAAAGGACTGAGGCTGGTTGCACAGCAGTTGTCCACCCTAGCCCTGACCTTGAGGGTAGTCTGGTATTCAGAGCTTTGTTCCTGCCCATATTCTGCCATGTGCCATCAGCTGACATGCTGGCTGGGCAACAGGATGCCTCATAGCTCTGCTGTCAACATATGGCATTGCAGGAATCGTAAAGGGATTGATGAGCAGGTGATACTGATGAGCAGAGATTAATGAAACCTTGGAGAACTCCTTTTTTTGCTAAGTGATATGATTGGCCCAGTCACTGCAGCCGATTGAAAGCCTTGAGTAAAGATTACCACCAAAGGCCTCCCTTGCTTCCAGCATTTTCCATCAGGATAGCTGGTGATAATTCTCCCTCCTCAGTGGAACAGAAGCTATCTCATCTAGCATATGCTTGCCGAACTCATCTGAAGCAATTGCTCAAGGAATGTCTCTGCTACTCAAGCATTTAGTCCGAGGAATGTGAACCTGGCTTTGGAGAAGCAGAAACTTCCTGGTACTTCTATACTTTTGGTCTGACCTGCTTGTGTTCCTGCTGTGAGGCTGCATCTCCCAGCCAGTGTCTCTCAAATATGTCTTCCTGCAAACAAGGCACTAGGTAGAGGTAGCCTGGAGGTGCATGAGGCCTGGACATCAACACATGCCTCCTGGGTCAGGAGGGGGGTTGGTGTAGCCTGAAACGTGAAAGTCAAACAGCACTGGCAAAAACAGTCTGTAATTCGATGTTCTTCCTTTTATAGCGCCCAGAGGAAGAAGAGGTTGGAAGAAATTTTATGCTGTGCTAAAAGGGACCGTCCTTTATTTACAAAAGGTAACTGTGGTGGGCTATCCTGTTTGCTGTACTGTACTGTCTCCAAAGCAGTCCTGCTGTCCTAAGCAGGAAACCCATAGGTGCAAGCAGAGGTGAATCCGTGTCCTAGTGCATGCACGGACATCTACAGTGCTCTACCAGAGACCAGTATACAGAAATGGAGGATGCCCTTGTCTTCAGTGCTCAGGGCACTATTCATAGCCTCAAAAGAGAGCCGTGCAGGAAGAAACACAAATGAGGGAACACTGAGGTGAGATATCTGCAGGAGCATCATAGCAAGTAGGAACTGTTGGGGAGGATGGTTGGACAGATGATATGGAATGGGTGAAATAGGTTGTTGGTGAGACATGCAATAGGAAGCTGAAGGGGCAAAACATCAGACCAGTCTTATCCTGTCTGTTGCTTTATTTGCTGGCATAGGTTCGTTATGAGCAGATTCACTCAATCTGCTATGGACCATGTGTAAAGTTTTTCATCTCCTTCAGGACCTCACCAGCCTAGGTCCTTCAATGGGTTTCCAAGTGATACTTTCTGCCTCTCCATCTCTTTTCTGTAGCATTTTCTCTGGCTTCTCAGTTCTGTAGTCACTGCTAGCCAACACAAGTATAAATCCTAGATCCCCATGGGAGGCAGAGTCACCATGGAAGAGCTTCCTTATGTGCTATAGTATTCAGCTGTCTGTCTTTCAAGAAACTTGGAAGCTAAGAGGAATTCCATGGGTAGTCTTTTCTGTGGGAAAGTCCAAGGTGCCTGGATAGGGGCTCACTTGAATGTCAATATGAGCCAGCTGGGGATGCCAAATATCTGTTCATCACACAGCAGCATAACCCACTGAACTTGGTCTGAACTACTTTGGTGGCACATGCTGTGCAGTAACCCATTCAACTCTCCTCGCTGGAACAGCACTCCCTGTGGGCAGATGTTCCTGAGCATTGCAATATTATCTCCAAAGCAATGACAGTAAACAAACTTTAGATTATATAAGAAAGGCAGAAACATCCTCAGGGCAGCACAGAATTATGACTCAGAGCTCATAGCACACCCCAATGATTCCCATGTTTTGCCCATCTTATGGCACATGTCACAAAGCCAACAGAAAGCTGGCAGCAGCCGACTGTAATTTACAGGATGGGTTGCTCTTAGCCAAGTGGTATTATTACAGCCTTGCCACTCTCCCTGCAGCTGAGGGAAGCTGCAGCACACAGGAGAGCCCAGATCTTCTCCAGCCATCAGAGCATGGAGTTTGTCAAGTCAGTGGCACTCTCCATACATCTCAGTCTCTTGTCTCTTTACAAATCTCGACATGTAGGCTGGCTGGGAGGTCCTTCTGCTGGCCATGAGTGATGCGTGACAATTTAACTTGCACACAGCTACCACCAACATTTAAGCTGAAAGAGAGGACATTTAGATGAGATATCAGGAAGAAATGTTTTGCCTTGAGGGTGGGGAAGGCCGTGGCCCAAGTTGCCGAGAGCAGTGATGTCTGCCCAGTCCCTGGAGGTGTTCCAGGCCAGACTGGGTGGGGCTTGGAGCAACCTGATCCAGTGGGAGGTGTCCCTTCAGACTCAAGCCATTCTATGATTCTATGAAAATCACAAGAACTCTTTGGACTTAAATGGCTTTTTCACCAAGAACTTTAAGGGCATGTCTGTTGGGATGAGTCCGTTGAGGGGCTGTATACTTAGAATTAATTACATTTTTGGGACAGAATTTTCTTCCCATGATGGACCAAAATCCAATTTACTGAAGACTTTCTTGATTGCTTGGACAGCACTTGGAGGATCTGAGAAGACAACGCTGAGTATCGTTGCTGCTGATGGGGCAGGGAGGGTTTGGGTTTCTATGCTCTACAAGGCCAGCAGCAATAACCATTAACATAATTTGTTATGTTAGTACTAGGTTGAAGTTAAAGATAGTGAGGGTCTGATGGACAGAGGCACTTGGCTGCTAGAAGACCATTGTTCTTAGCTAACTGACCTCTAGGAGCAATGGTTAAGAGGCTGTGAATTTTCTTTACAGACAAGGACTGAAGAAGCAAAACACCTAAGGTCTAGCTGAGTCATGAAGGTGTCTGAGAAATAACAGTCATGATTGATGTGTAATTAGCAGGAAGGACTGGAATTGCCAAGGGTGCCCCAAGGAAGAAGCATTCGGAACAACACAAACTAACCTGAGGAACACGTGGGCAAATGATTTGGGCAAAAAGGGGTTTCTCAGTCGTGAGCTGTCACCAGGCATGTATGGTGCTCCTCAGAGATGTCCTTGGCCTGCGCTCGGCTCTAGACAGTGTCTATCAGGCTTGCAGAGGCATGACAGAGGGATGAGACCACAGAGAAGTAGTCCTTGCCCTGCCACTTCCAAACATTCCCAGCACCACTACATCCACCTGTGCTGTTAATTCTTAGTGCAATTTCTTGCCCGTGAAGGGGTTTGCAGACCAAGAGAGCTGCACAATACAGGAAGGAAATTGTATGCCAGCCTTCCAGCAGGAGATGTCTGCAGAGAAACATACGATAGAATACAAATCTGTGGGAAAGGAATTTCTGATGTGGAGACAAAGGAGTACCTGCTTCCAGACCCATTGGACCCCATGGATCTCAGCTTCACCCTGTTACACCTTTTTGCTCAGACCAAACCAAGGATCTAGGCTGTAATAGGAAATCCCGAATTGTGACTCTATTCAATCTGATTTTGGGGAGCAAGTTGAGTAGAAATAAGAGTGAGAGAGAAGGGGAAGGAAAGGAGGAAGGAGGGCATAGGGAGATAGATGTATAGAAAGGAGGAATAGCCAGATACAGAGAGGTGGACACAACACGGGCAGAAGAGCGCGTGGGTGGGTCAAGAAGTAGAAGTCTGTTAGAAGCAACTCAAGCAGCAGCCATAAGCCTGCTGATGTAGAGGTGTCACATGTCATCAACTCACTGGTGATAATTACTAGATTAGCGTGTTCTAGCATAGTCTGCTGAAGCAACTGCTTGATCCTCTAAAGGGGTGCAGCACAGTCTTGAGGAAGAAATGCAGGCTTGGGAGCTGGGCGCACCTTGCCTGCACCCTAATCCATGCTGGGCACTGACTCACTCCATGGCCTTTGGCAACTTACTTCACCTCTGTGAAATGGAGATAATAACCCTTAATCACCACACATAGAGGGGTGTTGAGAGGAATGATGGAGAACTGTAAACCAGGAGGTGCCTTTATATGGAAGAGCTGGAAAGGATGCATGTCTTCCCTCAGGGTCGGCCCTTGCAGCCCCCAAACATGAAGGAGTTCCCAGCACTGACCCCCTTGCCATGGCAGTGCTGCTTGAAGTGCCAGGTTCATGACCAGAGTGAAAAATGGGCAGATATGAGTTTTTGTCACTAAAAGGATTGTTGAGGCTGGGGAATGTGAGCTGAAGAAAAGGAAAAAGAGGAAAACCAACTGGGAGTTCTGGTTGATGGCAAGTTGAACACAAGCCAGCAGTGCCCTGGCAGCCAAGAGGGCCAACCATGTCCTGCGGTGCATCAACAGCTGGTTGAGGGAGGCCATTGTCCTGCTCTGCTCTGCACTGGAGGAGCCTCACCTTGAGCACTGGGTGCAGTTCTGGGCACCACAGGATAGAAAAGATGAAAAGCTACTGGAGACTGACCGGAGGAGGGCATGGTATTGGTGAAGAGTTTAGAGGAGAAGCTGCATGAGGAGTGGCTGAACTCACTTGCTCTGTTCAGCCTGGAGAAGAAGAGACTGAGGGGATACCTCATCATGGTTACAGCTTCCTCACATGGGGGGGGCGGAGGAGCAGGTGCTGAGCTCTTCTCTCTGGTGACCAATGACAGGACCCGAGGAATGGCAGAAAGATGCCGGGTGGGGGCGGGGGGGCGGGTTGGACGTTAGAAAATTCTTCCCCCAGAGGGTGGTGAAGAACTGGAACAGCTCCCATGGAAGCAGTCACAGCAAGAAGCCTGACAATATTCCAGAAGCATTTGGCCAGCACCCTCAGCCCCACAGCGTGAATGTTGAGGTGTCCTGTGCAGGGACAGGAGTTGGACTGGATGATCCTTGTGGGTCCCTTCCAACTCAGAGCAATCTATGATTCTATGAGAAATCGCTGTAGCTATGTCTGCATTCACATCACTGCCCAAGGCTGATGCTGAGTCCAGAGAAGAGGACAGCAGGATCAATACACTGGGCTCCTGATCTGCTCTGGATGCTCTCCAATCACAGCCACAAGAGATCAATGCCTTTTCTTGACAAAACAAGCCGTGAGTAGGGGAGCTCCTATCAGTTGTGAATCTCCTGCCACCTGCTCACAGAAAAAGACGTCAGGGGAGAGCTGGGGCCAGAAAAGCAAACAGACACCTTGGAGAACTGCCATGGCAGAAACAAAGTGCAGTCAAGGGGATGGACATGTATGGTTCTGCAGAGCCTCTGTGCAGGCAGGAGAGGTGCATGAACAGGAGCCTATCTATACCTGAAGGAAAGCGTCCACACCTGAACTCCTTTCCTGCAGAAGATATTCCCAAAACAGACCCTGAAAACTGCTGACCTCACCATCCTACACTTAGAGAAGCAAGGGGAAGATAAACACGTCACCATTCAAGGGCAGGGGGCTAAGAGTAACAGTGTGACCAGTACCTCTTTGAGCAGTGCAGGACACGTAAGACAAAAATTCAACAGCCCTGTGGTACCACATTAACCACTTTTCCAGGAAATGTAGGGCAGGATGACAACAGGAGAAAGGTGAGAGCAAGGTCAGTGATACTGTAGCATGGGAAAAAAAAATTGCCTGAAGCTCCTCCAAGTACAGCACCGCTTGTGTTTTAAGGTAGCCCAGTATCTTTGAGGTTTAAACCAGAATCCCAACACTGAAAACATCTAAGTTACTATTAGGTCTTTGGACATGTTTCTTCCTCAGTAGCGGTTTAAGCACACACTTAAACTTAGATCAAAGCTCAGAAAGAGATTGAGGCAAAATGTAGAGAAGCTGCAGGAGGCTTCAGAGAAGAGCTGGCAGTCTTTGTGGAAAGGCAATAGGTTTATCATAGAATCATGGAATGGTTTGGATTGGAAGGGACCTCAAAGCCCATCCAGTTTCAGCCCCCTGCCATGGGCAGGGACACCTCCCACTGGACCAGGGGCTCCAAGCCCCATCCAACCTGGATTGGAACACCTCCAGGGATGGGGCAGCCACCACTGCTCTGGGCAACCTGGGCCAGGGCCTCCCCACCCTCAGAGCAAAACATTTCTTCCTAAGATATCATCTAAATTATTCTCCAAGGGAAGGCTGTGTTGTGTAGCCTATGGTAGGGTGGAAGTTCTGGGCACTGAGATGGCCCCAGCCTCATGCACATGGCATCTAACCTTGGAGCTGTTTGAAGAGTGTACCTGTTTAAGGCTCACAGAGGTCTCCCAGCATCAGCAGCCATGCGTATCATCACAGCTACTCTAAAACAGGCATTGAGGTAAGCTTCCTGGCAGAGTGAGCCCATGCAGAAATGACCCTCTAGCACCATGCACTCCTGCAAATGCAGCCTGTTCAGCAGGGAGGCAGAAAGTAAAGAAAACCTGCTTGATTCAATTGTATGCAGATTTATTGAGCCCTGAGTGAGAAAAAGGGCCTACAGGAAAGCTGGGGAGGGGCTCTTGATCAGGGAGGGTAGAGATAGGACAAGAGAGAATGACTTTCAGCTGAAAGAGGGGAGATTGAGATGAGATCTTAGGGAGAAATGTTTTGATGTGAGGGTGGGGAGGCCCTGGCCCAGGTTGCCCAGTTCAGTTGTGGCTGCCCCATCCCTGGAAGTGTTCAGGGCCAGGTTGGATGGGACTTGGAGCAACCTGATCCAGTGGGAGGTATCCCTGCTATGGCAGGGGGTGGAACTGGATGGGCTTTGAGGTCCTGTCCAACCCAAACCATTCCATGATTCTACGATTTGGCTTTTCCTTACACCTGCATGGATACCTGCGAGCCTGAGATCAGTAGAGGCACTACACAATGATACCATTTGAGGTGAAGATCTGCATCAGTCAAACCAGTTGGCAGCTATGATGGTTTCTTCTTGTCACATGCAACTAAGCTTGGCTAATTGCACCCCACTTTCAGAAAGTTTATCTTGAAATAAGAGATCATGGACATCATAGTCCACATTGAAGGACAACACAGACATGTTGAAGGATCTGTTGGAGCAAGTTCAGAGGAGGCCATGAAGATGGTCCAAGGGCTGGAGCAACTCCTGTATGAGGACAGGCTGAGATAATTGGGGTTGTTCAGCCTGGAGGAGAGAAAGCTCCAGGGAGAACTTGGAGCTGCCTTCCAGTGCACAAAGGGGCTCCAGGAAAGCCGGGGAGGGACCTTTTATCCAGCCGTGTTGTGACAGGACAAGGAGTGATGGTTTTAAAGTAAGGAAGAGGAAATTTAAACTGGATTTAAGGAAGAAATATTTTCCTGTGAGGGTGGGGAGGCACTGGCCCAGGTTGCCCAGAGAAGTCATGGATCCCTTATCCCTGCAAACATTCAAATATCCCAGGCTCAAACACATTGATGAGCACAGTAGGGACCTGCTCTCCTGGATGGGATGATTGCTTCAGAAAAGGAGGGAAGGAAAATCTTCATAAGCTTATTTCCCACTAGGAACAGGGCTGTGGGTGAGCCATATCCATGGGCTGGGGAGATCTGGTCCCAGGGCCTCTGAACAGCAGCAGAGGGGAGATTTTCTGACCTTATACCAGAGAACAGGCTTACTGATCAGGGTTAGAAAGCAGGAAGTTGCAGCGTGGCTTTTCCTAAAGTGTTGTATCTCTACCACCAGGACACAGGTAAAAAAGGTCTATTACAAATCTGCAGAACAGATCGAGCTCTACCTTGAAAGATAAGAGGGGGCTGGAATACATAGACCACTACCATTAGGGAGAGCCATCCCTGTGCTGACAGACAAGGACCGTTAAGGGAAGGAAACCATAAGAGCAAATGAGTCCTGTAGGTTTGCTCTGTAATCAGCAGGGCAAGGCAAGGCCTTCCAGGGACACTCTGTCCTGACAAAGCCTCTGACATGGTCGTGTGGGGAGAGTAGTTTGTTTTAGCCAGGGTCAGGTTTTCTTATATCCGTCCCTCCATCCATCCATTCATCCACCCATCCATCCATCCTTGTGTCTCATCTCCTGGCTGGACGAAATTTTGAGCTAGCAGAGGTACAGAGTTGGAGGGAGGGTATAATTTTAAGTGGCTGGGAATGCAGTCACTTGGGAAGCAAAGGTGAGGCACAGGGTGGATTGGACCCCCTTTTTCTTTGTGAAAGAGTGCTGTGCTCAGACCATCCCTTCAGAACCCCACATTTGGTATTTTCTCTCTGTTTATAAAATCTGTACATCTACAGTTATCACCTCATTCCCTACTTGTGTGAAATGGACCTTCACTGAAGAAAGCAAAGCGGGAATACAAGGAATGCTGCTGCAGTTTGCAAGTGATGAATTACCTGAGAGACCATGCCAAAGGGTTCTAAAGACAGACCAAGTCTTGTTTAGGTGGGCCATGCTCAGTGGGGCAACCGCCCCGCAAGCCTCCCACCTGCAGGGACGTGTGCAGTCTGCAGAGATGATGCTGTTCCTCAGCTGACCGAGATGGTGCAAAACCCAAGCCTGGATCCTCTGCCATGCAAAGCTGCAGCACCAGGACAGGCGCTCGCTGATGACTGGGAGTTGCATTGTGGGTTGATCTCTGCACTGGGGGTGAAGCTCAGCAGAAACCCAGCCCCGTCTTGTGCCTTTCACCTCCAAGCCTCAGGCATGTGCAGTGGTAGAGAGAACTATTGATAATTACCTTTGAAACTTTCATCTCTTTCTTCACATCTTCCCAGTGAACTTAATGATGGAAGGAGTTGCCAGATGTTAATTATTATCATTATCATCTTCTAGCATTTACCTCACAATGCTGTGCTTATCCTGGTCTCAGCACTCTGTGATTATAGCCCAGAGAAACACAGATTCATTAAAGTAGCCCACAAATGGTAGTGTTGTCATTATCCAATTAACGTTCCTCTTCACAGGATGAATATAAACCTGACAAAGACCTCTCTGAAGTGGATCTGAAAAACGCCATCCGCGTGCACCACGCCTTAGCCACAAAAGCCTCTGACTACAGCAAGAAGTCCAACGTGCTTAAGCTGAAGACAGCTGACTGGAGAGTCTTCCTCTTCCAGGCCCCGTAAGTACCAGCTCTCCCCACAAAGCCAAGGCCAGCAGCCTGACCTCCAGCCATGCCAGACTCCCTCTGACCTGCCCAGACCAACACAGGCATTAGGGGGCAACCTTGGAGGGAGGAAGGTGAGGGTGAGGGCTGTGCAAGAGACTTGGTCATGGGGTCACAGTTCCTATTTGGCAGCTGTGTGTCATTCCTGGAGATTCTTTCTCATCTGTCGCAAGGGTAGGCTGATGGGATGGGGTGGTGGGCTGAGAAGAAAAGTGGGTTCTCTTTCCCTTTCACTCACACATTAACGCTGCAGTGCTCCACTGCCTACCTTTGCCTTTGCAGCCTGTCCTCACATTCCCTCAGGCAAAGTCCTGCAGACTGGGGTGACAGGAACTGGCAATGAGTGTTTGCAGTCCAGAAAGGCAACAGTCTCCTGGGCTGTATCCCTGGCACCAGCAGAGCAAGGGAGGGGATTCTGCCCCTCTGCTCCACTCTGGTGAGAACCTACCTGGAGCCCTGTGTCCAGTTCTGGAATCCTCAGCACAGGAAGGACATGGAGGTGTTGGAGCGAGGCCAGAGGAGGCCACGGAGTTGATCCAAGGGTTGGAGCACCTCCCATACGAGGACAGGCTGAGAGAGTTGGGGTCGTTCAGCCTGGAGAAGAGAAGGCTGTGGGGAGACCTTAGAGCAGAACTGAAAGGGGCCCCAGGAAAGCTGGAGAGGGGCTCTTGATCAGGGAGTGCAGGGATAGGACAAGAGGAACGGCTTTCAGCTCAGAAAGGGGAGATTGAGATGAGACCTTAGGGAGAAATGTTTTGCTGTGAGGGTGGGGAGGCCCTGGCCCAGGTTGCCCAGAGCAGTGATGGCTGCCCCATCCCTGGAGGTGTTCAAGGCCAGGTTGGATGGGGCTTTCAGTGAGAGGTGTCCCTGCCCACGGCAGGAGGGTTGGAACTGGATGGGTTTTGAGGTCCCTTCCAACCCAACCCAACCCAACACAAGCGAACCATTCCATGATTCTATGATTCTATGACTCTAGCTAGGGTTTGGCTGCTGAAGGACTGAGAGGAAGCTGATGAAGAAAAGTGCATGCATAATATGATTTATTTTGCATTGCAAGAGAACGTCTCCAGGACTGCACAGGAAAATGTGTTTTCCTGATAGGCTATGAAATTTCTGCAGCTCCTGGAAAGGAGGACATAGATACATGGATGCATTCAGACTGTTTCAAAATGCATTTCAAGTGGTTTACTGTCTGAAAAATATGTCCCAGTGCTACCTGCCATTTGTGGGATGGCTATGAAGAACTGATGTCAAAGTCTGCACAATGAGCCAGCCCAAAACACACTTCTATGACACCAAATTATGTCCCAGTGCTCCCACTGTGGTTGTCTCCTCACTGCAGGAAACAGCTCGGGAATGGCTTCAAAGCAAAGCCAGTGATGGCCTTCCTGATAGCTAGTGGCTCCATGGAAGTCCTGAGCTAAGAATTCCTGGGTCAGGAACATTTACAGACACCTCCCTCTCTTCTCCCCTCCTCCGTGACAGAAGTAAGGAAGAAATGCTCTCTTGGATCCTGCGAATCAACCTCGTTGCTGCTATTTTCTCTGCTCCAGCCTTCCCAGCTGCGATCTGCTCCATGAAGAAGTTCTGCCGCCCTCTCCTGCCTTCATCCATGACAAAGCTGTGCCAGGTAACGTGTGAGAAAAGGAGCAATGGAGGAGTGTTCGGGAGGAGGAGGATGGAGGAAGCTGAGCCAATCTGCAGCTCCCCCAGCTCCTGCCTGATAGACACATTCAGATGCTCAGGGAGGAAACAGGGGAGCAGAGTGGGCAACTTGGACAGCCCATGGCAAATCCCAGCGTCAGGCCAATGTTTCCTTTGCAATGACTACAAAAAACCCTATGTACCCACACCTGTCTATAAGGCAGTTAGTTCTGGCTTGTTTATTTGCCCATCACATCCCAGTGCTTTTCTGTTCTGGATTTGAAACAGTGATGCTATTGAGCCCAACAGCCTTGGTTTATTTTGTAACATGGCTCTCAGAGGTGGCATCCTGTTGTTTCTCAAGCCAAAAAGCCACAGACAAAGGGTTTCTGAGTCCCACTCAGTGGGGAAGATTTTCTGGAAGCAGTGGGACATGTGCAGCAGACCATGGTTGCCTAAGGCTTAGTTAACCAAAAGTAATAGACAGCCGCCATCCAAAGAGCAGCTTCTGTTTGCACTGTCCAGGGAAAGTCTAACATGCCTTAGCACCTCCAAAAAGTATGGACACGCTGGCACCCAGCAAAGTGGAAGACAGGCTGAAATTAAAGGAAAGAGAAAACAGCTCCTATCTGCTGAACCAGATGTGGCCAGATGTTTCTCCTCTTAAAGCTCCGATTGGGAGGGCACATTTATCTCAAAAAGGAGCAGGATGAGCAGCTCTTGGGACTGCTGGTTCTGCCTGTCTGTTAAAGGATGCAGAGCATTTAATGTCTATTATTTTTACCTGCAGGAAAGGTGGGGAGGGGCTATTGATCGGGGAGGGCAGGGATAGGATGAAGAGGAATGGTTTTCAGCTGAAAGAGGGGCACTTGAGATGAGATCTTAGGGAGAAATTCTTTGCTGTGAGGGTGGGGAGGCCCTGTCCCAGGCTGCCCAGAGCAGTGGTGGCTGCCCCATCCCTGGATGTGTTCCAGGCCAGGTTGGATGGGGCTTGGAGCCCCTGATCCAGTGGGAGTTGTCCCTGCCCATGGCAGGTGGGTTGGAACTGGATGGGCTTTGATGACCCTTCCAACACAAACCGTTCTGTGATTCTATGACACTAAAGAACCCCGGGTGCCAGAGAAATCCGCTCTTGGCAATTGTGATACAGGAGTTTTGATCTTACTCAAATACCTGTGTTTCAGCTACTCCTTATCAGATGAATTTGCCAATGCTCTGCACACCTTTGGCTCCAGCACAGTAGCTGAGCTTCCGTCCTTGCAGAAACAGATCCCTCATCAACAGGCAGGCGGTGCACTTGGGCGTTGCACTCCTCTGTTTTAATACCTGACACGCTTCTCTCGGCAGGAGGAACAGCTGAGGTCTCATGAAAATAAAATGAAGCAGATTGCAGATGAATTAGCAGAGCATAAATTACATCCCGTAGAGAAGAGCCTCAAGTCAAAAGAGGCTGAGGAATACAGACTTAAAGAACATTACCTAATATTTGAGGTAAAGGAACTTTCATCTTTTCTGTGATAAATGACACCTTGGCTGATTGAGGAGAACTGAGAACTCTGGAGTGGATGCTGTGAGCCTGGGAGAGCCTGAAAGGAGAGAGAAGGACGAGGGTTCAAAGCTGGATGGGTGTCTTGAGGCAGCAGCAAGCCTCGTTGTTTTGCACTGAAGCTAAAAAAAGAAATAACAGACATTTCCTCCCCTCTGTGTTCTCCAACTAGAGGAGGGGAAATCTGATGAGAGAAATGAAATCGTCCTTTCCTCTGCTGAAATTTGACATTTCCTCAGGTCCCACGTAAGAGAGTGGTTCAGTTCTTGGTGCACATCAGTCCTTTTCAGCAACATTAATAGAAAGCTAAGGGGATCCCTGGGAGAATTAATCTTGTTTTGCTGCAACGGTTTCTGTAAATAAAGCCCAAACCAGCAGTAGAGCTGATTGCAGACTTTTTGAGGATGCACATAGCTAAGCTTAAACTCTCTGTAAAGTCTGGCAAGCATTTAATTGTGGAAGAAATGGGATGTTTCAGTCCAGCGAGAGCTGAACAGAAGGTGATTCCTACTACAGATATGTCTGTGGGAAGTGGCCGTTGGAGGCCTCTTGTCCTCCGTCAGCAGGAGCTTGGATCACTCTCAGTATTGGCCAAGTCTGAACATGTCATTTTGTGGCCGAGTCTCAGGAATCTCCAAGGATAGAAATGTCCCACCTCCTGCATACCAAGGCTGCACCACCTTTCTGTGTAACTCCCAACCTAACTCTCCAAAGCCAGTTTCTGCCTGCTGGCTCCTTTCCCTTTGTACCAAACCTTCACATAATTGCTTGCTGCTGCCTCCTGTTCACTAAACATCTTCTTTGGGTGCCTGCAGAGAAGTCTCCATCTGAGGGTTTTCTCTAGACTGCCTTCTCAGTCTGCAGTGAGAAGCTGGCACTTTCAGAGCGCAATTCATCTCATCTGACTTAGGAAGTGGGCTCTGGAAACGCTTGTTTCTCTGCTAACAAAAAAGAGAGTATGGGCTGCCTCTGAGATGTTAAGGGAAAGGACTGGGGTAGTACACCATTCCATACCAAGATGTTCCATCTCCCTTTGGAGTAAAGCTGCCAGGCAGAAAGGAGATGCTCCCACTTGAGGGCACAGTTTAGCAGTAACAAGTGAATTACTTGATGGAAACAACAGTAAGCAGAAGCATTTGAATCAATTGATGGGGACTCCTAAAAAAGAACAGGTCTGTTCACCTGGTTTTGTCCCCCGTATCCACCTTAGACAATTCGAGTGGCAGTCAAGACCCGTAAGAGCAACTGGAGAGTCTTGCACAACCCTTGCCTTTCCCCTCAATGCTTTCAACCATGGGGTGATCAGGCTTTGCATAGACCAGGTGTTGTGCAGTCGTTAAACAGTACTGGTTGGGTATGGTTAATGGGATCCTAGAGATACAGGCTGTGTTCTCCTGCAGTAGCAGAAGGCTTTGCCTCTGCTTTCCACCCATGCCGTGGCCTGTCCCTGTTCCTAGGCTCTCTGTTCCCTCTTTCCCTGCAGAAGAGCCGCTATGAGACATACATCAACCTGCTGTGCATGAAAATAAAAGCTGGGACAGATGACCTGGAGAGAATCGAAACCAGTTTCTTCAAAGTGGAAGCTGATGACATTGCTTTGCGGAAGACACATTCGAGCCCTTCCTTAAGCCAAGGCCACATGTCTGTCAGCTGTAAGGCAGAAAAGGACATTTTAGAGCAGAACACTTAACAAGGAACATGCGCACAGCAGGGATCAACTGATGATGCTTTGCGCTCCTGGACTAGATTGATGAGCACAATTTTACCTAGGAAATTACATGAACAAGACCGTAGACGTCTACGACACGGTGACTGCTCTAGTGAAAGAAATCAAAGAAGCTTTAGTTGACTCTCCCTGACAATGCTCTGGCATTTCAGCATCGTAGACACACCATTTCTTCTTCATCCTCAACAGCACCAGTGGCTTTTCTTTCCCTCCTACTGCAGCCTGCACAATAAAGGGATATGCTGGTTCTTCAAGGGCGAGGTTGCTCTTTTCTTCACCAGCCCTCTCTCTCCTCCTTTTCTCCCTGGAGTCCCCACCACTTCATGTCCAACAGTGCAGGAAACTCAGCCAAGATAATGGTCTGTGGTACCACCAGCACTCCCTGAGGAGGGCACAGAGCAGCAGGGAGCATGTCCCTCCCCCAAGAGGAGCATTGTTCAGCACGTTGTGATTGGATGGTGTCATGAGCTGGTCACTGACCAAGCTACGGGCATCTTCAGCACGGCATGTGAGATCGTCACCTGCCCATGGCAGAAGAGTCCTGAAGTGCCCTCTGTCACCTTATCCTTTTTATATATATATATATGAATATATATAAATAAAAATATATATAAGGAAACTTTAACGTGGGTTTTTAACCTCAATGTGCAAGTGAAGGCAAGCTGCCTGGGGACCATGGAGGGTCTGACCAGCCCACCAGGATGTTTTAAAAAATGCAGTAGCCTATGTTCCTTCCCCCTCCCTCCCTCGCACCTTGCTCCCCGCCTCCCCCCAGCCCCTGTCTGGCTTTGCTGTGAAACATCACTGTCATGTTCCTGCGTGTTCAGACAAACTAGCCAAGTGGCTGCTCATTTCACATCCATGGCATCCGCCACATTGGGTTCAAGGCACAATTGGAGCTGTGCTTCAGATCCAGCTGAACCTTTGTGTGCAGGAGAGATTCCGCCTGCCCATCAGAGTTGGACTGCCTCCATTCCGCAATGCACATGCTGTACTCTTTTAAGCAGGGAACTCTGTTTCTGTTTCTCTCTGCTGTCTGTGGTCCAATGATTTGCTATTGCGCTAGAAGTGATTCCTCTGCATTTGAACGCCACAACTGTCCTCCCACACCTTATTTATTTATTTCACTTGTTGGTTCAGTTCTTTATCTCAGATTGCTTTTCTTTCCCCTAGGTGCATTCACAGTAATCAAGTTCCAGTTTTGAAGGATCTTGTAGCTGCTAATTACAGTCATTTGTTGTTTCTATGTTGCAGCATTTTTTTTTAAATGAAGAAAACAAGATTTATTTGGACTTTAAAGATTTGAGAGCCCATGGACTACGGTGGCCCATGGTGGTTCATGACACTAAAACCCTCTGCCCAACTTCGTCACCTCTTCTTTTATCTCTGTTTCTTTGTACAGTTTGATAGTTTATTTGAAATGATGCACTAAGACTCATGTAAAAAAGAATAACAATAAAGCTGGATCCATTGGTAAAGAGAATTGGTCTGAAGTACAGTTCTACCAGATGCTGGGTTGTTGCCAGATTCCACAGCACTAGATAACCAAGCTGACCCAGATCTCCACCAGCTGTTGCCCCAGGAAAGGCAGGTTCCTATGGACAGACAGTGACAGAAAATCACCATGCCTTTCCATAACAGGATACCAGTCCACTCATCCCCCTAGGAACGGAGAGCACTGGCCTGCTTGTGCTCTGGATGGATGGCTTACGTGTGGACAGATGGAATGCTTTGGGATCACGTTCAGGTAACTCTTCCCTCCGTCTGGTGCATCCCAGGTCTGTCCACATGCAGTCTAGAGGTCTGTTGGAGGACAAAGGTGTCAACACCTGCGTCGGTGTTTGGAGATGTTCTGAGAACTGTTCCCAGAGCAGTCCATGGCTACATCGAGTGTCATGGCTGTTTCTCCAAGGCATCATGTGCTTTCCTGTGTCATACTGTACAGACAACCCTTGCGATGAAGCTCTCCAAGACGCTGCTACTGGCATGAATCATCTGGTGCCCAGACTTACACAGTAGAAGCCCAGGAGAAGGCCAGTCCCAGCTCTTGCTCTCCAAAATCCCAGGTAATACCTTGTACCTCTCCTTTCTGACCATTCCCTCCAGCAGACAGTGCCACCTCCTGTCCATTCCCTCCAGCAGGCAGTGCCACCTCCTGTCCAAGGGAGCCACCAAGAACAACTCTGGCTCCCACGCTGAAGGTGTCAGTCTGCCCTCCTCAGTCAGGAACAGGGAAAACCAGGATCTTGCAAAGTCTCCTTGGCTGACCAGCAAAGAGCCTCAGCACCATGAGACCCACCACCCAGTGGATGTGGAAAGGGGTGGCAACCAGTGTTAAATTACCCTTGGCAAGACAGCCAAGAGCACAGAGAGTTAAACTTGCACCTACTGACAAGCACAAATTTGCCCCGATGCACAAGCATTGATGCAGGTGTATACATGTGTGCAGTTGAGGTGAGCATCTTACCTACGAGAGAGTGATAAGACCCACAAAAGCCTTTTTTGGCCAAGCCACAGCCTCAGCTTGTGACCAGGAAGAAAATGCTTATCTTCCTCCCCCTTTCACTCCCTGAAGGTGGAGCATTCAGCCACAACTAAGAGAGAAGAGCAGTGTCTCAGAGGAATTAAGCAGCTACATATTTTTCTCCTCCTGGAGGTACCTAAATGCACTTTCTGGCACAGTTCCCAGCCTGTGTCAGGCCATCCAGCAGGCAGCAATACTGCACTGCGTCTCAGACAGCGTCTCCTGATGGTGCTGGTTCAGCCTGACCTTCCTGCCAGGTCCCTTCTCCTAGACACAACCTGACACCAATTTCTTTTTAGAGGGACTTTTTTGGGGCGGTGAGGCTTTGCAATCCCAAAACCAGGATGTGATGCTCCTCTCCTGCTTGCGTCACCCTATCTGTGTCAGTGGAGAGATTCTCTCCCCTCTGGTAAGGGCGGCAAAGGCATCACACATTGAGTACAGCCCTGGCAGGAGGCTTCAGAGGCTCCCCCACCAGTGACAATTGCTGTAAAATATTTACATCCAGGTACAGGTTTTCTTCAAAGGCAATTGGAGAGAAAATTACAGTAGTGCAACTGCCTCCAAATATAGAACACAATGACAGGAATCAAGGGGCGTGCTGAACAAGAAATCACCAGGACCAGTCAGGAGGAAGCCGTGGTGTCTCAGCAGGCACAGAGCATCACTGATCCTGCAAAGCGTGGAGCAGGGGAAATATCCCCCTGCGCAGGGCAGTGCTGGGCAAACCCACAGCTCATTTTTCAAGGGACCTGGAGAGCAGACTGTGATGGTGATCCCTGGTGGAGGTCAGCTGCACTAAGAACATCTGAGATTCAGCCGTACCATTGCTCTGCCTCCCAGCCCACATTGTGGCAGCAGGAGACCCAAGAGCTGCAAGCTCCTTATCATGCAGCTGCTGCTGAGCCAGTCCCAGGTGGACTTCTCTGCACACAGATCTCACAGACACTGAGGAGAGCCATTAGGAATTCAAAGGTTCCCCATCTCTCTCGTCTATGTGGCTGCTTTCACCGGTGATCCTCACCCTGGGTCACTTCCCATGCATGTGCCTCCCAGGGGTGGAATGCTCTCCGCCCACTCCTGTCCATCTCACCACACTCCGTGAGCTGCTGGAGGAGGCAAGTTGAGGGCCCAAAGACAATGGGCAGTCACAGCCTGACCCAAGACTAAACAGGAGGGTGGGGAACTACATAGTACTGCTGCTTCCATCCAGCTACACTTGAGGCTGCACACACGTGGGACATAACATGTCCAAAGATTAGGTGACAAATGTTACCCAAATCAGGGCTTCATTCTACCACCTTCATCCGCAGCCCTAGACGTCCTTTTTTGCACATTGCTGTTTGGACACATGGACCTCATGGCCATTAGGGACTGTTCAGCCTGGAGAAGAGAAGGCTCAGGTGGACCTTATTCGTGTGTCTGGTGGGAGGGAACAAAGAAGAGGGAACCGGGCTCGTCTCAGTAATGTCCAGCAACAGGGCTGGAGGCAGCAGGGACAAATTCAAATATAGGAATTCAGTCTGAACACAAGATGATGCTTTTCTGCTGTGAGGGTGACAAAGCACTGGCACAGGTTTCCCAAAGAGAATATCACCCCTGGAGGTATTCAAAGCCTGGCTGGTCACAATCCTTAGCAACTGGCCCTGGGTGAGCAGGAGGGCTGCACCAGATGACCTCCAGAGGTGTCTTCCATCCTTAACCGCTCTGGTTCTGTGTGTGCTACCTGTCCCAGCTCCTCCCTTACCCTGAAATTGCCTGAGATGAATGCAGCCCACAGCTTGTTATTTCTTATTTTATTTATAATATAAAAAATGTTCAAGTGTTAAACAGTCGAGAGTTCTGACATTCAGACAATCCAGAGCAAACTTGGACAATCATCTTATGACAAATTAGCAGAGTTTTCTATCTGACCCCATCGTGAGTGAGGAATAGAGGGTTTAGTTACTTTATTGCTAAAAGTTAAATGAAATACACTGTCAATTGTTGTATTATCTTCTCAGTCACAGCTTCACCATGCATCCAATCTACAGTATCTGAAATGCGAAGGACATGCAGAAGTAAAAATATAAAAAGAAAAAAGTCAGGCTACAATGTAAACAGGTTTTGCTGCAGAGAACTGAGGAGAGAGGGGCACTTCCACGGGGCTGCTCTGCTGCCCACACATGCACGACTGTCCCTTGTGCCACAGAGCCAATGGCCAGAGCTGCTCCAAGTTTGGAAATGTGACGTCCATCATCGATGGCAAGACATGACGGTAACAACTGTCTTTACAATATACGGCACAGCAGTACAGAAGAATCCGCTCGCCAGGCTGCCCCACACAGGGCCCTTCCCAATGCACAGGCCAGAAGTGCTCAGGTTCCCGCCAGCTGCCCAGGTGGCACGGCTGGCGGCTGCCAGACACGGCATCCAGGCGAGCCGCAGCCATGCTGTGCCGCAGGGCCACCCTCCCAGCACCGCCTGAACCGCGGCCGAGCACGGCCCGCAGGATGCCACAGCCCGATGGCCCCACGGCACACGGCACGGGCAAGGGCCGCGGCCAGCACGGCAGCAGAAGAGCAACACAGCCTGAGGAGCTTGCGCACGGAGCCGCCACGTGCGGCCGTCTGCCTGCCTGGGCTGGCACAGGGAGCTGGAGCCAGCCACACGGAACAGCAGGGCACTTCACCACGGCCATATGGGCGTCTGCCTCGCTGGACTGCAAAGCTGCACCAAGCCAAGTGCAGCCGCGCAGGCATAATGGCCAAAGGCTGAGCACTGGATCATACGAGCTGCTCCACTGCTCCCTGGCCTTTCATCTTCCTGCCTGTGTGGCAAAAGAAACATTATTTCTGCCTCTCAATACGGTGCTGTTGGGTTTCTTTTTCTACTGATTTAGGCAAAAATACAAGTGTTTTACAGGGCAAGACAGATCCCCACTAGACATGATAATGGAAATGCTCCTACTCATGTCCTTGATGTGTGTTTAAACGATACCTTAAAGAATAAGATCATTAATAGCCGGGAACGGGGCAAAGTGGTGAGGCTCTTTTGTCCCGAGGGAAGAGCGCCCTTGTGACAGGTTGTCTCCCAAAACAAAAATCAATGATCTTAAAAATGCTACTGAAACAGAATCCTCGGCATGAATCCCAGCACTAGCATACAGCAAAAGGCACCACGAGAGTTTTGTTTTCTATTTTTAAGTAGTCAAAAATTGGCCCACTTTTTTTTTTTTAACTTTATTGTTTGTTTTCTTTTCTTCTTTTTTTTTTTTTTTTTTTTTACTTTTTTTTCTCGGAAGCTGTAAATCAAGACATTACATATAAATAGAGATTCCCTATAAAAAAGTCATTGCCATTAGCTATTATAAGACAACTTTGCTAAAATGAAAATAAAACATTTTGTATATTTTTTTCCTCTTTTATATAAAATAAAAATATTTCTTTGTTTTGTTTTGTCTCGTCTCCCTCTTCCACCTCCTCCATGCGGGTTACGGCTGCAGGTGCGTGAGTAGGGGAGGTGCCTAGAGAGGATCCGGGTCCACTTTGGGCGTCATGTGCGCGAGGCTGCTGCGCCCACTCTCCCCGGGAGCGCTGTGTCTGCTGCATGAGTAGTGAGTCCGGCTCTCGCCCGGCCGGTGGAGCGCGGGCGACTCTGTGTGTGCCGCCTCATTGTTCTGAGTGCTTAGGAAGGGGGTGCTCTCGGCCACCAGCTCCTCGTCAGACTCGCTGTAAGAGGCGCTGCTGAAGGAGAAGGAGTCCCGGACGGCTCTGGCTCTGTGAGGGACGTGCCCATTCAGTTTGGATTTTTTCCACCTCTTGTTGCTGCTGGCTGTTTTCTTTGGCTGCTCTAGCGCTGTGACGTACTCCTGCGTCGTCTCGTACTCGTCATCCTCCGTGATGCGGAAGGGGCTGGAGGGCAGACTCCCCATGCTGTCATTTAGGTAGGTCTTCCTTTGGTAGTAGCCGTCGTACCGCTGCGTGTCCTGGAAGGGGAGCTGGTAGCGCCGCAGGAGGGGCTGCTGCTCCTCCACACGGAAGCTGATGGGGGCTGCCGGTGGCAGGGAGACAGCGTGCGCTGAGTTGGGGGATGTGATCTCAAAGGTGGGCACCTGTGCAGCCATCGAGTAGTGGAAGTCCACAGGTGACAGGCGTGCTGGTGTGGTCAGGGCCGACACGTACCTGGAAGAAGCAACACTCCATTTGGACACTGGACAACCACAAAATGCTCCAGTTGCTCCCGCGCTCAGTCCAGCAACAGATGCAGGGACCCATGAAGCCTCCAATGCACCTGGTCCTGGAGTTCAGCATCATCTGGGGAACCAGGCAGAGGCACCTTGCACCACTGTGCCAAGGGAGGATAAGCCGCCAGCTTCAGTGTGTGCTTGGGCACCGTGCACCATGCATCACAGGACTGACTTTCCTCAGGGACTCAGGGTGCAATTTCCAGCCTGCATTGCTGGAAACCTTGCAGCACCTCCCAGAAGGCTGAGTCAAGACTTCTGTGCCTCTTGTCTGCCCATCAGCTGCTTTCTGTTCCCTCCAGAGCTGCCAAGCTTGTCTCTGAGGAAGGACCTCAAAATGCTCTGGTCTCAGACAGGGAAAGCCTGGGCATTGCTTGCTCTGACTTAGCAAAAATCTTGTGTCTCAGAAAGGGAGCCACCCACTTTCATCTCCCCTAGTGACAACATCACTGGGGCAACTCAGGGCTAGTCTAGCTGCCCTCCAAACAGCCCTTCCTTTGGCACCACTTCTTTCTGAGGAGCAGTTTCACTTCCTGACATCAGCCTTCAGTTTCACTTCCTGACATCAGACTATTGCCTTCAGTCATTTCAGGCTGCCCAGGCTCCCTGGCTCACCTGGTGCCTCCTTAACCCCGTGACCTGGGAAGTATGAAACGTCTGTACGAGCAGGGTCAGCTGGCCCGAATGGACCAGGGACAGGAAGGAGAGAGCAGGAGATGCTGCCTTTCTCCTCTGCCCCAGAGAGAAGTCCCAATGAGGCCACCCAGGGTTGCTCATAACAACCCACAAAGGAGTGGAGATTGTGGTTCTGCACCATGAAGACCCAGAATGGGGAAAGGACGCCTGTTGCCATCTCTCACTGTCTGATGGTGTTGGCTCTGCAGCTGTGTTCCCCAGAGACCTGGGTCATAGAGAGCCCTCACATACAGCCCCCCTGCTCACCAGGCCAGCCAGAACTACACCAAGGATGCACATCTTTTCCCCATACACCAGAGGGCCAGACCCTGCTTGAGCTGTCACCTCACTAAGCCGGCCAGGGTATGTTCAACATCTACTATCTTTGCCAGTTTTTCTTTACCAGTTCCTGATGCCAGCAGGGTAATTTTGCGCTCCTCTCATCCCTGTGCTCCAAACCCACATTGTTGCCTGGTGAACAGGGTGCAGTGCTTACTGCTACCCCTGCCAGAGTGGCCTCCTTGGCCAATGGCTTCCTCTGGTAGGACCAGAGATGAAGTGCCACTATAGAACTGATGCTCTAGGGGTGGGTAGAGGCAAACATTTTTGTGTCTAGCATAGATGGCACAGCTCGCTTCTGCTGTGCCTGGAAGTCCCAAAGGAGTGGGGTCTGACCTCTCACTGTGTGGTGAGTCCCGCAGAGAATCCACCGAGTCACGATACTGCGTCATGGGCCTCCGCGAGTCCTCAATGCAGAAGGCAGCCCCACGGCGAGCCCGTGCCTCCACGCATGCAGGGCTGTTACATTTACTGGTTCCCACTGAGGACAGCATTATCCCAGACTGGGAATCTGAAGTCAGGCTCTCTGTCCGCTCTAAGCTCCAGGTGTGGCTTTCGTGTCTGTGAACCAAACCGCACACAGACAGTGAGCAAGGAATCCCCACAAGGTCTTCTCCAAAAAGCTGCATGCAGGCACAGTTCACACTCTGCTCTGCCCTGGCATCCCCTTTCTCTCTCTTGCTATGATACATCTGAACAGGGATGCCCAACTCCCCAAACCTGTCTTTGCTTTGCCTTTTTTTTAGATTAGAGGGTAAGGAAAGGCATACTGGGTATTTAGCACACCACCTCCTGACAGCCTGGGATAGGCTGGGATGGGACAGCCTCTGAAGGGAGGCCAGGACAATTCTACTTTGTGCTTGCAATGCATTCTGGGTGTAGAGCAGCACACTGGCCCTGCCAAGGCCACAATGGGCCTTCAGCTGAGCCATCTACAATGTCAAGTGACAGCCCCTTAAGAAATGCTACAAGAATAAAATTACTCAACATTACTTCCTGATCAACAGGATCCAGTTGCTCAAAGCCCCATCCAACCTGGCCTTGAACACCTCCAGGGATGGGGCAGCGACCACTGCTCTGGGCAACCTGGGCCAGGGCCTCCCCACTGTCACAGCAAAACATTTCTTCCCAAGATCTCATCTCAATCTCCCCTCTTCTAAACTCCCAAACTGCACCAGATGGAGCTGTGCCAGCAGAGAATTTGGGGGTGGGGGTTTGCAGAGGAGAGCAGGCCTCATTAAGACTTCCCAAGAACTCGTTAATTATTGATGGCTCCAGGCTCATGCTCAGCTGCAAATCCCACACTCATTTATAACTTCAAACGCCGTCCTCATTAGAGGCGCTGATCGAGTAAAACGGAGCCTGATTATGCCAGTAGTTTGCCTCTGGCATCACCTCAAGAAACACCTGCTGGATGCACTTGACTCACAAAGATGAGGTGGCAGGTAGCCAGGACCAGAGGCTGTGCAAGGTAGATGCCTTCTCACAGCCGCCATGCGCTAATGCTGCCCTCCAGACACACCTTTGGGTCTTCAGAAGCTGCCCAGAGATGGCCCTGGAGTCCCAGGACTTTGGAATAAGCTTGGAAGGGCATTAAGGTGCAGCTTTGCAGGCATGGAGCCTCTGTGCACCTGGCTCAACTTGCATACATCCAGCCAGGCGTGTGGATTCCATAAACCTGAGAAACACAGGGTAAGGATTTCCTTGGACAAAACAGTCATTTTCAGTCCAGCAAGTCATTTGTGGTTCCCTCTCTGCTTGTTGAAGATCTAAGCCAGAGGGAAAGAATTCACCTGAAAACCTAAGTTCAGTGTCTGAAGGGCACCTACAAGAAAGGTGGGACAGGAATTTAGCCAGGCCTGTTGTGACAGGACAAGGGGGAATGCGTTCAAACAAAGGGAGGGGAGACTGAGACTGGATATAAGGAGGTGGTGAGGCACTGGCCCAGGGAGGCAGTGGACGCCTCATCCCTGGGAACATTCAAGATCGGGTTGGATGGGGCTCTGAGTAATCTGATCTGGTTACAGGTGTCTCAGCTCCTGCTGGGGGTCTGGAACTAGATGACCTATAAAGGTGCTTCCAACCCAAAGCATTCTGTGGATCTATGAAGCTGATCTGACACTGAGAGTACGTGCTCATCCCTGATGAATGCCTGAACCCTGCAGAAACCTGCCACGAGCCCTATTTGAGCTTTAGCTGAGAGGATTCATTGCTCACTGGACTAATGGAGGAAAAGATCTCCAAAGAGATCTTATAGCGACCTTCCAGCACCTGAAGGGCCTACAAGAAAGCTGGGGAAGGACTGTTCACAAATGCTTGTAGTGATAGGACTGGGGGCAATGGGTATAAACCGGAGAGGGGCAGATTTAGACTAGACATAAGGAAGAATTTCTTCACCATGAGAGTGGGGAGGCACTGGAACAGGTTGTCCAGGGAAATTGTGGCTGCCCCATCCCTGGAGGTGTTCAAGGCCAGGTTGGATGGGCCTTGGGCAGCCTGATCCAGTGGGAGGTGTCCCTGCCCATGGCAGTAGGTTTGTAACTAGATGTTCTGTAAGGTTCCTTCCAACCCAAACTATTCTATGATTCTATGATTATATTGGGCGGATGAAGTAAATAAGCAGGACATCTTTTGCTCTATAAAGTCAATGTGATATGACCTATACACCATCAAGAGGCTATAGATATAGCCCCCACCTGCACCTCATGGTCACTTTTCAAAGTGCCCGCCTAGAGAAACACCATCAACTAATGGAAGAAGCACAAGAACTGTGTATAAGGAAGAACCCGAACATCCAAAATCAAAGCAGCACATGACTTTCTCTAGAGCATTTGAAGGACTTTTCTGGACATCATAAAAACAGGAAAGCCCAAGCCGCAACTTAAATGTTCTCAAAACCTGTGAGAACTTCAGCTTCTGATACAACGCTGCCCTTCCCTCTGATGGCTATTTTGAAATGTAAAAAAAAAAAAAAAAAAAAAAAAAAAGCCTCACCCTGCGTAGCAAAAATTCTCATTACTTTCCTGCCAGCCCTAGTTTTCCTGGGGACTTCAGAGACACTTCCAGTGAAAGAGGTGCCACCATCCCAGAGGCTGAGATTCCAAAGGAACTTTCTGGACTGGGATAAATTGCACAGGAGTGCTTTTTTCTGGTGAAAATCTGTGACTCTTAAGTCATATATTAACTTTGAGGAACTCAAGTTGCACCAGGGAGGTTTAGATTGGATATTGGGAAAAATATCTTTATGGAAAGAGTGTTGAAGCCCTGGAAGAGGCTGCCCAGGGCAGTGGTGGAGTCTCTGTCCCTGGAGAGGTGCAAAAAGAGTGTGTCTGTGGCAATTCAGGATGCGGTTTAGCAGCCACAGTGAGGTTGGGCTGATAGTTAGAGGTCTTTCCCAAACTTAATGAGTCTGTGATTCTACCTGGCCAAGACATTTTGTGATATTTCATGTGTTTTGCCTTCTATGAGACAAATACATTCTAAATATATCAAGCATGAAATGTGTGTGCTTAATGAATGATTATAGGTGTCCACTGTGGTTGCAAATACAACTTGCAAAACCTTTCCCAGATGCATCCTCCCATTTGTGCCTGTGCAAAGCTTGAAGGCTCAACTTCATTTCTGCCAGCTATGTCAGTGCTGCAGGATCCTGCTGGCACTTCACCATGGGTCGAGGATCACCCCTTTCCACATCTCTCACTACCCAGCCGTGCCAGCAAATAGTGTCAACATGGCTTTTGTGCACCAGTGTGGGGCCAAATATCACATAAAACCAGAAAGGGAAGGGAAAGGAAAACCTTTTACTGGCTTTGAATCTCATAGCAGCCTGAGAGAAACAGCAGGAGAAAGTTGAGGAGAGAGTGGTATACATCACCTCTGGCTGGACGTTGGAGTGGCTGTGGAGCAGTGATGGGACGGGGAGCAGGAGTGACTTCCTGAAAAGGTTGTCTCTGTTTCCCTTCGGATCACGTGCTCGGTGGCAGAAACATTCTTAGAAATATACTGTAAGATACAAAGAATCACATAGGTCAGCCAGGAGCCTGACAACGCAGCCACAGCCAAATGCAGCTGGCTGTATTATTTCTGATGAAATCACATGAGGACTGAGTGACCCAGCAGCTCCATGCCCCATAGAAGGAGACGGGGCACTGGAGGCTCTTCTCTGTACTTTGAACACAGGAAAAGGGCTGTGGCATGGGAACTGCAGAAGGGTACAAAGAGCCAAGGGGTTTCCCAGAGGACAGTGGGACCATGTGTAGCTACTGAGCAGAAAAACATCTCTGCTCAGACAAGGCTGTACACCTGACAGAGACAACCATGTGAAATCTGCTAGGCATACATGTCCTACAGAAACACCAGGTGTAATCCAATATTTATACAGAGATATTTCTTCATCTAGCAAGAAGCCCTGCTTTTCACAGAGACACCAAGTTCTCTGACAGAGTCAGTACTTCGGGGCCGCAGAGCCATCATTCTTAGAAATTCCATTTCCCTCTTTCTTCATGGCTGGGATCCAACCTAGCTAAAGTTTAACATCCAAAGAGTGACCCAGCTGAACATACAACAGATTCATTGTACTCATTGCCATCAGTCTTGTTTGAGCCTGTCTCCCTGCTCTGTTCTTCTTAGCCCTTTCAACTCCTCGGTCCAGCAAGGCATGTAAGTACATTGATGGTTCTCTTGAGTTCATGGAGTTTGATGGGAATCTCATATGCCTGAACTCATCACAGGGGCTGAGCCACCCTTCTGGATCCAGTCCCAAATGCTTAGATGGTTCTTGTCGGCATGACACTGGCACCTCACCAGGACATCCCACCTCATCCTGGACACAACTCTTGGTACGGGCCAGTGAGCTAACACAGTGCTGAACACATCACCATAATGTGTTTCAGAATGACATGGTCATTGCAGCAGCTCAAGATCCTGCCACATCGATTGCAATTGTCATGCACAAAGAGGGACTGGGCAGGATAGCTTAATAAACAGGAAACACTGGGAACAGCTTGCTTAGAAGCAAACAGGATCACACTTGATTCATTAAAACAAGCCTGTCCCGAGTGCCCTCATCTCATCCTGTGCTTCAAAGTAAAATCCCATTTCCCTTCATGGAATGTTTCTATGCAGAATCTCTTTTTATTCAAGTTTGCCAGTGTTTTGCTCCTCATACACACACACACACACACACACACCCCCATGGCAAATCCCTGGCAGAACACAACCACTCAGGACCATGCTGGGAGATGGAGACAGAAGGTCTTACATCGGCCATTTGGATTTCCTCCGGATCCAAACGCGGATGGCTTGGCCCATTCGCAAGGCTCCTGTTCTGATGGGCAGGGCACATGTTCTGCCGTAGATGATTATGCATTTGTTTTCTTTGTTTCCTTTAAAAAAGAAAGGAAAAATGCTGTTAGTAAGACTTGCCTTTTGGGGCTCTGCCTCCAGAGACACCTGGGGGAAGCCGACGATGGAGAAGGCAAGTCCTGGACACACTTGGTGTTTTGATGGTGTCTGTGGAAAGCTGCAAACAGGAACAAACAAAACATTTGGCATTCACAACCTTTTGCTGCTTTTTCAGAAACAAGTGAACATTTCTCATCGTGTACAACTTGGGAAGCCGGGGTCCAGGGTCCCCTTTTGCAAGACAAGGCCCAGCACAATACGATGGAGCCAGGGGCACCATGGAGCTTGGAAAAGAGGAGAAAAGTGGGTAGAAGGGAAAGGAGAAGCAGGTCCACACACTTGACCAGTACTGCATTAAGCACAAAGTGGCAAAGCCTACCTGTGTTCCTGGCAGGGCATCCACTCCACAATACCTCCCATGTCCCAGGGGCACCCTGAACTCAAGTGAAGTGCAGGCTAAGCAGGGAAAAAGGTGCTGTCCAGGCAGGAGAAGCTGGCCATGAAAGAGGTACCCAAGCCTCTTGTTCCCTCAAGATTCCTCTGAAAGTCCCTGAGTGCTGGTACTGAGTCACCTGGTACATAGCTGAGCCCACAGCTCCTGCACAGCAGCCCAGAATGCTTCTGCTTTCAGGAGATGAGCTGTTGGCCTGGAGGGTAGTTTCTTGCAGTCACACAACATCACCTGCCTGGGAAAAACTATGCTGATCTGGGCAACAAGCAAACGGTCCCAGAAAAAACATGCTCAGGCACAGCCTGGTAGATGGTTTCACTGGCTGCCTTCATGAGAGCTTCCTTGTAATACCACAGCACACTATTTCCTTAAAATAGCATTCAGGTGAAGAGCGTGAAATCATAAAGCATGGACACTACCACTCAGCAACCTCTGGCCAGGTATTGTCCATTAACCACTCATACTCACTTCGTTTTACAGTAAGCTACCACACAGACGATGCCCACCACAAGCAAGGCAACACAGATTCCCGTGATCGTTAAAACTCTCTTCTGGTAGAGCTCTTCTGCTTCTGCAAATGGAGAGAAAGAAACCAGTTACAAAACAGGCTCTATCACCAGGGATGTGTCTGGCTGCACAGGAACCAGCACTGCTTGAGGGTGAGACAGAGAACAGGGCTCAGTCAGGCCTCCTACCATCCACTGCCCATCTCTAATCACTGCCCCATGCCTCACACCAGCTGTCCCAAACTTACTCACCCCTCAAGCGATCCTCACTCCTTTTGTCTCTCCACACCTTCACTCTCTCTTACTCAGTAGCTTGCCCCTTCTGCACTCAAACATGCTTCTTGCTTTCTTTTCCCACAGCATAACCCGGTGACTAAGCCCAAAACCCCTTGTGACTCTCTTCTTCCTGGTTCTTGACCACTTAGCAGCCTACCAAGGAAGTCCCCAGGCATCCCCCACTCACCACAGACATGCAAGCCCTTAATGCTCTCATCACAGGCTCCCTGCTCTGACGGACTCAGAATGCCTTTGCCTTGCAGCGGCTGCATGCCCTGGAGCTCAGCAGAGTGCTAGAAACCACCGAGCAACAGACCCCAAAGCATGTAGGTGCTGAAAGCGACATCCTAAAACAGTCAAAAAGCAGAATGAGGATGGAAAAGTGATAGACAACAAAAGGGAGTGGAGTAAATAAAATACAGTAACCAATTACAGTTATGGATTTTTAATGAAACCCTAGGAAGCAATTAATTCCATCGCACCAGGTAAATCAGATGCACACACTAAATTCAAGCAGCATGCCGCTGTTTCTCCCAGATATCATCATTTGTCATGGACCACCTTTCAAACCAGAGAAGTCAGTCGCTGGCATCAAAACACAGACCATGCTGGAAGTGACAATTCATTCAAATTAATCAAAGCCCCAAGGAAATACTGGGACATCACCTGCAGCATGACTGAACTGCACCTACGCAGGCATCGTATGCCAAGGACCCCTCTTTCTCTGTGGCTACACCAGAGCAGATGCTCCTCTCACTGACATTCAATAGTCCCCACTGGGATCAGCAGAGGCAGTTTGGTTCTCCAGCTGGATGGCTGAGAGAAGGATGCAGTGAACAGCTGCCAGGAACATTTTAGTTCGGCAGTTATGAATCACATCCTTGTGGCCCCATACTATGTGTTAAAGTCATTGGGGTCTCTGCCGTCTTTAATATTCATTGACATATTTTCCATATAGATTAGGCAATGAAACTCCTGCCATGGTTGCTGGGCTTGGCATGGATCACTGTGCCACGCTAAACACCTTGAATAGCCTATATGATATTCCCAAACAATGAAATACAAAACCAGAAGAGAAACAGGGCTGGTCCCAGAAACCCCTGGGATGAGACTTTAGCAAAAAGGGAGGGGGGAAGCAATGAAACATTGCAGATAATGGAATATTTAGATAATTTCAGTTGTCATGTTAGGAAGGAAAAAGCATTTTTGGAAGGAAAAAATAAGTGCTAAGAAAAAAGTGTTTATCTCTTGCTAACTCTCAAAACGAGAACAAAGAAATATTTACTAAATCATGGGCTGAGTGTGACAGCCCTGACATGAAGATGCAAAACACAACCAGCAGGGACAGCTTCGTGCCTGTGCTGACAAGGTACAGCTTAAAGAAATACACTTGCATCCATTAGTTTGTGCACTGGCCTTTGGCTTCATGAGGTGTTCAGAGTGTTGGTGGAGCTGCCAGGAATAAAACACCCCACCAGTCACTCAGGAGGTGGGCAGCTGAGACTCTCCCATACTCCAGCTCCATGGTAGAGTTGGCCAGGAATGACAGGGCTGAATGTTACTGTGATGCAGCAGCTTCACCAGACGGCTGCACCTCCTCAGAGCCTGCACAGCCTGTGACCTGCTCATAGAGCAGAGTTAGGGTGCTGGCTGACCTTCTGTTCCTCACGTTTTACTACAAGGAACCAGGTGGAGCTGGCATGGGGGAAGAACTCACCCTAGGGTAAAACACATCCTTCAGAGACATGTGTCACTTGCACGGATGCCCTATTCCAGGCATCAGCAACCATGGCAGACAAGTTTTCTTGCTCTTGCATACCCCTGGGACCTGGACTCCAGCCCTACAGCTCTTTCCTTAAGACAGGTAGCTTCAGAGACTTTATCTGAACCAGGAAAACCAGCTAGGATTATGTCCTGGTTGTGGATGCCACCAGCAGAGAATTTTGCTACTACAAAGCAAAAACTACTTTTAAGAAACAAACAAACAAACAAAAAAAAAAGGCTGGGCAGGTCAATGTCGACCATGGACCCATCCATCGAGCCAGTTTTTTCAAGGATTTTCCACCAGCTACGCTTTTTGCTAAGAAGACTGTTTTCCCAAGCATAAATTGTTCCCTTTCAACGTTCCCTTTGAATTGAGAAGGGAGAAAGAGCAAAGCTATCAGAACTAGGGCTTTTATTTTGTTCTTCTCTATGACCCACATGACAAAATTTTTCACCCAAGGCACTAATCCCAGCCTCTGCTCTGGTGATGGTGTCAGGATGGGATCCCAACTTTCTGACTGTCCTGAACCTCCACCCGTACTGTATGGAGAATGTTTCAGTTCATCAGAAATGCAGATTTCGCCTCTCTGCCTTGTGCTGACAGCTCTGTTGTGTGAAGCACTGAAGGGTGAAGCTGGTGTCACTGCTGCAAAACTAAACATTAAATGACAGTAATTTCACTGGGCTCCTAACATCTCAATAAAGTTGATGCTCGATAACACAGTATCTTTGTGTTGCACAAAACCAACTCTACAGACAGAAAATAGGAGAATGCACACTACAATTTTGTATTTCATAAAGTAAGATCCTGGAGCGGGACTCATCCATTTGTGTCTGTATGCACTACAAACACCACGTCTTCATCAGCAGCATCGTCACACTACAGCAGCAAACACTATGAACAAACCATGTGGTGCCACGTAATGCCGACAGAATCACAGTCCAGCCATGGGCGTCACAGCAACGCATGAGAGTGAGAGACGGATGACAGAGAAGAGACGACTGGAGACTGGGAACGGGATGTGTGCGGTTCTGTGATGACATTGAGATGGATGAGGAAAAGGACAAAAGGTCAACAAAAAAGGGATGTCAAAAATCCTCAGTTTGAAAGTTTATTTAAGTGTATTGGTATTAGCAGCACCACTTTCTCTGCAACATCTGACCACAAAATGCACATTTTCTGCAGCAGGGAAACACTGCTGGGGGTCACAACCAATCCCAGTGGGCCAGGAATGCAAAAACCAGAGGAGACTAGTTCCTCCAGCATCAGTTAGTGCATGTCCCTCCACCTCAGGGATCCAGACATGAAAGACTGTTGTCCCCACGCGTCTATCAAAGGGAATTGAAGCATCTTCATCTGAAGATTTGTTCTGGCTGACATTGCCAGGTCAGTGGTTTTAAGTTAAGTGATAAAGATAAATCTCTTTGCTCCCGTCTGAACAACCCCTCCCTGCGGCTGGTCTGGGTGGTCCAGGGAAACCTGGCCTCAGGGATTTGATTTCCCAAGCACTTACTCAAGATATTCTTGATCTGTTTTTCTAAAAACAGACTGAGGAGAACGGCAGATAAATAATGTGACTGAGCAGCTGGGTAGGAGCAGGATATTGCCCAAGGGGGATATTTAGGTTGCTGCAGCGTTTTTCCAAACTTCAGCTCACCACCTTCATGCTCAGCTCCCAGGGGACACTGCTGACTTCCCTGGGCTAACTGCTTTCTAGGCTCACTCTAGAACAATTTCCTCCTGGTCAAAACCAGCAAAAAGCAGTTCAGCTTTGGAAGCAGAGAAGGCAAAGCCCATCCTGACCCTTTCTAGGGTCCTGTGGAGGTTCGTGCATTTAGGATGGCAATTACCGAAGAAGCCCTGATCTTCCTAAAACTTGCCTCCCTGTTCCTGGAGTGCCTGCCTGCTCCCAAGCGGTGCCTGCTGGCAGCCTTTTGGATGGACATAAACTGCAGCTTGTCGGTTCGATACACAGAAGCATGTGGAATGAGGAGACGTATGGCAGTTGTAACAGCCCAGTCACGCCACACACACCCAGCTGCTGCTTGAGACAAAGAAAAAAGTGCTGCTAAAAATACACCTGCATTTTTGTAGATTTGATGTTTTTCTTTCTTTTGTTTTATTTTTAATCCAAATATCTATCTTGGTGCCAGGGAAGAGAACAGAATAGCTGATTTTTTAATCATCCCATTAAAGCCATAAATATAATGTGGGCAGCTCTTAATGGCTTCTGATTAATAAATGAATGGTTGTTCCATACCCTTTAATTCAAATCCAAGATGCTCTGCCAATGCAGAAAGAAGACAAGGAAGAGAAAGAGAAAAAGAAAAACAGGTCTGTCAGCGATCTCTAATATGCAAACACACATACACTGCAGTTACAGCAGGTTAGCTTGTCTGTAGCTCAGCAGCACTTACACAGAAGACAGTGTCTGCTTCAGAGCATTCCCAATTCCCACCGGAGCTTACATCTTATGTAAAGAGAGACCCAAACAAATTCCAGTGGAGGTTAATTATGAATTCTTTTAGTTAATTATGAATTCTTTTGAGATGAGCCATGTTTGTTAGTACCTGATATGGAATTCACAGTTAAGACAGGGAAAAAAAAAAAAAAAAGGTATACTTGTTCTGAAACAACTCCTGACAGGTCAAAACACACAGCGACTGCATGAACCACTCAAACCCCTTCACTCACTTTCTGCAGGCAAAACGTGCCCTGCAGAGTTTTGCACATCTCTCGCTGCCTGAGTGCTGGGCAGATGGATGTGGGAGAGCTCGCATGGGGCTCAGAGGGCAGCCAGGATGGTGCTGCTGCCCACGACCCTGAGTCTGCTCTGGGATGCACAGCGTCTTCTGGTAGCACTGCCTGTGCATCACCAGCCACTGCACCAGCTGTGCGAGCACGGCTCCGGGTGGTCCAGCTCTCCTGTCCAACCTGATGCTGCAAGGGATCCGTTATCCAGGCAAGACAATGAATCCATTATCCAGGCAAGACAATGAATCCCTTGCAGATCTACAAATGCAAATTGCTCCAAAAGTTCCTCTCAAGTCTGGGATCTTCCAAATTGAACTCCTGCTGAATTTCTGCGTTGTTCTAAAAACACAAAGCATGCAGAAAAAAGCACAAATTGGAGCATCTGCTTTCAGAATCAGATTCGTTACCACGTCAGATTGTGGCTTGACTTGCAGAGTAAGCGCTAAGCACGGTAGTGTTTACCCAATGAATCAGTAACATCATTATCCAAGCCAGGTATCCTGAATTTTAGTGATTTTCCTGGTACTGACCTCATCTAAATACAGTTTTTCTTACATAAACATTGAAGTTCTCCAAACTCATCCCTGTACACAAAAGGGAGCTCTGCTCTTCCCAGTCATCACACACACAATTACTTGCAGCTGGAGATGGATTTGCTGTGTTTTCTACAGGAACTGCTCTCTGGTGTGCAGAAACATTGGTTTTCTCTTGCAATGCTGTTACAAATTTGAGTGGGAGGAAATCAGCACTGATCGTTATGGGACATGCAAATAAGCAGGTTCTTCTCTTCTAATCAATGGGGCTTGGGGTGGGGGCAGAGTTGTGTAGGGGTTAGGTTTTTTCAATTTTGTATCATTTAAAGGCCATAAAACCTGGCTGCTCTGTGCTTCACAGCTCACATTGAATGGCAATAGGAATGGCAAACTCTGCCATGCATTTCAAGGTCATTTTGTACACATTTCAGTGACACAGACACAACGTGGTGGGCAGCAGAGAACTGGGCACAACACCTTCATCCTAAACCTCTGGGCTATCATGCCCAGCCTTTATTTTTTCCTAGGCGTGCTACCACTGCACATGGTGTTTCACTTGACTCCATGACAAATGTGTGTAGAGATACATTAAATTTCAACCCTATATCTAAGCTATTGATCATTTGACAGCCGCATATTGCCCATGCTGCCACCTTCCCTCCCCGTTCCAGGATTTGCTGCAACATCTACAGCTACAAATGGATGCAATGCAGAAAATGTTCATGTTCTTTCGCAAACTAAGAAATGCCCGCGCAAACAGAAGTGGTGGTCAGGACCTGAGGAACCATAGCCTTCCCACTGTCCCACTCACAACAGAACTGCAGTTTCTTTTGGCTCTCCAACCCCATGGAGCAGATATAGCCAGCTGGCTCACTGGATCTTAGTTACAGGTTCTGGGGGGAGCAGAGAAACCATGCAGCCATGCCGTGGCTGAAGTGCACATGCCTGCCTATGCCTCTGACCCAATCGGCAGCTTTGCGGAGAGGGGAAGCTTTACCCCAGACTATGCTCCAGCACCTGATGTCCACGGCTACTCAACAACACTTCTCTACCATCATTCCACACTCTCTCAAACTCTCATCTCCCGATCTTTTTCCCCTCGCTGTCAGCCTTGATGCCACTATTAAGGTACTCAGTAGGATATGCAAAGCCGTGCTCTAAGATTTCCTTCAGGGAAAGTTGACAAGCTGATTTCTTTCAAAGAGCAAAGGAATTATTTCAGTCATGTGGAGCTACTAAAATTTCCATCAGACCTTTTTTTTCGCTCCTCTGTTATCACTCCTCTTACATAGTCGATCAGACTTAATTGCTCACTACAGCTCTGTGAAAGGACGTTGGAGTGAGGTGAGTGCTGGTGTCTTCTCTCAAGTAATGAGATAAGAAGAAATGGCCTCAAATTGGATATTAGGAGAAATTCCTTTATCAAAAGAGTGGTGAAGCATTGGAAGAGGGTAGGGCCAGTGGTGGAGTCTCATCCTGGGAGGGTTCAAAATCCATGCAGACATGGTGGGTTTGGGGAACGGGCTATGGACTGGATGATCTTGGAGGTCTTTTCCAACCTCTATGATTCTATGACTCTATACTACTAATAATAAAGCAAATCCGTTGTTCGATGATACACAGAAAAGCTGTCCCAGCACAAAAAGCCTTTGAAAGCAAGGAAACAAAACATCAGCCACTTGTAGCTATAGGCATTGCTTCTGTATCTCCCACAACTGAACACGTTGAACAGGGAGCCCCGTTCCCCTTCCTCTGCTCAGGAGCTCCTCCCAGCCTGGGCAGGTATTGCCCTGTGTGCTGGGACAGTGAAGGAGGAGACAGCTCAAGAGTAGTCTGGGATTTTGAGGGCTTGTATATTCTCTAAAGAAAAGACTATTCAATATTATACAATGTGCTACAATCCAGAAGCTACAGAGATGATCCCAGGAAAAACACTGAGAAAGGCAGTAAGCATGGGCAAGTTGAGGAAGGGAAAAATGAGAAAAAAACATGAGAGATGACAAAAAATATTTCATTTTCACACTCTTGGTCCCAGCAGCACCACATCTGCATGGGATTCAGGTGAGATCCCACCACCTAGACTGGTACCACTCAGCTGTTCAAGGCAGGCTCTGCTGAAGAGTCCAGCGATGCATGGACCTTACCCTCCAGTCCCCCAGAAGCTGATGTTCAACTGAAGCGGACTGAAAGAAAAAAATCAGTTAGATTTGGGTGCTACCATCCCAGTAGAGGAGGAATTCTGTGTTCCCACTGTCATGAATTTTGTACTGGATAGTTTTTCCTATCAGAAGACAAAGTCCTACACATGCTTAATCCACAATGACTTTGTGGCTGTTTTTCTCTGTAATGTATTTTACCCATTTTAAATGATGACCAGACAAAACCATTTAATCTAAAGTATCCTAATAGGGGTAACACCTCAAGACAAGATGCACTCAGATTTATAGGATTATTAAGAAGGATGAAAGCATTAGCAAACAGCTGTGTAAACCGGGCCTGTGCTCACATGGACTTCAGGTTGCCAAAGAAGCTCATTAAGATGTTTAGGTACCACATGCGTTATTCCCCTCCCAAACATGCGTGGGTCCCCCATGTGGCTATCAGAGCCACAGAGATCCAAGGCACAAAACAAAGGGAGAATTAACATCTGGGGACCAACAAGTTAGACCATTGATAATAAATTGTGCTGACAAGAGTAATAGTTGCAGCACTCTGGTCCAGGCTTCCAACAGGGGAACGGGGAGAAACGCAAGACAGTCCCGTGATGCTGGGGAGAAAGGAGACCCGGCTCATGTTAAGGGCTGAGCAATAAGAGAGTGGGCTCAAGTTTGCCAATGACACCAAGCAGTGCGGTTGACATGCTGGAGGGAATGGATGGATCCAGAGGGACCTGGACAAGCTGCAGAAGTGAGGCTGTGAGAACCTCATGGAGTTCCACAAGGCCAAGGGCAAGGTCCTGTGTCAGGACAATCCCAAGCACAAATCCAGGCTGGGCAGAGAATGGATTGGGAGCAGACCTGAGGAGAAGGACTTGGGGTGCTGGGCGCTGACAAGATCAACATGAGCCAGAAATGGGTGCTCGCAGCACAGAAACCAACCATGTCCTGGGCTGCATCCAAAGCAGTGGGACCAGCAGTGGGAGGGAGGGAATTCTGCCCCTCTGCTCCACCCTGGTGAGACCCTACCAGAAGCCCTGCATCCCCTTCTGGAGTCCTCAGCACAGGAAGGACATGGAGCTGCTGGAATGAGTCCAGAGGAGGCCACGAAGATGATCCGAGGGCTGGAGCACCTCCTGTACGAGGAGAGGCTGAGAGAGTTGGGGTTGTTCAGCCTGGAGAAGAGAAGGCTGTGGAGAGACTTTAAAGCAGCTTCCAGTACTGAAAGGGGCTCTAGGAAAGCCGGGAAGGGGCTCTTGATGAGGGAGGGCAGGGACAGGATGAAGAGGAATGGTTTGCAGCTGAAAGAGGGGAGATTGAGATGAGATCTTAGGGAGAAATATTTTGCTGTGAGAGGAGGGGAGGTCCTGGCCCAGGCTGCCCAGAGCAGTGGTGGCTGCCCCATCCCTGGAGGTGTTCAAGGACACGTTGGATGGGGCTTGGAGCCCCGAATCCAGTGGGAGGTGTCCCTGCCCATTTCAAGGGGTGGGACTGGATGGGCTTTAAGGCCCCTTCCAACCCAAACCATTCCATGATTCTAATATATGGGATCTCCAAGTACACAAAGTCTCTAAACTTTCCATAAACTGCACAGATATTCAGATTGTCCAGTGCTGTATCAATAAAAATTATTTTTTCGGTGTCAAGTAACAACAACCAAGCTGCTGTGCCTTAGCGTGCAGTTAACTTTAGGAGATCTCAAAATGTAACCTGTGCTGCAGTTCAGGGGAGAGGAATAACACTGTTATGATAAACCACAAATGCGCTGTAATTACCCATGGTGTTGTCATCACCCTGTCATTAAGTGGTCAGCGGTTATCGTGTCATTGGAAGGAAGCTGCAGAATGCTGGTGGAACTTAAAATGCTGTTAAATATTATTTTACGGTTCAGATAAGTAAGAGGTGATGGGGGAAACAGAACGGTAGGTAAAGAAAACAGGAATTCTTCTACTTGCCATTTTCATTTCTCAATCAAGAGGTAGGAAACTACCGCTGAAGAAGTGAAGTGAAGTGAAGTGAAGTGAAGTGAAGTGAAGTGAAGTGAAGTGAAGTGAAGTGAACAGAAAGCTGACATTCAGATAGTCCTCAGAAGAGCTTGAAGTGGTACATTTAGCCATCCGCTCACAGGGATGTCACCTCAGTGTGAGGAGCTAGTGTCAAAACCCCCACTGCCAGAAGAGTCACTTTTGCATGGCAAGGTGACAACAAACACTGCTCCTGCTGGAGCCCAGTGCCTTCAGATCAAATGGGACTGCTCCTCAGAAAAATAAGAAGCCTCTCATCTGATACACTTACACTGCTCTTCTTCCACACCAGCTTAGTTGGCAGCATTGGAGCCAGTTTGTGTGCCA
The DNA here is from genome assembly GCF_017976375.1 of Cuculus canorus. Classification (NCBI taxonomy): domain Eukaryota; kingdom Metazoa; phylum Chordata; class Aves; order Cuculiformes; family Cuculidae; genus Cuculus; species Cuculus canorus. The sequence continues at coordinate 625,461 of NC_071414.1, forward strand.
CTGTGGGAACATGCAATTCCGTTTCCTGCCCAGAGAGCCTGGTACAGACACTGCAAGTAGAAACAGTTTATGCTTTTCTGGCTGGAAGGGCTCTATGAAAGCAATTTCCTTGGAAAGAATGACTGATAGGAAGACCCAGACATCAAATCTACAGGAAATGTGTGATGATAGGGCAGGAATCGCTGCTGTGATCCTTAGACAGATCACATCCAGTAACAGAGCAGCGAATGCTCAAGAACAGACGGTGGGTCTCATCTTGGAAATACCTGTTTTCATTACCTGCTGTTGGAAGGAATCTGTAATTCCTGTGCAAAGGAAATGTCCTGCCACACAGCAAACCGATCAAGAGCTACATGCATCACACTGAACTTTCGATGGGTACAGTTCAGAAGCTCTGGGACACATATCAAGCTGGGAACTCAGGATATGCTTTCGTACCAGCATCCATTGCAAGGAAAACCGACTTGATAGTCTGCTACTGCAAGACTCTTGATTTGTCAGCTCAAGCTCTTCTCTTACATGTTTCCACATGACTACATTTAGTACCATGCAACAAAAGTAGCTGCCTACCCTTCGAAAAAGGCATTTAATGTCTGAATAACAACTCTTAGGGCAGTCCAAAGCTGAAGAGAAAGCCTGCTCTCCCAAAGGACAGCAGAAAAAGTTGCTCGGTGCTTCCAAAGCAGACCAGTCGGAAGGGTCCAACTACAAATTAAAATTAGATTTGCAAAGAAACTAAGAACAAAACACAGGGTAAAAATGGAGAATATGCTAGATTTGATCATATGAATGTCAGCTCTATTCTAGGATGTTTACAGGCAGGCTACAGACCTCAGGTTTAAATGGGTCACAAAGAGTGAAAATGTTTCCCTAAAGAAGAAGATGAACAGTATGACATTTGTCCCCCAGATCAGTGAGATTATTTTGGGAGATAAATAAACAGCAAAATTAAGAGGAAGTTTTAGAGGCAACCATAAAACTTCATCCTAAATTTCTAAATTATTCCATAAACTGCAAGTGAAAAACATCCAAATGTGCAGTTAGGTGAGGTATAAATCTTACTGCTCATGGTGTTTAAATTGCAGTATCTCAGCCACATCAAGTGTGAAATAGCTGTCAACGTGTTTTACAAAAACTTTACAACCATCCAGCCCAAAACCTGGCCATTTATTAGTAAATTTCCAGCACATTTTTACAATCATCTGGAAAGTTTCTTGTGGAAGAGTGAAGATAGAGCTAGCTCTTGATCTGATCTAGAACAGGCAGCTTTGAAATTCATGTGCCAGCACAGCTTTAAAATAAATAAAAAAAAAAGTTTCTTAAAAGGAAGGCTGATTTGGGGCATGACTTTGTCTTCTGGCAAGAGCTGCAGGATGTAGTTGTGCCTATGAAGCTGGACCTAGGAGACAGCTGTCAGTCTGGCGAGTCTCCAGTACCTGCTAGAAGCTCTCATATCAAAAAGCCTTCCCGACCCTTTCGTGATATTCTTGAACTTTTCACCCACGTGTGTAAGCAGACATGAAAATCTGACCACAAAGGCAAAATGGTCCTTGGGTACTAATGCTATGGATTTGAACATTGGTAGGACCCAAGGGGATCACAGAATTACAGAATCACCAGGTTGGAAAGGACCCACTGGATCATGGAGTCCAACCATTCCTAACACTCCCTAAACCATGTCCCTAAGCACTTCATCCACCCTTTCCTTAAACACCTCCAGGGAAGGTGACTCGACCACCTCCCTGGGCAGCTGTTCCAGTGCCCAATGACTCTTTCTGTGAAGAATTTTTTTCTGATATCCAACCTGAACCTCCCCTGATGGAGCTTCAGGCCATTCCCTCTTGTCCCGTCCCCTGTCACTTGGGAGAAGAGCCCAGCTCCCTCCTCTCCACAACCTCCTTTTAGGTAGTTGTAGAGAGTAATAAGGTCTCCCCTCAGCCTCCTCTTCTCCAGGCTAAACAACCCCAGCTCTCTCAGCCGCTCCTCGTAAGACTTGTTCTCCAGCCCCTTCACCAGCTTCGTTGCTCTTCTCTGGACACGCTCCAGAGCCTCAACATCCTTCTTGTGGTGAGGGGCCCAGAACTGAACACAGTATTCGAGGTGCGGTCTCACCAGTGCTGAGTACAGAGGGAGAATAACCTCCCTGGACCTGCTGGTGACCCCATTTCTGATACAAGCCAAGATGCCATTGGCCTTCTTGGCCACCTGGGCACACTGCTGGCTCATGTTCAGTCGGCTGTCAACCAGCACCCCCAGGTCCTTCTCTTCCGTGCAGCTCTCCAGCCACTCTTCCCCCAGTCTGTAGCACTGCATAGGGTTGTTGTGCCCCAAGTGCAGGACCCAGCATTTGGCCTTATTAAACCTCATCCCATTGGTCTCGGCCCAGCAGTCCAGCCTGTTCAGATCCCTTTGCAGAGCCTCCCTACCCTCCAGCAGATCGACACTTCCTCCCAGCTTAGTGTCATCTGCAAACTTGCTGAGGGTGCACTCAATGCCTTCATCCAGGTCATTGATAAAGACATTGAACAGAGCTGGACCAGTACTGAGCCCTGAGGAACTCCACTTGTGACCGACCTCCAGCTGGAGTTAACTCCATTGACCACCACTCTTTGGGCCATCCAAACAGTTTTCAACCCAGGAGAGTGTGCGCCTGTCCAGGCCAGAGGCTGACAGTTTCTGCAGCAGAATGCTGTGAGAAACTGTGTCAAAGGCTTTACGGAAGTCCAAGAAGACTACATCCACAGCCTTTCCCCCATCCAGTAGTCGAGTCATTCTGTCATAGAAGGTGATCAGGTTAGTTTGGCAAGATCTGCCTTTTGTAAACCCATGTTGAGTGGGCCTGATCACCCGGTTCTCTTGCATGTGCTTCATGATAGCACTCAAGATTACCTGTTCCATGACTTTCCCCGGCACTGAGGTGAGACTGACAGGCCTGTAGTTCCCCGGATCCTCTCTGCAACCCTTCTTGTAGATGGGCACAACATCAGCCAGCCTCCAGTCTAGTGGAACTTCCCCAGTCAGCCAGGACCGCTGGAAGATGATGGATAGGGGTTTGGAAAGGACATCCGCCAGCTCCTTCAATACTCTTGGGTGGATCCCATCCGGCCCCATAGACTTGTGGGCGTCTAGCTGGGCAAGCAAGTCTCTAACCGCCTCCTCTTGGATCACAGGAGCCTCATTCTGCTCCTAAATGAGCAGGAATGATGAGATGAGGATGAGAGGGATGAAAGGAAGATGCCGGGGGGAGTGTATTAGGTTGAATATGAGAAAAGGCTCTTCTCCCAGAGGGTGGTGGAGCACTGAAACAACTCCCAGGGAAGCAGTCACAGCACCAAGCCTGACGATATTCCCAAAGCTTTTGGACAATACCCTCAGCCACAGGGTATGAATGTTGGGGTGTCCTGTGCAGGGACAGGAGTTGGACTCGATGAACCTTTTGGGCCCCTTGCAACTCAGGACATTCTATGATTCTAAAATCCTGTTCTCACCAGCGTGTGGACAGACAGTCAGAGACATCTGCGTTCTGTGGCTTCACTGTCCCTCAGTTATATTGGTTCTATGGTTCTATGATGTGTACCTTTCAATACTTCAGGCTCACTGAATGTGCGGTTGTTTGCTCCGATATCTGTCCTTCCTTCCTTTTTATGTTAGGTTTGCTCTTTTGATGACTGTGGGAAAGCCATGTGTCAAACTGGGTTAAAACTGACCTATAAACAGGATAAAGCTTCTACATTTCCCTGTAAGACTTTGCCCGTATTTACTGGATGTGGGATTACTCTGCATCAGTCTCCCATATACCCTCATCAGTATTGCTTAGTAAGTTACTGTCAGTCTGCGAGCCAACCGCCTATGCACACACAGCGCCGGTTGTGCAAAACAAATGCAATGGCTCAGCTCTCCTTACAGTCTGGGTCTTGCTAGAAAACAGACCATGGTAGCTTAGACTAACGCAGGCTCAGCGTAAAGGCAGGCTTAGCGAGCCGACACACCCAGGTCCCCCTGCTCTGCTCAGGGTGGTTCCTTGCCAGGCCAGAGCACTGGGTCTGTTTGCACTGTGCATCCATTTCTCAGATAAGGAGCTGTCTGAGCACGCTTCACTTTTTTTTCCTCCAATATCTCAACACAGTTTCAGTTACATTTGCGTTACAATGAAAGCAAACCAAAATTTAAAATCCTGGTAAGCAGATAGGAACCAACTGCTGGGATACTTGCTTGAATTCTGCTGCTGCGAATTCCTACTAAAAGCAAACGCTGTTCATCCAAACAAGGGCTGAGCTGGGACAGACTCCAAGCTCGCACAATAATACAATTCCTAGTGAGTTCCTCTATACTCATCTGTTAGAAAATAGCAACAGTGTGAGCAAGACATAGAAAAAACTCCATCTTTAGCATTTCCTCTTCATTTTCAAGCAGGAGGGGATGTACCCAGAACAGCTGGCAGTAGGCACTTGGTCATAGGGTTGTAACAGCAACACAGAGAAACATCACCTACGAGAAAACCTGTCTAAGTAATCTGATTTTCATCTTCATAATTGCCGTGTTCTGGCAGGTATTTCTGACAATCAGAGGCAAACAAACCTCCAGAGCTATTGCCAGACAAAGACAGTCTGAACTCCCAGAGAACACGGGGAGTTTTACTTGAGTAAAAGCTGAGTAAGGGTTTAAACTGGTGAGATGGGAAGCTTTCCAGTGGGTAGACACACAACATCTGGCATGATGCTGGGATGCTGCACCATCTCCGTCTCTGGCCCAAATTCACCAAAGTATCTGCTCTGTGTTTTCGGAACAGTATCTTAAATTCAGTTCACTCTGCAGAGCCTCTTGCTCAGCCCTGGGATGGAGCTACTAAAAATCATATTGTAATGTTTAATATTCATGGAAAAGAATCAAGAGGCTCCGATCTAGGCCTGAAACCCTAAAATACCCTGAATGCATTAAAACCAACACCCGTGTAGGTGTCATTATTTACTATTTAAGTATCTGTCAGGTGCTGGCAATGTTCTCAAAATGTGAATCAGAACAGCACTATTTTATTTCCAGTGGAAATGCCTGAACCTCATTTAATCTGTTTCAGCTTTTGACCTGTCAGAACCCATATGAGATGAAGCACTGAGTGAATTATAGAGCAACAGCAATTTCTCCTGTGCCCTAATTATCGATTAAAGGAAAAAGTAGGCATCTGTACCATCCAGGCTCAAGTGAGAGGCTTTTCCTATTCAGAATGCAAGTTCAGTGCATACTTTTCTGCAGTGTTCCTGCTATGTATATTATCCAACTGTGACCTGAAAGTGAAAACAGATTTAAACACCTATGAATCATCTTCTTAGATGATTTTTATCCAAGTTCAGACAGGTAAGCTACATTGTTAGGCTGCTTTTATTTTATTATCCTGTGGTTAAAGCAGAATTGAGGTCAGGCAATGTACATGTGTTGGTTTTAAAGTTGGCAGTGTTCCTCTAACACATGAATAAAATGTGAAGGAATCTCAATCCTATCAAAAGCTGGGCAGCCTGCTGGACAGCACCTCATGGAACACGCTACAAATCAGCCTCATCAGGTGAGCATCCCAGCGCAGCCTTCACTGGTCCTTCATGCCACGGCTTCAAAGCAGAAAGGAAACCCTTTTGCATCAGGTTAAAGACCTAACCAGAACATTTTGGTTTGTCGTTTTAAAAAGAGCTCACTTGCATGTTTTAGTCTGAAAGAATAAATCAATGGCGGTTTCAACTTTAGAAGCCAATTTGGAACAAAAGGCAATGTAAAAGCATCAAGCTGTCCCAAGGGCCTCACAAAGCCCATTTGCATCTTGTCTGTATATTCTGGAAGGAGCCTGATGGAGCCTTTCTCAGCTGAGTGTTAATGTGTCTCTGCTAGTTAGTGTGAACTGCTACCGCCAGTTCAGGATGAAGACTGCGGTGGGAGAGGGGCTACTGGCAATCAAGGAGGCATCATGGAGAGGCATTTCTTCTCTGGTTCCTACTAATTAAAGCCTTTTTTTTTTTTTTTTGTCTCTTTTTAAAAAGCCACTTTGTAAAGCCATTTGTGGTGTCCAAAGGGCCAACATGAAGGCAGGAGAGGTCACGCAGGAAGTCACCATGACCAAGTACCTGCTCTGTAACTGCATCTCCTTTCAGGTCAGTCCTTACCCAGAGCAGGATCCTATGGGTGCTGGGTCTGAATAAGGACCTGGAAAAATTATGTGCATTGAACAAAATAAGCCAATGATGTCTACAAGCAAGGCATCTCTGGAGACCTATGGGAACTGGGAACTAGAAACCAGGGAGCACTAAATGCAAGGGGTTTAGGGTATTTACATCCACTGGATATGAGGTTTAAAGATTGGTCACTACAGTTCTACGCAACCCTGTATGTAAGGCTGTCTGACCTCTAGCAGTGAAAGGAACATTTCTTTGTCCAGGAGGGGTACAGCTTGAAATGCCCAGTCAGCAGACTTAGCTCATATCTTGCATGGCAGTGAGGGGTGAGAAGCCCTGAGATGGTGGCAGCCACTGGCATGCGTGTTTGCACCAGAGGCTCCAGTTTTGCATGTGTGTCCTGTCCAGCCCTCTGGGTGTCCTCCAGGATCTGACTCTGAGCTAGCCTCCAACCATCTTACCTGAACAGCAACTGATACTTGGTTTTGCTTCTGGAAACAGAATCACAAGCTCACCTCAGGGGAAATTTCGTGATAGCCCTGCCGGTGATTTCCTCAGTTGGTACAGAGAGACTCACCCCCATCTCACAAGAGTCATGGGAAACTGTACATCTCTTGCACTGCACAACATAGTCCACCCTGAGACAGGAACGCTGGCAGATACAGCTCATCACACAAATGTTCTCACACAGCACACCACGTCAACTTGTGCCTTATTTGCAGTTTGCATGAAAAGAGCAAGCAACAATAAGTTCAATCAGAAATGAAAGCAGAACCCATTCTAGCAAATGGGGAGATAACAAGAGCCCCGATCTCCTCTTGGACACGATCACAGCTCATCTTACGGCCAAGCAGAGCTGGGAGCGCACAAGACAGGAAGAGGGATCTTGGAGAACAGAAGAACCTGCTTTTAGGACACAACACAGAGCCACAATAATCAGGGAGAGAGAGAAGTAGAAAGAGACATACTGGAGAAGCTGACCATTGCGAAATGCTGACACCGGTCTCCTGTGAATTCGATCGGACACCTACCGGAAGAAAGAAAACCAGAAAGAGAGAAACAAGATAGCAAAATGACACCCAAATAGACTGAACTGAGGCCCCTTTCTGATCCCTTCCACAACTCCTATCCATCTGCTTTCAGCCTGCACCCTTACCTGCATCCCTAAACCCTAGCCCCAAGCTGAACCAGAGCCAGCCCTGACTAGACCACTCTGTGCCCAGGAGGTTTTAATTAGTGTGGTGCATTTTTTTTTGTCTTCAAACATACTTTGCTTAGGAATCTGGCATGTACAATCGCAAAGGCAGTTTCTCCAAACATCTCTGTCCGAAGAATCCGTTTGGACATCTGGAGGGGAAAAGGGGAGAAATCACAGAACATGTCTGGCACCATTCTTGAGGCTAAGGTAAGAAATAAAAAGTGCATTGTGATGAATGGAAAAAATAAAGGTTTTATGCGCAAATTTACTCGCGGCTTTAACCAGGCGCTGCAACATCAGCATTCCAGCTCTACTTTTGGCCTGGGTCTCCAAGCAGCCAGCCAAACCCCTCCTTTCCTCCTTTGCCTGCCTCTTTCCTTCTCACCTGCTGGAAGTACCAGCTGGCAGGAAGATCCAGATGGGCTGGATGCTACTGTCAGAGACTCTCCTTGGAGCTGCTATCTAGACAAGACTGGCAAGAGACACCACAGAGCGGTAAGCAGCTGCTCAGGCAACAGTGAGCGTTGTATATGGCAAGCGTCTTCTTGTTATTGCCCCCAGAAGTACCCCTAGGATGGTCCAGGGAAAAGGCTTATGTTGCAGTTAGAGAAGAAGCATGAGCAGAATCTCTGTGTTAACAGAGAGGAAGGGACAGAGAAGAAACCTGGACTGAACAGGCCTCACAAGCTGCCCAGCTGTGAGGTTCTCTCAGGATATCTTGACCAACATTACATGATGGGCTGGGATGTGCCACCTCATGGGGCACCATTTGTATATTAGCATCATATTGTTGTGGCAAGGCTGGTGCCCTAGGGACTGAGGCCACAAGGCATGTGCACGAGCTCATAAGTAAGCTCCTTGGAGCAGCTCCCAGGCTGAGCCCGGCTTGGGGAGCAGGGGGTTGTGGGCAGGGTGCAGTGGGAGCTGTTGAACTCTGCATTGTGACCCAAGGCAGCTGTAGGTGAACCTGGAAAGTGATGGGAGCTCCACTGTGACTTATCAATGCTGCTCCCCCAGGCACTTCTCTCTCCCTTCACATCTTTTCTTCTGGCCTCCTGGGATAGTCCCTCAAAGTTATCTCTTGCTTTCTTGGAGTCCCAGCTCTCACCTGCCTGCCTCACAACTCCCTCCCTGTCAACTGACCTCTCCCTCCTATGAGGTTCAGAAGGTTTTATAACTCTAGCTCACATCTTAACTTATGTCTTCCAGCTTCCCAGGGTAAGTTGGACTGCAGGTTCTGTGCCTCATACACATCAGACTTTCCTTACTCTCAGCTGCCACCCACCAGATCACATTGTCGCTCAGTGTTCATCAGGTCCCAGATGATCCTAGCAAGTAAAGGACTGAAAGACACCTCAGCAAAAAGGATATGGACCAGAGGCCAATGGCTTAGCTCCCTGTCGGTCTGCTGTGAAGGGCAGCAAAGAGCCTAAGCAGCCTCGGCACAGTGTCAAACGACTGGTCCCAACCTGCACATGTGGTGGCCTGGAGTGGGGCAGATCCACGTCCAGCTCCGGGTCCCACACGCTCACTGCCACCCTCATGTGGGCAGTGCAAATCTGACCTTTCCATGCCTTCCAAAGGTACGCTAACACCTGCTCCCAGTCTGTGGACACAGCAAAGGGGGTGAGGAAGGGATAGCTTTGATGTTTGATATGAGAGGCGTTTGTCCCTTTCTGCTCTGCACTGGAGTGGTCCCACCCTGGGCACTGGGTGCTGTTCTGGGCACCACAGTACAAAAACAATCTAAAGCTACTGGAGAATGTCCAGATGAGGGCACCGAGTTGATGAAGGGTTTAGAGGAGAAGCTGTGCAAGGAGTGGCTGAAGTCTTTTGCTCTTTTCAGCCTGGAGAAGAAGCTCAAGAATTATGGCAGCATTTGTTGTTAATGACAGGCTTATGTTTAGATGGCACATTACAGATGTGC